>NC_045961.1:52182146-52803755 GCF_010909765.2 Amblyraja radiata
GCTTCGTGAACTTGGTAAATTGTTTAATTCTATTGAGTAAAGCAGAAAGCTATTCACCATTTCAATTATGTAGCAAGGTGACTAACCCAGCGTTTGACCGTCGACTGGGACGTCATAACAAAACGGTGATGGGTAAATTGGGAAGAAACAGTCTACCGAGGCTTTTGTGCTTTCAAAAGAGCTCGTTTTGGGTTCATTTTTTATCACTTGTCATCTTTTTTTTGCATTTTGTCATGAAACGAAGGGAACACCGTTTTGACAGCCTCCCGCGATGATGATTGTTTGTCGAAGTTTGTCTAAAATAGACCCATTCAAAAATGTTTCTCGGGTAACTTTCTTTTCGTTTTGGAGACACGTCTATGGCTATCATACACATTGTTGTGAATACCTCGCTACTTTTGCTTATTGCAATAAAATTACCAATCGTACAACCTAATACCCCGTTTTGCTTGTTAATTTCTTTTTATCATATTACCATTATTATTATGCTCCTGAATATAAAGTTAAATGAAAGAAAAAGTTAATATTTTAAATGCATATCACTGCACATTCTAACTTACAATCAACATGCATCTTTACACAGTCATAGCTATGCTGCATGTGTACCGAGGTACAGTGAAAAGCTTTGTTTCACCTGTCATCTAATCAAAATCAGAAATGACTATACATAAATACAATTAAACCAACCTCAAGCACAATGGGTAGAGCGAAGGGAAAGGTGCACAGTGCCTTTCGGCCCAACTCGTCGGTGCCGACCTAAATGCCCCATCGTAACTAGTCCAGTTTGGCCGCGTTTGACCCATCTCCCTCTAAACCTCTGAAGTGTATTTTCAATGCTATTATAATACCTGCCGTAACTACCTCCTCTGGCAACTCATCCCATATACCAACTACCATCTGAGTGAGAAAGTTGACCCTCAGGTTCCTTTTAAATCGATCCCCTCTCACCTTAAAACGATGTCCTCCGGTTCTTGATTCCCCTACCCCGAGTAAAAGACCCCGTGCATTCACCCTATGCATTTCCCTCACGATTTTATACACTTCTATAATATCACGTTATTAATTTATTAACGCATGCAGATTTAAGTAAGTTATGTGACCATCTATTGTATGAATTGAAACCTATCTCTATGAAGTTGATCATATATATAAAAAAACACACGACCTCGACTTTAAATAATATGATGTTCAAAAAGTGTTTAACCGTGGAGGGGATCGCGACAATATTCTACAGTGTTCAAAGTAAACCTATTTAGCCAGATAATGTGACGTGCTGGACCAGGTAGGTATACCTGCTGAGTTAAACCCGGCAATATTTGAGGGTGCGACTTCATCTACACACTATAGTGTACAGAATCACACGCGGGACAATGAGCCTATTTGAGTACAATGTGTGGTATTAAGGCTCATGGAGTCGCCTGCTTTTGCACATCCATAGTGTTACCAGCGAGAGAGGATGCCCGTGTTTGACAAGGTAGTTAGAAATCACCGAGAGATACTTGTGTTTTTGTTCATTTGAGGGGTTTAGGGGAAGACAAGGGGGTGTGTGGGGGGGGGGGGGGGGCATCGCATGTTCAAATGACAGTCTATACTACACCGGGCGTTTCGCATTCGTTTTGTCTAAGCGCCTGAACGCGGTGGAGCTGGGTCATACGTGTGATGGGTGGGAGGGTGGGTGGGTGGGAGGGGGGGGGGGGGTGGGTGGGTGGGAGGGCGGAGGAGGAGCGGTGGGAGGGGGGAGGGAGGAGGGTGGGTGGTGTGATGGGGGGTGTGATGGGAGGAGGGAGGGTGGGTGGGTGGGTGGGTGGAGGGTAGGGAGGGTGGGTGGAGGGAGGGAGGAGGGAGGTGGGTGGTGAGGGAGGGCAGGGTGGGTGGGTTTAGGGAGGGAGGGGAGGGTAGGCGAGGGTGTGATGGGAGGGTGTGATGGGGAGGGAGGGAGTGGGCGAGGGTGGGTGGGTGGGTGTGAGGGAGGAGGGGGGATGGAGTGGGAGGGAGGGAGGGGGTGATGGGAGGGAGGGTGGGTGGTGGGTGTGATGGGAGGGAGGTTGGGAGGGTGTTGGTGAGGTGAGGGGTGGGAGGGTGTGATGTGAGGGAGGGTGGGAGGGGTGGGTGGGTTGTGATGAGGGAGGGAGGGTGGGAGGGTGGGAGGGAGGGGAGGGTATGATGGGAGGGAGGGAGGGTGTGATGGGAGGGAGGGAGGGAGGGTGGGTGGGTGTGATGGGAGGGTGTGATGGGAGGGAGGGTGTGATGGGAGGGTGTGATGGGAGGGTGGGTGGGTGGGTGTGATGGGAGGGAGGGTGGGAGGGAGGGTGAGTGGGAGACAAAATAGACCGGAGCCACTCACGTTCTTACTAACAAATGGTCATTTTAAATATATTTCTGTCTCTTTCACTAGAACCCCGATTATCAGTACTCTAGTGGATAAAGTAACTGCAGCTGTGTAAATGTTACATAATAGCAGATAAATATAGCACGCTGAATTGCACACTTCAGGATCGTGACGTACTTGTCAATAATGGATACTTGTGTCTTGCCATTGTTGTATCGCATAATACAATGACCTGTTTCCTGAGGCCGGTTTATCCGATAGGTGTGCAATACCGCACCTCATAGAAACGGAATTAAAAATAACACGGGATATGATTCAACGTAGCCGATCACAAACGCATTCACACCTGCGTAAATAGGTGAGCATTGTCTCATTCGCTGCATCCACATAGAGCGCAGAAGATTGGCATTAAGCAGTAGTGAGGTTGAATTTGTTTTGGATGTTTATGTCATAGGAGCAAAATTAGGACATTCGACCCATCGAAACTACTCCGCCACGGCTGATCCATCTTTCCCTCCTAACCTCATTCTCCTGCCTTCTCCCCATTACCCCGACACCTTTACAAATCAAGATACTGTCAATCTCAGTCTTACAAATACCCAGAACCGTTGTTTTAGAGAAGGTTCGGTCTGAGGAAGGATCCCGACCCAAAATGATTTCTAACCATGTTCTCCAGAAATGTTGCCTGACCCGCAGTTACTCCAGCACTTCGAGTCTTTTCTTTTTGAAAACCAGCATCTGCAGTTCCTTGTGTCCATACACCCAAAGTCTTCAAAACTCGGAGGATGAAGATACCTGGTGATACAAATGTCATCAGGCTTCCGAATGGCCCTTCCATTAACCAGGGGCGATTCACCTTTAGTATAACAACATTTAAAAGGCACTTGGCCAACTGCGTGGATAAGAAAGGTTTAGTGGGATATGGACCAAATGCGGGCAAATGGAACGAGTGTAAGAACTATATTCTGCCCTCTGCATCTTTCCCTTCCTTCTCCCTATTCTACACGACTTTCAGTCGAGTGTACTTATGTATAGTGTTAACTGATTTTTATTGGATAGCATGTAAAAAGGAGCTTTTCATTGTATGTGGCACACATGATAATAATAACCCTAAACCTAAACCATTTGGCCAATGGACTGAACAAGGACTCTCGGACGTTTCAATATCCAGCACATCGGGCAAATACAGGGATGAGGGTAAAATTTCAGGTAGAATTTGTTTGAGATCTTCTCTCCAGCGTATGCTGTCGGACGCAGTGTTAGTTTGTTTGGGATACCAAACGCCAAGAAAATATAAAGGCACTTTTCTGAATAAATCGAGAAATATAAACAGTCTGGCCTCGTCTTTGCAAGCAGCTGGATTTTTTTTTATTTGCAGGGTGAAATTGAGCGAAAGCTGTAGAGCGGAATTGTTGTATAAGGTGTCCGGAGTATAGCGGAAATATGTTGGAAGAAACTGCAGATGCTGGTTTACACCAGAGATAGACCCAAAACGGTGGAGTAGCAGCGGGTCAGGCAGCATCTCTGGAGACAAGGAGTAGTGACGTTTCGGCTCCGGACCCATCTTCAGATTCAACATAATGTGAGGTGGGGGGGGGGGGGGGGGGGGGGGGGTGCAGTTGGAAACGAGAAAAGGCTAGGGTGAAGTCCACAATAGCCCATTGTTGGCTGCGGAAATGTGCTAACGAGAGGGTACGTGGAACTGGTAGGACGACTAGGGTGATAGAGAGGAGAGGGAAGGGAATACAAGAGCGGAAATGTATGCACACCCAGATCCTATAGTTTGAAACGTCAACCACAACAGCTCGCATTTACACACAGCCATCAATACAACCAAACCTCCCAAGGAACTTTCACAAATTTGCGACGGTAGACAAACCACTTCATTCTGCGGAACTCCCTCAGAAAACTGAAAAAAAGACACAACGTGCTGGAATACTCAGCGGGTCGCCAACAGCACCTCTGGAGAACATGGATAGATAACGTTTCGGGACGGGACCCTTCATCACCTATCCATGTTCTCCCGAGATGCTGCCTAACTCGCGGAGTTACTCCAGCACTTTGTGTGCGTTTTGTTGAGCAAACCAACATCTGCAATTCCTTGTGTCTACATGAGAACCACATAGTGCTGGAGTAACTCAGCGGGTCAGGCAGCATCTCTGGAGAAAAATGATGGATGTCGTTTCGGATCGAAACCCTTCTTAGAAAATTGAAGCCAGACTTGAATGCGGAGATGTTTAGCGAGAGAGGTCTTTTATTGAGTCGGTTAATATGTTGTGGCAGCGTTTACGTTAAAAGAAAAGAGTAATCCTGTCAAATTCATTTCAAGAACTTATTGATGATGGCGGAATAATGGAGAGTGCTCCTTTCTTCTGAACTCGAATTTATTTCCGGTCTGAAGAAGAGCCTTGATCCAAAACGTCACCTTTCATGTTCTCCAGAGATGCTGCTTGACCAGATGTGTTACTCCAACGCTTTGTGTCCTCTTACAGTTTGTTTCTGGTTGTTAGGGCCTGGTCTTGGAATTTGGAATAGGGGATATTTCAGACTGATGGGCTGATTGGACAAGCAGGGTGTTTGTATTTGTGGGATGTGGGTATTGGCTTCAATCAAAATGATATATAACACTCCTTCCCGCCAGGCCCCCACATATTAAGCACCCTTCCAGTAGACATTCAAATCAAGAGTCAAGGTCCGTGTTTTGTAAAAAAAAACAAAACGTTAGATCACAGAGTAAGACATAAAATGCTGGAGTAACTCTGCGCGACAGGCAGCATCTCTGGAGATAAGGAATGGGTGACGTTTCGGGTCGAGACCCTTCTTCAGACAAAACGTCACCCATTCCTCTCCAGATATGCTGCCTGTCCCGCTGATACTCCAGCATTTTCTGTCTCTCTTCGGTTTAAATCAGCATGTGCAGTTCCTTCCTACACAGATCACTGAGCGAGTCGTAATTAATATTACGCCAGGACATCCACAAGGATGGACAGATGATACTCTGGTCCAATATCGCCGTTAAACGCCCGTTAAAACGTTAGGCTGATTTTAACATCATCCCATAAAATTGCTGTATTTTTTCGAGTAAATCACATACTTCAGAAAAATGAGGACGTCAATAGGCGATGAGGATGTTAATGTCGAGAGCAGAGTGGAGACCTCATTTATACGAAGGGAATATGGTTTCTAATGGAAATACTATAGTGGCATTTAAGAGACAGCTAGATAGACACATGGACATGCAGGGAATGGGGGGATATGGATCATGTGCAGAAAGATAAGTATTTGTATCATGTTCAGCACAGACATTGTGGGCCGAAGGGCCTGTTAATGTGCTGCACTGTGATGGGTTCTATGTTAAGGCAAATCTGGTTGTTTCTGAAAACAAAATACTGGAAATTAAAAAAGGAATTGATCGAGTGCACTTTGGTGAGATCACTTGACATCGAATTTATTGAACAGCATTGCACATATGAATTGATCGATGCAGCAGGTGAACCAGTTTGATTTCTAGTCATTATAGATCATATTAAGAAGGAGCCCAATATCAGGACGCGGGGAGAGGACGCTGCAATTCCTGCCCTGTACCCCGTTGTTAAAGCTATGGTGCCCTCTGGCGTTTTATTGCAGCCTGAAAGAGCAGAGTTCTGGGATTTGTAGTCCAAGAGTCCCTATTTGTTCACCCTTTTTCATGACAACTATATTAAATGAAAGGAGGAGAATGATGTGGAACATATCGTAGGCTGAGACCTCGCCCCAAATCTGCCGCCATCTTAAGTCCACTGAACATTTCTGCCGTATTTTATTTTCTTAAATTTCAAATCTTTAAATCTTACAGGAGGAATTGCAGATGTTGGAATCTCAGGCAAATGCAACGTATTGGAGGGACTCTGTGGGTCAGGCAGCATCTGTGGAGAGAATGTGCAGGCACGTTTCAGGTCAGAATCCTTCTTCAGACTGATTGGAGTAAGGGAGAGGAGAGGTGAGGGTGGAACAAAGCCTGGCAAGTGATAGGTGGATACAGGTGAGTGGCAGATGGATGGAGAAGAATTATAGAGTCAAACATCACACAAACTAACCCATTCGGCCCAACATGCCCATGCCGACAAAGATGTCCCATTGACCACTATTTAATGCTGCCCACATTTGGCCCATATCCCTCTAAACCTTTCCTTGCCATGTACCTGTTCAAGTAACTGATAAAGGCTGGAGATGAACAGGAGACAAAAGAGCGTCAGATAAGGAGAGAAGAGAAGTGAAATGTAAAGCCGGATAATGGTGGAAGGGGACAGGGGGGAGGGAAAGAGTGGGGATAAAAGGGATGGGATGGGAGATGAGTAGATAATGGAAGGGGAGGTAGCAGGGTAAGCAAGGCTGGAAAGTGGCAGAAATAGGTGCGCATGGTGGTGGCATATGAATGTAAGAGGGGGGCATAACATAAAATTGGAGAATTCAAATTAGGTTGTAAGCTGACCATGGAGCTGCTCATTTGCATGTGGCCTCTCTCTGGCAACGCAGGAGATCCAAGACAGTAAAGCCAGTGTGGGAATGGGAAGGAGGGGGGGGGGGGGGGGGGGGGGCGGGGGGTTCTGATTTTCCTGAATATGATTTATTTTATTGTTGGGCATGTAACCATTACCTGAAAAAAGACACAAAGTGCTGGAGTATCTCAGCGGGTATTACAGTATCTCTGGAGAACATGGATAGGTGAAGTTTTGGGCCGGGACTTTTCTTCAACTCCAAGCAGGGGTTGGATGGACTGAAATTGTTTTCTCTGCAGTCAGAGATTGAAGGGAGGCCTGCCTGATAAAAGTATATATAATTATGAGAGACATAGATACTGGAGGTTAGGGGGTGGAAGATTGCAACCTTCATGTGGTCCGCCCTGTTTCGACTAATGCAATCACCTCGATGTGCACAAGCGGAAGATCAAATAGAACAAGTTGTACAACAACTTTAGGCTGTGCACGCCACACGAAAGAAAGAAGAACTGGAGGTTAGTGAGTCAAAACCTCTTTCCCAGAGTGGAAATGTCAAAGACTGGAGACCACAGTTTTAAAGTGGAAATGTACCATCAAAAAAAAGAAAAAAAGTGGAAATGTACATTTTAAAGGAGAAAGGCCCAGCATATTTTTTTACACAGAAAGTGGTGTGTGCCTGGAAAGAGCTGCCAGGGATGGTGGTGGTGGCAGATGCGATAGTGGCGTTTAAGAGGATTTTAGGTACGCACGCACATGGATATGCAGTGACTAGAGGGATATGGGTCAGGTGCAGGCAGAGGAGATTAGTTTAACTTGGCAACAGGTTCGGTCTGGACATTACCTGTGTAACAGTCTCTATCACCAATATCATATCTGCTTCCACCACCAGTCCCAGCAGCGTGTTTCAGGTACCCATTACCCTCTGTGCCTCCAGCCAGACTGTCAAAGGGTCTCAGAACAAAAGAAAACTTTATTTCTCTCTCCACATGTCCATAGCGAGATTGCAAGGAAGTAAAACAACAGCATCACGTTCCAGGCACCACCACTCACTGTGTAAAATATATTTTCCCTGCACATCTCCTTTAAACTTGGCCCCTCACACCTGAAGGCCATGCCCCCTAGTTTTGACCATTCTCAGCCTGGGAAAATGATTCTGACTGTCTACTCTAACTATGCCTCTCATCATGTTATATCATTCTACCAGCTTTAGTTTAGTTTAGATATACAGCATGGAATCAGGCCCTTCGACCCACCGAGTCCGTGCCAACCATCGTTCACCCAATCACACTAGTGCTACATTATCACATAGAAACATAGAAACATAGAAACATAGAAAATAGGTGCAGGAGTAGGCCATTCGGCCCTTCGAGCCTGCACCGCCATTTAATATGATCATGGCTGATCATCCAACTCGGTATCCTGTACATGCCTTCTCTCCATACCCCCTGATCCCTTTAGCCACAAGGGCCACATCTAACTCCCTCTTAAATATAGCCAATGAACTGGCCTCATCTACCTTCTGTGGCAGAGAATTACAGAGATTCACCACTCTCTGTGTGAAAAATGTTTTTCTCATCTCGGTCCTAAAAGATTTCCCCCTTATCCTTAAACTGTGACCCCTTGTTCTGGACTTCCCCAACATCGGGAACAATCTTCCTGCATCTAGCCTGTCCAACCCCTTAAGAATTTTGTAAGTTTCTATAAGATTCCCCCCTCAATCTTCACGCCTTCTCATCCACTCCCTGCACACCAGGGGCAATTTGCAAAGGCCAATTAACCTACAAACCCCACCCTCCCATCCTTGAAATGTGGGAGTAAAGCCAAGCAGTCACAGGGAGGTCGTACGATCTCCCCACAAACAGTACCAGTGGTCAGGATAGAACCCAGCTCTTTGGCACTGCGAGGCAGCAGAGCTACCAGCTGCTCCACTGTGCCACACTGTATCTCACATGTTGAGGTCTCCCCTCAACCTCCGTTATTTAAAACAAACCAAGTTTGGCCTACCACTAAGATAGGCATAAAATGCTGGAGTAACTCAGCGGATCAGGCAGCATCTCTGGAGAAAAGGAATCATTTTGGGTCCAGACCCTTCTTCAGACTGAGCTGAGGGGTTTGTCCAAACCTCATAGTTACAGCCACCTAATCCAGACTGCAATGTTCCATTCACAAAATGCAGAACAAATCCAATCCAAGAAACTTCCTTGAAAAATCCGTAATCAGACCATTGTGGGCTCCTTGCCATCGGTGCTGGCTCTGATTTGTTCTGTACCGTTTCAAACCTCTAGTTTCCCTCTCCTCTGACTCGGTCTGAAGAAGGGTCTCGACACGAAACCTCACCTATTCCTTTTCTCCAGTGATGCAGCCTGACCCGCTCAGTTACTCCAGTATTTTGTGTCTATCAAAAGGCATCAAGTTGGAGTCATAGCTCATAGAAAGCAAGATGGTTGTTGTAGAGATTTAGTTTAGTTTTGTGTAGAGATACAGCATGGAAATCGTCCCTAGGGCCCACCGAGTCCAAGCAGAACAGCGATCACTCATGGCACTGGTTCTATCCTACACACTAGGGACATTTTACAGAAGCCAACTAATCTACAAACCTGCATTCTTTGGAATGTGACATGAAACCGGAGCACCCGGAGAAAACCCACGTGGGGACAGGGAGAATGTACAAACTCTGTACACACAGCACCCATAGTCAGAATCAAATCCGAAACTCTGGCGCTGTAATGCCCCTGTCCCACTTAGGAAACCTGAACGGAAACCTCTGGAGACTTTGCACCCCACCCAAGGTTTCCCTGCGGTTCCCGGAGGTTGCAGGTGGTTGCTGGAGGTTGCAGGTAGTGGAAGCAGGTGGAGAGACTGACAAAAACCTCCAGGAACCACACGGAAACCTTGGGTGGGGCGCAAAGTCTCCAGAGGTTTCCGTTCAGGTTTCCTAAGTGGGACAGGGGCATAAGGCAGCAACTCTACCACTGTGCCACTGTGCCACCCCAATCATCTCAGTTCCAGGACATCACTCAGGAGTACTTGGGGGCTACGTCCCAGGCCCATTCATCATCAGCTGTTTCATAAATCACCTTCCTGCCATCATAAGTCCTATACGGATTGGAAAATCTAGAGAGATATGGGCCAATTGCCGGTAAATGGGACTAACATAGATGGGGCATCTCGGACAGCATAGATGAGCCAGACTGATGGAGCAGTTTCCATGCTGTCATATAAATATCTAGGCTGCACTAGTGGGTCAAAACAAATGAAAGTTAAAAAACTGAAAGTTAAAAGTCGGGATCGAACCCGGGTTTGTAGCTGTAATGTTGCAACTCTACCCCAGCGCCTCTGTGCCACCCATCTTCTTGAGGAGACCAAGACGGCGGAGACCAGGTGGACAATAAATCCTGGCCTTAATAGTCAGATGGCAACACATTGAAATTTCATTCTGAAACGTTACATCTCGAAGATATGAGATTCGGCCTAGCAGGAAAATCAGAGCAATTCTTAAAGATATGGTCTCCTTTCATCAATTTATTACATGTATAATATGGTGCAAAATAACTCTGGAATTAACCTGTTTCAGAACTGGGTGAGGGGTGTGGAAAGATATGAAGTAGGTATATCCCTTTTCTTTTCTGGTCTGTTTTTTCTCTTTTTTTTTTCTTCTTTTCTTTTTTCCTCTTTTTTTACATCTTTATGGGTTCTTTTTCTCTATCCTTCCACGAACTATCAATTGTTAACTCCTGGAGTGGTACTACAGGGGTTTACACATCACTACTTTCCTTAATCTTATCTTTTCTCTCTTTTTCTTGCTTCTGTTATTTCTCTATTGTTAAATTTAAAACAAGAAGTTGTACACAAAATGTATTATGTTATATGCCACGGTTTATACTACTGTGCATTGCTTCTAATAAAAATATTAATTAAAAAAAAAAATACTGGTTACTGATTTTGCTTGTCCATCTTCTGTTAAAGATCTGTATACTCTTTGCACTAATCACTCCTGTGGTGATAAGCACATCATTCTCACTATTCTTTGTGTCAAGAACTTTCTTCTGAATTTCCTATTGGACTTCTTGGTGATGACTTTTAGAATTTACATAGAGATACAGCATGGAAACAGGCCCTTCAGCCCACTGAGTCCCTGCCGACTAGAAATCACCCCATACAGTAGCACTATCCTACACACTAGGGACAATTTACAATTTTTACCAAAGCCAATTAGCCAATTGATAATTAACATAGAGACATAGAACATAGGTGAAGGAGTGGACCATTCGACCCTTCGAGCCAGCACCGTCACTCAGTATGATCATGGCTGATCATCCTAAATCAGTACCCAGTTCCTGCTTCCTCCCCATATCCCTTGATTCCGTTAGCCCTAAGAGTTAGTTCCAATCAGGAGCTTGTGAATCGCTAGCGACCATCTCACCCACCGAGCGGCAGCCGGGGGTTTACCCCTGAAACAAACACTGTCCCATCTGCCTGACTCTTACACTTGCTTATTACTGACTAACTAACATAAAAACAACATTCTGCAAACCCATGCAACTAATCGGTTGTCAATGTGAGGGATTTGCAGTGAGTGCCGGCTGTGTGACACTCTTGTATTTACCCGGGAGAGAGAGGGGAGGGGAGGGGAAGGATGTGTTGGAGGAATAGGGATGGAGGGAGGTGATGGAGGGGGGGTGGCAATATTCGGGGGCTTTCACTGGCCCTGGGGTCTGAAGTCGGCCGATGTAAGGGAGCTGAGCAGCGGGACCGGAGGCTGGAGAGTAGGGGCAGAGTAGGGAGTGGGGCAGTGGGGCAGAGTAGGGAGAAGCGGGTGTGCACTGCCTCAGTCCCATGGAGGGGGTGCGGTTGGGGAGGGGGGGGAGGATTACGCATGCGGGGAAGGGGGATAGACAGCACCCCATAGTCAGGATGGAACCCGGTAGGCTGTGGGCCGAGGTGCTTTTTCGTTTAAGTTCGTGACCCAAATCACGGAACTACCTGAATTTCTAACATATTGTGTAAAAATATTAGAGAAATCATACCTGAAACTCGTCAAGAACAAAACCTGCACATATTTTTTAAATATGAGGAAAAACCTCCAATTTTCCCAGTAGTAATTGTCCAATCAATGCACGTTTGACATTGCGTCGGTCGGACGGCAATTGACCAATCACGCGCTTTGTTTCATGGTAGCTAGGCAGCGAGCACTCTGGGATCATGGCTGCCTCCTAATTACATCACAACAATAGCAAGGTTTCGAAGGAAAAAATGTAATGCTAACCTTGCTGATAATTGTGTTTTACAATTGATTTATCTTTGTAAAGTTATGATGTTAGCTGTTAAATAAAAATAATAAATAACAAATGTAGAGCTAGGGTTAGGATTAAGATTAGGGTCAGTCTGTTGGTCAGTTGGTCAGTCGGTCAGACAGTCAGTCGATCAGTCTGTCGGTTGGCTGTCGGTAGGCTGGTGAATGCCGTGAAGGATAGGTCGGGCAGTCGGTAGACTGGTGGATGCTGGATGCTGTGAAGGGTCCGTCGGGCTGCCGATCCGCCGGGCCGCCGGTGCGTGCAACAAACGAGCGGGCGGACTGACGGAGCCGACGCTATGGGGGTGCTGAAGGCGGCCCGGGCGGTGTGCAAGGCAGTGCTGCTCCCCACCATCATCACCATGATGATCCAGAAGGACATGCTGGCCGAGGTAGATGCGCTTCAGGGCCACACGTACGCAGCCCGCCGACAGTCCCAAAGCGGTTCCAGCTCCAGCCGTGGGCAGCTCTGGAAAGGGGGCGAGTTAGGGTTAGGATTTGGCATTTTCCTGTCATTTTCCCCCAGCCTGGCACTGCCCAGTCCCACTATGGCCTTGACCCCCACTCAGCACACTGACAGTCAGTGGGGTTCAGTAAATGGGGGAACCCACAGGAACTGCCCGCACCCATTAATTAGGCGGGTTCAGGAGCCGGACCTCTGTGGCAGTCTCATTCAAAATACGCACCCACAATTATATTCATTATATTATTTTTATATAATACTAAACTAAATGAGACCCGTTGAGTCCCAGCATCACACGGGAGGGCTGGTCCCCCAACACAATATTCCACCTCTCCACCAATTCCAATATTGGTGGCCAGTGGGGGGGGGGGCTTTCTGGAACGCTAGTATGGGTGTTGTGGGCTGAAGGGACTGATTTCAAGAGGATTAGTATGGACATTGTGGGCCGAATGGATTCTTGGGCTGGCAGCTCAGTCACTCACGGCTGGTGGGCTGGCAGTTGACTCATGGCTATTCCTCGAAATTCCATTTCAAGCAGGGTGCAAGGCCACCAAATTCAAGTGCAGTTTATTTCCACTTCAAGCAGGGTGCAAGGCCATCAAATTCAAGTGCAGTTTCATACCATTTCAAGCAGGGTGCAAGGCCACTAAAGACAGCGAGTCGGGACCTCTCCCTCCTCCATCTTGCAGAGACTGAGCCACGTCCACACTTCTGGGTTTTATAGTCCCTCCCCCACTCCCACCAGAAGGCGCATGGCCTTCATGGCGTGATTGACAGGAGAGAGAATCTCACCATTTTTGTTAAACACTAATAATCCTTTTATTATTCATCATTGGGAAAATTCCTCGGCACATGATGAGCGGAGGGGGACTCTGAGTAAGATGGCCAAAAATCACATCCGTACGTGGTAGAGCTTTTTCTAAAATCAATATAAAGCGCAACCAGGAAGTGGTCAAGATTAGACTTTAAATTATATATAAGGCAAGGCAACTTTAATTAGGCAAGGCAACTTTAATTAGGCAAGGCAACTTTAATTAGGCAGGGCAACTTTAATTAGGCAGGGCAACTTTAATTAGGCAACACAGCTTTAGCATTTCCAAACCAAAGGCAACACAGTTTTAGCATTTCCAAACCAAAGGCAACACAGCTTTAGTATTTCCAAACCAAAGGCAACACAGCTTTAGCATTTCCAAACCAAAGGCAACACAGCTTTAGCATTTCCAAACCAAAGGCAACAGAGTTTTAGCATTTCCAAACCAAAGGCAACACAGCTTTAGCATCTCCAAACCGAAGGCAACACAGCTTTAGCATTTCCAAACCAAAGGCAACACAGCGTTAGCATTTCCAAACCAAAGGCAACACAGCTTTAGCATTTCCAAACCAAAGGCAACACAGCTTTAGCATTTCCAAACTATATTTTCAAACCACATTAAGAGCACTGACAGGTCAGTAAAACCACTCACAGTTTAGTAGACATGTGTTCAGTGTTATTCACAGCTCAGACTGAGAGACGTGACCCTCTCGCTCCCCCATCTTACAGAGACTGACTGAGGCACTCGACACTTCCGGGTTTTATAGTCCTTCCGGCACAGGCCTGGCCTTCAGGAGAGAGAATCTCAACATTTTTTAAATGCTAAGAACTCTTTTATTTTTCATCGATGGGAAAAATCCTCTAGTCCTACGCAGCAGAGGGGGATTCTGAGTAAGATGGTCAAAAATCTTAGCCGTAAGTGGTAGCGTATTTTCTAAAATCAATATACAGTGCAAACAGGAAGTGGTCAAGTTTAGACTTTTAATTATATAGATTTTCAAACCACATTTTCATTATCAAACCAACCACATTTTCAAACCAACAACATTTTCAAACCAACCACAGTTTCAAATCAACCACATTTTCATTTTCAAACTGCAGGGGCAAACCACATTTCAGGGGCAAACTTCATTTGCAAACCACAGGGGCAAAACAACCACATTTTCAAACCAACCACATTTTCAAACCAACCCCATTTTCAAACCAACCACATTTTCAAAACAACCACATTTTCATTTTAAAATCACATTTTCAAACCAACCACATTTTCAAACCCCATTTTCAAACCAACCACATTTTCAAACCAACCACATTTTCATTTTCAAACTTCATTTTCAAACCACATTTTCATTTTCAAACTTCATTTTCAAACCACATTAAGGGCACTCACAGGTCAGTAAAATCACACTCACAGTTTAGTAGACATGTGCTCAGTGTTATTCACAGCTCAGACTGAGTCGTGACCTCTCGCTCCCCCATCTTGCAGAGACTGAGGCACTTCCTGGTTTTATAGTCCCTCCCCCTCCCACTGGAAGGGGCCTGGGCTTCATCACGTGATTGACAGGAGAGAGAATCTCAACATGTTTTAAACATTAATAAGTATTTTATTTTTCATCGATGGGAAAAATCCACTGGCCCTGACAAAATCTGAACGGAAACCCCCGGAGACTTTGCACCACAACCCAAGGTTTCCGTGCGTTTCCCGGAGGTTGCAGGTGGTTGCTAGAGGTTGCAGGTAGTGGAAACAGGTAGGGAGACTGACAGAAAACCTCCGGGAACTGCGCGGAAACCTTGGGTTGGGCGCAAAGTCTCCAGAGGTTTCCGTTCAGGTTTCCTAAGTGGGACAGGGGCATAAGGCACCAACCTTCCGAGTAGTAATTGTCCAATCAATGCACGTTTGACATTGCGTCGGTCGGACGGCAATTGACCAATCACGCGCTTTGTTTCATGGTAGCTAGGCAGCGAGCACTCTGGGATCATCGCTGCCTCCTAATTACATCACAACAATAGCAAGGTTTCGAAGGAAAAAATGTAATGCTAACCTTGCTGATAATTGTGTTTTACAATTGATTTATCTTTGTAAAGTTATGATGTTAGCTGTTAAATAAAAATAATAAATAACAAATGTAGAGCTAGGGTTAGGATTAAGATTAGGGTCAGTCTGTTGGTCAGTTGGTCAGTCGGTCAGACAGTCAGTCGATCAGTCTGTCGGTTGGCTGTCGGTAGGCTGGTGAATGCCGTGAAGGATCGGTCGGGCTGTCGGTAGACCGGTGGATGCTGGATGCTGTGAAGGGTCCGTCGGGCTGCCGATCCGCCGGGCTGCCGGTGAGTGCGACAAACGAGCGGGCGGACTGACGGAGCCGACGCTATGGGGGTGCTGAAGGTGGCCCGGGCGGTGTGGAAGATAGTGCTGCTCCCCACCATCATCACCATGATGATCCAGAAGGACATGCTGGCCGAGGTAGATGCGCTTCAGGGCCACACGTACGCAGCCCGCAGACGGTCCCAAAGCGGTTCCAGCTCCAGCCGTGGGCAGCTCTGGAAAGGGGGCGAGTTAGGGTTAGGATTTGGCATTTTCCTGTCATTTTCCCCCAGCCTGGCACTGCCCAGTCCCACTATGGCCTTGACCCCCACTCAGCACACTGACAGTCAGTGGGGTTCAGTAAATGGGGGAACCCACAGGAACTGCCCGCACCCATTAATTAGGCGGGTTCAGGAGCCGGACCTCTGTGGCAGTCTCATTCAAAATACGCACCCACAATTATATTCATTATATTATTTTTATATAATACTAAACTAAATGAGACCCGTTGAGTCCCAGCATCACACGGGAGGGCTAGGTCCCCCAACACAATATTCCACCTCTCCACCAATTCCAATATTGGAAGCCAGTGGGGGGGGGGGGGGGGGGGGGGCTTTCTGGAACGCGAGTATGGGTGTTGTGGGCTGAAGGGACTGATTTCAAGAGGATTAGTATGGACATTGTGGGCCGAATGGATTCTTGGGCTGGCAGCTCAGTCACTCACGGCTGGTGGGCTGGCAGTTGACTCATGGCTATTCCTCGAAATTCCATTTCAAGCAGGGTGCAAGGCCACGAAATTCAAGTGCAGTTTATTTCCACTTCAAGCAGGGTGCAAGGCCATCAAATTCAAGTGCAGTTTCATACCATTTCAAGCAGGGTGCAAGGCCACTAAAGACAGCGAGTCGGGACCTCTCCCTCCTCCATCTTGCAGAGACTGAGCCACGTCCACACTTCTGGGTTTTATAGTCCCTCCCCCACTCCCACCAGAAGGCGCATGGCCTTCATGGCGTGATTGACAGGAGAGAGAATCTCACCATTTGTGTTAAACACTAATAACCCTTTTATTTTTCATCATTGGGAAAATTCCTCGGCACATGATGAGCGGAGGGGGACTCTGAGTAAGATGGCCAAAAATCACATCCGTACGTGGTAGAGCTTTTTCTAAAATCAATATAAAGCGCAACCAGGAAGTGGTCAAGATTAGACTTTAAATTATATATAAGGCAAGGCAACTTTAATTAGGCAAGGCAACTTTAATTAGGCAACTTTAATTAGGCAGGGCAACTTTAATTAGGCAGGGCAACTTTAATTAGGCAACACAGCTTTAGCATTTCCAAACCAAAGGCAACACAGTTTTAGCATTTCCAAACCAAAGGCAACACAGCTTTAGTATTTCCAAACCAAAGGCAACACAGCTTTAGCATTTCCAAACCAAAGGCAACACAGCTTTAGCATTTCCAAACCAAAGGCAACAGAGTTTTAGCATTTCCAAACCAAAGGCAACACAGCTTTAGCATCTCCAAACCGAAGGCAACACAGCTTTAGCATTTCCAAACCAAAGGCAACACAGCGTTAGCATTTCCAAACCAAAGGCAACACAGCTTTAGCATTTCCAAACCAAAGGCAACACAGCTTTAGCATTTCCAAACTATAATTTCAAACCACATTAAGAGCACTGACAGGTCAGTAAAACCACTCACAGTTTAGTAGACATGTGTTCAGTGTTATTCACAGCTCAGACTGAGAGACGTGACCCTCTCGCTCCCCCATCTTACAGAGACTGACTGAGGCACTCGACACTTCCGGGTTTTATAGTCCTTCCGGCACGGGCCTGGCCTTCAGGAGAGAGAATCTCAACATTTTTTAAATGCTAAGAACTCTTTTATTTTTCATCGATGGGAAAAATCCTCTAGTCCTACGCAGCAGAGGGGGATTCTGAGTAAGATGGTCAAAAATCTTAGCCGTAAGTGGTAGCGTATTTTCTAAAATCAATATACAGTGCAAACAGGAAGTGGTCAAGTTTAGACTTTTAATTATATAGATTTTCAAACCACATCTTCATTATCAAACCACCCACATTTTCAAGCCAACAACATTTTCAAACCAACCACAGTTTCAAATCAACCACATTTTCATTTTCAAACTTCATTTTCAAACCACATTTTCATTTTCAAACTTCATTTGCAAACCACATTTTCAAACCAACCACATTTTCAAACCAACCACATTTTCAAACCAACCACATTTTCAAACCAACCACATTTTCAAAACAACCACATTTTCATTTTAAAATCACATTTTCAAACCAACCACATTTTCAA
Source organism: Amblyraja radiata (assembly GCF_010909765.2). Classification (NCBI taxonomy): domain Eukaryota; kingdom Metazoa; phylum Chordata; class Chondrichthyes; order Rajiformes; family Rajidae; genus Amblyraja; species Amblyraja radiata. Next base: position 52,200,144 of record NC_045961.1, read on the forward strand.
ACCCCATTTTCAAACCAACCACATTTTCAAACCAACCACATTTTCATTTTCAAACTTCATTTTCAAACTTCATTTTCAAACCACATTTTCATTTTCAAACTTCATTTTCAAACCACATTAAGGGCACTCACAGGTCAGTAAAATCACACTCACAGTTTAGTAGACATGTGTTCAGAGTTATTCACAGCTCAGACTGAGTTGTGACCTCTCGCTCCCCCATCTTGCAGAGACTGAGGTACTTCTTGGTTTTATAGTCCCTCCCCCTCCCACTGGAAGGGGCCTGGGCTTCATCACGTGATTGACAGGAGAGAGAATCTCAACATGTTTTAAACATTAATAAGTATTTTATTTTTCATCGATGGGAAAAATCCACTGGCCCTGACAAAATCTGAACGGAAACCCCTGGAGACTTTGCACCACAACCCAAGGTTTCCGTGCGTTTCCCGGAGGTTGCAGGTGGTTGCTAGAGGTTGCAGGTAGTGGAAACAGGTAGGGAGACTGACAGAAAACCTCCAGGAACTGCGCGGAAACCTTGGGTTGGGCGCAAAGTCTCCAGAGGTTTCCGTTCAGGTTTCCTAAGTGGGACAGGGGCATAAGGCACCAACCTTCCGAGTAGTAATTGTCCAATCAATGCACGTTTGACATTGCGTCAGTCGGACGGCAATTGACCAATCACGCGCTTTGTTTCATGGTAGCTAGGCAGCGAGCACTCTGGGATCATCGCTGCCTCCTAATTACATCACAACAATAGCAAGGTTTCGAAGGAAAAAATGTAATGCTAACCTTGCTGATAATTGTGTTTTACAATTGATTTATCTTTGTAAAGTTATGATGTTAGCTGTTAAATAAAAATAATAAATAACAAATGTAGAGCTAGGGTTAGGATTAAGATTAGGGTTAGTCTGTTGGTCAGTTGGTCAGTCGGTCAGACAGTCAGTCGATCAGTCTGTCGGTTGGCTGTCGGTAGGCTGGTGAATGCCGTGAAGGATCGGTCGGGCTGTCGGTAGACCGGTGGATGCTGGATGCTGTGAAGGGTCCGTCGGGCTGCCGATCCGCCGGGCTGCCGGTGAGTGCAACAAACGAGCGGGCGGACTGACGGAGCCGACGCTATGGGGGTGCTGAAGGTGGCCCGGGCGGTGTGGAAGACAGTGCTGCTCCCCACCATCATCACCATGATGATCCAGAAGGACATGCTGGCCGAGGTAGATGCGCTTCAGGGCCACACGTACGCAGCCCGCAGACGGTCCCAAAGCGGTTCCAGCTCCAGCCGTGGGCAGCTCTGGAAAGGGGGCGAGTTAGGGTTAGGATTTGGCATTTTCCTGTCATTTTCCCCCAGCCTGGCACTGCCCAGTCCCACTATGGCCTTGACCCCCACTCAGCACACTGACAGTCAGTGGGGTTCAGTAAATGGGGGAACCCACAGGAACTGCCCGCACCCATTAATTAGGCGGGTTCAGGAGCCGGACCTCTGTGGCAGTCTCATTCAAAATACGCACCCACAATTATATTCATTATATTATTTTTATATAATACTAAACTAAATGAGACCCGTTGAGTCCCAGCATCACACGGGGGGGCTAGTCCCCCAACACAATATTCCACCTCTCCACCAATTCCAATATTGGAAGCCAGTGGGGGGGGGGGGGGGGCTTTCTGGAACGCTAGTATGGGTGTTGTGGGCTGAAGGGACTGATTTCAAGAGGATTAGTATGGACATTGTGGGCCGAATGGATTCTTGGGCTGGCAGCTCAGTCACTCACGGCTGGTGGGCTGGCAGTTGACTCATGGCTATTCCTCGAAATTCCATTTCAAGCAGGGTGCAAGGCCACGAAATTCAAGTGCAGTTTATTTCCACTTCAAGCAGGGTGCAAGGCCATCAAATTCAAGTGCAGTTTCATACCATTTCAAGCAGGGTGCAAGGCCACTAAAGACAGCGAGTCGGGACCTCTCCCTCCTCCATCTTGCAGAGACTGAGCCACGTCCACACTTCTGGGTTTTATAGTCCCTCCCCCACTCCCACCAGAAGGCGCATGGCCTTCATGGCGTGATTGACAGGAGAGAGAATCTCACCATTTTTGTTAAACACTAATAACCCTTTTATTTTTCATCATTGGGAAAATTCCTCGGCACATGATGAGCGGAGGGGGACTCTGAGTAAGATGGCCAAAAATCACATCCATACGTGGTAGAGCTTTTTCTAAAATCAATATAAAGCGCAACCAGGAAGTGGTCAAGATTAGACTTTAAATTATATATAAGGCAAGGCAACTTTAATTAGGCAAGGCAACTTTAATTAGGCAAGGCAACTTTAATTAGGCAAGGCAACTTTAATTAGGCAAGGCAACTTTAATTAGGCAGGGCAACTTTAATTAGGCAGGGCGACTTTAATTAGGCAACACAGCTTTAGCATTTCCAAACCAAAGGCAACACAGTTTTAGCATTTCCAAACCAAAGGCAACACAGCTTTAGCATTTCCAAACCAAAGGCAACACAGGTTTAGCATTTGCAAACCAAAGGCAACACAGCTTTAGCATTTCCAAACCAAAGGCAACACAGCTTTAGCATTTCCAAACCAAAGGCAACACAGCTTTAGCATTTCCAAACCAAAGGCAACACAGCTTTAGCATTTCCAAACCAAAGGCAACAGAGTTTTAGCATTTCCAAACCAAAGGCAACACAGCTTTAACATTTCCAAACCGAAGGCAACACAGCTTTAGCATTTCCAAGCCAAAGGCAACACAGCGTTAGCATTTCCAAACCAAAGGCAACACAGCGTTAGCATTTCCAAACCAAAGGCAACACAGCGTTAGCATTTCCAAACCAAAGGCAACACAGCTTTAGCATTTCCAAACCAAAGGCAACACAGCTTTAGCATTTCCAAACTATATTTTCAAACCACATTAAGAGCACTGACAGGTCAGTAAAACCACTCACAGTTTAGTAGACATGTGTTCAGTGTTCTTCACAGCTCAGACTGAGAGACGTGACCCTCTCGCTCCCCCATCTTACAGAGACTGACTGAGGCACTCGACACTTCCGGGTTTTATAGTCCTTCCGGCACGGGCCTGGCCTTCAGGAGAGAGAATCTCAACATTTTTTAAATGCTAAGAACTCTTTTATTTTTCATCGATGGGAAAAATCCTCTAGTCCTGCGCAGCGGAGGGGGACTCTGAGTAAGATGGTCAAAAATCTTAGCCGTAAGTGGTAGCGTATATTCTAAAATCAATATACAGTGCAAACAGGAAGTGGTCAAGTTTAGACTTTTAATTATATAGATTTTCAAACCACATTTTCATTATCAAACCAACCACATTTTCAAACCAACAACATTTTCAAACCAACCACAGTTTCAAATCACCCACATTTTCATTTTCAAACTTCATTTTCAAACCACATTTTCATTTTCAAACTTCATTTGCAAACCACATTTTCAAACCAATCACATTTTCAAACCAACCACATTTTCAAAACAACCACATTTTCAAACCAACCACATTTTCAAAACAACCACATTTTCATTTTAAAATCACATTTTCAAACCAACCACATTTTCAAACTTCATTTTCAAACCAACCACATTTTCATTTTCAAACTTCGTTTTCAAACCACATTAAGGGCACTCACAGGTCAGTAAAATCACACTCACAGTTTAGTAGACATGTGTTCAGTGTTATTCACAGCTCAGACTGAGTCGTGACCTCTTGCTCCCCCATCTTGCAGAGACTGAGGCACTTCCTGGTTTTATAGTCCCTCCCCCACCCACTGGAAGGGGCGTGGGCTTCATCACGTGATTGACAGGAGAGAGAATCTCAACATGTTTTAAACATTAATAAGTATTTTATTTTTCATCGATGGGAAAAATCCACTGGCCCTGACAGCTGGAAGGGGACTCTGAGTAAGATGGCTAAAAATTACAGCCGTAAGTGGTAGCGTTTTTTCTAAAATCAATATACAGTGCAAACTGGAAGTGTTCAAGTTTAGACTTTTAATTATATAGATAATTATATATAATTACAGTCATATTCACATCATATATATATATATATATATATATATATGGTATAATAAATAGACAGCAGCACATAATTAGGCTCCCCGTGGAGTAATATGAGCATTGAACACTAGATGGCGCTTACTTTTTCTATCTCATATTCTAATTAGCTTAATTAATTAATGTGCAACTTTTGGCACTGACGAGTTGTGACTTTCATCTCAATTTAATTTTATCTAAATCTGTGCAAAATTTCAAGTAGCTCCCAGACATGGGTCACAAAAGTTAAATTCTAGACACATTTTCGATGCTCGGCTCAGAGCTGACAGGTCTCTGGCAGCAACTCTACCACTGCGCCATCGTGCCGCCCACATTTATTCTTTGCATCATACATTTGCATTATTTGCAATTATTTATTTAAGTCCAGGAATAAGTCTCCTCAGATTTTTAGTATTTGTAAATTTAGAAACTATGTTCTTGTTTTTAATGTTTCAATGAACCAATCTTAAGACTGTAGACTTTAGAGATACAGCATGGAAACAGGCCCTTAGGTGCGAGAGTAGACCACCAGGTCCATCGAGCCCGCACCGCCACTCGCTCATGGCTGAACACTAAACAGACACACTTACCCACAAACAGTAGACACAAGACACAGAACACAAGACACTACCCTCCCCTTTATACCGCTATCACCCCTCTCCACCCCAAGAACCTCGTGATCTCCTGGGGGAGGCAAAAAAACGGATAAAAACCCAGGTCCAATTCGGGAAAAAAATCCGGGAAATTCCTCTCCGACCCCAATCCAGGCGATTGACACTTGTCCAGGAGATCCCTCAGGTCTTACTATACTAACCATACCTAGGTCCATATCCCTGCCCTCTCCCCGTAGCCCCTTATCCCCTTGGCAGCTAAAAAACCATCTATTTTAGTCTTAAATATATTTAAAGTTTCTGCTTCCACTGCTCCCTGGGGCAGTGAATTCCATAAATTAACCACCCTCTGGGTGAAGAAGTTCTTCCTCATCTCAGTTTTAAAAGAGCCCCCCCTTATTCTGCAACTATGTCCCCTAGTTCTAGTTTCCCCGATCATTGGGAACATCCTCGGTGCATCCACCCGATCAAGGCCCCTCACGATCTTATATGTTTCAATGAGATCGCCTCTCATTCTTCTAAACTCCAAAGAGTAGAGTTCCAGCCTACTTAACCTTTCCTCATATGTCAATCCCCTCATTGCAGGAATTAATCTTGTAAACCTTCGCTGCACTGCCTCCAGGGCTAGTACATCCTTTCTTAAGTATGGACCCCAGAACTGTACACAGTATTCCAAATGTGGTCTCACTAATACTGTGTACAGCTGCAGCAAGACCTCCGTGTTTTTATACTCAATCCCCCTAGCAATAAAGGCCAAAACTCCATTGGCCTTCCTGATTGCTTGCTGCACCTGCATACTAACTTTTAGTGATTCATGTACTAATACCCCTAGATCCCTTTGCGTTGCATTACAACGCAGCTCCTCCTCATTTAGAAAATAACTTGCCCTATCATTTTTTTTCCCAAAGTGAATGACTTCACATTTATTAGTATTAAATTTCATCTGCCTAGTTGTTGCCCACTCACCTAGCTTATCTATATCCTTTTGCAGACTCTTCCTATCCTCCTCATCCCCTACTTTTCCTCCCATTTTTGTATCGTCCGCAAATTTTGATATATTACACTTGGTTCCCTCCTCCAAATCATTTATATAAATTGTGAACAACTGAGGTCCCAGCACCGACCCTTGTGGAACCCCGCTAGTTACCGGTTGCCATCCCGAGTATGAACCATTTATCCCCACTCTCTGCTTCCTATTTGTTAGCCAATCCTCTACCCATGCTAATATATTACCCCCAATCCCATAATTTTTTATTTTTAGCAATAGTCTCTTATGTGGCACCTTGTCAAAAGCCTTTTGGAAGTCCAAGTATACCACATCCACCGGTTCCCCTTTATCCACCCGGGTTGTTACTTCCTCAAAGAATTCGAGCAGATTCGTTAAACAGGACTTCCCCTTCACAAAACCATGCTGGTTCTGTCCGATGAAGTCATGTTTATCCAAGTGCCCCGTTAGTGTTTCTTTAATAATTGTCTCTAACATTTTACCCACCACCGATGTTAGACTAACCGGTCTATAGTTACCTGCCTTCTGTTTACTTCCTTTTTTAAATATAGGTGTTACATTGGCCATTTTCCAATCCACTGGGACCGTTCCTGCCTCCAGGGAGTTTTGGAAAATTATCACCAATGCATCCACAATCCCCACCGCTATCTCCCTCAAGACCCTTGGATGTAATCCATCAGGCCCAGGGGATTTATCCTCCTTCAGTCTCATTAATTTCCCTCCTTCCCTCCTTCCCTCCCTCCCTCCCTCCCTCCCTCCCTCCCTCCCTCCCTCCCTCCCTCCCTCCCTCCCTCCCTTCCTTCCTTCCTTCCTTCCTTCCTTCCTTCCTTCCTTCCTCTTTTCCTGTTTGCGTGTTTTTTCTATTTGCGTCGATAACGCTACGATTTTTCGCCAGCTCACCGTTCTCCTGTGCCGCGTGTGGTATATTGTAAAAGTTAGTGAGGTTTAAAAATCTCGTTACGATCGGTGGTATATTGTAAAAGTTAGGAGGTTTAAAAATCTCGTTACGATCGGTGGTATATTGTAAAAGTTAGGAGGTTTAAAAATCTTTAAAACCGCGTGTGCGCAGATCGATCTCTCCTGCCAGTCAGCGCCAGGCGGGTTAGTCTCTTCTCCTGTCACTCCGCGGAGCAGTCCGCCCCTTCCTGCGCCATCACGTCTTTACTGGAGCTGAGGGACGCTGTTGGTGGCCGGCGGATGTCTCCAACTGGTCCCAATTTTCGGAGGGACCGGAAGCGGCCCGGCCCCGCGCGAAGTCGGAGATGTCGCCAAACGGAAAGTGGTGAATCTGAGCCTGGCGGAGGAGAGCATCCAGTGCCCAGCGCTCGCTGTGATTCCCAAACACACCGCCAGCGCAACGCCCCGCAGCTCAAGCCCCTTCCCCTCTGGTCCCCCTCACTGGCTCATGCCCCTCCCCCACGATACCCCCCTCTCTCCCATGGCTCTTCCCCCATCTTTTTTCTGAGCTCTGAAGGGAGGGGGGTAGGCAGCGACTGAGGGTAGGGGAAAGGAGAGGTGAGGGAGGGATTGGGGAGGATAGGAGGAGAGGGAAAAAGAGGGAGGAGGTGAGGAGGGAGAGTGGGAGAGGAGGGGGAATAGAGAGGAGGGGGAGTAGTGGATTGGGGGAGTGGGGCAGGTAGGGAGTTGTGAATAGAGGGAGAGGAGGGCAGTGGGGGGAGTTGAGGCGGGATAGTGGGGGGATAGGGGGAGGTGAGGAGTGGGGGAGGCGGGGGATAGAGGGATAGGAGGGGGTAGGGAGTGGAGAGGAGTTATGGAGGGAGGGAGGGAGGGACTTAGGGTAGGGGAAAGGAGAGGGAGAGAGAGGTGAGGGAGGGATTGGGGAGGGGAGTAGGAGAGGGGAAAGAAGAGGAAGGGTGAAGAGGATGGGGAGAGAGTGCTAGGGATGAGGTGAAATGAGCCATGCCTGTGCAGTTGGGGGCTATGGGTGAGTAGTGGAGTATTATGTTGGGGGACCAAGCCTCCTGTGTGACAGGGACGCAACAGGTCCGACAGTCTAGTCTATAATATCGCCCACTTTTGTGTCATCCGCAAACTTGCTAATCATGCATGTACATTCACATCCAAATCTTTGATATAGATGACAAACAGCAATTGACCCAGCACTGGGGCACATCACCAGTCACAGGCCTCCAGCCCGAAAAGCAACCTTCCACCATTAACCCCTGGGATTAAGGTGCAGTATTGTTTTATCATATGCAATGGAGTAAATTTGGTCTACGCCCAATGAAGTTGAAAAAAGGAGCAGTAATTTTGAAAAGCCTGTTACAAATAAGATCCTGAGACTTAACAAAAATGATATGAGAGGAAGATTCCATCTTGTGGGATGAGGATTAGCTTCAAAATAAAGGGGATGGATGAAGAAGAAGATTTTTTCAGAAAGTTGTGTATCTTTGAAAATTTCCATCCTTGGGAACTGTGGAGAATTGATCATTGAATGTATTCAAGGTAACATCTGAAATATTTTTGATCTACAAATGAACCAAGATTAATGAAGAGCATTGCGGCAAGCGAGTTAGGGTCACCTATGGGGAGGGATTGGGCAGGCTTGGACTTTATTCCTTGGTGAACAGGATTTTGAGGGGTGATCTTATAAAGATGAGGGAAATGGGCAGGATAGATGCACAGTCTTTTACCCAGAGTAAGGAAATCTAGAACCAGAGGAAATAGGTTTGAGGTAAGAGCAGGAAGTTTTAATAGGAACCTGAGGGGCAATTGTTTCACACAGTATGGTATATGGAATGAGCTGCCAGAGGAGATAGTTGACGCAGGTACTATAACAACATTTAAAAGACATTCAGACAGGTACATGGATAGGAAGGATTTAGTGGGATTTAGGCCAAATGAGGGCAGGCGGGACTAGTGTAGATGAAACATCTTGGTCGGCCTGGGCAAGGTGGGCTGAAGGGTCTGTTCCATGCTGTGTGACTCTATGACTCAATCAAGGCCAAAGTAACCTGATTTTATGTAATGGCAGGGTGGGCTATATGGTTTGAAGATCTATTTGATCTATTTCTTAAATTCTATATTCCATACTACTATAATCCTCCCTTAATCTAATATTTTACTTTAAGTTCTAGGGTCAGGCATAATTGGAGTAGATTTAATCAGAATGCGTTTCTTAGTTGACTGTACGTTGTTCCTGAAATAAAATGTTGGTACATCGCCGATCCATGTCCTCCAGGGATGCTGTACGATCTTCTGAGTTATTCCAGCACTTTTGTGTTTTACTCAAAATTCCAGCATCTGCAGTTCCTTCTGTCGCTAAGGGTCTTGTTTACTGGATCTTTTTTACTTGAGGCTCTGAGGACAAGTCTTATCATGGACATTGAATTGGGATTTATTTATTTAAATATCTGTCACTCAGCCAATTCATTCTTTATATCTACTATAGATTGTTTTATTCAAATTTTATGGAGTTAGTTTTAGACCTGCCATAACATCAAAGATAGGCGCAAAATGCTAGAGTAACTCAGCGGGTCAGGCAGCGTCATGGGAGAAAAGGAATAGGTGAAGTTTCAGGTCGAGACCCTTCTTCAGACACATAACATCAAATTCTATCTTATTCTGATCTCTGCCCACCAGAACCATCTTCACTACAAAACAATGAGTTTGTTCTATTTTATTGCCCAATACTGTATTGGATCTAAAATAGCCTACATCCTAAATGGTTAAATAGCACACAATCTGGAAAACATCCTTGAATGTTCTCTACACCTTCACTGCACAATTGGTTTGCCCAATCATATGACGTTTAATATTCCCCAGTATCGCTGTATTACCTGTTTTTGACATCACCTGCAATATCCTGTCTTACAAAATCTGCTGGCAACACAAAATCTGTTAGAACTCCTAGAAAGTATACTCAAGGAACTGCAGATGCCGATTTACAAGAGAAGGCACAAAGTGCTGGAGTATCTCAGTGCGTCAGGCTGCATCTCTGGAGAACATGTAGAAACAAAGAACTGCAGATGCTGGTTTATACCAAGATACAGACAAAGTGCTGGAGAAACTCAACGGGTCAGGCAGCACCTCTGGAGAAAAAGGATAGGAAGGAAGTGTCCATATCTGTAACGTCACCTATCCTTTTTATCCATAGATGTTACCTGACCGATTGAGTTACCCCAGCACTTTGTGTGTATCTCTGGAGAATATGGATGGGTGGCATATCATGTTTGGACCTTTCTTCAGACTGATTGCAGTGGACCCCTGTAAACATCTGCAGCCAGAGTTTCTTTGATGCTCCTTACGTCTACTACAAATTTATTAATTTTTATTAATTTTCAGAACTTAGATCATCTTTCTAAACTTCATTTATCTTTTTCTTTTATTAACAGATTGCAAAAGGCGCAAATACTCAGTTTGCCCATCTCTTTTAGGTCAAGTTTCCTGGCATATCACATTAGCAAATATGGCAACCTGCATCCACCATTGGATCACATCGTTGTGTTTCTATAAACACCATTAACTGATGAACCGTTCTCTAACCGTCGAGTGAACAAGCACACAATGACAAGGTGTTCAATAGTTCAATTGTACTTTATTGTGACATGTATCTAGGTACAGTGACATTCCTTTTTTTGCATCCAGTTCAGTAAAAATCTTACTATGCACAATCATACTTAAGTACAAGAATGTAGGAATAGTGGATTACACTGAGACAGTGGAGGTCCTGTAAACCGCCCCAGCCTAAACTGTCTGGAAGAAGATAGACATAAAATGCTGGAGTAACTCAGTGGGATAGGCGGCATCTCTGGAGAGAAGGAATGGGTTACATTTCGGGTCGAGACGCATCTGCCTCAACTCGTCAAGAGAGCCAGTAGTGTTTAATTGTCAAGTGTACTGGCCACGGAACAATGGAATTCTTACTTGCATCAGCCCAACAGGTCTGTAAACACAATACACACAGATAATAAATAATTAACCAAAAATATATAATAACCCCAATACTAAAGCAAAAAAAAAAACTCACCGAAGTCCTTAGTTTAACTAAAATCAGAACATAGGTGACGTTATTGACACAAGCATGTTCCATTTATTCGAAATAAACATATATTATCGTTCCATCGCGTAGCTCCTTAGAATGTCTTTACAATCCCAATCACAGAGAATTCTAAATTAATACAAAACATATATTAATAGAAAATCGCTACTCTTTCAGATCTTAACTATTCGCTATATTCCCCAGCCTCGTTTTAATACACTGTAACCAAATCACGGCTAGCTAGGCGCTTCTTTTTTTTTTAAAGAGAAAACGTATTTTGAAGACATGGCCCATCACGACTACTGTATATCCAATAACTAGAGATTAACCGCGCCAATCAACGAACTGAACCGAATTCGCGGCCCAACCCTAAACGTCGCCGATCTTTTTCCTCCAGAGATACTGCCTGGCCCGCTGTTACTCCAGCACTTTGTGACTATCGCGGTGGACTTGGTATGTTTTGCTCTTTCACGTCGTCAGCCCAAATGTGCACATGATCTCAATTCGCAGATCACTCCAAAACTTTGTAAACAGTTTTTAAAATAAATGCCTCTTCCAATGCTATTACCAGAATATACATTATATGTGTGTGTGTTTATATAGAGTGAATGGAATGTTCGCGGCTGTGTTTTATAGGTTAAAAATAATATTTATAAATATATAACGGACGGATTAATAAAACTCGAATAGGTGTTCTTATATATCATTTTTTATTTTTTAATACAATATTAATATCTTAATGGTTTTCTTCTTTTCCATCGGAGCGAGATAAACAAATGTGTAGAATTTTCCCTGGAGTGGCTGGCTATCTGTAATTCGTACTAATAAAATACTTTTTTACTATCCTCAGTAATTGGTTTACGACCTTTTCTGTTTATCTATCCACAAGGGCTGCTGTTTAATGGCTCGGGAAAGCAATTGGTTAATGGGTCAATACGGAGACAAATGCTCAGTGTCCTGTTTTATAGGGATGGTGGATGCACGCTGAGCCTTAATGGACTCTTACTTTTATGATCATATCAAATTGCTATATCAAGAGCAAGATTGTAGTTCAATCTAAATGTAAAAGATAAAACTATATATAAACATAGTTATAACCTATATTTATATATAGTTTTAGCTTTTACGTTTAGGTTGAACTATAAGTTAGCTCTTCTTATAGAATTATATTATATATAATATATAGCAATAGTATATATATACACACACATATTATATATATATACACACACATACATATTCTATATTGTCCATTCAGAAAATATTCAGACCCCTTCACTTTTTCAAGATTTTGTTACATTGCAGCCTTATTCTAAAATTCTAAAATTGATTAAATTCATTTTTGTTATCATCAATCTACACACAATACCCCATAATAAAAAAGCGAAAACAGGTGTTAAGAAATTCTGCAAAGTAATTAAAAAACTGAAATATCACATTTACATAAGTATTCAGACCCTTTACTCAGTACTTTGTTGAGACACCTTTGGCAGCGATTACAGCCTCAAGCCTTCTTGGGTATGACGCTACAAGCTTGGCACACCTGTATTTGGGTAATTTCTCCCATTCTTCTCTGCAGAAACCTCTCTAGCTCTGTCAGGTTGGATGGGGAGCGTCAATGTACAGCTATTTTCAGATCCCTCCAGAGATGTTCGATCGGGTTCAAGTCCGGGCTCTGGCTGGGCCACTCAAGGACATTCACAAACTTGTCATGAAGCCATTCCTGCGCTGTCTTGGCTGTGTGCTTAGGGTCGTTGTCCTGTTGGAAGGTGAACCTCTGCCCCAGTCTGCGGTCCAGAATGCTCTGGAGCCGGTTTTCATTAAGGATCTCTCTGTACTTTGCTCCGTCCATCTTTCCCTTTGATCCTGACTAGTCTCCCAGTTCCTGCCGCTGAAAAACATCCCCACAGCATGATGCTGCCACCACCATGCTTCATCATAGGTATGGTATTGGCCAGGTGATGAGTGGTGCCTGGTTTCCTCCAGGTGTGACGCTTGGCATTCAGGCCAAAGAGTTCAATCTTGGTTTCATCAGAACAGAGAATCTTGATTCTCATGCCTTTTGGCAAACTCCAAGCGGGCTGTCATGTGCCTTTTACTGAAGAGTGGCTTCCGTCTGGCCACTCCACCCAAAAGGCCTGATTGGTGGAGTGCTGCAGATATACGGGTAGTTATCCTTCTGGAAGGTTCTCCCATTCCACAGTGGAACTCTGGAGCTCTGTCAGAGTGACCATCGGGTTCTTAGTCACCTCCCTGACCAAGGCCCTTCTCCCCTAATTGCTCAGTTTGGCCGAGTGGCCAGCTCTATGAAGAGTCCTGGTGGTTCCAAAATTCTTCCATTTAAGAATGACGGAGGCCACTGTGCCCTTCGGGACCTGCAATGCTGCAGAATTTTTTTATACCCTTCCCCAGATCTGTGTCTCAGCACAATCCTGTCTTGGAGGTCTCCTTCATCTTCATGGCTTGGTTTTTGCTCTGACATGCACTGTCAACTGTGGGACCTTATATAGACAGGTGTGTGTCTTTCCAAATCATGTACAATCAATTTAATTTACCACTGGTGGGCTCCAATCAAGTTGTAGAAACATCTCAAGGATAATCTATGGAAACAGGATGAACCTAAGTTCAATTTTGAGTGTCATAGCAAAGGGTCTGAATACTTATGTAAATGTGATATTTCAGTTATTTATTTGTAATTACTTTGCAAAAAATTTTAAACACCTGTTTTTGCTTCTCCATTCTGGGATGTTGTGTGTAGATTGATGATTAAAAAAAAAGAATTTAATCCATTTTAAAATAAGGATGTAACGTAACAAAATGTGGAAAAGGTAAAGGGGTCTGAATACTTTCTGAATGCACTGTATATAGGTAGACAAAAACTCAGCGGGTGAGGCAGCATCTCTGGTGGGAAGGAATGGGCGAAGTTTCGGGTCGAGACCCTTCTTCAGTCTATATATATACACATACACACACCCACACGCACACATAAACACACAAACATGCACTCCAAAAGCGTTGCAGGCCATTTAAAATGTACGCCATTTCTAATATTGTTACCAGAATATACATTATGTGTGTGTGTGTTCATGTCGAGAAAGGGAATGGTATGTTAGCGGCGGTGGGCCAAAATAATACTTTTATGTGTGTGTGTGTGTGTGTGTGTGTGTGTGTGTGTGTGTGTGTGTGTGTGTGTGGGTGTGGGTGTGGGTGTGGGTGTGTGTGTGTGTGTGTGTGTGTGTGTGTGTGTGTGTGGGTGTGTGTGTGGGTGTGGGGGTGTGGGTGTGGGTGTGGGTGTGGGTGTGTGTATTTATATACAGGCAGACTAATAAAACGATCATATTATGTATATTATGCGGTATATAATATTATAGTATAGAATATATAAATTATACAATATATTATAATTATATTATATAGGTCGCTAAAACGTACTTTTCCGATTGTTTTTTTTCTAAATATTCTGTCAACACGCTAGACAGGAAGAACATTTTCTTCTTCGCAAATATTTACCAACTCGTAGATAGAGCTTTTTACGAAGAGAGATGTGTGTTCCAGAAATTGCCAAGTATTTGATCTGACGAGATCTTGATCAGACAGAATAGCGTGCAATTCAACTCATTAAGAAATGCATGCTGCCATATTTGGGGAGGGGGGAGGGGCAGAATTAAAAAAAAATTTAAACAAAGCTCTGAACGTTGCTCGCTTTTTTGAAGGGAAAATTAAAAAAAAAAAAAAGCGTTGGTAAAATGGTGTTAAATGAAGCGGTTAAATGGGTAAAAGTTTGCAGAAATGTGCAATTAGCGCAGGAGTGCAAAGTAAATAATCTCTGTGTGAGAAAGCATGAGTGATCGCAGGCAGTGAAATGATCTTTGTCCTTTCCAGTAGCTCCCGCCTCCTCATAACCTTGTCACCAAGTCAACCAGCAACCGGTCCTACCATATCAATCAGAAAGGTCAACATGCGCCGTGAATTATTTAGAAAAAAACCTCTGAATAATCAATGGCATGGCAGGCGGTTTTCAGTTTAACTTTAAAGAATTGAATTTCGGTTTAAACGCACGAAGAAAAATAAGTTATCTTAAAACGTCGGTACGAATCGATGACAATCTCTTGAAATGTTAGGAGATAATATTTTTGACAGGATTTATTAACAGAGTCTTCTAATCAAAAGTCAATATTTAATCTGGTCGAAGCTTAAACCCGCCGTTGAAACAGGTGACAGTTCAGGTGGGAGTAGAGTTAAAATATGAAATGAATCAATAATTCGGCATAAAACTTTAACACGGAGGAAACAGGAAGTCAAAGAAAAGGGCTGTTATGTTTAACCGGGTTGCTAAAACAAAACGTAAAATTATTAAGAAAGCTCTGTAATCTGATGTTAGTAGAAATGAATATAGCACATGATTTCAAACGCAATTGAAAGAGTTAACATGGGTTTGTTGTCATATGTCCCGAAACTGAACAATGAGATTGTTACTTGCAGCAGAGTAACAGGTATGTGAATAATGTACTCAGTAGATATTAGACAGCAAACAACAACCGAGTGCATTAACAAAAACGCCCGAACCCCCTGGTCTTTAAAAAGGATTGAATGTGCGCAGATGCCATGTGGATTTGCCGTTAAAGCTTTTCATTCCGGACGTGTTAATCCCAGTCAGTCGTGTAGGATCTGTGAAGAAAACAGTAGCTAATCTTCGTTTTGCTAGAAATAATACTGTTTTTTTTATGCTATCTGTGGTTCCCAGGCCCAAGTCGCTGAGAAGATGATAAGACTGCCCTGTCTAATCTATCACTGATACCATTCACTTCTGGTCATCCATTCTCTAAGTTAAATGTTTAAAATTCAACATATTTGTGTAACTTCGCTGATTAAGCTGGAGCGCGTTAACGAATCAATTCTCGCCCAATATACCTGCCTTCGACTGGAAAAGCACAGGAATTGTTCTTGAATGAATCATTTGAAAGGCACATCGCCTGGCTTACGGACAACTTTCCATTGTGGCAAAACTACGTGGAAAGTAAATGGAGTCCACAGGTAAAGTTGACGAAGTGGATTTACAGTCCAATCGGTTGTGGGAGGCGAGTCACATGATATATCCGCGACTCTCCACGGAGCACAACAGAGTGTCAGGTGCTATTTCCATTCGTGAATCAACCAAGACAGAGCTATTAAACTGTGAAATTACAGTGTTGTTGTATGTGTGTTGACCAACTCGCGGACATGGACAGCGATGAGCGTTATTATGCGTCGGCTCAAATTTATAACGAGTCGTGCGCTTATCAACGACCACAGGTCCAAGAATATAATCAAAACCCACCGGCGTGTCTCTACGTAGGGAGACAACCACAGACTCCTTACGCAAATCCTTCATTGTCAGGGTTTGATGAAGGAAGCCCCGCTGACATTTCACCTTTCGAAGTCCCTGCGATAGAGGATCCTACAGTTTCGCATCTCCGCCATCCGCAGCCTCAGCACCCCAACACCCACTCTCATCAAGGGGCTTGCTTTGGTAGCGCTCCCGATATCAGCAACCTGGAGGGTCACAACAGAACGCATCTGCCCTTCCCTTGGATGAAGTCAACCAAATCCCACGCTCACATATGGAAAGGACAATGGCCGGGTAAGTGTAAGACTTCTTTCAGAAATTCCTTGCTGAGGAATTATTTTCCTAATGATGACAAGACTAGAATATAATTGTACTGTGAATTAGGTCATGGGTGGGTAGAGAGAATGGAAGAACATTGTCGTTTTGAAATGTATCCACTTTCAATGGGCATTTCACCTGTGTTCAATGAGATTGACATCTCTGCTATGATATGCGTATATCGATATTCTGATTATCGTTTTTAAGAATAAACTGCAGATGCTGGAAAATCGAAGGTACACAAAAATGCTGGAGAAACTCAGCGGGTGCAGCAGCATCTATGGAGCGAAGGAAATAGGCAACGTTTCGGGCCGAACCCCTTCTTCAGACTGAACGTTGCCTATTTCCTTCGCTCCATAGATGCTGCTGCACCCGCTGAGTTTCTCCAGCATTTTTGTGTACCTTCTGATTATCGTTGTTGGTATTGCTTGGTCCAATCCATTAATATTTCAAGTTGAGTGTGAAAATGTCATCAGATCGTACCTCCACCACTTCAAAATCCAAATTAATACAAACCTCCCTTCCTTATAAAAAACGATTACTTTAACCCTGCCTTTATGATCACGCGTTTTTAAAGATCATAACGCCTTTTTCGCCTTTTCCATAATCCAATCTGTGAACCTATTGTGATATAACACCAGTAACGTTGCATATGTCGATCAGTTATCAAGCAGCTACATTTATTTCAACATCAAAGTCAATATTACCGAACTCCTGGCCGGAACTATTCTCTAATGAAATTAATATTATAATGAATTTTACTGTAGCAACAATAAAGTCGCGAGAAGGTTTGTGGGGGGGGGGGGGGGGGGGGGGGGGGGGGGGGAGGGCATTTGGAAATACTGAAAGGGTAGGAGGCAAATGCTCGTATTGTGCGAACACGTGGTAATATTTTACATACAATCGAACTTCCAAGTTTGTAGTAAACCAGGATTTCTACCCCACACACCTTCTAACCAACAGCACTGTTTTTATTTGGGGAGGAATTGAGTCAGGACAAACACGTTTGCAGTAGAATGAAGCAGAAAAATCAGCTGTAAGCAGAGCAGGACAGTACATACGAACTGTAAAAATATATTATTTCCTTGTGTCTTGTTTTGTAAACTAGCATCTGCACTTCCCCGTTTCTTCACTCTTTGAAAATCTGAAAAGCGAAACCTCCAGATTTCTTAAATTTGGACAACGTAAAGCCTAATTGTGGAAAACTACACATTAAGCTGGACGCGAGGAGTAGCGCGCCTGGCTGGTGATACGATTGCGGCTGTAAATGGATCAAAACGTGCATAATTACTCTAGATTTGTTTGTATCGAGTCGTAAAAGCGAAATCGCAACCCATTACATAACCAAACACATATTAGACTGGAGTATGATTCCCAACAAATGACTACCATTTCTCCAAGCAGATAAATAGGGTTTTTTTTTTTGCCTATGTAAACCGATTTAAGTGCTTAACCGAGACTGAGCCATTGCAATAATTCGAATAACCTTTATGATGTGAATTATACCAGAAAGGTTATAAGAATAAAAATCTAAAAATAATCGGTCGTCATTAGAAGATTCCTCCCCCCACCCCGTCAAATACAAGATTATCAATACTTCCAGGATGCAATTTGCCTTTTAAGAAACGTATGCGCAGGTTAAAACATAATTTACGGCGATTCCCTGTTTGAAATCAAACGAGTACATAATTATTCTGGTAAATGACACACGAATTATATTTCATAAATCGACACGGTGTAGGGATTTTACAGTGTTAAAGGTGTAGCTATTGAATAATCAATTTTCAATGAATTATAGAGTTTACACGGCCGGATGCATTAATTTACATTTGGGGGCCTAGTTACAGCGAATGACATAAATAATTGTCACTCGAATTTGTATTGTCAAACTACTAATGTAGAGACGACTATATCTTCGAATTTTGGTTTCGTTTTAGAATATACTGTAATTTCTATCAAGTGATTTTTAACCAGGTCTTATGACATTCCTGTGGTAATTCTATGAAGACCTATTTCCAAGTCAAGTAACTCTTTGGCCGAATTAAAAATCTGAATAATTCACAACCGAGGTCATAACGTGATGATCAGGTAAGGACTGTCAGCGCTGCCAGCTTGCTCCATTTTCCATCATGTTATCACTTCTTTCCGGATCACTTATCGCCCTTACTTCATAACCCTCGACTGCCCAATAAGCACATGTCAACTAAATATTTAGTTTAATGTTCCTTTTCGTTCATAGTTCACAGAAGTTCGGGTGAGACTATCCCATATTTCAATTACTTTTTCTATAGTTGGCCAGGCAACATTTCAGGGGAACATTCAGGGTGATGTTTGGGATCGGGACCCTTCCTCAGAAGGATCCCGACCCAAAACATCGCCTATATATGTTCTGAACAGAGAACATATGCTCTGCAGAGAGCCTGATCCGCTGAGTTACTCCAACACCGTGTGTCTTTTCGTTTGCAATTCGTGTCTCAATTCACTCTTACATGGCCTGGGCCTGTTTAAACACACAGTCTACGCGTTCTTGATCTGTGGTATTCACTGTAGCACATCCTTTGACTATTTGAATGCCTCGATCAAATCCCCCGTATATCTCGGTTTATAATTGAAAGCGACATATAATCCGGTAACAATCTCCCACCGTCGTGTTGTGTTGGCAACAGTCAATAATATTTTGGCACAATTTTAGACTTCGTAGTTACAGTAAATTAAAGAACCAAATTAATGTAACGGGTGATCAAACTTCAATAACTGACCGGTTAAAATGCTCAAATTTACGCGATTAAGACTAGGTCCTCGCTTCGGTATACGGTGTACCTTGATGGCAATTGATTATTTACGTTGAAACACGGTCACCATCGTGATTCTGAATATCTAAGTACTTCTGGCAGCAATTATAATTCTTTGACATGTGATAGTCATTTTCTGAACACAAGGCGCGCTTCCTTAACCCGTAATTGAGTGCAGCGAGTTCTATCCCACGGGGAGCGCCAACCAAGCAAACGCTGACCTGTAACTTGATGTAACGAATTTTGAATATTCGTGTCAATGCTGTTCCTTTTGCAAAAGTTTGCTTCACGATAGGCAGCTAAAGGACATTTTTACTCCTAGCAGGAAGTTGCGGGACAGTTGCAAAAGCCAATTGGAATTACCACTCTCACCATATGATCTCACACGGCTTTTCCCGTTGCCCAGTTATACTGAATTTAAGCAAGTTCCTTAGATGTTTATAACACATAGTTGTTTCGATATAATTTGTCACAGTTACTAACAGCTCCACAAAACAAATTTCCAAAGATTCCATTCTGAATTTACGCCATCCGAATTTTCAGAACAGTTAACGATAATTTTTTATTTTATAGTAGATTTATAGAGTAAGCTACAGCGCGAGTATCTTGAGACTTCAAGTGGCAAAATTAACTTTGGCAATGAAAACTTTCATATGTACTATTTCACGTTTTAAACATGTTTAAAGACGTCTTTAATGTTAAAAAAAAAAATCACCTTTAGTTTAGTTTCGTTTATTGTGACGGTACCGAGGTATAGTGTCGCGTGCTAGCCAGTCAGCGGAAATACTATGATTGTAATAGAACCATCCACAGTGTACATGTGCACTGATCTACATGTAGAGGGAATTACGTTAAGTGCAAGGTGCAGTAAAAATCGAGAACGAATAAAAATTGGCAATTGTCACAAACAAATTCGCAAAACGGAATTTACAGTGAGACATGATCAGATCCCAATCGTTGAAACCACTGGCAAAAGATTATGGTTGTCAATGCAGTGCCGTTTTCTTACAACAAGATTTCAATGAACCTCGCGACTATATTAGAAATAATAGGCAGCAGAGTAGCACTTCCAGCAAATGAATATTTTAAATATAATTTGGCATATAATTACAATTAATCTAATTCTGCGATTTGTACGCAAAATCATACCTGTTCATACACGCGGGTTTTTTTTTTAGAATTTGGGGTAGAAAATTGATACGTTTATGGCGGCATGGTGGCGCAGCGGTAGACAACGCCAGTGACCCGGGTTCGATCCTGACTACAGGTGTTGTCTGTTTGGAGTTTGTATGTTCTCCCCGTGAACTCCGGTTTCCCCCCACACTCCAAAGCCCTGCAGGTTTGTACGTTAATTGGCTCGGTAAAATTGAAAATTGTCCCTAGTGTGTGTAGGATAGTGTTGATGTGCGGGGTGATCGCTGGTCGGCACTGACTCGATGGGCTGATGGATTTATTTCCTAATCTAAACTGAGCAAATAAATGCGAACCCATTTGCGCCGAGCTCACTTTATTTGAATGAAATCGTTTAAAGGAAAGATCTCTCTTTGTATATATCACTATGGAATGAGGATATTTCCTCAATACAAATATATTTACAATGATTTGCACTGAGATTATTTTAAAACATGAGACAAAGGATTTCAATTACTCGTTTTATGGGAGAAGAATGGACCGTTGTATCAAGGCTTTGTGAGATGGGCTTCGAGTCACGACAGTATTTAGAAGTTAAAACGGAAATAAGGCATTTTGGTCAAATATCTTTGTTCTACCCGAGGTTGAGCAAGATAGGGCTTTAATCCTTGGAGCGCAGGAGAATGAGGGATGATTTTATAGAGGTGTACAGAATCATAAACGCACAGAGTATTTTACCCAGAGTAGAGAAATCGAGAACCAGAGGACATAGGTTTAATGTGTAGGGCAAAGATTTAAGAGGAACATGAGGAGTAACTTTTTTGCACAACGGGTAGTGGGTGTATGGAACAAGCTGTCGGAGGAGGTAGTTGACGATGCAGGTACTATAACAACGTTTAAGGAACATTTAGACAGGTACATAGATAGGACAGGGTTATAGTGATATGGGCCAAACACAGGCAGGTGGGAACTGCAGATACTGGTTTACAATGAAGATTGACACAAATTGCTGGAGTAACTCAGCGGGACAGGCACCATCTCTGGCGAGAAGGAATGGGTGACTTTTCGGGTCGAGCCCGAAGTATTTTGTCTATCTTCGTGGGACTAGTGCAGATATGGGCATATTGGTCGGCGTGGCCGAAGTTGGGCCGAAGGGCCTGTTTTTCACGCTGTATGACTACCAAATGCATGAATCACAGAAAGTGATATGTATTCAGCTCCACTGTGAAGGCTTCGCAAGAACCGTAATTCATTCGTAGAAATTATTCCATCTCGCTAGTGTGTGTAGGATACAGCGGTTGGGCGGCAGAGTTGCTGCCATACAGCGCCAGAGACCCGGGTTCGAAGCTGAGTACGGGTGCTGTCTGTGCGGCGTTTGCAAGCACGCCTGTGACCGTGTGGGTTTTCTCCGAGTGTTCCAGTTTCCTCCCATACTCCAAAGACGCGCAGGTTTGTTGGTTAATTGGCTTCTGTAAATTGTCCCTAGAATGTAGGATGTAGGAATAGAGTGTACGTTGGTCGGCACGGAGCCGAGGGGACGCAGGGCCTGTTTCCACGCTGTATCTCTAAACTAAACTAAACTAAACTAAACGTCTCTTTCCCGCAAGCAAATCCAGTTGTACCCAAAAATTGCTTTCGATTTTAATGTCCATATCTTTAAAAAAAAAAAAAGACCTTCATGTGAAACAGTCCTCTAATACTTCCCATTGGAAATCTTAGCTTAGTGCAGTCGATCTCAAACCGTTCAACCCGGGAGATTCACCTCAAATGGCAACAGTCCTACGACTTCTGGCCGCGTTCTTCATTTTCGAAAATGAGGGTGTGAGGCGATGGTGTGCGTTTGAACCGCGTTATCACCAGCGAGTTATCTGTATTTCCATAGTTGGAAGGCAGATTGGAGGAAATATGAAATTGCACTCTGTGCGAGTTCACACTGCAGTTCTGTTATCTGAGCGGTGCCATAACCACGATATCATCATTCCAATTTATTTTTGTTGAGAATTGTTAATTATGTTTTATGCATATTTTTGGTTTAATATACTCAATTTAAAAACGAACCGCATTGAACTAAAACTTCACATCGCTCATTCCCTCCACTCCCCACTCCCATCGGGCAGATGGCACAGAAACTTTAAAGCGCACATCATCAGACATCTTCTTCCCTTCTGTTATAAGAATACTGACCGGTACACTCCAAACATCTATTTGCGGACATTGGACTTCTTCTCCGGAAAGGTTGTACTGCAATGCCCAGAACTATATTCGGTACTCTGGTATTTTTGTCTTTCCCGTTGTACTTTTGTATGGTTTGATTGTGTATAATATTATCTGATTTGGAGTCATTGAACCGTACAGCGTGGAAACAGGCCAATCGACCCAACCTGCCCAAGGCGACAAACATGCCCCACCTACACGTCCCACCTGCCTGCGTTTGGCCCATATCCCTCTAAACCTAACTTATCGACGTACCTGTCTAAATATTTCTTAAACTACCTCATCTACCTTCTCCGGTAACTCGCTTTAATTGGATAGAACACAGGCAAATATTTTCACTGTATCCTGGGCGGCTCGGTGGTAGAGCCGCTGCCTCACAGCGCCAGAGACACGGGTTCGATCCTGACCGCGGGTGGAGTTTGCACGTTGTCCTTGTAACCACGTCGGGTTCCTCCCGGTGTTCCGGTTTCCTCCCACGTCTCAAAAAGGCGAGGTTAATTGGCCTCAGTGAATTGTCCCTAGTATGCACAAAGTGGATGTGAAAGTGGAATAACATACTGTAAAAATTGTGTGAACGGGTGACCGATAGTCGGCGTGGACCTGGTGGGCCGAAGGGCCTCTTTCTATATTGTATCTCTAAACTAAACTAAACCTTAAATACACAAACAGCTGGAATAACTCAGCAGGACAGGCAGCATCACGTTTATCCACCAGAAACGTCACCCATCCCTTCTCTCCAGAGATGCTGCCTGTCCCGCTGAGTTACTCCTGCGTTTTGTGTCTATCTTCGGTTTAAACCAGCATCTGCAGTTCCTTCTTACACATTAAACCTTGATTACATCTACACATTGATTAATGCTCTCCCTTAAAATTATAATTGCCCTTAGTTAAAAAAATTCCCTAATGTGTGAGGAATGAATGAGAAAGTTTGATAATAGAACTAGAATGCACAGGAGATCGATGGTCGGCGTGCACTCAGTGGGCTGATATACAGCCTGATCCCATGCTGTATGTTGTAAACTTATCAATCAATCAATCAATCAATCAATCAATTAATTAATAAATCATATAACAAGAAAAGTAGAAAGAAAGAACTACAGATGCTGGTTATACCATAGACAGACACAAAGTGCTGGAGTAAACTCAGCGGGCCAGACAGCATCTCTGGAGCAAAAAGGATGGGTGACGTTTCGGGTCGGGACCCTCCTTCAGATCAAATTAACAACAATAAATCGATACCAATATTTTAACATCTTCTCTCTTCATAGGGGGCTCATTCATGGTGGAGCAGGAAGAAAACAAGCGAACTCGCACCGCCTACACGCGGGCTCAGTTGTTGGAACTGGAGAAAGAGTTTTTATTCAACAAGTACATCTCCAGGCCCCGGCGGGTGGAGCTGGCCGTCATGTTAAACCTCACCGAACGGCACATTAAGATCTGGTTCCAAAACAGGAGGATGAAGTGGAAGAAGGAAGAGGATAAGAAAAGAGGAAGGAATGGTGCTCCCGAACAGGACTCGGTTGTATCCTCTGGGGATCTCAAAGAGGATCCCTGCGCCCCCACCACTCCGCTCGGAAGAGACCCGATCACTGCTAATGTCTCCTCGTCACAACCAGCCAACACCCCCGGGACATCTTTAAGGAGTCAAGGTACATGTGCAAGAGACTCCATGAAAAGTTCGTAAAGTCTGCCATAAAAAAAACAGCGGGGTGACTGGAGATCATTCAGTCGACTCTTAGAACGAGAAAACAGTGAGCAGAGTGCTGGAGGAACTCAACTGGTCAGACAGTATCAGGGGCAGTGGGAGAGTTGCTTCATTACGCGAGTGCTGAAACGCGGTTACGACAGAGTTCTCCGGATGCTCCGGTTTCCTCCCACATTCCAAAGGAGTGCAGGTTTATAGGTTAATTGGCTTAGGCAAACTTGTAAATTGTCCCGAGTGTGTTGGATAGTGCTACTGGGGTGATCGCTGGTCGGCATTGATTCGGTGGGCCGAAGAAGCTGTTTCTCTAAACTAAACCAAATCTGTGGAGGGAATGCACAGGCACTTAAGAAGTGTCCCCACCCAAAACGTCGCCTGCCCGTTTCCTCCACACAAGCTGCCTGACCCGCCGAGTTTCTCCAGCACTTTGTGTTTTGAATCAGAAAAAAATATTTAATGTCGAAAGCTGAAACTCACCGCAGCGAAGTGCAAGGCGGACCCCATTTAGTGACATTGACATACAACGCCTTAATATCCTGGAATGCCACGTTTAAATGTCAGCAGAAAGTTACTCGGGGTTAGACAGAAATAAAAGCTTGTTTCAAAAACGAAAGTAAGTTGTTTTGTCTCAAGTAATATTGCATAGTCATCTGGGGTTATTTTCACAAATTTTGTTAATTATGGAACTATTAGTTTAAAGTCTCTAGTAATTGAATATTATCCGTTGCACAGTTTGAATTGTACCCTGCGATAATTAATCAAATGCCATCTCGGGTTAGAAATGTTGTATATTTGCAGTTGTGTTATACGAATATTGATTACTATGTCTTGCGTCTTGTGTTTAATTGTGCGTGTTTTCCCACGGATGTTGAGAGGGAGATATTTAACTATTCCTTTTTAGGAAACGGCTTGTTTGTCATGTTTATGGATTTGTAGTCGATTGAAATCGATTGCATTATAGCTGCCTCGGAATTTAAAGAAACGTATCAATAAAATTCACATCAAACCTAGAACTCATCTTCTCCATATACGTGGATAGCCTGGGCTGAAATTAAAGTGTTTCTACGTAATAGCGCTTTTGAGATTACTCGGTTTGTCGGAATAAAACTGTACTCACAGTGTGGACTCGCCGAGCATCCAAAACTAATGGCGATTTCCCACTTCATCCTTCACTAAACTGCCTCAACTCCCGTCTTGAACTGCCTCAACTTCCCTCCGGCAGACGTTACAAGGCCTTCTACGCCCGAACCTCCAGACTCGGGAACAGCTTCATTCCCAGAGCTATAGCGGCTCTGAACCGGCCCGGCTAGGTGCCCCCCCCCCCCCCCCCCCCCCCACGGACTGTCTCCCTCGGATGGTCACGTCGCACAGACACATCTGCACTTTAGTCTGTTTGAACTGTTTTGGCTATTTTACTGTTCTTTTTACAATCCATGTTCTCGGGGTATCAAAATCTAAATGTTATTAGTTATTTATGTTATGACATCGGATGGAAGCTGCATACCAAATCTCGTTGCGCTTATGTGCAATGACAATAAAATAGATTATTATTATTATTATTATTATTTTATTAGTACAGCGACAGCCCCAGCCACTTGATACGGAATCGTCGAAGAAGTTTTAATTAGGGCCATTAATTCTACCGCCCCACCCCACGTCGATTATTAGGTTGAGACGTACTAAATTTCACCAAAGAACCTTACATTGAATTTAAATATATATCTTCATCTAATACAATAAATGGATCAAAGCTAGGATTTAAATTAGTTAACGAATCCACCACATTATCATCATTAGGCAATAGGTGCAGGAGTAGGCCATTTGGCCCTTCGAGCCAACACCGTCATTCACTGTGATCATGGCTGATCATCCACAATCAGTACCCCGTTCCTGCCTTCTCCCCATATCCCTTGACTCGCTATCTTTAAGAGCTCTATCTAACTCTCTCTTGAAAGCATCCAAAGAATTGGCCTTCCGAGGCAGATAATTCCACAGATTTGCAACTCTCTGAGTGAAAAGGTTTTCCTCATCTCCGTTCTAAATGGTGAACCCCTTATTCTTAAACTGTGGCTCCGGTTCTGGACTCCCCGAACATAGGGAACATGTTTCCTGCCTCTAGCATGTCCAATCCCTTAATAATCTTAGATGTTTCAATAAGAGCCACTCTCATCCTTCTAAATTCCAGTGTATACAAGGCCAGTCGCTCCATTCTTTCAACATATGACAGTCCCGCCATGCCAGGAATTAACCTAGTGAACCTACACTGCACTCTCTCAATAGCAAGAATGTCTTTCTTCAAATTTGGAGGCCAAAACTGCACACAATACTCCAGGTGTGGTCTCACTAGGGCCCTGTACAACAGCAGAAGGACCTCTTTGCTCCTATACTCGACTCCTCTTGTTATGAAGGCCAACATTCCATTAGCTTTATTGGCTTTCTTCGATTCAATTAAAAATTGATCTGATGAGAATTGCAAGAAACTAAACAAAGTTTAGTTGAGAGATACAGCGTGGAAACAGGCCCTTCGGCCCACCAAATCCGCGCCGACCAGCGAACATCCCGTACACTAGCACTATCCTACACACTGGGGACAATTTATAGACACCAACTAACCTACAAACCTGCAAATCTTCAGAGTGTGGGCGGAAACCGGAGCACCCGGAGGAACCCCACGTGTTCACAGGGAGAACGTACAGACAGCACCCATAGTCTGGATCAAACGTGGGTCCCTGGCACTGCAACTCAACAACTCTGCCGCTGCACTACTGTGCCTTCCACTTACCAAACTGATTTTACTGAAGAACCTTAGATTTAATTTTAAAATATATGTACATCTAATATAAGGAATGGATCAAAGCTAGAATTTAAATTGATTAACTGTAGTGGATTCCACTACATTATCATCAATTGTGTTAAGAATTGATCTGATGGGAATGGGCGGCTGGGGGAGGACAACTCTTAAAGTTGCATTTTGAATTATTGTTTGGAATTTGTTCTACCATGGTAATAGTGACTAATCTCAATTATAATCGATGGTAATCGATTAATCATGAAGAGCAATGGTGTTGGTGTTGTCAAGAGTATTGGGATCAAATATAAAATATTGTTTTGTGTGCCATCCAGCACATGAGTACAACAGGAGGGGCAAAGAGAAAATAAATTGAGTGCCGAGGATAGTGTTATCATTACTAAGAAAGTGCAAATATTAAAAAGTGCAATTGTCACAAGGAGGCAGATTGGAAGATTTGGAATATATCCTTAGCATATGAAAGGTCCATTCAAGAATCTGATAACAACAGGGAAGAGATTGTTCCTGAATCTGATGGTAGGTGCTTTCAAGCTTTCGTATCTTTTGGCTGACTGGAGGAAGAGTGACTGGGGTGTGAGTGGGAACAAGGAACTGCAGATGCTGGTTAAAAAAAGGATACACCGTGCTGGAGTAACGCATCAGGTCAGGTAGCATCTCTGGAGAACATGAATAGGTGATGTTTTGGGTCAGGACACAATAGACAACAGACAATAGACAATAGGCAATAGGTGCAGGAGTAGGCCCTACGAGCCAGCACTGCCATTCAATGTGATCATGGCTGATCATCCCCAATCAGTACCCCATTCCTGCTTTCTCCCCATATTCCCTGACTCTGCTATCTTTAAGAGCCCTATCTAGCTCTCTCTTGAAAGTATTCAGAGAGCTGGCCTCCACCACCCTCTGAGGCACATAATTCCACAGACTCACAACTCTTTGTGAGAAAAAGTGTTTCCTCATCTCCGTTCTAAATGGCTTACCCCTTATTTTTAAACTGTGACCCCCGGTTCTGGACTCCCCCATCATTGGGAACATGTTTCCTGCCTCTAGCGTGTCCAAACCCTTAATAATCTTATCTGTTTCAATAAGATGCCGTCTCATCCTTCTAAACTCTAGAGTACGCAAGCCCAGCCGCTCCATTCTCTCAGCATATGACAGTCCCGCCATCCCGGGAATTAACCTTGCAAACCTACGCTGCACTCCCTCAATAGCACGAATTTCTCAAATTAGGGGGTCCAAAACTGCACACAATACTCCAGGTGTGGTCTCACTAGGGCGCTATACAACTGCAGAAGGACCTCATTGCTCCTATACTCAACTCCTCTTGTTATAAAGGCCAACATGCCATTTGCTGTCTTTACTGCCTGCTGTACCTGCATGCTTACTTTCATTGACTGATGAACAAGGACCCCCCCGATCCCGTTGCACTTCCCCTTTTCCCAACTTGATACCATTTAGATAGTAATCTGCCTTCCTGTTTTTGCTACCAAAATGGATAACCTCATATTTATCCACATTAAATTGCACCTGCCATGCATCTGCCCACTCTCCCAACCTGTCCAAGTCACCCTGCATTCTCATAGAATCCTCCTCACAGTTCACACTGCCACCCAGCTTTGTGTCATCTGCAAATTTGCTAATGTTACTTTGAATCCCTTCATCTAAATCATCGATGTATATTGTAAATAGCTGCGGTCCCAGCACCGAGCCTTGCGGTACCCCACTAGTCACTGCCTACCATTCTGAAAGGGACCCATGAATCCCTGCTCTTTGTTTTCTGTCTGCCAACCAATTTTCTATCCATGTCAGCACTCTACCCCCAATACCATGAGCCCTAATTCTGCCCACTAATCTTCTATGTGGGACCTTATCAAATGCTTTCTGAAAGTCCAGGTACACTACATCCACTGGCTCTCCCTTGCCATTTTCCTAGTTACATCCTCAAAAAATTCCAGAAGATTAGTCAAGCATGATTTCCCCTTCGTAAATCAATGCTGACTCGGACTGATCCTGTTACTGCTATCCAAATGCGCCACTATTTCATCTTTTATAATTGACTCCAGCATCTTCCCCACCACCAATTTAGGGTAACTGGTTTATAATTCCATGTTTTCTCTCTCCCGCCTTTCTTAAAAAGTGGGATGACATTAGCTACCCTCCAATCCACAGGAACTGACCCTGCATATATAGAACATTGGAAAATTATCACAAATGCGTCCACGATTTCTAGAACCATTTCCTTAAGTACCCTGGGATGCAGACCATCAGGCCCTGGGGATTTATCAGCCTTCAGTCCCCTCAGTCTACCCAGAACCATTTCCTGCCTAATGTGGATTTCCTTCAGTTCCTCTGTCACCCCAGATCCTCTGGCCACTAGTACATCAGGAAGATTGTTTGTGTCCTCCTTAGTGAAGACGGGTCCAAAGTACCTGTTCAACTCATCTGCCATTTCCTTGTTCCCCATAATAAATTCACCTTTTTCAGTCTTCAAGGGTCCAACTTTGGTCTTAACTATTTTTTTCCTCTTCACATACCTAAAGAAGCTTTTACTATCCTCCTTTATATTCTTGGTTAGCTTACCTTCATACTAGGGAATCTAGTACATCTTTTCTCCCCGTATTGCCCTTTTAGTTATCTTCTGTTGCTCTTTAAACATTACCCAATCCTCTTGCTACCCACTCATCCTTCAAACTGATGGAGTTGAATTTTGTGGCCAATAGTTTTATGTTCCCATTTTATAATTTCAACATTTTTTATTCCTTCATCAATAAATTAACTAAGGTGAAGGGGAAAAGATTTAATAGGAATCTGATGGGCAACTTTTTCCACACAAGGGGTAGTGGATGTATGGAACAAGCTGCCAGAGGAGGTAGTTGAGGCAGGGAATATCCCAACATTTACGAAGCAATTAGATAGACAGGTTTGGAGGGATATGGACCAAATGCTGGCCGATGGGACTAGTGTAGCTGGTGTGGGCAAGTTGGGCCGAAGGGCCTGTTTCCATACTGTATCACTCTATGACTCCATGACTCTATGTTGTGTTGGGATTTGAACTCAGGACTCCGCCCTTAGCATCATGCAACAATATAATTCAGAGTATAACAGTGATAACATATTAGTGAGCATGATCAGGTTATGAGTAGTCCTTGATTCTGTCGGTTGCTTTCCTGTGAAGTGTAATAACAAGGAATGGCAGATGCAGGTTTACTGAAGGAATGCACAAAATGCTGGAGTTAATGAGCGGGTCAGGCACCGTATCTGGAGAACAACTACCTCCTCCGACAGCTCGTTCCTTACACTCACCGCCCTTTGAGGAAAAAATGTTAGCCCTCATGGTTCCTATTACATCTTTCCCTCCTCACTCTACCCCATATCTTGTGGTTCTTGCTTCCCCTACGCTGGGCAAGAGGCTCTGTGCGTTTACCCTATCTATTCCTCTCATGATTTTGTACACCTCTATAAGATCACCCTTCATCCTCCTATGTGCCAAGGAATAAAGTCCAAGCCTGTTCAACCTCTCCATATTGCCAAGGCCCTTGAGTCCTGGCAACATCCTTGTAAATCTTCTCTGCACCCGTTCCAGCTCGACAATATATTTTCTATAACATGGCTTCCAGAATTAAACACAAAACTCTAAATGTGGTCTCACCACTGTCTTATATAACTGCAACATGATCTCCCAACATCTATACTCAAGTCACTTCCATTAGTCTCTGAGTCGAGTTTCCATCCACATGTACCAAATACTATCCAATCTCATTCACATTATTGGCCAACGTCGTTTGCAGTGTAATCCCTCTGTCAACAACACACTCATCCATAACTGAATTACCTCTCGATAACAAAACCAATGGCCTCATTCCCTTGCTGTCCATCAGTTTCTGGTTATTCTAAGCATAACCTCTCACATTAAGGTCTACATTGCAGCTGGGACACTAGAATTGGAGGAGATGGTGGAGTTACTGAGAGGCAGATTCAATGGGCATTTGAAAATGAGAATGGGAATTTCAAAACCAAGCTGTCCTTGAAAGTTATGTAAATAAATGATTGATTATCGATTATAACTGAAGAAGGGTCCCGACCGAAAAAGTCACCCATCCTTTTTCTCTGGAGATGCTGCTTGACCCATTGAGTTACACCAGTTCTTTATGTCTATCTTTATTTGTTGCTCTAACCATTTTCAAAACTTTCACTGGCATCTCCTGATACTCGTTTTAGCATCAGCTGTTTTAAGTCATTTATTCTGATTAACTCTTTTCCAATTAAGGAGTGGATCATTATGGTGACAAGCTCGCCAGGAGAATGGAGGAATAATATGTCAAGGCACATTTGTACGGACAGAAGATAGACACAAAGTGCTGGAGTAACTCAGCGGGTCAGGCAGCATCTCTGCAAAAATCTTTTTCACCAGAGATGCCGTCTGACCCATTGAGTTATTCCAGTACTTTGTGTATCTCTTCGGTATACACCAGCATCTACAGTTCCTTTCTGCACATTTTGTACCGACAGAGTTGGTTGATGCTGGTGATATGGAAAGGCTAATCCCATTTGCCTGCATTAGCTTGTGGGATAACTTTGACCTGCCCATTACTTTAGTTGTAGTCCTGTGTGACAGAATATCATACTGTATAGATATTCCTCATGCTGCCCTTGTCATTGAACCAGGGCTAATCCCTTGTCTCGATAGACAGTGAGGGCAATGCTAAGACAGTAGCAGGCAGGTTGTGGTGGTCTATATTTCTGCTCCTGGATGCCAAAGGGATCGTAATTTCCTGCTGTAAGATAGAAGGTATCCTTGGTGTGGAGATGGGATACTTCATCCACAAGGGCTCCAGGAATGCGCGGCGCAGTGGCAGAATCACGAAGGCTGGATGCCCGCCGCAGTCTGGGGCTCGGCTGGAATGGGCACCACTCATAATACCTAGAGTGTGGTCTGCATTCAGAAAATGGCGCCAAAACTCTTGAACGCAGGATCAGTTGACTATTTCTGTACAATTTGCTAATCGGGGATGTGCTTAGGTTTAGCAGTACTCTACTGGACTGTTTGTAAAAAGGAATTTCACTCTGCGTTTGCACTTCGCACATACAAGCACCATTGAACCGCAAAGAAAGCACCGATGGGCGGCTGCCTGCAAGGGGAGTGGGGGGAGCTCAGGAGCCGCCGAGCTCAGCATGGAAGTTCGGAGAGCCGAGGTGGAGAGAACCGCAGGCAACGATGGACGCGAGGAGTGGGTCGGTAGGAGAGGGACTGGGTATTAGACAATAGACAATAGGTGCTGGGGTAGGCCATTTGGCCCTTCGAGCCAGCACCGCCATTTAATGTGATCATGGCTGATCATCCCCAATCAGTACCCCGTTCATGTCTTCTCCCCATATCCCCTGACTCCTCTATTTGTAAGAGACCTATCTATCTCTCTTGAAAGCATCCAGAGAACCTGCCTCCAGAGATTGCCTCCAGCACCTTCAAGGTCAGCTGCAGGAGGCTCCCCCGGACACAGAGCCGGTCGAACGAAGAGAGGGACATCGGTGAGTCCGTGGGCCAAGCCGTTCGAGGGCAACGGAGGAAGGCCTGCAGCTTACCTGGATCAGGGAACACTCCAATACATCGAGCACGTGGACCGGACCTTTTGTAAATGGCGCCAAAATATGGCAACTTGTGCATGTGTGATCTATACAAAAAATAATTTCACTCTGCAGTGTGCACGTGACAATAAAGCACCATTTATCACTGTGCCATTGACTTCCACTGGCCACATCCGTCAAAACAGGTGCTCAACAACATCCATAAGGTTTACGGCCTGCAGACCCTTGCAGAAGTCAGATGTTACCCAAGTCAGAAGTGGAAGTGCTGCTGTGAACGAATAAATGTATTATTTGATGTGGTGACCAAATGGGAGCACCAACGTGGAGATCACAGGGGAGCACCGATGCAGAGACCATGGGGGGAGCTCCAACATGGAGCACTGAGGGAGCTCCAACATGGAGCACTGGGGGAGCTCCAACATAGAGCACGGAGGGAGCCCCAACATGGAGCACCGGGTGAGCCCCAACATGGAGCACCGGGGGAGCCCCAACATGGAGCACCGGGGGAGCCCCAACATGGAGCACTGGGGAAGCTCCAACATAGAGCACTAAGGGAGCTCCAACATGGAGCACTGGGGGAGCTCCAACATGGAGCACTGGGGAAGCTCCAACATAGAGCACGGAGGGAGCCCCAACATAGAGCACGGAGGGAGCCCCAACATGGAGCACCGGGGGAGCCCCAACATGGAGCACTGGGGGAGCCCCAACATGGAGCACTGGGGAAGCTCCAACATAGAGCACTAAGGGAGCTCCAACATGGAGCACTGGGGGAGCTCCAACATGGAGCACTGGAGGAGCTCCAACATGGAGCACTGGGGGAGCCCCAACATGGAGCACTGGGGAAGCTCCAACATAGAGCACTAAGGGAGCTCCAACATGGAGCACTGGGGGAGCTCCAACATGGAGCACTGGAGGAGCTCCAACATGGAGCACTGGAGGAGCTCCAACATGGAGCACTGGAGGAGCTCCAACATGGAGCACTGGGGGAGCTCCAACATAGAGCACTGGGGGAGCCCCAACATGGAGCACTGGGGAAGCTCCAACATAGAGCACTAAGGGAGCTCCAACATGGAGCACTGGGGGAGCTCCAACATGGAGCACTGGAGGAGCTCCAACATGGAGCACTGGAGGAGCTCCAACATGGAGCACTGGAGGAGCTCCAACATGGAGCACTGGGGGAGCTCCAACATAGAGCACTAAGGGAGTTTCAATGCGGAGACTACGGGGGGAGCCCCAACACGGGGACGATGGGGAGAGCATCCATGAGAACTGCTGATTGCCTTGTGGAAATGGCCACATGCGACGGCAGTAGCACTCTGCTACTTAGACGCATAAATCTGAAATAAAGCAGTCGGCTTAAAGAATTGCTGACGTAAGTCAGATTCAGATTCAGATTCAATTTTAGTGTACAGTACAGAGACAACAAAATGCATTTAGCATCTCCCTGGAAGAGCGACATATCAAATGATTTGAATAAATAATAATAAGTGTCCGGGGGGGGGGGGGGGGGGGGGGGGGGGTGATTGGCAGTCACCGAGGTACGTTGTTGAGTAGAGTGGCAGCCGCCGGGAAGAAGCTGTTCCTGGACCTGCTGGTTCGGCAACGGAGAGACCTGTAGCGCCTCCCGGATGGTAGGAGGGTAAACAGTCCATGGTTGGGGTGAGAGCAGTCCTTGGCGATGCTGAGCGCCCTCCGCAGACAACGCTTGCTTTGGACAGACTCAATGGAGGGGAGCGAGGAACCGGTGATGCGTTGGGCAATTTACACCACCCTCTGCAATGCCTTCCGGTCGGTGACAGAGCAGTTGCCATACCATACTGTGATGCAGTTAGTAAGGATGCTCTTGATGGTGCAGCGGTAGAAGTTCACCAGGATCTGAGGAGACAGATGGACCTTCTTCAGTCTCCTCAGGAAGAAGAGACGCTGGTGAGCCTTCTTGATCAGAGTTGAGGTATTGTGGGTCCAAGAGAGGTCATCGGAGATGTTGACTCCCAGGAACCTGAAGCTAGAAACACGTTCCACCTCCGTCCCGTTAATGTGGATGGGGGTGTACGTGCCACCCCTGGACTTCCTGAAGTCTACAATGAGCTCCTTGGTCTTCTTGGAGTTAAGGGCCAGGTTGTTGTCAATGCACCATGCTGCTAAGTGCTGGACCTCCTCCCTGTAGGCCGACTCATCGTTGTTGCTGATGAGGCCAATCACCGTTGTATCATCTGCATACTTGATGATAGTGTTAGTACCATGTACAGGTATGCAGCCATAGGTGAAGAGGGAGTAGAGGAGGGGGCTCAGCACACAGCCCTGTGGAACACCGGTGTTCAGGGTGAGGGTTGAAGAGGTGTGCTTGTCTAACCTAACAGACTGGGGTCTGTTGGTTAGAAAGTCCAGTATCCAGTTGCAGAGGGAGGGGTCGATGCCCAGGTTACCGTGTTTGGTGATCAGTTTTGATGGTATAATGGTGTTGAATGCTGAGCTGTAATCGATGAACAGCATTCTTACGTAAGTGTCTCTGTTGTCGAGGTGGGAGAGTAGTGTGCGTTTATGTAAGTTGCCTATCACATTAAGTCAGGGAGTGCCTGTATTCTCAGTAGCTTGATGTTTGTTTAGCTTTAATTCCCTTGTCGGTTCCCTTTACCACCTTCTATAGACCCTGTCTGTCAGCTTTGCCCTGCAGAACTTGACCATCTAGGGCCCATGTTAGTAGGTCATTTAGTGATGGACATTTAATGCCCAATACCGGAGATTGACAGATTCTTGATTAGTAAAGGTGTCAGGGGTTACACGGAGAAGGTAGGTGAATGGGGTTGAGCGGGAATTGAAGATCAGCCATAATTCAATGGCGCAGGCGACTTGATAGGCCGAATGGCCTAATTCTACTCCTAGAACTTATGAATACGCAGACTTCATTGAATTCTCCTATTTCAAGTTATAACCAATACCCCCCTCTCTCATTCTCATGCCCGCATCACCCCCTCCCCCGCCTATGAACAGACATTTCTCCTACCATCTCCCATCCTGTCCAGTTAGCCGGCTCCTTTCCTCTCCTTCCCACACTATCTCCCATCCCTGGGTCACCCATTTGAATTCACATCATTCTTTCTTTTTCTGACACCCTTTTCTCTCCTTTTCAAAATAAATTGAACAGGTTGAAAGGAACTGCAGATGTTGGTTTATACAGAAGATAGACACAAAGTGCTGGGGTCACTATGCTGGTCAGGCAGCATCTCTGGAGAAAATGGATGCGTGACGTTTCTGGTCAGGACTCTTTTTCAGACTGAAAGTAGAGGGGAAGGAACAAGTGGTAAGAAAAGGCCAGAACAAATCAGGGCGGGTAACGGGATGACCAAGGAAAGGTGGAGCCCATAAAGCCCATTGTTGAAGGTAGATACAAAATGCTGGAGTAACTCAGTGGGACAGGCAGCATCTCTGGAGAGAAGGAATGGGTGACGTTTTGGGTCGTGAATCTTCAGATCCAAAACGTCACCCATTTCTTCTCTCCAGAGATGCTGCCTGTCCCGCTGATACTCCAGCATTTTCTGTCTCTCTTCAGCATGTGCAGTGCCTTCCTACACAGATTACTGAGCAAGTCATAATGAATATTACGCCAGGACATCCAGCATTTTGTGTCTGCTTTCGTTTAAACCAACCGGTCACTGCATCGTGCTGATAGAACAAAGGACTCCGGTAAGAGCAAGGGTGGCGGGCTCTGCATCTACATCAACAATGACTGGTGCACCAACCACACTGCAGTAGAGAGCTACTGTTCCCCAGACCTGGAATACCTACTGCTTAAATGTAGGCCATTTTACCTGCCTCGGGAGTTTACTGTGGTTATCATCATGGCCATATACATCCCACCACAGGCTAATGCTAACCTAGCACTAGCACAGCTGCACTCGGCCATCAGTAAGCAGCAGGATGCTCACCCCGACGGTGCCTTCATTGTTGCAGGGGACTTTAACCAGGTCGACCTACGAGCCACACTCCGCAAATTCCACCAGCATGTGCAGTGCCCTACCAGGGGCTCAAACACGCTGGATAAAGTGTACACCAACATCAAGGACGCTTACAGAGCTCTCCCCTGCCCATCCCTGGGGCAATCCGAACACCTCTCACTGTTTCTACTGCCTGCATACAAACCCCTCATCCGCAAGACCAAACCTGCAATAAGGACGGTCAAAATATGGCCCGAGGACGCCACTCGACAACTCCAGGACTGCTTTGATCGCACCGACTGGGACCTGTTTGCACAACAGGCTACCAGTGGTACAGAGGTAGACTTGGAGGAGTACACATCCACTGTGCTCTCCTACATCAACTGCTGTGTGGAGACTGTCACAGTGGACAAGCAAATAAAGATGTTCCCAAACCGGAAACCCTGGATGAACAAGGAGGTTCAGGATCTGCTAAGGGCACGCAACAATGCCTTTAAATCAGGGACACTTCTGCCTACAGTGAGGCCAGGTCAAACCTGAACAAAGGCATAAAAAAGGCCAAAGACATCCACAGGCAAAGGGTAGAAGAACACTTCAATGCCGCGGACACCAGAAGCATGTGGCAGGGTGTCAGGGACATCACTGACTACAAGAGCAGCCCCGCCTGCCCCCACGGTGATATCACACTGGCCAACGAACTGAACACCTTCTGTGCCCGGTTCGAAACTGGCAACACCACCAGGAGTGGAATAACCCCGGCCATGGCGGAGGGACAGGCCTTAACACTGAGCACTCAGGAGGTACAGTGCGCTCTGCGTAGGATTAATCCACGCAAGGCTGCAGGCCCAGATGGAGTCCAGGGAAGTGTAGATACATAGATACATAGAAAATAGGTGCAGGAGTAGGCCATTCGGCCCTTCGAGCCTGCACCGCCATTCAATATGATCATGGCTGATCATCCAACTCAGTATCCCGTACCTGCCTTCTCTCCATACCCCCTGATCCCTTTAGCCACAAGGGCCACATCTAACTCCCTCTTAAATATAGCCAATGAACTGGCCTCAACTACCCTCTGTGGCAGAGTGTTCCAGAGGTTCACCACTCTCCGTGTGAAAAAGTTTCTTCTCATCTCGGTCCTAAAGGATTTCCCCCTTATCCTTAAGCTGTGACCCCTTGTCCTGGACTTCCCCAACATCGGGACCAATCTTCCTGCATCTAGCCTGTCCAACCCCATAAGAATTTTGTACGTTTCTATAAGATCCCCTCTCAATCTCCTAAATTCTAGCGAGTATAAGCCAAGTCTATCCAGTCTTTCTTCATATGAAAGTCCTGACATCCCAGGAATCAGTCTGGTGAACCTTCTCTGCACTCCCTCTATGGCTATAATGTCCTTCCTCAGATTTGGAGACCAAAACTGTACGCAATACTCCAGATGCGGTCTCACCAAGACCCTGTACAACTGCAGTAGAACCTCCCTGCTCCTATACTAAAGGACTGTGCTGTACAGCTGGCGGAGGTATTCACGAGAATCTTCAATCTATCTCTATCTCTGGCAACGGTCCCCAAGTGCCTGAAAACAGCCACCATAGTGCCGGTGCCGAAAAAGTCCAAAGTCACCAACCTGAACGACTACCGCCCGGTTGCCCTAACTCCAATCCCAATGAAGTGCTTCGAAAGGCTGGTCCTCTCCCATATCAAATCCAGCATCCCTGCCTCACTGGACTCTCATCAATTTGCATACAGGGCAAATAGATCAACAGAGGATGCCATCTCTCTGGCTCTTCACACTGTCCTGACTCACCTGGACAGACAGGGCACGTACGTGAGGATGCTCTTCGTTGACTATAGCTCTGCATTCAATACGGTCATCCCCACCAAGCTCACCACCAAACTCCACCAGGTAGGCCTCAGCTCGCCGATATGCGATTGGATCCTGAACTTTCTGACGGAGCGACCGCAGGCAGTGAGACTGGGCCCGCACCTGACCTCCACTATCACCCTGAGCACTGGCACACCACAAGGCTGTGTACTAAGCCCCATGCTCTACTCCCTCTTCACTCACGACTGTGTTCCTGCATTCGACACCAACACCATCGTGAAGTTTGCAGACGACACAACAGTGATTGGGCTGATCACCAACGGTGATGAAACAAACTACAGAGCGGAGGTGCAGAACCTGGCGGACTGGTGCACACGTAACAATTTGTCACTAAACACCTCCAAGACCAAGGAGCTGAATATTGACTTCAGGAGGCCCCATAATGGAGAATAAGCCCCAATCTCTATTTACAGGGAAAGTGTGGAGAGAGTGTCCAGCTTTAAGTTTCTGGGCACTCACATTTCTGAGGACCTCACATGGTCCACCAACACCGCTGTGCTGGTCAAGAAGGCACAGTAACGGCTGTTCTTCCTGAGGACATTAAAAAAGACTGGTCTGCCCCAACAGCTGCTGACAATGTTCTACCGCTGCACCACAGAGAGCATATTAACGTATGGCATCTCTGTGTGGTATCTCAGCTGCACGGAGGCGGAGAGGAGAGCTCTTCAGCGCGTCGTCCACAGAGCGCAGAGGATCATTGGGACAGAGCTACCAGCCTTGGAGGGCATCTATCACACACGGTGCCTCAGGCAGGCCGTCAGCATCC
This sequence comes from Amblyraja radiata, assembly GCF_010909765.2. Classification (NCBI taxonomy): domain Eukaryota; kingdom Metazoa; phylum Chordata; class Chondrichthyes; order Rajiformes; family Rajidae; genus Amblyraja; species Amblyraja radiata. The sequence goes on from NC_045961.1 coordinate 52,239,245, forward strand.
ATAAAGACTCATCACACCCCTGTAACGGACTGTTTGAACTACTTCCCTCCGGCAGACGTTACAAGGCCTTCTACGCCTGAACCTCCAGACTCAGAAACTGCTTTATTCCAAGAGCTATAGCGGCTCTGAACCGGCCCTGCTGAGTGCCCCCCACCGTCCCTGGACTGTCTCCCTTGGATGGTCACGACACACAGCTTATTTATTTATTTACTTTTCTTTTTCATCGGTTGGAGCTGCATACTAAATCTCGTTGCACTGACGTGCAATGACAATAAAAAAAAAAAAAAAGATATTATTATTATTATCTGCAGTTCTTTCCTACACACATGGCCGGGGGAAGAGGGGATAACGAAGGGATACAAGGATGCGAACAGTGGAACTGGTCGGATGACAAGGATGGGGGTGGGGGAGAGAGAAAATGCAAGGGGTACGAGAAATTAGAGAAGTCATGAATTAGGACTACACTTCTTCCCACCCTGCTTCCTGTAAGGACTCCATCCCTACTCCCAATTCCTCCGTTTACGCCGCATCTGCACCCAGGATGAAGTGTTCCACACCAGGGCATCGGAGATATCCTCATTCTTCAGGGAACGGGGGTTCCCCTCTTCCACTATAGATGAGGCTCTCACCAGGGTCTCTTCTATACCCAGTGGCTCTGCTTTCACTCTCCATACCCCCACTCGAAACAAGGGCAGTGTCCCCCTTGTCCTCAACTTCCACCCTACCAGCCGTCACATACAACAAATAATCCTCCGACATTTTCGCCACCTCCAAAGTGATCCCACCACTTGCCATATCTTCCCATCTCCTCCCCTGTCTGCTTTCCGCAGAGACCGCTCCCTCCGTAACTCCCTGATCAATTTGTCCCTTCCCATCCGAACCACCCCCTCTCTGGGCACTTTCCCTTGCAACCGCAGGAAATGCCACACTTGTCACTTTTTCTCCCTCCTCGACTCCATCCAAGGACCCAAGCAGTCTTTCCAGGTGCGGCAGAGGTTAACCTGCACCTCCTCCAACCTCATCTATTGCATCCGCTGCTCTAGGTGTCAGCTGCTCTACATCAGTGAGACCTCGCTTCGCCCAACACCTCCGCTCGGTTTGCAATAGCTAACCTGATCTCCCAGTGGCTCAACGCTTCAACTCCCCCTCCCATTCTGAATCCGACCTTTCTGTCCTGGGCCTCCTCCATGGCCAGAGTGAGGACCACTGTAAATTGGAGGAGCAGCACCTCATACTTCGCTTGGGCAGTTTACACCCCAGCGGTATGAACATTGACTTCTTCAATTTCAGGTAATCCCTGCTTTCTCCTCCCCTTCTCAGCTCTCCCTCAGCCCACTGTCTCCGCCTCTTTCTACACCCTCACATCAGTCTGAAGAAGGGTCTCGACCCGAAACGTTGCCTATTTCCTTCGCTCCATAGATGCTGCCTCACCGCTGAGTTTCTCCAGCATTTTTGTCTACTCACGAATTAGGATTGTATCTTTAATTTTGCAATTTGTAATTACTGTGAATGAATCGTGGTTAATATAGGTTCGAGATACCCGTGTAACCGGGACAATGCAATAGTTTGCACCATCCCACACCGCCACCTCTTGGTTACAAATGATCGAGGCAACTGGCGGCTACTTTGTAACAAAACATTCGCAACAATGTAATACAGATTGGAGAACCTCGCAGTTAAGTAACATTTTGAAACATTTCTGTTGAAATTCACGTTGCCACCAGAGCACTTGAGTTAACAATTACGAACCAACCCCTTCAACCAGTGTTGTTTCGAATGCTGCACACAACAATCATAAGATTGTTTGAAGTTGGGATATTAATAATATTAATGACCCGGACCCCGGACGTGCAGAAAGGCGTATCTGATGTGATATGTAACAAGGGCTGCGTCAGCAGTTGCCGCCATTCTCATTCCACATGAGCCAGCTCCTCAAGAGGGAATCTAGGCGTCACTCATTCTGACCGTCCGGGGGGAAGGACGGAGAATCTTTAATGTCGTAGCTGTCCAGGTGTCAACTATTTTCGCAAATTCACTTCATCCAGCAAAACAAAAACTTCAATAGTTAAACGTCAGGGTTGGGAACGTGACGACCTATGTTCCACAAACACTTATCTCTCGTGTTCGAGTTCCCCCATTTCCCCTTTATCCCCCCCCCCCTGCCTTTCTCTTCCCCTCTGTCATTTTCCACTCATACCCCCCCCCCCCCCGCGACTTTACATTTCACTCCTTCTCGCCTCTCCTCTGACACCCTTTTATTTCATTTTCACCTATGACCTTTGCCACTAATTCCACCCATCTGCCAATCAACCCCTACCCCATCACCTATATCCACCCATCACTTGCCTGGATGTGAACGCGTCTGAATATGCTTGTGACAATTTGCGCAGTCTGAAGAAGGGTCTCGACCAGGAACGTCACCTATTCTTTTTCTCCAGAAATAGAAAATAGAAAATAGGTGCAGGAGGAGGCCAGTTGGCCCTTCGAGCCAGCACCGCAAGATGCTGCTTGACCCGCTGAGTTACTCCAACACTTTAGTGTCTAATTTCGGTATAAAGCAGCACCTGCAGTTCCTTCCTACACATATCTCTTCTTAGACTTTGTCCCGCCCCCACTTCTTTCCAGCTCCTCTCCCCCCCAATCCCCAAACCCCACTACAATCAGTCTGAAAAGAAAGTAGCCTGCCCATTCTCTGGCACAGTCTGAAGCATCACTCGTCCATTCCCTCCAGAGATGCTGCTTGACCCTCCGACCTCCCCCAGCACTTTGTTTTGCTCAAGATTCAAGCCTCTGCAGTTCTTCGTGACTGCATCTAATACTTTCCTAAACAGTTACAAGACCTGGTAATAGTGCGTAGGGCAGATATCGTCAAGAAGACTATTGTCCCTAAATGGTTAAAAAGCTCTCTCCAATGTCATCTTCCCAACATCTGATGGCATCTTTACCATCTTTATCAGTGGTACTCTCATCCCAAAACATTGATACATTGAAAAGTATTGAATTTGTGTCCAGAAAGATATGAAAAAAATCCAATACACTCTTCATACAATTAAATGTTCAAAATTAATCATTTCTTTCCCTGCACAACTTGTTTATATAAGAATTATTATGGATATTAAAAATGACCATTGTCTCCAATGGTGCATTGCAGATACTCACCACTCACTGCTCACGACTCACTGTTTCGAAGATTCAACTTTAATGCTTCAATCTTTCTAAAACACTGGAAGCTCCCTGCATTTAAATCCATTCCAATTTGGGGGGTTGTATCCGCTTTGAACACGCCCTTTCCTTTTGTGGTCTTGAATGAATGGTCATAGAGTCATACAGCATGGAGACAGGCCCTTCATCCCAACTCATCCACGGTGACCAAGAAAGTAGTCCCATTTGCCCACCTTTGGCAAATATCCTTCCAAACCTCTCCTATCCATGTACCTGTCCAAGTGTCTTTTAGCTTCTTTTATAGTACCTGCATCAACTACCTCCAGTTTACAAAACAAGACAAAATGCTGGAGTAATTCAGCGGCTCAGGCAGCATCTTTGGAGAACATGGATAGGTGGTTTTTCCTCTCAGGAGCCTTATACAGACTCCAAGGTGGAATGTACACAGTAAATGGTAGGGTCCTGAAAAGTGTTGTAGGACACCGAGACTTACATAGTTTCCTGTAAGTAGAGACACGGGTAGACAGAGTGAAAAACAAGGCATTTGGCATGTGTGGCTTCATCGGTCAGGGCTTTGATTATAGGAGTTTGAGCAAATCATTGGTGAATTATGTGCAGTTATGGTCACCCAGTAATCATATAAATGTCATATAGCTGGAAACGGTGCACAAAAGATTCACAAGGAATTACCTGGGCCTGAGGGTTTGAGCTAAAAGGTGGGACTGGATAATGATATCGAATAAGAGGCCATACCTTTAGAATGCAGATGACAAGGAATTTATTTGGCCAGATGGTGGTGAATCCGTGGAATTTATTGCCACACAGTGGTGGAGGCCAAGTCATTGTGTATTTATAAAGCAGAGATCGATTGGATTTTCATTAGCAAGGGCGTCAAATGTTACAGGAGAAGGCAGGAGAATGGGGTTGAGAGGGAAACAGATCAGCCACGATCGAATGGCAAAGCAGACACAATGGGCCGAATGGCCTAATTCTGCTCCTATGTCTTATGATCTTATGGAAAGGCTGAGACTTTCCTCTATGTGCTTTAGGTCCCTGGAGCCGAGGGAGAGGCCGAGGAAACCGGGAAGGGTCGCGCCGGGTAGGCCCGGGAGCGGGGAAACACCTGCCTCTCCGCCCGAGACAGGGCGGCGATGACCTACCCAGGGGGGCAGAAAAGGAAACTTACCCGTGGAGCTGTCGGGTCCCTGAGGGGGGGGGAAATATTTTGACGCCAGTCAAGTAAAGAAGGGAGGGGCGTGGCAAGTGGGGGCGTTGTTTTATCTCGCAAGCACAGGACCCGCTAAATAGCCCGCCGCACGGACCGGATAAAATCTCGTGGCGGGCCGGGTTTGGCCCGCGGGCCATAATTTGGAGATGCCCCCTCCTGTTCTAAAGGATCACACAGCGCACTGGCCAGGAGTCCGTTCACAAATACCAATCTTCTGTGTAAAGCGGCCGCGGAACCAGGAACCTGCCCGGAATACCCAAAGGCTGAGCGGACAGTGGTACCGAGAGGTACCTGGAGCTGGAGATGTCAGACGCAAGGAGCAAGGGTTATCCGGGGAATGCTTCCAGCGCCGTCAAAGGGGAGGGAGGGAGGGGGAGAGAGAGAGGGAGAGAGAGGGGGGGAGAGAGAGAGAGAGGGGGAGAGAGAGAGGTGGAGAGAGGGGAGGAGAGGCCGGTGCCTCTTCTCTCGTTCTACTCGCTATCTCTCTCTCTCTCTGCTCTCTCTCTCTCTCTCTCTTCTCTTCTCTCTCTTTCTCTCCTTTCCTCTCTCTTCTCTCTTCTCTCGCTCTCTTGTCTCCTCTCTCTCTTTCTCTCTCGCTCCTCGTTCTCTCTTCTCTCTCTCGCCCTGCTTCTTCGTCTCTCTCTTCTCTCTCTCTACCTCTTCTCTCTCTCGTCTCTCTCTCTTTCTCTCTCTCTTCTCTTCTCTCTCTCTCGCTCTTTTGTCTCTCTCTCCTCTCTCTCTCTCTCCTCACTGCTCTCTCTCCTCTCTTCTCTCTCTCTCTCTCTCTCCTCTCCTCTCCCTCTCTCTCCTCTCTCTCCTCTCTCTCTCCTCTCTTCTCTCTCTTCCTCTCTTCTCTGCTCTCTCTCTCTCTGCCTCTCTCTCAGAGAGAGAGAGAGATCTGTCAACATGTAAAAACACTGTGCATTTGCACGTGAGAAATAATGTATGTACACCAAAATGGAAATCAAAACTGTCACGTTAACATTGGTAGAATTGACCACAAACCTGGGTTAAGTTGTACAATTACCCATAAATCGCCATTTACAGATCAGATGGTGTAAAAAGTTCAGAAACACGGATAGTTTATTACAAACACCTGATATATTGTGTTTACAGGGCCTTGTTCAGTGGTAATGAGCAATTCTTGGAAGACAAATGGCTCAGAAAAGGGAATATTTTGATAACAGGATTCGCATCACATTTCCTTTGACATTTGCCACTGGCGCTAAGTGGTCTGGATGCACGACAACTGATTTGTATAACTTTCAGCGTTTTTCTTGGTATTGCTTTTTCTTTCACTTTATTATGTTGGTACCTCGTTACTCAATTGGTCCGGCATCCTAGTGAAGAGCGCTTGTAGTATTTTGTATTTCAAGCTGTATTTTTTCTCTTCCAATGAGAAAACCGCTGGCCTCCCGGCCCTGCATATTTTATTGTCACGCTCTTTGCAAACTTGTAATCTCTGTGCTGACTTTTGCCCTGGAACGACTGTTCAAACAACCTCCCTGTTCGGGTAAGCCACCAGACACAGTTTATGGTCTACCGTTTCACAGCAACGCATAGCAACCCCAGTAAACTCGTGGGCAATAAGATCAATTATCTAGCTCTATTTATTCGATAGCATGTAGGAAGTATCAAAGTACGTTTCCAGCACAATGCACAAAGTGATAAAGTGATCGATTCCACTCCGGCAAACAATCGACGGGACTTCTCATGCCAATCGGCACAGAGGTTAAAGAGAGTGAATGTCAGTATGTATGTCATTATTTTTCTCTGGCGGCACTTCAATTTGTAATGGAACATAATTGAAGACTTTGAAAACACACACGAACATTATTGTAATATCCAGTCCTTCCTCGTTCGTCGAAACGAAATTGGAGTGTATTATGGCCAAATAATATAACAATTTGTAAAGCTGCCCCACATTCTAAACACGCGGATAATTGGCCGAGCATTCTTGATTGATTGCCTAGATTAAAAGACACAACAAGGAAACAGGCCGTTCGGCCCACCCAGTCCACACTGACCACTGATCACCCATTCACGCAAATTCTATGTTATCCCACTTTCTCATCCGTTTTCCACACACACTCGGGGCAATTTACAGAGGACAATTTACCAACGCCCATTGGAATGTGCTGGTGGACTCCACATAGACAGCACCCCCCCCCCCTCCCCCCCACCCCCGCAGGTCAGGATCCAAGCCGGGCCTCTGGCGCCGTGAGGTGCCGGCTCTACTAGCTGTTCAACGATAGTAAACCTAACGCATTAACATCTATGCAAGTGCGTTGCACTCTTTCCAAATAAACCCAAACTAATAATCAAGATAAGACACAAAAAGGGAAGGGTCTTGAAGAAGGGTCTCGACCCGAAACGTCACCCATTCCTTCTCTCCAGAGATGCTGCTTGTTCCACAGAGATACTCCAGCTTTTTGTGCCTATCTTCGGTTTAAACCAGCATCTGCAGTTCCTTCCTACTAATAATCAAGATGATCAGAGTTCCTCCCCCCTCCCCTTCCCCATCGAAAAAAAGCAATAACGAAAAAAATATTATAGGCTTACGGACACAGTCAGATAAATCAAGTTTAGTTTAATTTAGAGATAAACTATGACTCCTGATCTTCGAATCCAGCGATCACCACGTGCTCTAGCATTATCCTAAGCACAAGGGACGATTTACAAATGTACCGAAGTTAATAAACCTACAACCCGGTAGGGTCTTTGGAGTGCGGGAGGAAACGGGAGCATCCGGAGAGAGCCCACCCGGTAACAAGGAGAGCGAAGCACCCGAGGTCAGGATCGAACCTGGATCTCTGGCTCCACCGCTGCGCCACTGTGCCGCCCAAATGGTGCGATTCAGAACACAGGTTTCAAACTCTACATTATAATAAACTAGTCCACTCGCAACTAACCCAAAAGATTTATAAAAGTATCTCTAAAGGGGAAAATGTAGAAATTATGAACACGGAAAAATGAAAAACAATTACAATAAGTACAATACAATGCCGGTGCATTTCGGAGAGAAAAGGGAGTTCACATTTGAAATGTCGAAATGCATCTTGTCGTGTTTCACAGACTCGGATATAATCTAACTTTTGACAACTATATTAAAATATTTCACTGATATAAAGCCTGAAACACAGAGGGGGAGAAAAAATCGTTCACATTGTCATTAGGTCGGCGGCAAAGCTTCGGTGTTGTTTCACGGACAAACTTGCCGAAGTCTTGCAGAAAATGTTTTTAATGTTAAACCCCTGGCGTTGCCATTGTGGAATCGTGGAGTGCTGTAGAATGTACTCTTGGACACTGAAGAGTCTGGTACTCCTGCTTATTATATAGGCGCCAGTTCGTGCTTTCCCTCTGTCCCTTCGGGTGTGTGGAAACAGCATTCACTGGGAGACTGTGCCCGGTAAAACCGCGCTACCGGCAGACCCCAACACACCGCCGTTGCCCACCGACAGGGAACCGGCTGGCCCGGGTGGAACCGGGCTCAACTGAGCCGACGCCTGCTGAGATTGCTGTTGTAGCTTCTTCTTTGTCAGCTTTCGCTCCTTGGCCCTTCTGTTTTGAAACCAGATCTTGACCTGAAGTGACGGAAAAGAAACCGATTTAATACGGCAGCACCACAATTCCAATTTCAATTCAATGTTGAAAGGATGGCATAAATATTGCACAAGGATTGCATAAAACGTGTTGTAGTGTCTCAGCGGTTCAGGCAGTATCTGGGGGGCTTGGCCTAAAGAATGGTCCCGACAAAAAAAGTCCCCTACCGATACCTCCTGATCCGCCCAGTTCCTCCAGTACTCATCAGTCTGAAGAAGGGTTTCGGCCCGAAACGTCGCCTATTTCCTTCGCTCCATAGATGCTGCTGCACCCGCTGAGTTTCCCCAGCAATTTTGTGATCCTCCAGTACTTTGCTGCGTTTTGCTCAATATTCCAGTTTCTTGTGACTATTAAAAGGATCCCAGCCTGATCGGCGTCACATACATCACTGCGCATCGTAGGAACATGCCCTTCAACCCACAATGTCTGTGCCGAACGTGATGACAAGACCAACTCATAGAGTGATAAGAGTCGTGCCATGGAGTCATGGACCCTTCAGTCCAACTTGCCCACGCCGACCAACATGCCCCATCTACATTAGTCCCACCTACCTGCATTTGGCCCATATCCCTCTAATCCTATACTATCCATGTACCTATCTAAATGGTTCTTAAACGTTGTGATAGTACCTGCCTCCTTGGGCAGCTCGTTCCATAGCCCCACCGTGCAAAAACGATACACCTCAGATTCCTATTAAATCTCCCCTCCCTCGCCCCTCACCTTAAACCTGTTTCTCGATTCCCATGCTCTGGGCAAAAGACTGTGCATTTACCCGATCAGTTCCTCTCATGATTTTATACACCTCTATAAGATTACCCCTGACCCCACTGCGCGCCAAGGAATAAACTGTTTACTTGATCTATGCCGTTTAGGATAATTCTTCGTAGGAACGACTCTCTTCTGAACCCCAAACTTCACCTATCCATGCTTCCAGAGAAGCTGCCTCACCCGCTGAGTTGCTCCAGCACTTTGTCTTATTTAGACCAACTCTTATCTGCCCGCACACAATCCATATCCTTCCATTAACTGCCGAACTGAAAGTCTCTACCTGCCACGAATTACACAACACATTGAGATTGCACAAACTGAAAATACTATAGTTGCAAACAATTCATAGGTGCGCTGCTGTACATCAGTAATGATTATTTTACATTTGTTTTCTTTAAGAATGTGAATAACAACCCAAACTAAACAATTCAGTTAAAACTTATCTCTGAGCGATGGGGGAATCAAAGAAAGCTGCCTCTAGCCGCTAGTTGCTAGGTTTTTAACTGCTCGGGCTCCGGTCGAGTTGTGAGGAAATCACACAATTACCATCGATAGAAAATCTCGATTGCACTGACACAGATAGTGATTGGTGAATGGAACAGAGGAGGTAGTTGAGGCAAGTACCATTGCAACATTTAAGAAACATTTTGACAGGCACATGGATGGGATATGTTTAGAGGGAATGTGTATGGAGGAACTGCAGATGTTGGTTTAAACAGAAGACAGACACAGAAGCTAGAGTAAACTCAGCGGCTCAGGCAGCATCTCTGGAGAAAAAGACTAGGTAACGTTTCTGGTCGGGATTGTTGTTTTGAGTAAATTTGGAAGTCATTGGTTAGGTGTCCTATGCCAAACACACTCAGGATAAGTTATTTAATTTTAATTTCAAAAAAATGAACTTGATTCGCAATAAAAACAATGTATACAAAAATAAATAAGAAGAAACTTAAAAATAAGTCTTCATACATTCTTAGTATCTATAAATTCGGGTTGGAAATGATTGGAAAGGTGACTTATGGCTCTTGGTATATCGTTTTTAAATCAACAAACAAACTTTATTCGTAATAAATATATATATATATAAATAAAGTGCAAAAACTCTTAATACATTCTTGGTGTCTGCGCATTTAATATTGCTGGCGCCATACTCTGTATCACCAGTCTTTACACATAAGTCTGGACTCCAAACGTCACCTATCCGTATTCTCCAGAGGGGCTGTCGGTCAGGCTGAGTTACTCCATTTTGTATCCTTTTGTTGCCTCTTATCTGGCGCTTTGAGGAGATATCCCTTCCCTTGTTTGCTGCATGTGTTGCCAGCCGGCTAACGCGCATCTCTTAGATAGAACACAAAGATGTCCGTCAGGGAATGTTGCCCACTGGCCTATTCCAGACTGCAGGAGTACGTGCTGAGGAACGCATTGAAGCTTGGTGCAGCTAGTACCAAGGGTCTGTGGGGAAGGACCACAGACTAGGGTCTCTCCTCTGCTGAACATTGAGGGGCAGGGTCCGTTTGGGACACCCCTCAAATAAGGCAAGGGATGTCATCCCAGGGGGGCACTTGAGTGGCAAGGGTGCCTGGTATAAGGATAGTTCGCGAACACTACCGAACATAACACCAATAAGCATGGATAGGGAGGAACTGCAGGTGCTGGTTTACACCGAAGATAGACTGGAGTAACACAGTGGGCCAGGCAGCATCTTTGGGCAAAAATAAATAGGTGACGTTTGGGGTTGACACCGTTCTTCAGAGTCAGGGGAGAGGGAAACTAGAGGTATGAAAAGGTTCAAAAGGAATTAAGAGCCCGCACCGATGATCAAGGAAAGGTGGAGCCCACAATGGTCCATTGTTGGCTGTGGAAGAAGTGACAACAAATGGATACCAACAGTGAAACTAGGAGGCTAACTAGGGTGGGGGAATGTCAGAAGAGTTTTTCCACTGTTCTTGGTTTGTATATATCTTTTTATTCAGAAAACGTTTATGGAAAAAGACTCAGCTGGTCAGGCAGCATTTCTGGAGGACATGGGTAGGCAATGTTTCAGGACAAAACGTCAACTATTCAGGTCCTCCAGAGATGCTGCCTGTCCCACTGAGTTACTCCAATTCCTTGTGTCCTTGCCAGTCAACTGGAGGTGCGTGCACTTTGCCCTGTCAGTCACCCACCTGTCTCTCGGAAAGCCCCAGATTTGCAGCCAGCTCAGCTTTCCGCCGAATGGTGATGTAGCGGCTGTAGTGAAACTCTTTCTCCAACTCCAGCCTCTGGTGATCTGTGTAAACCACTCGGTATTTGTCCTTTGTTCTTGTTTTATCTGTAACAGAACAAGTGAGAGCGCATCAAATATAATGACAACGAATTGCCTCACTGTGATCTGCATTCTCTCCGATTCCTTAGCTGAATCTTTGAAAGATGCAAGGTGGATAATCATTGTTATTTGGGAATAGACACAGAATGCTGGAGTAATTCAACGGCCTAGGCAGCATCTTTAGACATACTGCACAAGAGACCCGGGATCGATCCTGACTATGGGTGCTGTCTGTATGTTAGTTGGTGCGGGCAAGTTGGGCCTGAATAGCCGTTCAGAATGTTATGTATTAGAAATTCAATATATATTAGCACTCATTTAGAAGATACTCATTAATTTCCACCGACATATTTAACCATGCTGACCAGCAATCCCTGTACACTAGCGCCATCCTACACACTTGGGACTCTTTCTGTGCTTTATATATAAAACTAAAACTCTGGAGTAAAGGAATGTCCTTTCCTTTTCCCCTATTCCTTTTCTCAAAAGATGCTGTCTGATCTTCTGAGTTATTCCAGCGCTTTGTGTCTATCGTCGGTGTAAGATAGCTCTGCAGTTTCTTCCTACACAAGTTATTTTTGGGAGTTAAGCTTCATATAAATATGTTATTGAAAGTTGAGCAATTCACTTTCTCGTCTTGACGTGCGGCCCAATGTTTAAGAACATAAAACATTGAACAGCCCACTTCGGACATTCCATGCCCAAGAAACCTAGTTAAATTAATCTCGTCTGCCTGTACATGATCCACATCCCTCCATACCCTGCATATTCATGGTTCTATCCAAAAGCCTCTTAAATGCACTGTGGTATCTGCCCCGGCAGTGTGTTCCAAGCACCCTCCCCCCTCTGTGTAAAAAATAACCCGTCTCTAAGCTTTTCCCTTCTCACCTTAAAATGATGCCTTCCTTTTTGGAATTTCCACCCTGGGAAAACGGTTCTAACTGTCTACCCTTTTCTATACCTCTCGTAATTTTATATACTTCTATCAGCCTCCCCCCCCCCCCCTCCCCAGCCTCTCTGACGATCCAGAGACAACAATCCAAGTTTGTCCAATCTCAGCTTTTGAAAGCAAACGTGTAAGCTACAAGAACTTGCGAAATATTTCCTGTTAGTTACATTAGCGCAGAACAAGGCGAGATGAAGATAAGTTCACACAAACATGCTGGTGATGTTAGTTTCTCCACAACGGCTTCGCCTAAAGACATCGATTTGGAGGACTTCAAACCACGAAAGATCTTTTTTTTAAATTAGAAAATAAGATTAGTCGATAAAATGAGCTCAGATGGTTAATCGAGGCTGAAAAAAAACAGCAAACGCCCCCATCTAACCCACAGAGCGTTGTAAAACGATCGGACAACGAGAAAAGTACATCTTAAAAGCGTGTCTGGATTTATTATGTAACTTATTTTTGCATTTCCTAATGCATCCCCGCGCTCAGTATAATGTTAACTCTCTCCAATTAATCCTATGGGTGTCGTATTTCTTCTGGTCTTTTCATCTTATTTCTACATTTTGTGCTCTGTGAGAAAATGGGGTTTCGAACCCCCCAAATTATTTAACTTCGCAGTATAAAACACCTCGTTTTCTGAAAGACCTGAAGATGTTTCACAATTTAAACACAGACATTTCGGACTGTTTAAGGCTGCACGGTAGCGCAGCGGTAAACTAAACTAAAAAAAACTTGTGCTCATCGCCAATAAGTGCGTTCTAACGCCAAGATATACCGGACAAGTTCAACATGGCAACCTTTTACGAGTCAAGGTGGCGAAAAATGGACGGGAGAGGGCGAAAATTGAATACAAAAAATTGCAGTTTCTAAGATCATATTGGAAAGAAATTGGTCAAAATCTCAATATCAAAAGTAATTTAATTCTAGAATTGTTATAATCTTAATATTTGCCATGAAGCAGCATCCTTGCAATAATGGCTGGAACGGTTTGTATGAATTGATTAAGAAGGAACTGCAGATGCTGGAAAATCGAAGGTACACAAAAATGCTGGAGAAACTCAGCGGGTGCAGCAGCATCTATGGAGCGAAGGAAATAGGCAACGCTTCGGCCCGAAACGTTGCCTAATTTCTTTCGCTCCATAGATGCTGCTGCACCCGCTGAGTTTCTCCAGCACTTTTGTGTACCTTGTATGAATTGATAATGAGTATTCCGGGAGAAATATCGATCCTGTTTTCTTGTGTGTGTGGATAATTTAGGTCAAATATTGGCCAGATTAATGTTACACCGAGAGTTAATCGGAACAATTGACCTAAACCAGCTGCTGCTTAATCCAGTGTCAGGAGATGCCAGTAAAATGTTTGAAAATGGTTATGGAAAAAAGTAAAGATAAGACGCAAAGTGTTGGGAGTAACTCAGCGGGTCAGAGCACAGCGCAGCACAGCACCTCTGGAGAAAAATAATAGGGTCGGGACCTTTCTTCAGAAGTTTTTACCTTAGGGTAAAAAATAGTTTGGACACATTTCGAAAACCTTTTAATGAGAAACTCGAACTTGTGGGCGGCACAGTGGCGCAGCGGTAGAGTTGCTGCAGCTGCCTTATAGCTCCAGAGAACCGGGTTCGATCCTGACTATGGGTGCTGTTTGTACGCAGTTTGTACGTTCTCCGTGTGACTGCATGGGGTTTCTCCGGTTTCCTCCCACACCCAAAGACGTTTAGGCTTGTAGGTTAATTGGCTTCGGTAAAATAGTAAATTATACCTAGTGTGTAGGATAATGCTAGCGCTGGTCGGCGCGACTCGGTGAGTTTCCGCGCTGTGCCTCTAAACTAAACTAAATGCATAATAACAATTACTACTGAAAAAAATAAGTGAAAACTATTGGGAAACTCGGTACAATTCCCGACATTTCTCTTATGTACCACAAACTCTTAAGAGTGCGATGTAACGTTCAGCTATATTTACGTTTAAACACTTAAAAATCCACAATCGATGCAAACGGTGAGGTTGCTATAAAATTTTGAAAGACACCTGGACTGGGACATGGATATTAAAGATTTAGAGGGGAACTGGGTCAAATGCGGGCCAATGGAACCAGCTTGGACGAGTTGGGTGGAAGGGCCTGTTTCCGTGCAGCGAGACTCCATGATTGTCCATGACTCTATTAAGTCGAATTTAATAACCCAATATATTTATGTGCGCCCCGAACAATTTTAATGAACCCTATCGAAAAAGGAAACTTCCCTTCCCCTGCGCTCAGATGCTGAACGCCGGCGGGACGACTTTGTTCAGGTAATTCGCTGCAAACTCCAACAAAAGCGCCCCGCGGAGAAACAAGCTTCATCCAGGGGAAATGTATACAGCTGTTTAAAGGCGAACACGGCCCGAACAATGCGCGACAAGGGGATCTTATCAAAGAGATTTTTTTTTCAGTGGTGCATTCTGTTTAAATTGCCACTTACGAACAAATGGCGGCTGAATCTTTCATCACGAATCTCGGCGCATTTACATTTAAAACCCTCATTCCTAAAGATAGAAGAATGCTGAAGAATTTCAATGGGAAATGCTTCAAAGATGAAGGTTGGCTGTTGGAGCCAAGGCGCATATGGACATTTTTTGGAAGGAAAAAAATGATCTGACAAATTGTGTTAAAAAAACACATTAATCACCGAAAACACATGGCTTATCTTGTGCAGCAAGAAATACACAAATAATCCCCGGGCGCTGAATAGAAAGGTCAACGAACCCATTGAGAAAGGGATCAAATTTTTGATTGCAATTTTTCTGCGAGTCCGTCCAAAACGCAATTCTGAATACACTTGATAAAGAAGAAGAAATGTACGAACGCGTTTTAAAACAGCGTACTTTCGAACTAAATTATCAATACTTATTCGGGCGTATAAAATGACCCATTTTCCGACCACTATTGCCCTCTTATAAGGGTTCATTTCTTGGTAAATTAATACAAAACATTATATTAGCAATTCAAACTATTTGCAGTTTTAAGACTTCAGGAGCGTTCTGAGTTCATTTTCAGTAATTGCTTTGAATTTAAAGCAGTGGTGCACTTAAAAAGTGACTTTCCCAAGAATACATTCAGCCAAGATTTCACATCAATGTTTTCTTTTGCATCTCATTGACACGTACGTGTGTCACGGATGACACTTCGTTAGTTGGGAGCAAGTAATATTTATTGTTCCCGTGATGGCCTGGGAACCGAGTGAAAAGAAAGAAGATACGATGAATGGGATCATGCAGAAATGTCAGAATTCTTTATTTGCTGCGAACTCACCACCCTTTTCCGGAGGACGGGCGGAACAATGGAATAGGGCTTCGGGAATAAAAGTGTATATCAAAGCGCATCATGTTAAAAGGTCGTGACACATAACAGATTGACGATCAATCTATCAAGGGGGAATGTATTAATTTACCAAGAAATTCTACTTTTAAATCGGTAATAATGGTGGAAAAATAAGCTTTCTTTCTTAACCCGAAATAAGCCTGAATAATTTAGCGTGCGTGCAATATCGAAAGAACGCAGTTGAAAATTTAATTGTTTTGTTTTGTTTATTATGTGTTATCCATGAGTACAGTATTGTGATTACCGGCCTGCTATGCTGCTGCAAGTAAGAATGTCATTGTTGGTACATTTGACAATCAAACAGTCTTGTCTCTTGATGCAAGACTTCGTCCAGTTTATTTACAACCATGACCCACCACCAGTGTGCGATGCTCAACCTACAGTTCTTGTTTTGTATGTATTTTTTATTCTGAATAAAGTTTCTTGTTGCAAATAAAATACTTTACTTTCATAAGGATAGTTTGTGAACACTACCGAAAATAACACTCATGGATGTATGTATAGACGCTGAGAATGTCGGAAGAGGTTTTTGCACTGTGCTTGGTTTTTATAATGTTTTAATTATTCCGAATACAAAAGTTTATTTTTGGAGGAAATGCTTCACATTTTAGATTAGTCTTTCACCCACAGCAAGGGCTGTAATTGAAACGCTTATTTATTACCTTTAACTTCGACCAAAAGAAGTTTGAAGAATTGCAAACTGATTCTATGTCAAAGAGGTAAGGTTTCATTCGCAGCCGTCCGGAATACATTGTGAAGAGTGGGACATGTAAATTGTGCTTCAAGTCTTGTTTTTTTTCTAATTATGGCCGAGGTATTCTTGATCATAATAACTATAGAAACGTGCAGATTTGCGAATTTTAGCTCATCCTAAATGTAGATCACAAAACACAAAGTACTGGAGGAACTCAGCGGGTTAGGCATCTTCTGGGGAGGGAATGGATAGACGACATTTTAGTTTGGGATCCTTCTTTAGAAGATCCGAAACGTCGCCTCTCTATTCCCTCTACACATGCTGCCTCGATGAGTTCCTCCAGCACCTTGTGTTTTGCTCACAATTCCAATTCCTTGTGACTCCATTAAAAGAGTCCCGGCCCAGTCACATCAAACTACACTTGAGCGGGTTGCTGTAGGTTAAACAGTATAGATAATGTCATTGAGGCATACAGCCGTGAAAACAGGCCCCAACTTGTCCACACCGACCAACATTTGCCATCTACACTAGTCCCACCTGCTTGCGTTTGGCACATATCCCTCTAAACCTACCAATGTACCTATCTAAGGTGCACAAAATTGCTGGGGAAACTCAGCGGGTGCAGCAGCATCTATGGAGCGAAGGAAATAGGCGACGTTTCGGGCCGAAACCATTAATGTACCTATCTAAATGTTTCTTGAATGTTGCGATGGCACCTGCCTCAACTACCTCCTCTAGCAGCTGGTTCCATACATCCTCCACTCTTTGTATACAAAAGTCACCCCTCAGGTTCCTATCTGTTCCCCTTCACCTTCAACCTATGGTTCTCGATGTGTACAAAAACAGACCGAAGGAGATAATCGTCCTTCTCGAACTGACGTGGGGCTATCTGGCGATGGTCACAGGTTGAGAATAGTTCTGATAAAGCAACGTTTTCAATTGCGAATAATTCCGGGTAGCGGGGCGAGGAGATGGAAGTCGGTCCACGTTACAGTAGGCAAGTGACAAACTAGTTTTCAGATTGGCTATGTATAAAGGAATACAGTTGTTTAGTGCTTGGAAAATAGCGGGTACTAACTAATAAACGTATTTGCTTAATGACTCAGAAACAATTGTCAGACGACACTGTTCAGTGATTTATATGGTCGAAAATTGGTTATAAAATCTTCGAATGTCGATAACAGGGTTTGGAATTATTGCAATTAAAGTAGGTCTCCTCAATTCAAGAGGCTTATCGTGAAACTAATGAATAAATTAAGGTGGAAAAAAAGCAAAAGAAATGGCCCGACACAAACTGCGTTACCAATTTATTGTCATTCATTTATACATTAATTATGATGTTATTGGGTTGTCTCATGGCGATATTGTTCACAGGAAGATACCAACCAATAAACACTGCTCGCCTCGCATTACCAGTCAGGCACCGAAATGGTCCCTTAGACAGCGATTTAAAAAGCATTCTGACATGGCATGACCTCCTCGTCGTTTAAGCAGCTTTTTCTGACAGACTGACAAAGCATTAAAAAAATAAATGGATAATTGATACATATTAGGTCGTCCACATTACTTCAGAGCTTAAGATTTTGCAATGTCACCGGGTGTCCGGTTAAAAGGAGGAATTAAGGCAGCACATTCGTGATTATTTTTTAACAGGGACCAGATTCTTAATTTTTACCGTCATTTAAAAAAAAAAGTTCTTGTATCCTTTCGGAGTTAACCTCAACATGAATAATATCTATTTGCTTGGATTTTGACAGAGGAACCCAGATATATCAAGTGCTGGTAAAATCAAAGGTGACAAATTCCTCGGAGTCCTATTTGGTTGAAGAGTGTTACATGGGAGACAATGGTTTTAATTTTTTTAAGTTTCCTCTTTTTCTGCTTGAGACAAGAATCAATATAGTCAAAGAGGATTTTATTGTCATATGCCCCGAAACGGAACAGGAAAATTCTTACTCGCAGCAGCATAACAGACAGAGAATAACTTGAACAGACAGAGAATAAAATAAAAGATAGACACAAAATGTTTTAGTAACTTAGCGGGACAGGCAGCATCTCTGGAGATAAAGAGTGTGTGCGTTTCGGGTCGAGACCCTTCTTCAGGCAAGTCAGGGGAAAGTGAAACTTAAAATAGAGTGGCATAGGATGGAAAAACCAGGAATATCCGGGAGAAAACATTCCCCTTTTGTCCCACTGAGTTCGGGCTTCGGTTCTACAGTTAATTCACCAAAGTTGCAAACTCGACCCCAGGGCACGGGAATCTTTATCAAAGAAATACAATTGGAAGCATTTGACTTACGCAACGGCCAGAGTGGAGGTGAGAAAGCGATTTCCATAGTTATGTGAAAATGGAGTCGTGGGAGCAATTTCTCTATCATGTTCTGCTTTGGAGTGTTAAAGAGGGCTAGAGACACTTACCTGTAGCGGACAGCTGCTGGTTTGGTTTCCTCATCCATTGGTAAGGGTTGCGCCTTTGGCTATTGGGGGAATGCTGTTCCAATAGATTATTGTTTAGAGGCTGTATCACGCCAGATGTCGGGTTCTGGACGGAATTATATTCTGCTGGGTTGTAAGAAAGAGATCCCGGCGAGGTGTTGATGCCGTGGACAGTGCTAGTGGGCGCCGCGTACGCACTCCAGTCGTCCCGGGGTGGCCCGTAAGGGGAAGGCCAGGATCCTGAAGACTGAGTGTGATTGTCCAGGTTTACGCCGGGTACATGATAGCCAGCATAATCCGTGTATTGTGGCGTGTTGACGAAGTTCTGAGTGCCCAAGTTAATGCCAGAATGCCGGACGGAGCCTGGGTACATGCTGATGTCTTTATCCAGTAGATAGCTCACGTACATGTTGGCGGCGGGGCGCAATCGGCATGCTGTTCCGGAGAAATCCAGATTACTGTCGTTTCAAGATTTTCTTTTCCCTGGTTTGCTAGTGCGTTTCCAAAGGCGATCAGGGCGATTCGCTCGCGTCTCACATGATTAACGAGTGTTTACAAGCTTCTATTAGTAAAGGCGAACGAAAGGCAGGTGACGTCAACTAATTTGTGCAGCCGAAGATTTGCATTTAAAAAGATAAGAAGACAGGAGCGCCGGGATCAAGAGCTACATATTCAACCGAGTATTGTTTCAAACGCTTCCTCCTTCTACTTCAATCGTCCGCACTTTAACCCCGCATATTCGCTGCCCACAGTCAAAATCATCGGGAAGACTTTTTTTTTGTTTTTTGAAAAAAAAAAATCAGTTTGGGAAGGTAGCGAGTATTGACCCGGGCAAGAACCGCGGAAGTCATCGGACAGGCACAGTTCAAAAGGCAGCAGATTCGCCCAGTTACATACCACGCCGTGAGCACCTTGTCCAATGTTCATGTTAAGGCAGATCGAGGAGCGAGTAAATATCTGGCTCCATTATCAATTGAGCCTGAAATGTTGGCATCGGTTTCGTAAAATGTATTAGCAAACTCTAGCAAGTCAAATTAAGACATCATTTGTACTAAAAACAAGTGTTCATGAAATATGTATAGGGATTTTGAAAGCCACAAACTAGTTCTACATTCAAAGCGCAAATTGTCAAGTTTTAAAACTCGCGAGAATAATAATTCCCAAACGGCACACTTTCATTTGCCTTTTTTTCCACCAGGCTTTTGACCTGGGGTGAGCTGCCAGTGATGATGGTGGTGGAGACATATACGATAGTGGCGTTTAAGAGGCTTTTTTCGCCACATGGATATGGAGGGAATGGATGGATATGGATCATGTGCCAGCGCAGGAGATCAGTTTATTTTGACACCATGTTCGGCAGACATTGTGGCCGAAGAGCCTGTTCCAATGCTGTTCTTTTCAATGGAAGATAGACACAAAGCGCTGGAGTATCTCAGCGGTTCAGGCAACATATATGGAGCGAAGGAATGGGTGACGTTTCGGGTCGAGACGCCTTCTTCAGACATCTGTTCGGGTCTTCGGGTCTCGACCCGCAACGTCACCCATTCCTTCTCTCCAGAGATGCTGCCTGTCCCGCTGAGTTACTCCAGCACGTCGTGTCTATCTTCGGTTTAAACCAACATCTGCCGTCCCTTCCTATATTGTTCTTTTCAATGTTCTACGTTCCCCAAACAGATGCGTTTACAAAAGTCGGTGAGTGAAAAATTGGCCAAACGCCGTTTAGCCAAAGCGAAAACATGTCAAATGAGTGTCAAATAAACATCGAATGAGTGAAATCAAGTTTGCAGATATCCAGGAGAATAGCAGATGGGAGTATACAGTTTCGGAGTTATTGTTCTCATGATCAGACGTTTTACCTTCAATGATATATTTGAGTTGAAATAAAATAGTTGTAAACGAACAAATGGTACTTTACGATAATTAAAACCAAATAAACGTTTAAGGAATGTTCCGTGTTGATATTTTGGAAATGAGCTGAACGATAATAATCAAACCGTACATGAAGTACATTCATTCATTTCCCGCGAACTGGGACATGACCAGCAGATTGTTGGTGTTTAAAGAAAACCAGGATTTTGAGTTGCTTTGACTTTTTAGTTTAATTTCAAAGAATTAGCGTGGTAGGTATATTCATAATAATGGGGGTTGCAAATAAATGAGTTTATTGTTACAAATTAAAAGACGCCAGAACACATGGAAATAAATAAAACGGGATATAACCTAAATGCTATAGAGAAGATGGTTTAGATGATTGAAATACAGATGGGGGAGGATATTGGAATAAAGTGACATTTTTCTGTAAATCGCCACCTCTCCATAATCTTTGTCATCGTTGTAAGTGGAATTAATTTCTTTGATTGGATATTTAGCCACGGCAGAGTAAAATGCAAAAAAAGAATTTAAATATTCTTCACATTTGTAAATGCAACCATGCCAAACACAGCGACGTTCTTGACTCAACTTGTCGAAAATATTATGAAGATGTCTCTATAAGTGGCCTCTATATTGTGGCCATTCAATTATTAAAGAAATGGCTGCCTTAAAAAAAACCCTTCATTAGTATACATTATTGAACTTGCTCGCATTTCACCTATTGCAAAACAAAGAAATCATAATAAGACAACAAATGCCCCAATTACATAGTATGTTGAATCACACGCACTTCATGTATGTTATTATAAACGGAGGACTATATTAGTTAAGCAAATGTGTATTATGTAACAAATCATCACCATATTGAACATCAACGTGCCAATTCCGGTCAAACACCTGTGCTAATTAGTCTAATGATTTGTACTATATCCTTGCTTTATTCCAACTTTTGAAAACTTGCATAGATATCTGGTTGGAACAAGTACTGCACGGATCGTTTTTATATATGACTTAACACCAGAATGATTTGTAGGGGTAGTTTAGTAATTTGTTCGTTACCGCCTTCCAAGCTAAATGAATAACAGTGTGGACCGACGAGCTTCGAAAATGTTCGAAACCCATCCCAATAGAATGGCCAGAAAGCACAACATTCTTTATTTAATAAATGGGAGGCATAAGAAAATATTTAGTGCTAATCATTTTATTGTTGTTTAAAGAAAACATCCAATTTATTTAATCACAAAAGGCAAGATGCTCACATCCATTTCAACATCCATCCCGGAGCGACTCTGAGTAGGGACAATCATTCCCACAATTTTATTGCCATTCGACTCTGGGTTTTAAAAACCGTCCAATCTTCTTATACCGATTTTTTGGCAAAGCAGCGACCAAATCGAAGTCACCACAATTCCTTCGGGTCGATTCCAATGACATGTTAATGGCCAATATTAAACCGCGAATTCGATGAAGCAGTAAACTTTAAATGCAATTTAAAAAGGCGATAAAACTGACAAAAGTTGCTGTAACCTGAATTATATTGCATGATCGCGCTTCATAAATTTCAGGTCGGAGTTGTCTGCCCTGTGAATAATTTTCAGATTAAGTAATCTCAGGGTGATATATGACCATTAACCAGACGAGTTACAATCATGGCTATTTATTAGACCAACGTGACTACGCCGTAATCTGCAGTCATTTATTTTGTCAAAACAATGCCCCAGTTATATTATTCAAGTCCCCCCCAAAAAGCATATTGGAACCACGATTGTGGGACTGAGTCCTTGCGAATGCTCGTTGTGGGTTGGTGAGCGGTTTCATCACCTTCTGATTATTTCTGAGTATTTCTGTTGTGAATTTAACAACTTAAACCGAATATCTGGCCAAATCCAATGACATCTTCCAAAGGCCTTTAAGTCTGCTAAATAAAGCCAAATAGAGCGTGGATTTTAACATATGGGAACGCGCTCAAAGCTATAGTTATAATTCTTATATGTGGAAATCTTAATTCAAACAAGCAAGCGGGACAAGTTCTCGTACTGTCACCCTTATTGCTAGTTAGTTAACACCATTTATTCAAGAGTCGAGTCAAGAGAGTTTTATTGTCGTATGCCCTAGGCAGAATAATGAAGTTCTTACTTGCAGCAGCACAACAGAATACGTAAACGTTGTACATATATGTAAACAATATAATTCGAGTCGCGAAATTAAATTCTGGACTCCACCTTTTATTCAAAGTGTCGCACCAGAGAATTAATCTACTGCGTAGGAAGGAACTACAGATGCTCGTTTAAACGGAAGATAGGTACAAAAAAACTGGAGTAACTCAGCGGGTCAGGCAGCATACTGTGTTTGATATTTTAGAAGTCTCTAACAATCTGTCTTAGTACGTTTCGCGGGATGGGTTTCCCGGTTGAGGATGTTCCTAACACGCAAAGTGTAGCCAATCTAATACTCATCGGGGTGTCAATTTTACTCTCAGACTTTTATGAACCCTGCTGAGAATTGTGTCGCTATAAAATTCAGCCTGGCCAATGTTTTCTACTGACAGCATTTACTCTATCGCCTCCCGTTCTACCTCGGACGGCAGACACACTTCGTCCCTCTGTTCTCATTGGGATCTGTAGACATCTAACCCCCCCCCCCGGTCCGGTCGACATCTAACCCCCCCCCCCCCCTCCCCCGGTCCGGAAACCCACGTTTCCATCCCAGATGCACCTTGCTCCGCGCCATGTACTTCGACAGTAATGGCAAACTTAATGGAATATAGAAACATAATGCTGGAGTAACTCGGCGGGACAGGTAGTACCACCGGAGAGAAGGAATTGGCGATGTCTTGGGTCGAGACCCTTCTTCAGACTTCAAACTTCAATCTTATTCACACTTAATGGAACCAGCACCTTGTGTCTTTTTCAATAAACTAACAGTGCTTGTATCTACAGTCCACATCTTTATGGTAACATTCATTCGCTTCGCGATCCTAAAGTCATTTCCGCGAACGAAAACAAGAAAGACAAGTGCATGATAGTCATAAAAGTGATTCGTGTAGGATGAGTGTAAATGGGTGCAGACATGGTGAATGGCTTTTTTTCAGCGTTGTATAACTCTAAGACTTTGCATAACTCTGACACGTCTAAGTGCAGTTATTTACTGCAAATTGCTGGAGTAACTGAGCGGTCAAGCAGCATCTCTGGAGAAAGTCTGAAGAAAGGTCCTGATCCGAAACGTCACCCACCCTTTTTCTCCAGAGATGCTGTCTGACCCGCTCAGTTTCTCCAGCACTTCGGGTATACCTTCGGTGTAAACCAGCATCTGCAATTCCTTTTCCACACATATCTTTAGCAATCAACCAAATCTGAGATTATGTTAAATTATATTACTTGAGCCCAGTAAACTTAAAAAAAGACGGAACCTTTTTCTAAATGGTAAATTAGAGTCATCGAGCTGTATAGCACGGAAATAGACCCTCGGGCACAAAGTGCTGGACGAACCGAACAGGTCCGACAACATCTGGCGACGGGATGGGCAGATAATGTTTCGGGTGGGGACCCTTCTTGGTTTTAATCAATGAGTTTTTTTTTGTTACTCTAAAGTCTTTGTACAAATTATATCTTTAAATGATTCAAATTCCCTCTTTATCAGCATTAATTTTTAACGTGTATTATTTTTATGTCTGCAACTAATTAAAGACTCGAATAATTTACGACATTGGTCAAAACTGCACATGATCATTGTTAAAATCAGGTCATGATCATTTCTTCCAATATTAATTCAGATCGCTTTGTCATTAACAAGCAATAAAAACAAAAGAAAAAAACAAGCAAATGAAACAGAGTGAGGGATTTTGCGTGTGTCAACAAACTTTGGTAAATTACATAAACCCTGTAGTTTTCTGGCCTTGATCATAAAAATATGGAAAATTTGAATGGTCACATTTTCAGAAGAGTTAAAGAAGATAGAGACTCATTCAGTGTGTAGACTCTGAGATATTTACACAAGATGTCCTTTAAAATGGAAAACAAGCTCTTCAATTTATAACTTTAGTAAGAACGAAGTATTTATTTTATCTCATTCTTTACTTTGTCGCATTGATTTTCTTTCCTATTAGTTTACGTTCTGATCCATTCCCACGAAAACATCTCAGCGTGTGGGTGTGGAAGGGGGCAAGCAGATCTCAGACTTGTAGTTATCAATTTAAACAGAGCTTCAGTTAATGTTCAAGTTAAAGCTAAACAACACAATCACCAGAGACCCACACCGCCCTCATTTCATTCCTTTCTTTGCTTTTAAAATCTTTTTATTCGTTTTTTTCTCACCAAAAAACAAAAACAAAACATAAAAAACAGAGCAAAAAGAATAATGATAAACATAACAGTGACATTGATACATAGGGATCAGGATGACATTAATAACAGGTATAACCTAATGTGAATCCAGTGTCAAAATTCACATTGAATATAGACCTCTATGTAAATATAGTTAAATATTTAAAAGAAAACTTCTATATGTAGAAAAAAAAACCACAAAGATAAAAAGACAAAAAAAGAGGAAAAAAGGAAGAAACAAAACTCCCTAAAAAACTAAAGAAAAAAAGACAGGAAAAAATAAAAAAAATAAAATAAAAACAAAGCAAAGCAAAACAGAATCTGAACTGAGAATTTCAACAATTTAAGTCTGTTTGTCGTCAAGTCCGTTCCACCATATAAAGGTAAAATAGTTTTTACAACAGTTAGAGAGGGAGCAATTTATGTTGTATGAAAATGTTGAATAAATTTTCCTCAAGTCTTATCAAATTTAACCAAGGGTTCAACAATGTCACTCCTGATTTTTTTCTAAATTTAAACATGATATCGTTTCAGAGTACCAATGGAGTGTGGTCGGAGTGTTGTAGTCTTTCCATTTAAATAAAATAGATCTTCTGGCGATCGGGTCGGAGCCTGAAAACTGCAACTGCAACAGCTTCTTCCCTGCAGTCATCAGGCTATTAAACACTACAACCTCCAAATAGGATCTGAATTACGTAAACATTGGTGCATTGGTTTTGTCTTTTTGCAATGTTATAGTTTGCCTGTTTGTTTTTAGGTGTATCTATGTATGTGCGTGGTTAACACACGCACACACGCACACACGCACACACACACACACACACGAACACACACACACACACACACACACACACACACACACACACACACACACACACACATGTATATTTATATATATATATAAAATAAACATTGAATTATTATATTGTTTACATAGTACTATGTTTAAATATTATGTTGTGCTGCTGCAAGTACAAATTTCATTTTCGTTCTGGGACATATGACAATAAAACACTCTTGACTCATTTTAAGTTACACTGCGTGAACCAAAAACAATTTCTAGCTGTAACCCAATTAAAACAGAATCAACATTGAAATGTGAAATATAAATGGAAGATAATAGAATTACTGGGCGACACCTATTAAAGGGTCTCGACCCGAAACGTCACCCATTCCTTCTCTCCAGAGATGCTGCCTGACCCGCTGAGTTACTCCAGCTTTTTGTGTCTATTTTCGGTACCTATTAAAAAATAGGGTTAATAGTTAAAACCTTACAAAGGGTCTTCAACCTGAAATATTCACCCTGTTTCTCCTTCCATAGACTGGTTGAGTTTTTCCAGTATTTTCTGGTTTTATATTGAAATGCTCATTTTATTTACAACTAATATAAATGTCGGGCAGCATGATGGCGCATCAGTAGAGTCAGAGTCCAGGGTTGGAACTTGACTTCAGTTGCTGTCTGTATGGAATGTTTACATTCTCCCCGTGACCGTATGGGATTTGCCTGGATGCTTCGGATTTTTCCCATATTCCAAAGGCATACAGGTTTGCAGGTTAATTAGCTTTGGTAAAAATTGTAAATTGTCCCAAGTATATTGGATAGTGCTAGTACCCCATTCCTGTCTTCTCCCCATGTCCCCTGACTCCACTATCTTTAAGAGCCATATCAAGCTCTCTCTTGAAAGTATCCAGAGAACCGGCCTCCACGGCCTGAGGCAGAGAATACCACAGACTCACAAATCTCTGTGTGAAAAAGTGTTTCCTCATCTCTGTTCTAAATGCCTTACCCCTTATTCTTAAACTGTGGCCCCTGGTTCTGGACTCCCCCAACATCGGGAACATGTTTTCTGCCTCTAGCATGTCCAAACCCTTAATAATATGTTTCAATAAGATCCCCTCTAATCCTTCTAAATTCCAGAGTATTGAGGCCCAGCCGCTCCATTTTCTCAGCATTGGACAGTCCCGCCATCCCGGGAATTAACCTTGTGAACCTACGCTGCACTCCCTCAATAGCAAGAATGTCCTTCCTCAAATTAGGGGACCAAAACTGCACACAATACTCCAGGTGTGGTCTCACTAGGGCCCTTTGCAACTGCAGGAAGACCTCTTTGCTCATATACTCAACTCCTCTTGTTATGAAGGCCAAAATGCCATTTGCTTTTTTCACTGCCTGCTGTACCTGCATGCTTACCTTCATTGACTGATGAACAAGGGCCCCTTTTCCCAACTTGATACCATTTAGATAATAATCTGCCTTCCTGTTTTTGCTACCAAAGTGGATAACCTAACATTTATCTACATTAAACTGCATTTGCCATGCATCTGCCCACTCCCCCAACCTGTCCAAGTCACTCTGCATTTTCATAGCATCCTCTTCACAGTTCACACTACCACCCAGCTTTCTGTCATCTGCAAATTTGCTAATGTTACTTTGAATCCCTTCATCTAAATCATTAATGTATATTGTAAATAGCTGCGGTCCTGAGCCTTGCGGTACCCCACTAGTCACTGCCTACCATTCTGAAAGGGACCTGTTAATCCCTACTCTTTGTTTCCTGTCTGCCAACCACTTCTCTATCCATGTCAGCATTCTACCCGCAATACCGTGTGCCCTAATTTTGCCCACTAATCTCCTATGTGGGTCCTTATCAAATGCTTTCTGAAAGTCCAGGTACACTACATCCACTGGCTCTCCCTTTTCCATTTTCCAAGTTACATCCTCAAAAAATTCCAGAAGATTAGTCAAACATGATTTCCCCTTCGTAAATCCGTGCTGACTCGGACCGATCCTGTTACTGCTACCCAAATGTGCCGCTATTTCATCTTTTATGATTGACTCCAACATCTTCCCCAACACTGATGTCAGGCAAACTGGTCTATAATTCCCTGTTTTCTCTCTCCCGCCTTTCTTAAAAAGTGGGATGACATTAGCTACCCTCCAATACACAGGAACTGATCCTGAATATATAGAACATTGGAAAATGAACACCAATGCGTACACGTTTCTAGAGCCACTTCCCTGGGATGCAGACAATCAGGCCCTGGGGATTAATCAGCCTTCAGTCCCATCAGTCTACCCAACATTTCCTGCCTAATGTGGATTTCCTTCAGTTCCTCTGTCACCTCAGATCCTCTGGCCACTAGTACATCAGGAAGATTGTTTGTGTCCTCCTTAGTGAAGATGGATCCAAAGTGTTCAACTCATCTGCCATTTCCTTGTTCCCCATAATAAATTCACCTTTTTCAATCTTCAAGGGTCCAACTTGGGTCTTAACTAATTTTTTCATCTTCACTCACCTAAAGAAGCTTTTACTATCCTCCTTTATATTCTTGGCTAGCTTACCTTCGTACCTCATCTTTTCTCCCCGTATTGTCTTTTCAGTTATCTTCTGTTGCTCTTTAAACATTACCCAATCCTCTGGCTTCCCGCTCCTCTTTGCTATGTTGTACTTCTTCTCTTTTATTTTTATACTGTTCCTGACTTCCCTTGTCAGCCACGGTTGCCTTTTACTCCCCTTGGAATCTTTCTTCTTCTTTGGAATGAACTGATCCTGCTTCTATATTATTCCCAGAAATACCTGCCATTGTTGTTCCACTGTCATCCCTGCTAGGGTATCTTTCCAGTCAACTTTGGCCAGCTCTTCCCTCATAGCTTCATAGTCCCCTTGTTCAACTGTAACATGGACACCTCCGATTTACCCTTCTCCCTCTCAAATCTCTAAACTAAAAACAAAACTAAAATCTGTGACAATCCAAATATTCAACCTCAAACCTCCTTGAAAAATGGTCTTTTATCTCTGGTAGACCATAAGTCTCAAGTTTAAATAAGATCCACACTAAAATCTTTAATTTAGAGTGGATGCATACATCGCTGGGGGTACACACTTAATCAATGAATGGCTAGTTTCACTTTCATCCACTTCAAAACACTAATCTCTAGTTGGTTGCAGAATTAGATGTTTGCTAACTTTGAAGGGAATATCTGAGCATGCAAGGCTATAAAAAGTTTAATTCAGTTTAGTTTAGTTTATTGTCACGTGTACCGAGGTACAGTGAAAAGCTTTTTGTTCAGATTGTAAGTGAAGTTCAAGACCAAAATATGATTTAATTATCCCCCAAAATTAATATATTAGCACATTGATAATAATTTATTAACATGTGTATGAACACTGATTTAACATTTACAATGATAGGGATTACTACAGACCAAACAGAACCTCTCGGCCCGGGCGTCGCGGGCCAGAACCTCGCAAGTCAGAGGTAGAGCCTTGTGGGCCAGAGCCCATGCCTCGTGGGCCGGCGGTGGAGCCTTGCGGGCCGGAGCCTCGCTAGTCGGCGGTAGAGCCTCGCTGGCCGGAGCCTGGGCCACGTGGGCCGGAACCTCGCTGGCCAGAGGTGGAGCCCATGGCAGGGGCCTGGGTTGGAGCCACGGAGGCATCCGGAGAGAATCCGGCAGCGTTAATGGAGGGTACGGTGCGGCATTCGATGACAGTGCCGACCGACGGGCGAGGTCGGACATGTGGAAGTGAGGATGCCATTGACAAGGAACAATGGGGGGACCGCCGTGATGGAGGGGGAAGGGGGGGGGAGAACAAAGGGGGGGAGGGGGGACGGAATTTGTAACTTTGTAAACGGCCTTTATCGGCGACTATTTGCATACCTGCAGTATGCAAACAAACAACTTCAGTGACTTGTCTCAGGTTTGAATTCAATTCAATTTTTTAATGCCTTATCCTTTCTGATTTGTTGCAGCTGCCAACATTTCCATTGCCTTTTAAAACAGAACAGCACAGGAATAGGCCCATCAGCCCACAATGTTCATACCAAACATGATGCCAAGATAAATTAACCTCATATGCCTGCACATGAACCATATCCCTCTATTCCCTGCACATCCATGTGCCTATTTAAAAGCCTCTTAAACGCCCCATGTTATCTGCTTCCACTACTACCTCCGGCAGCATGTTCCAGGCACCCATCACTCTTTGTTTAAGAAATCTTGCCCTGCTCATCGCCATTACACCTTGCCCCTTTAACCTTAAAGCTATGCCCTCTGTCTTTGACATTTCCACCTTGGGTGAAAGGTTCTGACTGTCTACCTTATCTATCCCTCTCTTGATTTTTATGCTTCTATCAAAGATAGATACAAAGAGCTGGATTCCCTCAGCGGGACAGGTAGCATCTCTGGAGAGAAGGAATGGGTGACATTTCGGGTTGAGACCCTTCTTCAGACTAGTTAGGGGAAAGGGAATCAAGAGATATAGACGATGATGTAGAAATATAAAGATATGCAAAAAAGTAACGATGAGAAAGGAAACAGGCCATTGTTCACTGTTTCTTGGGTGAAAATTAGAAGCTGGTGCGACTTGGGTGGGGGCGGGATGGAGAGAAAGGGAATGGTGGGGCTACTTGAAGTTAGAGAAATCAAATTTCATACCACTGGGCTGTAAGCTGCCCAAGCAAAATATGAGATGCTGTCCCTGTAATTTGCGTTTAGCCTCACTCTGACAATGGTGGAGACCTAGGACAGAAAGGTTGGTGTGGGAATGGGAAGGAGAATTAAAGTGTTTAGCAATTGGGAGATCAGGTAGGTCCAGGCAGATTGAGTGAAGGTGTTCCGCGAAACGATCGCCCAGTCTACGTTTGATCTCGCCGATGCATAAGTCCACATCTTGAACAACGGATATGGTAGATTAGGTTGGAGGAGGTGTGAATGAACCTCTGCCTAACCTGAAAAGATTGTCGGGCTCCCTGGACAGAGTCGAGGGAGGAGGTGTAGGGTCAAGGTGTTGCATCTTCTGCGGTTGCAGGGGATGGTACCTGGGGAGGGGTGGTTTGGGTTGGAAGGGATGAGTTAACCTGCTTCTATCAGGTCTCCTCTCAACCTCTGGTGCTCCAGAGAAAACAATCCAAATCTGTCCAACCACTCCTTATAAGGATCTCTTTAATCCATGCAACCATAAGACATAGGAGCAGAATTAGGCCATTCAGCTCTCCTCCGCCATTCAATCATTGCTGATCTATTTTTCCCTCTCAACTCCATTCTTCTGCCTTCTCCCCGTAATCTTTGTCACTCTTACTAATCAAGAACCTATCAATCTCTGCTTTAAAAATAGCCACTATCTTGGCCTCCACAGCCATGTGAGGAAATGAATTCCACAGTTTCACCACACTCTGTCTAAAGCAGCGTTTCTCAACCGGGGTTCCGCGAGAGGTTGCTAGGGGTTCCGAGAGAAATTGTGATAAATAGGCTAATCATATGTAATTACAATTTTGAGTCATTTTTGTGTTTAATTTCATATTCGTAATTTTATTATACACGTAGGGCATATTCTTGGAAAATTCTTGGGTATTATTATAAAGTCTTCAACCTCTTATATCATTAAAAGTATAATAATCATAGGGAATATATTTAGCGACGTCTATACGGTGCCAGTGTGAAATGGCCTTTAGTGGTCAGTCAACAGGAGCTGGACGTGATGGATGTGTGTATCATCAAGTGACTCATTCAAGTACAGATGCACGCACGGTCTCCATCAGTCCTGTCTGTGCTTCCTGGCGTGCAGGTACAGTTCCTCATTCACCCACGTTATTTATTCATTTTTACCCATCGTTTAGGGATGTTATATGAGTTTAAAAAAATTACAAGCATATGGTGCAACGCAAACTTAGAAATGAACAGTTTCAGAACCGGGTGAGGGATGGGTAAAGATACAAAGTAGGTATATCCCTTTCAATTCTCTTTTTTTCCCTCTTTTTTCTTCTTTATTCTCTTTTTCTTCTTATTTCACCTCACCTTTTTGTTTTCTCCTTCGGGCTATACAGCCCCATGGGATCTTTCTTTTCTATTTCTTCTCGAACTAACAATATCACTACTTTATATAAAACTTTCTCTCTCTCTATTCTGGCTTTTCTTACTCTTTTTCTTTACTATTAAATTTAAAATAAGAAGTTGTACACGAAATGTAATATGCTATTCATGTCTTATATTATTGTACACTACTAATAAAAATATATTTTTTTTTTAATTAAAAAAATTAAGTATGTTTATGTTTATTTTTGTTAGTTTATCAAAAGTTTATTTATGTATGTTTTTGTTAGTTTACGAAAAGTTTATGTGTGTTGTTTTCTCTCTCTCTTTCTCGCTCCTCCAAGGTTAGTTCTGTTTGCCTTTATTCACTTCAGTTTTATTTGTTTAAGTGTTATTTATCAAGTTATTTATCTTCTTTTTTACATTTTTTGCTTTTTTGTTTTACAGAAATGTCTGACCCTCCAGTTATCAGAAAAATATATTATGTTTGCCTTATGAACTTTAAATTTATGAAAGAGAAAGAAAGAGTAATAAAGATATATAGTAATTTTTATGTAGGGGTTCCGTGAGACATGAAAATTATTTCAAGGGTTTCGCAAGGGTAAAAAGGTTGAGAAACGCTGGTCTAAAGAGATTCCTCCTCATCTCTATTCTAAAGGTACATCCTTTTATTCTGAGGCTGTGCCCTCTGGTCGTAGACCTTTGCACTAGTGGAAACATCCTCTCCACATCCATCTATCAGGCCTTTCACTATGCGGTATGTTTCAATAAAATCACCCTTCATCCTTCTAAACAGTGAGTTCTCTCAAAATGTGGCCTTCATCATCTATTTGAAATCGGTAAAAGAATCCTTTAAGGACAGCACGGCGGTGCAGCGGGGGAGTTGCTGTCATACGGTGCCAGAAACAGGTTCAACCCTGACTATTGGTGCTGTATGTATGAGTTTTTTTGTTCTCCCCGTGTTCACGTGGATTTTCTCCGGGTGCTCTGGTTTCTTCCCACACTCCAAAGATGTCTAAGTTTGTAGGTTAATTGGCTTCAGTAAAAATTGTAAATTGCCCCTGGTGTGTAGGAAATTACTAGTGTATGGGTGATCGCTGGTCGGCTCAGACTCGGTGGGCTGAAGGGTCTGTTTCTGCGCTGTATCCCTGAACTAAACTAAACTAAACTAAACAAAAGAAACAAAACTAAACTAAACAAAATCTTCTTGTAGCTGCTCTATGTTTTCTTTGTATACCACTGTTATCTCTCAAAGAAGCAAATTGAACTGTGTACATAAACTTATTTGTAACTTTTTAACAGTTTTGCTATCTTATCTGGTGCTTGTTCCAAGAAAAAACTAATCACATTCCCATAGCTCATACCTTCACAGTGTGTAGCCCATGTTTTTGTAATGTCCTTTGTGACTGATTTCTGTTTTTTTTAAATAATCCTTTAGTGTTGGACAGATAAATTTAGTTGTAGTTTTTTGTTTTAGAGATGCAGTATGAAAACAAGTCCTTCAGCTGACTGACTCCGTGCTGACCAACAATCACCCTCTGTGCACTAGTTCTATCTGACACACGAGGACAATTTACTGATGCCAATTAACCTACAAACCCACACATATTTGGAATGTGGTAGGAAGCTGGAGCACCCGGAGGAAACCCACGCAGTCATCGGATGAACGAACAAAGGCAGCACCCTAGTCAGTGTCGATCTCGTGTCTCTGGTGCCGTGAGGCAGCAACTCTACTGTTGCACCACTGTGCTGCCCTATCAATTATATCCCACACTCTCTTTCCCAATGTTTGTTCTTTCTTCTGGAAACTGAAAATGCTGGAAACACTTAGCAGGTCAGTCAGCATCTGTGGAAAGAGAAGCAAAGTTAAGTGTCCAGCACAGAGACCCTTAGACAGTCTGGTTGGAGCTCAGTTGTGTGAGCTTCCTGAGTGGTCACCGTGGGAAGGGAATGGGGGACATTGGCTCCTGAACCTATGGCCCAGGCCTTATCTGAGGGGAGTAGGTAGGCTGCGGTGCAGTGATTTGCTGACACACAGATTTCCCCTTCACACACTCTACCTCCTGACCCAGAGATAAACCAGTGGTTACATGAAAGCAGAGAGTTCATAAGTCATAGGAGCAGAATTAGACCATTCGGCACCGAGTCTACTCTGGCATTCAATCATGGCCGATCCATCTTTCCCTCTCAACCCCATACCCCTGCCTGCTCCCAGTAACCTTTGACACCCTTACCAATCAAGGTATATACCAGCATCTGCAGTTCCTACCTACACCAAGAAACAGCTAGTTGGGGTGAGGAAGACTGCTATTGATGATAAGGTGGTAGAGTTCACGGTTAAAGCTGGACATTGTAGCTCTGAGCAAAGTACAGACAGCTGGAGGAACTCTCGACTCGCTGAGCTACTCCAGCACTCGATGCCATCTGCTGGAGGAAGTCAGTGATTCAATGTGTAAGAAAGAACTGCAGATGCTGGTTTAAACTGAAGATTCAATGATTCAATTATACTTTATTTTCACGTACCTAGGTGCAATGAAATTCTTTATTTTTGCATATTATACACAGTATTGAAAGAGTTACCACATATCTGGTGCTGACAAAGTTACAAAAGTACTCATTGGAGCCCCGCAGGTAACTCTTTGTTCTTTGCCCCCCCCTCCACCCCCTACCCCCTTTCCGGGTCCCTCTTTGTTCTTGGCGGCCCCCACCCCTCGCTGGGACCCTCCATGTTCTCAGTGGCTCGTCCCCTCCGCGCCGGGTCCCTCCTTGTTCTTGGCAGCCCACCCCCACAGCCGCATGATCCCTCCTTGTTCTTGGCAGCTCCCTCCCTCCCTCCCCCGCCCCAGTTTAATCACTGTTGTCAGGGTGTAAGCAAAAGGACAGTGAAATCAAAATACAAAGTGCCGGAGGAACTGAAGTGGGACAGGCAGCTTCTTAGTTTAGTTTAGAGATACAGTGTGGAAACAGGCCCTTCGGCCCATGGAGTCCATGCCACTTACAAACCTGTATGTCATTGGAGTGTGGGAGGAAACCGGAGCACCCAGGGAAAACCCATGTGGTCACGGGGAGAACGCACAAACTCCGTGCAGACAGTATCCGTAGTCAGGATCAAACACGGGTCTCTGGCGCTGTAGGGCATCAACTTTACTGCTGTGCCACCGTTCCGGCCTCTGTGGAGGGAAATGGATCATCAGTCTGAAGAAGCATCCTGACCCAAAACGTTGCCTGTCCATTCGCTCCACAGATGTTGCCTGACTCGATGAGTTCCTCCAACACTTTGCTGTTTGCTCAAGTTAACTTTAATGATTTATGTATGTTGGCTGGTACCGTCAGGTAGAAAATATAATGCTTTATATCATAGGCAAACTTGGATTGTTGGATAGCCCTTATTAAAGGCAAACTTGGATTGTTTTCTCTGGAACTGGCTGAGGGGAGACCTGCTGGAAGTATATAAAATAATGAGAGGCATTGAGAGGGTCAACAGTCAGACCTTTTTTCCCAGATTGGAAATGTTAAAGACTAGAGGGCTCAGCTTTAAGGTGAGAGGGGCAGAATTTGAAATAGATATGCGGGGCAAGATTTTTTTACACAGAGGGTGATGGGTGCCTGGAATATGTTGCCTGGGATCGTGGTGGAGGCAACTAAAGTGGTATTTAAGAGGAGTTAAGACAGGCACATGCTTATGCAAGGAATGGAGGAATATGGATCAAGTGCAGGCAGAGGAGATTTGATTAACATAGCATCATGTCGGCACGGACCATGTGGGACGAAAGGAGTGTTTCTGTGCTGTACTGTTCTAACATTTTATCTTAACATTTTGGGAATAATTTCAAATAATTTGGGCAGCACAGCGATGCAGCAGTAAAGTTGCTACCTTACAGCACCAGACACCCGGGTTTGATCCTGACTATGGGTGCATGGGTTTTCTCGGGTGCTCGGTTTATTTCCACACTCCAAAGTTGTGCAGGTTTGTTGGTTAGTTGGCTTCGGGAAAAAATTATAAGTTATCCCTGGTGTGTAGCATAGTGCTAGTGTATGGGGATGGCTGGTCAGTGCAGACTCGGTGGGCCGAAGGGCTTGTTTCCACACTGTATCTCCAAACTAAAAACGAAATTAAAATCTGTGACTTAGTCGAAATATTCAACCTCAAACCTTCTCCTTGAAAAATGGTCTTTTATCTCTGGTGCACCATTAATCTCAAGTTTAAATAAGATCCACACTAAAATCTTTAATTTAGAGTGGATGCATACATTGCTGGGGGTACACACTTAAACAATGAATGGCTAGTTTCACTTTCATCCACTTCGAAACACTAATCACTAATTGGTTACCGAATTAGATGTTTGCTAACTTTGAAGGGATTATCTGAGTATGCAAGTCTATAAAAAGTTTAGTTCAGTTTAGTTTAGTTTATTGTCATGTGTACCGAGATGCAGTGATATTTTTTTTAAGGCAGCATGGTTGCGCATCAGTAGAGTTGCTGCCTTACAACGGCAGAGTTCCGGGTTGGATCCTGACCTCTGTTGCTGTGTGTATGTAGTATGTACATTCTCCCCATGACCATGTGGGATTTGCCTGGAAGCTTTGGTTTCCTCCCATATTCCAAAGATGTACAGGTTTGTAGGTTAATTGGCTTCAGAAAAAAATTGTGAATTGTCCGTAGTGTGTAGGATAGTGCTAGTGTACGGGGTGATTGCTGGTCGGCATGGACTCGGGGGGGGGGGGGGGGGGGGGGGGGGGGGGGGAGCAAAGGACTTGTTTCCGCACTGCGTCTTAAAGTCCAAATTGTATTTCCTGTTAATGTACAATGATCCACTTACAGAGTATTTTGTTCTATAGGCAAGCAAGCTATGGTAATTATGAAGGGGCACAGTGCCACCTACTGCCTTTTCCCTTCAGTTGAGAATACGAGAGTGTGGCTGTAGAAAGGATGCATCAAGCAGGCAAGGGTGCAGGGGAGATTTACAAGAATGTTACCACAGCTGAAAGGTGTGATGAGAGGCAGGATAGTCTGGGTCTTTGTTCTTTGTCCATATTACTGAGGTTTATAAAATCATCTCTGGCTGAGCTTGATGACAAAAAAAATTCCTGTTATAGAGAGCTATATTCCACAGCTCCAGTTTCTTCCCCACCTTGGCTATCCGCTCCAGCCAATTCTTGTCACACGCCTCAGCCCCCCTGAACCAGATCCCCAGCACCATCAAGAAGTCAGGCTTGATGGTGAAGGGGACGGAAGATCGTTCGGGCCAGTTGCCAAAGAGCATGGCCTCGCTCTTCCAGCGGTTCACCCTGGCTCCCGTTGCCGATTCAAACTGGTCGCAGATGCTGATCAATCTGCGGACCGACCCTGGATCTGAGCAGAAGACGGCGACATCGTCCATGTACAGGGAGGTTTTGATCTGAGTGCCCCCACTGCCTGGCAATGTCACTCCTCTTATGCTCGCGTCCTTCCTGATGGACTCGATAAAAGGTTCAATACAACAGACGAACAGACGGGGAGAGAGGGCAACCCTGCCTGACTCCAGACCTGACGGGGAAGCTGTCTGATTCCCACCCATTGATTTGGACTGCACTACAGATATCGGTGCAGATAAGTTGGATCCAATTTCTGATTCCCTTCCCAAAGCCCATTTTGGAGAGCACGTCCCTCATGTACGTGTGTGATATCCTGTCGAAGGCCTTCTCCTGGTCCAAGCTGACTAGGCAGGTATCCACCCGTCTGTCCTGCATGTAGGCAATGGTATCTCTCAGCCTCAGTAGCGCCAGGCTGTCTGAGATTTTCCTGCCAGGTACAACATAGGTTTGGTCTGGGTGGATCACCCATCCAAGAGCAGACTTGATCCGGTTGGCGATGGCCTTAGAATAGGATCTTATCATCATCATTCAACAATGTGATGGGTCTCCAATTCCTTAAATCCTTCATCTCCCCCTTCTGCTTGTAGATTAGGGTGATGCTGCTCTTCCTTCCTCATGGAGTCTTACATGCTGCCAGCTAGAAGCATGCCATTGTACACTTCCAGTAGGTCCGTGCCCACCCTGTCCCACAGAGCCGAATACAACTCGGCCGGTCAGCCATCGCTTCCGGGAATTTTACTCGAGTCAAAGGAATGGATGGAGCCAGTCAGCTCCTCTAGGGTCAGTGGTTGGTCCAGACTCTCCCACTTGCTGTCCTCCAAGACCTCCATGATAGAGGACAGGAAGTTCTTGGAGGCGGTGCTGTCTGTGGCCTTTCTGTTGTCCGTATAAAAGGATTTGCAGATCCTCAGCATGTCCATCTGCAAGGATGTTACCGAGCCGTCCTCCTCCCTAAGGCTGTTCATCACAGAGCTCCCCCTGTGAACCTTATGGAAGAAGCGTGAGCGCGTCTCATCCTGCTCCACGTGGTGGACCCTGGATCGGAAGATGATCTTAGAGGATTCGAAGGTAAAGAGCCGAGCTTGCCGGCCCTTCAACTCTCTAAGTTCCTCCCTTACATCCACCCTCTTGACTGCAGAAGGAGCAGTTGCTGCAAATCTGTCTGGAGCTGACACAATTCCCTCTGATTCTGTCTTGTTCTCTGAACCCCTTTAAATATGAAGAACCTCTTGATGTTCTTGGTTGCTTCCCACCAGTGTGTTGGGGAGTCAAAGACGGGCTTCACCATTCTCCAACATGCGTAGTCCCTCGGCTCGCCTGCAGTCCGTCTGTTTTTTTTTGTTTTTTTGTCGTTCTTTTGCCCTGTTTTAGTTAATTTTTGGTTTATTAGGTTGTGTATGTGTGTGGGTGGGGGGGAGAAACATGTTTTTGGTCTCTTCCTTCGGGGGATGCGACTTCTCTTGTCGTATCCCCCGTCTCTGCCTGCACCGAAGCCTAATAGCTGAGCTGGCGGCCTCGGAGCTGGGGCAGCGTTCCAGCGGCAGCGGTCCGACTCCGGAGCTGTGGTGTTCTGACGGCAGCGGCGACCCGACCTCGGAGCTGGGGCAGCGTCAGCGGTGACCCGGCCTCGGAGCTGGGGCAGCGGCAGCGGCTGCGGCTGCAGCAGCGGCGACCCGGCCTCGGAGCTGGGGCAGCGGCAACCCGACCTCGGAGCTGAGGCGGCGTTCCGGCAGCAGCGGCCACCCGACCCAACCGCGGGCCCAGTGGCCGACATCGTCGGGAGCTCGCAGGTCACAGGTCACGGGTTGGTGACCTGTTCTCCGGAGCTCCCGCAACAACAGCTGCGTCCGCTGGACTGGAAGGCCGCAGCTTCGGCAGCTTCGACCACCCCGGGCTGCGGAGTTGAACCGGCCCATTCGCGGAGCTTGGATTCAGCTGCGGGACTGACATTACTTGCCATCGCCCCGCGGGGTCACAACATCTGAAGCCTGGATCGCCTCGGCGCAGAGGGAGAATAAGAAGCGATGAGACAAAGACTTATGACTTTTGCCTTCCATCACAGTGAGGAGGTGTCTGGTGAACTTACTGTGGTGGATGTTAATTTGTGTTTATTGTGTGTTTTTGTCATTTTTACTATATGTAGGACTGCAAGGCAACGACATTTTGTTCAGACCGCAAGGTCTGAATGACAATAAAGGCTACTTTGACTTTGACTTTGACTTTAATTGGCTAGGTGTATGTGTAAATTGTCCCTCGTGTGTGTAGGAAGGTGGTGATGTGTGGGGATCGCTGGTCGGTGTGGACTCGAAGGGCCTGTTTCTGCGCTGTATCTCTAAATTAAAATAACTAAACTAAAGGTTTGGATGGAGATGGGAGAAGCATAGACAATCTGCACTATCTCGGTTAGGCAACTTTGACCTTTCTATTCTGGGTCTCCCAAAGTGAGGCCACATGCACATTGAAGGAACAACACCCAATATTTTGTTTGGGTAGCTTACAACCCAGCTTACAACACATTGAAGGTAGACACAAAATGCTGGAGCAACTCAGCGGGTCAGGCAGCATCACTGGAGAGAAGTAATGGGTCTACCTTTGATTTAAACCAGCATCTGCAGTTCTTTCCTTACAACCCACTGACTTCTCTACTTTTAAATAACTTCAGCTCACACTCCACTCCCCTGCTTCCTCCCTCCTTGCCCCCTTCCTTCACCCTAGTTGTTTTACCAGTTCCACAGTCTCCACATAGTTTCTCTTGAACACCTTCCCTAGCCAACAATGGGCCTACAAGTCACCACCCTGCCTAAAGTAATTTGTGGCCGGACCAGTTTGGTCTTGGTCTTTTCCCGCCTCCAGCTGTTCGCCTCGCCCTTCTCCTGTAATGTGTATGTAATGAGTCGAGTCAAACACATATCAAGATGCAATACATGTTTATTAAATCTACTTACAGCATCGGTCTGCAGGACATTACAGTTCCTAGCAGCTACTCATACTGAATGGCGTAAGCAAGCTCTTAGTAATATGAATCGCATATTAGGCGGAGCAACTACTAACATGCACTACAATTGGTTAGTAGGAAATAACCAACCTACATCTCCCCCACCTCCTACTTTCAGACTGACGAAGGGTCCAGACCCGAAACATCACCCATTGTTTTTCTCCACATATGCTGCCTGACCCGTTGAGTTACTCCAGCACTTTGTGTCTATCTTTGATCGGCATGGATAAGTTGGGCCGAAAGGCCTGTTTCCATGCTGGGCTGGTCAATGACTTCACGATTCTATGACATCAAATGACAATTGGATAAATACATGGAAAGGAAGGATCTAGAGGGCTATGGGTAAAATACAGGAGAATGAGATGCCAACTTGGTCGACATGGAGAAGGTGGGCCAAAATCATCTATGTAGACACGATTGTGTGGTGGAGCAAACACGAGGTATTATAACCCACTCCAGAGTCCATTTGGTCAGCATGGACAAGGTGGGCCAAAGTCATCTATGTTGACTCTATTGGGGTGTGGACCAAACACAAGGCTCTGTGACCCACTGCGACTTCCATTTCCCGTGCTGGTGTTAGAGCTTGGTGCTGGGGCCACTTGATTGAAGATGTCCAACAGACGCAGACGGCAGATCTTCTTGACCTCCCCAATGCCCGTCTCAAGCTCCCGCTCCAGGCTGTGGTGGATCCTGATGGTCATCTGCTCAATGATGGTGACCGTGTCATTCATCCTAGCACAGATCACGAAGGGGAAGTGGAACCTGTCCTTGTACGAAGCGTTTAACTCACTCAGCTGGGACCTCTGGGCCAGAGTGAGAGTAGTCATTCCTCCTTGACTCTGCTCGCTCTGGGACTCAGGTGAGAGTGTTCCCCGGACCATGTCTCTCCCAGCAAGGTCAGAGATACATCGCAAGAGTCCCTTCTTCCCTTAAAAACACAAAATAAAATACATTTAAATCCTGCATCTATTTAGCTCTGGAGACTCAAGGAATTGCAGATGTTTACAAAAAAAAGACATGGATAGGTGACATTTCATGTCTGAAGAAGATGAAGGTCCCATCCCGAAACATCATCTATCCATGTTCTCCTGAGATGTTGCCTGACTGGCTGAGTTACTCCAGCACTCTCTGTGTTTTTTTGTCTGATTATCAGTTTGTGTGACCTACTCAATCTATTTTAGTTTACTTTAGTTTAGAGTTAGAGTG
Source organism: Amblyraja radiata (assembly GCF_010909765.2). NCBI lineage: Eukaryota > Metazoa > Chordata > Chondrichthyes > Rajiformes > Rajidae > Amblyraja > Amblyraja radiata. The sequence goes on from NC_045961.1 coordinate 52,280,305, forward strand.
GAAACAGGCCCTTCAGGCTACGGAATCCACGCTGATCAGCGACCCCTATACTCTAGCACTATCCTACACACTCGGGACAATTTACAATTTTCCGGAGCACCTAAGGGAAACCTTAGGGGAGAACATGCAAACTCCGTACAGCCATCACCCGCAGCCAGGATCAAACCCGGGTGTCTGGCGTTGTGAGGCAGCAACTCTACCACTACACCACCTTACCACCCCTGGTCAAGTTAAAAAATGAAGCCCTAGTTCATGCCAAGAGGCTGGTTGAAATAAATGTTGAACTAATTTTTGTATTTCCGAGTGAAGGGAGGCCAAGTTTAAGGGAGGCGACATTTTGCTAGCTAGTCGACACACTCTACACCCAAAACCCAACGATTAAATAATATGTGCAGAGCTTTGTTGTAATATTTCACTTCGGTGTTACGTGAGTGACTACGTGAAGGCCCCACCAGCACGCATGCACGCCATATCGTCACACGCATTGCACCAGCGACGGGCGGGGGAAGAGCTCTCCCGCGGCAAAATTGAAAAACGGACCTACAGGTAAGAATTCTTATTCTAAGGTCGTATTTCTTGCCCTTGTTGTGCTTTGTGTTGTAGCACTATGGACAAGGGGAAGAAAACGGGTCGCGTCTCGTATGGCTACAGGGGACCGTGAAAGTTCCGACAGCCGGGGGGCGACCAGCGGCACCTGGACCGTAGTCTCTGCGGTCTACAGTCACCGACGTCAACCCTGCACAGCTGAGCCCAGCGCCGCGAGCTGCACAGCCCGAACCAGCGCAGCGGGCTGGAGGCAAAGCCCAGCAGATGTCGGTCCGGCCGGTTGACTCGGATGAATCTGGCCAGGAGGGCGCGCTGCCCGAGAGCAGTGGACGTGACCGCCTCTCCCGCATGGAGCGGTTGATGGAGCAAATGCTCCAACGTGACTTGCTCCGTGAGATGGAGCAAATTCACTATGGGAGTCTTCGCACTCCCATAACAGCACCTTATCCAGGGCTGTCCAATGCATCTCCCTCGACAGAGGGGAGCATTGCGGGCCAGGGCTGGGCTGGTCCTGAAGAAGGGGACATGGCTGAAGAAACCGGCAGTGTGCTGGGGGTGCAGGATCCTAATGGGGCTTTTTCACGGGGCGAGTTGACGCAAGATGTCACCAGAGTGAAGTGGTCGTGGTCCAGCACGAGTCTCGCACGATATAACGGGGGGTAGATAAAGAGTTCCCACGGTACTCGGCATTTCTGTTATTTGTGCGAGTGACTTGTCTCAGTGACTCAGAACTGCTGTAGCTTTGGGAGCAACAACAACAACAGCAGCAGCAGGAGGAGATTAGCAAGAGATACGACTGATTGGCTCTAGCCCAAGTGGGAGGAGAGAAGTGAGTCAGTGCTGGGAAAACAGCTGAAAACTGAGGAATTTGGTTTGTAAATTGGTAAATCAGGCAATTTATCAGTCAATTTAAGTAAGACTGCTCTTAGGGAGCGGCAGTGAGTGAAGTGCCCTGTGAGAAAAGTGTGAGTCTTTGGCTCGAGAGTCTTCGGAGAGGAGGCTGAGGAGCGGAGACTACGCAAAACACTGCAGAGGGAGAGACGAAAGAAGGAGATGTCAGGCAAGCTGATTCAGTGTGATGCTTGCAGTATGTGGGAGGTCAAGGACACCGCTGGTGCCTCTGGCTGCTACAAATGCGAAAAGTGCATCCAGGTAGAGCTCCTGAAGGGCCGTGTTGGGGAACTGGAGAAGCAAGTGGATGACCTCCGGTTCGTCCGAGAAACGGAGTCGTTCCTCGACAAGTCCTACAGTACGATTGTTACACCTAAGGTACTGGAAGAGAGAAGGTGGGAGACAGTGAGAACGGGAGGGAAGCATGGAATGCCAACGTCCCCGGGGGTTGTACCTCTTGTGAACAGGTTCACCCACTTAGAAGCTGTCGGGACAGAAGAGGTGTTTACACTGGGCGGCGGACTGGCTTGTGATGCGAATAGGGCTGTTGAGCCAAAACCAAAAAGGCCTAAGGCAGGCAACGCCATTGTAGTAGGAGACTCCATTGTGAGAGGTACGGACAGGGGTTTCTGCGGCAACAGACGGGATGCGAGGATGGTGTGCTGCCTTCCTGGTGCCAGGATCCAGGATGTCACGGACAGAGTGCAGAAAATCCTCAAGGGCGAAGGTGAACATCCGGAAGTGGTAGTGCATGTCGGCACAAACGATGTCGGAAAGAAGGGGATGAATATTCTGCAGCGTGACTTTGGAGAGCTCGGAAAAATGCTGAAAAGCAGGACCTCCAGGGTTGTTATCTCCGGTTTGCTTCCAGTTCCTCGTGCTGGCGAGAGCAGGAACAGGGAGATACGGGACCTGAACGTGTGGCTGAGGAACTGGTGCACGGGGCAGGGATTTAGATTCTTAGATCACTGGGATCTGTTTTGGGGTAAGGGGGAACTGTACAAAAGGGACGGATTGCATCTTAACAGGTGTGGGACCAGCATTCTGGCAGGCAGGTTTGCCACTGCTACACGGGTGGTTTTAAACTGAATAAGGGGGGTGGGGTGTCGAATGGGCTAGTGGAGGATGGAGTTAAAGGGAAAGGGTTTCTTAAATGTGTGAGCGTAGAGACAGAGGGGTGTAAAATGAGGGTAGAAAGTAAAAGTGGCAGGCCGGAAAATCCAGGGCAAAAATCAAAAAGGGCCACTTTTCAACAAAATTGTATAAGGGGTAAGAGTGTTGTAAAAACAAGCCTGAAGGCTTTGTGTCTCAATGCAAGGAGCATTCGTAATAAGGTGGATGAGTTGAATGTGCAGATAGCTATTAATGACTATGATATAGTTGGGATCACGGAGACATGGCTCCAGGGTGACCAAGGCTGGGAGCTGAACATCCAGGGATATTCAATATTCAGGAGGGATAGAGAGAAAGGAAAAGGAGGTGGGGTAGCGTTGCTGATTAGAGAGGAGATTAACGCAATGGAAAGGAAGGACATTAGTTTGCAGGATGTGGAATCGGTATGGGTAGAGCTGCGAAACACTAAGGGGCAGAAAACGCTGGTGGGTGTTGTGTACAGGCCACCTAACAGTAGTAGTGAAGTTGGAGATGGTATCAAACAGGAAATTAGAAATGCGTGCGACAAAGGCAAAACCGTTATAATGGGTGACTTCAATCTACATATAGATTGGGTGAATCAAATTGGCAGGGGTGCTGAGGAAGAGGATTTTTTGGAATGTATGCGGGATAGTTATCTAAATCAACATGTAGAGGAACCAACGAGAGAGCAGGCTATTTTAGACTGGGTATTGAGTAATGAGGAAGGGTTAGTTAGCAGTCTTGTTGTACGTGCCCCCTTGGGCAAGAGTGACCATAATATGGTTGAGTTCTTCATTAGGATGGAGAGTGACATTGTTAATTCAGAAACAATGGTTCTGAACTTAAAGAAAGGTAACTTTGAGGGTATGAGACGTGAATTGGCCAAGATTGACTGGCAATTGATTCTTATAGGGTTGACGGTGGATATGCAATGGAAGGCATTTAAAGACTACATGGATGAACTACAACAATTGTTCATCCCAGTTTGGCAAAAGAATGAATCAGGGAAGGTAGTGCATCCGTGGATAACAAGGGAAATCAGGGATAGTATCAAAGCGAAGGATGATGCGTACAAATTAGCCAGAAAAAGCAGCATACCGGAGGACTGGGAGAAATTCAGAGACCAGCAGAGGAGGACAAAGGGCTTAATTAGGAAAGGAAAAATAGATTATGAAAGAAAACTGGCAGGGAACATAAAAACTGACTGCAAAAGTTTTTATAGATATGTGAAAAGAAAGAGATTAGTTAAAACAAATGTAGGTCCCTTGCAGTCAGAAACGGGTGAGTTGATCATGGGGAACAAGGATATGGCGGACCAATTGAATAACTACTTTGGTTCCGTCTTCACTAAGGAAGACATAAATAATCTGCCGGAAATAGCAGGGGACCGCGGGTCAAAGGAGTTGGAGGAATTGAGTGAAATCCAGGTTAGCCGGGAAGTGGTGTTGGGTAAATTAAATGGATTAAAGGCCGATAAATCCCCAGGGCCAGATAGGCTGCATCCCAGAGTACTTAAGGAAGTAGCTCCAGAAATAGTGGATGCATTAGTAATAATCTTTCAAAACTCTTTAGATTCTGGAGTAGTTCCTGAGGATTGGCGGGTAGCAAACGTAACCCCACTTTTTAAGAAGGGAGGGAGAGAGAAAACGGGGAATTACAGACCAGTTAGTCTAACATCGGTAGTGGGGAAACTGCTAGAGTCAGTTATTAAAGATGGGATAGCAGCACATTTGGAAAGTGGTGAAATCATTGGACAAAGTCAGCATGGATTTACAAAAGGTAAATCATGTCTGACGAATCTTATAGAATTTTTCGAGGATGTAACTAGTAGCGTGGATAGGGGAGAACCAGTGGATGTGGTGTATCTGGACTTCCAGAAGGCTTTCGACAAGGTCCCACATAAGAGATTAGTTTACAAACTTAAAGCACACGGCATTGGGGGTTCAGTATTGATGTGGATAGAGAACTGGCTGGCAAACAGGAAGCAAAGAGTAGGAGTAAACGGGTCCTTTTCACAATGGCAGGCAGTGACTAGTGGGGTACCGCAAGGCTCAGTGCTGGGACCCCAGCTATTTACAATATATATTAATGATCTGGATGAGGGAATTGAAGGCAATATCTCCAAATTTGCGGATGACACGAAGCTGGGGGGCAGTGTTAGCTGTGAGGAGGATGCTAGGAGACTGCAAGGTGACTTGGATAGGCTGGGTGAGTGGGCAAATGTTTGGCAGATGCAGTATAATGTGGATAAATGTGAGGTTATCCATTTTGGTGGCAAAAACAGGAATGCAGACTATTATCTAAATGGTGGCCGACTAGGAAAAGGGGAGATGCAGCGAGACCTGGGTGTCATGGTACACCAGTCATTGAAAGTGGGCATGCAAGTGCAGCAGGCAGTGAAGAATGCGAATGGTATGTTAGCTTTCATAGCAAAAGGATTTGAGTATAGGAGCAGGGAGGTTCTACTGCAGTTGTACAGAGTCTTTGTGAGATCACACCTGGAGTATTGCGTACAGTTTTGGTCTCCAAATCTGAGGAAGGACATTATTGCCATAGAGGGAGTGCAGAGAAGGTTCACCAGACTGATTCCTGGGATGTCAGGACTGTCTTATGAAGAAAGACTGGATAGACTTGGTTTATACTCTCTAGAATTTAGGAGATTGAGAGGGGATCTTATAGAAACTTACAAAATTCTTAAGGGGTTGGACAGGCTAGGTGCAGGAAGATTGCTCCCGATGTTGGGGAAGTCCAGGACAAGGGGTCACAGCTTAAGGATAAGGGGGAAATCCTTTAAAACCGAGATGAGAAGAACTTTTTTCACACAGAGAGTGGTGAATCTCTGGAACTCCCTGCCACAGAGGGTAGTCGAGGCCAGTTCATTGGCTATATTTAAGAGGGAGTTAGATGTGGCCCTTGTGGCTAAGGGGATCAGAGGGTATGGAGAGAAGGCAGGTACGGGATACTGAGTTGGATGATCAGCCATGATCATATTGAATGGTGGTGCAGGCTCGAAGGGCCGAATGGCCTACTCCTGCACCTATTTTCTATGTCTATGTTTCTATGTCCGTCTCCCGAGCTTTCGCGTTAAATCTTGACTGAACATCGTGAACTACACGTGACACAAATGATGTAACTTTTTTTTTCACACACTATAAATATCCTCCCTTGGTTGAATTGGCTCATTTGGAGACATGTTTTACTGTGTATGTGGGAGACACAGATGGACTGAGCACAGTACCTCGGTCTTATTGTGTGTGGGAGAGGGGGAGAAAGAGACGTACACTCACAGAGGCAGAGTCTCTCAGCCTGTGTAAGAGGGAGGGAGAGAGAGAGAGAGAGAGAGAGGCACACACAAGGTGGATGTGAAATCTCACCTGCCTGTTTCAGTGACAGACACCCGCCGCCAGTAAATGAAGACACCCCCATCTGTCTCCCCCTCCTCTCCCTCGACTCCCCCACCTTTCCCTCCCAACTCCAGTCCCGTCCCGACCACCTGGGAAACTGAATAGAGCAACAATATAGATATAGAAACTGAAACAATATAGAAACTGAATAGAGCAACATGGCAAAAACATCTCTGACACGCTTTACCCCCTTTCTTTGAGATTTTCTGGGAGCCATCTCTGCAAGTGTTCCTGTTAAAAAGATTATCCAACAATGACAATTAGGTGGGACGTCCTCGAAGGACACATGTTCCCTTGTCGATATTGAGACTACCTTTTTTACTCACCTTCTGTCCCCTCTGTCCAGCTTCCGGGTTTACCGTTCGCAGGAGTTCCCACGCGCTATATCTCTAAAATCTGAAGTTAGGTAATGTCTAAAGGAACTGCAGACGCTGGTTAATGCTGGTTAATACGCACAGAAGGACACAAAATGTTGGTGTAACTCAGCAGGTAAGTCAGATCTGGGAAGAAAAACATAAAAAGCTGGAGTAAGTCAGCGGGTCAGGCAGCATCTCTGGAGAAAAAGAATAGGTGGCGATTCGAATCGGAACCCTTCTTCAGACAGCCTAATCGGAATTGAGTCTGAAGATGTGTCTCGTCCCGAAACATCAGCTATTTTTCTCCAGAGATGCTGCTTGACTCGCTGAGTTACTCCAGCTATTTGTGTCTGTCTTCGGTTTAAACCAGCATGTGCAGTTCACTCCTTACACGGGTCTCTGTACAACATTGATTGGTAGCGTTCCGGACCCTGCTTCGGAAAGGCATCGATCGCTAGTCGGCGAGGACTCCGACCTGTATCTCTCAAAGAAGTACATGTGAAAAATTTCTCACGGACCATAAAAATGCGTAACCTTTCAGTAAAGTCCCTTTTAAAGTCCCTTTTAAAGATTATAGTTATTTTCTTGAATCTCATTAACATAACTCATGAATAAGTTGATGTCCATATGCGGATGCAAATCTTTATTTTTACTTATTTTTTAAATTCAATCCCACAGAAGACAATTTTTACTCACCTTCTGTCCCCTCTGTCCAGCTTCCGTGTTCACCGTTCGCAGGAGTTCCCACGGTACCCGCAAGAGTTATTACGGATATCGCACTGGTCACTACGTCCATATAATGTTGCAATGCTCAACCACAAGTGTACAAGTCACTCTTGGAGAAATTCAAACTTTCTTGAATTTTCTCCCGAGTGACCAAGGTACACGATTACCTGCCGTTAGCGCTACGGTGGTCCACGAATGCCGTACTGTTATCGCACGAGGTTCCCACGATGTTAAACTCTGGTTAACTCTTGCGTCAAGTCGCCCCGTGAAAAGGCCGCTTAAGGAGTCACTTTTTTTTTCTTTTTTTTTCCGGAAAGGTTTTTTTATTAGATTTTTAAACAAATGCACAATTTACAAGGGAAGGTAGAAAGCTCAAACAATTAAGAAAACACTTAAACAAAATTATCAAATTAAAATATTAACATTTTAATCTATAATATATTCAACCTCCTGCAGTGACCAGTGTTCACAGAAGGCCTCCACAGTCCCCGTGGACACCGCGTGTTCCCTCTCCAGGGGCACGCGGGCACGGACGTAACCCCGGAAAAGGGGCAGGCAGCCAACCGCTGTGCGGCCGTCGACTGCTCGCTGCCTGGACCCGCGAATGGCCATCTTGCCCAGGCCCAGGAGCAAACTGACAGGGAGACCCCCTCCTCCCTCCCGACCCTCCCCCCTCTGTACCGGGTGCCCATAAATTAATAGCGTTGGACTAAAATGTAGCCAAAACTTGAGGAGCAGCCCCTTCAGATACTCGAACAGGGGCTGCAACCTCTCACACTCTATGTACACATGGAACATGGTCTCTTCCTCACCGCAGAAATGACAAGCAGGGGAAGAGTCCGTGAACCGGCTCAAGTACCTATTACAGGCCACGGCTTTGTGCAACACTCTCCACCCCAGGTCCCCGATGTAAAGGGGGAGGACTCCCTTGTAGAGAGACCTCCACTGGGGACCGCTCCCCTCGTCAGGTGGTAACACGGACCGCCAGGGTGTGTCTGGATGGAAGACGAGGGCGAGGAAGTGGAGAGTGTGCAAGGGCAGCCTGTACAGTACGCGCTTCTCTGCATCACAGAACGGCACACTGGGCATCTCGGGAAGGCGGCTCATGTTGCATGGGGCCGGCTCTCAGGGAGGGACCCGGGCCATGGGACCTATGAACAATTCTGACTGAGTGGGGGTAAGCTCATCCGGAATCGCTCCATGCACACGCCTCTCCTCGACACCCACCGTCACAGCCACGACACCCCCCTCCCCCTGAGGAGCAGGGCCCTAGTTGAAGGTGACCAAATTCCTGGCTTTCAGGAGGTCACGGTAAAAGCCAGGCAACTCCCGCCTAGCGCGTCGACTCATGCCCGCTACCGGGTGCCGTAAGCCCTCCTGAAGGCAGCGCCCCTGGCGAAAAAAGTACGTCGCCAGCACGTGCCATTTAGGAGGGTAGTCCAAGTAGACGTAACTCCGCAGGGTCCTGAGTCAGAGAGCCGCCACCTGGGTACAAACACAGACCAGCTACTGGGAGTGGTCACCAAATTTGCGGACCACCGCAATCAGGAGTACCATTGCAGACCAAGCTGGCGGCCAGCATCGACTACCTGTCCTTCCATCCTCTGCAGGAACAGGTAGTTAACAAAACTACGGAGAAGTATATGCCTCCTGCAAACTTTATTTCGTTAAATGTGCCTGCAGTAAACAGTGCAATCTGGGGGTACATAGGGACTGGCATAAGAACCCAGGAGGTCAAACTACAGAAGATTCTAAAACTTCTGACAGCGGGCATAACATTGTTTGATCGTTCAGTCGATGGTACTAAGATGACGGACACTCAGCAGGACACACTGGCATTGCTCCGCATTACCCAGTATGAAATCAATTGTTTGCGAAAGAGCGCAATAAAACCTGCACTAAACCCCAAATTTGCAGGGTTGTGCGAAACAGCTGCAATACAACCGCAGATACTGCTGTTTGGGGGGGAAACTTGTCCAAACAAGTAAAAGTGCTTGATGAAGAGTCTAAAGCCGTCGGGCTCATGAGGGCGTCATCAGCAACGGGCAAGACCACACACCTCAGACGGCAGCACCCCTATGCAGCCACCAGCAGGCATCGTCACCAGGATGCTGGTGAAAGCATGAGGGCCGCACAGCAACCACAAAGGTCCTTTTTAGGCCAAGGCCCAGAGCGACCCTCATGGAAAATGCGCCAACCCCGCACTCCGGCGCCTCGTCCGCAGAAGAGGCAGAAGCTGAAGAAGTGAATGTAACACCCGCAACCATGGAGGTAGGTGGGTCTGGTTCCTTCCAGAACATAAAAGTAGGACCTGTACTAACAGGGGGAAGGTTACACTTATTTTGGGAAGCATGGAGATTAATTACCACTGATAAATATATACTACAGAGTATTCAGGGATACGAAATTGAGTTCATCCAAAAGATATGCCACCAGTTCAACATGTGCCTAACCAAAAGTTGTACTCTCACAACAGGAGAAATTGGAAGGACAGGCAGAACTGGAAAGGTTATATTCCAAAGGTATAATAGAGAGGTCGGCACATGACTCTCTAGAATTTGTATCCAATATATTTACAAAAACCAAAAAAGATGGTGGATGACGCATCATCATTGACTTAACAAAACTGAGTACTTATGTAAAGTATACTCATTTCAAAATGGAAACATTTGTTACTGCCAAACAATTAGTTTCAGAGGGATACTTCATGGCATGCATTGATCTAAAAGATGCATACTATTCAGTACCCATACATAGGGGATCATCGTCGATACCTAAAATTTAACTGGATGGGGCAACTACGGCAGTATATAGCGTTGCCTAATAGTTTAACTTCAGCCCCAAGGCTGTTCACCAAGATATTAAAGCCGGCCTTGGCAATACTTAGGAAACAAAACATATTGTCATGGCATATCTTGATGATATATTAATTGTGGGGGAAACCCTGGAACTAGCTAAATCAGCAGTTTTAGCTACCTAACATTGTTTGAAACTCTGGGGTTCATCATCCATCCAGATAAATCTAAGTTGACGCCATCCGCAACTGTGGACTATCTGGGATTCACTATTAACACTATCCACATGTCTGTAACATTGCCAAAGAGTAAAGCAGCATACTTAGTGGAACAAATTGATTGTTACAAATAAACCATCTATTCGACAGGTGGCAAGACTAATTGGGAAACTAGTAGCAGCATTTCCAGGTACTCAGTTTGGACCTTTGCATTATCAAAGTTTAAAAAGGGCAAAGGTACAAGCGCTAAAACATCATGCAGGTCATTTTGATCGACCTATGCAGTTACCAGCCAAAGCAATTTTGGAGTTACAATCGTGGGAGGGAAATATTTGGCATAGTTCCAGCCCCATCATTATTAGTAACCCATCATTCACATTACAAACGGAGGCCAGCGCTCATGGCTGGGGAGCTACTAACACTATATCCTGTACTGGTTGTAGATGGAACATCAGGAATCATCATTACTAAAAACACTGGGTATAAATTATTTAGAGATGTTGGGTGCGTTTCATGGGCTAAAAGCCTACTGTTTTCAATGCACCATCTGCATGTCGCCTACAAATTGATAATACCACAGTGGTGGCATATATTAATCATATGGGTGGAATAAAATCGACATCATGTGTCAATCTGGCCAATACAATCTGGCAATGGTGTGTTAACATACATATTTGGCTATCAGCAACTTACCTACCAGGTAAGCTCAATACAATGGCAGACACCAGGTCACGAACATTTAATGACAGCACCGAATGGATGTTGGACCACAAAATATTTGCTGATATTACTATATGATATGGTACACCAGATATCGATCTATTTGCATCTAGACTCAATCACCAGTTACCAACATATGTCGCTTGGGAACCAGACCTGGGGCAGCAGCGATGGACTCTTTCTCGCTGAATTGGGGAAAATTGTTTTCTATGCTTTTTCCCCCTCCTGCCTCATCAGTCGGGTCCTACGCAAAATACATATGGACTCAGCATCAGGTATCTTGGTAGTACCCGATTGGCCTACACAGCCATGGTTCCCTGTGGTCCTTGACATGGTCTCTGAACCATATATGCCGATCATGCTGGATCTGGGCTGACGGACAGGACCATGAACATGATCACGGCGGCCTATCGAGAGTCAACAAAAAAGCAGTACCTCTCCAGCATAAGAAAATGGGAGTCGTATTGCTCAAGGGATGGTGTAGCGTGTAATACAGCTACAGTCACCAATGTCCTGGAATTCCTGTCCAGCCTTCATATTGATGAAGGACTGAGCTGCAACGCTATCAATTGCGCTAGGAGTGCCCTGTCAGCCTACTGGTGGCAGGCACCAGGACAGCTCTCCATGCGATCCCACCCTCTAGTTGCCAAACTTATGAGGGTTATTTACAACAATAACCCTCCTAGAGCGAGGTACTCCCAGATCTGGGATGTCAGTGTTGTACTAACATTGCTAAGGGGTTGGTCACCAGCAATACCCCTGTCCCTGGAAAAGCTCACATTAAAAACAGTATGCTGATGGCACTGGTCTCATCTCAAAGGGTCCAGTCTCTACATAAACTGAGACTGGACAATATGATGGTATCTACAGAAAATATAAACTTTCGCATTTTGGAGCTGGTTAAACAAAATAGACCAGGAACATCAGGACAGAATTGGAATTCCAGGCATACCCATCTGACACCCGACTGTGTGTAATGACACACCTTCTACTATACCTTAAGACTACTAAAACCTTAAGAGGTAGTGAATTGGCACTATGGGTCAGCTATAAACAGCCTCATGGCCGGGTATCAGCACAGACCATCTCTAGATGGCTCAGACATGTTTTGGGAGCTGCTGGGGGTGGATACTGACATTTTAAAATCTCATTCCACCAGGACAGCGGCAACATCGGCAGCTAGAGACATGGAAGTGCCCATGGACCATATCCTGGCAACAGCAGGATGGTCTAGAGAGATGACCTTCCAACTCTTTTATAATAAGCCAATAACCAAACCTGCGGTGTTGCAGAATCAATTTTGAATTCTGTAATATATTTAGCCCAAGGGAGCATTATTTTTGTTAAAATAAATTGTTATTGTTTGAATTTTGATTCATGTCTGAATACGATAACATACTTCCACCCTTAGAAACATAGGTGCAGGAGTAGGCCATTCGGCCCTTCGAGCCTGCACCGCCATTCAATATGATCATGGCTGATCATCCAACTCAGTATCCTGTACCTGCCTTCTCTCCATACCCCCTGATCCCTTTAGCCACAAGGGCCACATCTAACTCCCTCTTAAATATAGCCAATGAACTGGCCTCAACTACCTTCTGTGGCAGAGAGTTCCAGAGATTCACCATCTCTGTGTGAAAAATGTTTTTCTCATCTCGGTCCTAAAAGATTTCCCCCTTATCCTTAAACTGTAACCCCTTGTCCTGGACTTCCCCAGCATCGCGAACAATCTTCCTGCATCTAGCCTGTCCAACCCCTTAAGGATTTTGTAAGTTTCTAAAAGATCCCCCCTCAATCTCCTAAATTCTAGCGAGTACAAGCCGAGTCTATCCAGTCTTTCTTCATATGAAAGTCCTGACATCCCAGGAATCAGTCTGGTGAACCTTCTCTGCACTCCCTCCATGGCAAGAATGTCTTTCCTCATATTTGATTAGATTAGATTTACTTTATTAATCCCCTTATTCAGGGGAAATTCAGATGTCCTTGCAGCACACTAATAAAAATACAACATAGCATTCAAGAAGTTTAACATTAAAACATAAAAACATCCGCCCACAGTGGTTCCCACTGTGGGGGAAGGCACAAAGTCCAGTCCCCTTCCTCTTGTCCACCCAGAGTCGGGCCTATTGAGGACTCCACATTCGCCGTTACGGTGCCCGATGTTCTCGCCGGGTGATGGTACTCCGGCGTCGGGAGAACCCTCAGCAGCTTGGGGTGCCAGGAACGGCCGCCTTCTTACCGGCTTCCAAGCCAACAGACCACGTTGAACGGAGCTTCACACACTGGCGATCTCGACGAGAGGTCCCAGGCTCCGGGATGTAAAGTTCAACGCCGCAGCTGGCCGCTCCACAGAACCGCGGCTCCACAATGTTCTTATCGGCGGTCCCAGCATACTGGAGTTCCAGCGCGGCGACTCAGTCAAGGCATCGCCCGCTCCGCCGCTGCGCCACAGCACTGTGCCGCCGCCAAAGCCGAGGTTCTGGCCAGGTCCCCTGAGAAACGTCGCTCCAGGACCCGCTGGTAGGCCGCGAGGACAGGTCGAAGGTGCTGCTCAGAGGAAGGCAGCCTCTCCGACCAGGTAGGGACTTGAAAAGCAGATTCCCCCTTCCCCTCCACCTCCCCCCACACATAAAAAGATTAGACCCCCTGACTACACACTTTAACGTACTAAAAAATAATAAAAAATAAGTGAAAAAAAGGGACAGCTGCAGGACAGGCAGCCGTTCAAGACAGCGCCTCCTCCGGAGACCAAAACTGTACGCAATACTCCAGGTGCAGTCTCACCAAGACCCTGTACAACTGCAGTAGAACCTCCCTGCTCCTATACTCAAATCCCTTTGCTATGAATGCTAACATACCATTCGCTTTCTTCACTGCCTGCTGCTCCAGCATGCCTACTTTCAATGACTGGTGTACCATTACACCCAGGTCTCGTTGCATCTCCCCCTTTCCTAATCGGCCACCATTCAGATAAAAGTCTACTTTCCTGTTTTTGCCACCAAAGTGGATAACCTCACATTTATCCACATTATACTGCATCTGCCATGCATTTGCCCACTCACCCAGCCTATCCAAGTCACCTTGCAGCCTCCTAGCATCCTCCTCACAGCTAACACTGCCCCCCAGCTTTGTGTCATCCGCAAACTTGGAGATGTTGCATTCAATTCCCTCGTCCAAATCATTAATATATATTGTAAATAGCTGGGGTCCCAGCACTGAGCCTTGCGGTACCCCACTAGTCACTGCCTGCTATTGTGAAAAGGACCCGTTTACTCCTACTCTTTGCTTCCTGTTTGCCAGCCAGTTCTCTATCCACATCAATACTGAACCCCCAATACCGTGTGCTTTAAGTTTGTATACTAATCTCTTATGTGGGACCTTGTCGAAAGCCTTTTGAAAGTCCAGATATATCACATCCACTGGTTCTCCCTTATCCACTCTACTAGTTACATCCTCGAAAAATTCTATAAGATTCGTCAGTCATGATTTACCTTACGTAAATCCATGCTGACTTTGTCCAATGATTTCACCACTTTCCAAATGTGCTGCTATCCCATCTTTAATAACTGACTTTAGCAGTTTCCCCACTACCGATGTTAGACTAACTGGTCTGTAATTCCCCGTTTTCTATCTCCCTCCCTTTTTAAAAAGTGGGGTTACATTAGCTACCCTCCAATCCTCAGGAACTACTCCAGAATCTAAAGAGGTTTGAAAAATTATCACTAATGCATCCATTATTTCTGGGGCTACTTCCTTAAGTACTCTGGGATGACTTGGATGACTTCGGCAGTGAGTGAAGCATGGACTGGTTCCACGGCATGAAATCACAGATCTTTAAAATCTTCAAGTAGTCACTCACGTGACTCCAAAGTAAAATAGTAAGATTAAACGAGAATTTACCAGTTTGAAGTTTGATCTTTATTTTATGAGGAGTTACGTCGAGGGATTACGTGCCCTCCACGCCCACCCTCTAATACAAAGGTCATCTGGTATCTTAGTTCTTATTATCTTACTATGTTTATTTCACTTACTGTTGTCTGTGATTTCACACCGCTGCTTATGAACGTCGCGCATGCGTGCGCTCTTCACGTAATCCCTCGACGTAACTCCTCATAAAATAAAGATTAAACTTCAAATTGGTAAATTCTCGTTTAATCTTACTATTAATCTGTGTCAGTGTGATTGGATAAATAAACACGTTAATTAGTCAGAACAAATTATTGTCTCATTGCAAAATATACGATACGATACAATATGATACGATTGAACTTTATTCTATCGTATATTATCGTATATTTTGCCCTAAATTATGCTAAGACTATTGCCGAAGACCCAAAATTTGGAAGCTCAACGCTGTTTATGCTTGATTTTGCAATGATTTTGCAATGATACATTCCATATTGATCTAGTTCTAGCCCTTTGCTGACTATGTAAATAATGGTCATTTTATTTTTTAGTTTTGCCGTCAGATTCACTTTGCTTTTATTTTCCAGCTCTCGTGATGAAAGTGAAATCTTGTCACAGTAGTATTCAGCTGAGGTCTGTGCAGTTTATATTTAATATGCCTATAGTGAGTTTTTAAATAAATAGATCTGTGCATTCTTACCAGATGGAGGCAATGAATCTATGAAGTCTCCAAAGGTATTTTCCAATGCTTCCAGACTAGAGAAGGGACGATCAGACCAAACTGCAGCCGCGATCATTGGACATCTCTCAACCACATTCCCAAATTTACCGACAAACTCTTCGTAATCCATGGAGTTAAAGACGTTAGCTTCCATGGTTGTTGCTTGGCTGTTGCGCAAAGCAGAATGCAAATAGCGAGGAACATTTTGTTTACTCTCAGTGTCGGTAAATGTGAGGATAGTGCTCCCTTAGATATAAACTCACCCACCTGGCCCTTGATAGCCATCGCTGGACAATCTGTATCTGTTGGACTGCATGTTTACAGTTTTATAACATAGAATGTAGAACAGTACAGCACAGGAACAGTCCATTTGGCCAACAAAGTCCATGCCAAATATACCAAGTTAAACTAATCTCTTCAGCCTGCATGTGATCCATATCCCTCCATTCCCTGCATATCCCTGTGCCTATCCAAAAGCCTCTTAAACACCACTTTTGTATCAGCCTCCAATGCCACCCATAGCAGCATATTCTAAGCACCCACCACTCTCTCTGTAAAATAAACGCTTCAGAAATACACATAACACACATGGCCTGAAGGTTTCTCCAATCCAATTCAAAACCCTGGTTGCTGGCAACATCTCCTTCCATGCCTTTGGCTCAGGGCCTCAGCTCCTCCAATAGTCTCCGACGCCACCTCTTGTTTAATCACTGTTGTCAGGGTTCCATTGGGAATGTAGACACAGGAACAGCAGATGCAGTTTTACAACAAACAAAAGCCACAAAGTGCTGGAGTAACTCAGCAGGTCAGGCAGCTGTCAAGGAGAACATGGTTAGGTGATGTTTCAGATCGGTCGGCTTGAGTCTGAAGTAGGATCCCACTGTGAATCACTGCATCGATGGTGGAGCGCGGCAACAGCCTGGGGCTGTACCAGGACTCACTCCAAGAGGCCGAGGCACATGGGGACAACCCACACAGGTCTTGGGGAGAGCATACAAACTCTGTATGGACTGCACCCGAGGTCAGAATTGAATCTGGGTCGCTGGGGCTGGAAGGCAGTGACTCTGCTGTTACACCACCGCACCGCCCAGATGTGGAGGATTTTGCAAAGGCAGTGTGTGGTCTCTCTCTTCAACGATTTCAGGTGCAATTTAAGGAAGAGCGAAAGATAATGCATGAGACAGAAATATTTCTAACACACTCAATGCAATAAAATAGTAAGATTAAACGAGAACTTACCAGTTTGAAGTTTGATCTGTATTTTATGAGGAGTTACGATGAGGGTATTACGTGAAGAACCCGCTCAGTGCGCAGGCGCGGCATACTTCCAAGCAGCGGTGTGGAATCACAGATAGACACAGTTATTTTGAAGTAAACATAGTAAAGATAAGGAGACATCAATTTATTAGTTTGATCCATATAATGAGGGTGGGAGCGGAGGGCACGTAATACCCTCATCGTAACTCCTCATAAAATACAGATCAAACTTCAAACTGGTAAGTTCTCGTTTAATCTTACTATTTTACTTCGTAGTCACGTGAGTGACTACGTGAAGATTTCAAAGCTCTGTGATTTCAAACCGTGTAACAGTTTCATTTCACTCACTGCCGAAGTTCTTGAGGGAGGAAGTGTTATCGTAATGAACCAATGAGTCTATTTGTAGAAAAACACAATGGTATTTTTTAAACAATAACAACAAAGAATTAAGTTGCTCCCCTGGGCTTAAATTAAATATTTGCAGTTCGTAAATCTTTACTGCAAATAAACCAGGTTTTGCCAACGGCTTATTATAAAATTTCTGAACGGTCTTTTCCCTTCCCACCATCCTGCTGTAGCCAGGATGTGGTCTATAGGCATGTCCATTCTTTAGCCGTCGACATGGATGCTGCCCTGGTGGAATAAAATTTGTACATGTTAGTGTTTATCCCAGCAGTTTCTAGCACTTGCTTGAGCCATCTCGCAATGGTTTGGCTCGTACCCCACCATAAGGTTTTTGTGACTGACCCACAAGGCTTTTCATTTCCCTCGAATATTCTGGTTGTGTCTATGTAGGATAGTAGGTGGGTCATGGCACATAATCGTGGTTCTGGTGGGTAAGCCACGACTGGATTAGGTGTTCCTGGTCTGCTCTGTTTGACCAGTCGCTGGATAACGACAGATCTGGTCTGGAGCTGTGATCATGTTGTCCAGTCGCAATAGGTGTAGTGACTGGACCCTCTGAGCGGATACAAGTGCCATCAACATGAGCGTCTTTAGTGTAGCTTGCTCGAGGCCGGGGGATCTGGCTGGTGGCCATTCCCTGAGATATGTCAGGACCACACTGATATCCCAAATATGGGTACACCTGGGCTTAGGGCTTGATATTGTAAATGCCCTTCATCAGTTTTACCACCAGTGGATGGGATCCCATCGCCTGTTGTCCTGGCGCTGGTTTGAGATAAGCAGAAAGAGCACTCTGCGCTGTGTTGATGGCACTGTAGCTGATCCCTACATCGTGGTGTAGATAGGCCAGGAACTCCAGTATGTTGGTGGCTGTAGCTGTTGCGTATGTTGTCCCTGTTTCCTGGCAGTACTTCTCCCTTTTTTGATGCTGGTTAAGTACTCCCTTTTGGTGGATGTTCGAAGGGATGCCGACATGGTGGTGATGGTTTGTTTGGACAATCCCAGTTCCAGGTAAGGTCTGTTCAAACTTGCAACCCAGGCGTTTAATTTTCTCATGGCATGGGTGTTTAGCTTACCTGGTAGGTAAGTAGCTGATAGCCAAATATGTCTTTCGACACACCATTGCCAAATCATGTTGACCAATTTGTCGCATGATAATGATTTTATGCCACCCATATGGTTAATATAAGCCATCACCGTAGTATTTATCAATTTGTAACCGAACATGCAAGTGCTGCATATTAGATACATATGCTTTTAAACCATAAAAGGCGCCCAACATCTCTAGATAGTTAATGCCCAGTGTAAGTAGTAATGATGACTCTAGGTTAGTCCATCTACCACTTGTGCTGGATATGGAGTTAGTCGCTCCCCAGCCTTGAGCACTGGCATCTGTTTGAATAACTAAAGTAGGGTTAGTGATAAAGATAGGGCTGAAACTATGCCAAACGTTTTCTGCCCAGCACTGTAGCTCTGATATTGCTTCAGTGGGTAAGTTCATGACACGATCATAGTGACCTGTATGTCGTTTTATTGCCCGTACCTTTGCTCTCTGTAAATTTTTTGATAGTGCAAAGGTCCGAATTGTGTAGCCGGAAATGCTGCTGCCATTTCCCCAATTACTCTTGCTACTTGTCAAATAGTTGGTCGCTCGTTGACCATTAATTTGTTGCATGATTGTGCTAATTCAACCATTTTTGCCTTTGGCAAGGTAACAGTCATATGGACTGAGTTAATTGTGAAGCCCAGGTAGTCCATGATAGTGGATGGCTTCAACTTAGATTTATCTGGATGTAGGACGAACCCCAGAGTTTCGAGGAGCTGTTTTGTAGCTGATACTGCTGCCACAGCCAATTCCATCGTTTTCCCTACTATCAGAATATCCTCCAGATATGCCATGACAATATGTTTTTGTTTTCTTAGTATTGCCATGGCTGGGTTCAATATTTTGGTGAATAATCTTGGGCTGAAGTTAGCCCATAGGGCAATGCTTTGTACCATCCAGATAAATTTTAGGTATCTGCGATGATCCTTGTATATGGGTACTAGATAGTAAGCATCTTTAAGATAAATGCTTGCCATGAAGTGTCCTTTGGAATTCAGTTGTTTGGCAGTAACATATGTCTCCATTTTGAAATGTATATACTTAACAAATTTGTTTAGTGATGTTAAGTCAATGATGATGCGACAGCCACCATCTTTTTTGGTTTTAGTGAATATATTCGATACAAATTCCAAAGGTTCATGTTTGGTCTTTTCGATGACCCCCTTTGGTTAAGTCTCACCAGTTCAGCTTGTCCCTCACGTTTCCTTTGACGGAGGGAGAAAATACCCTTTGTGGCCATTGTTGAACTGGCGGTGTTTTTTCTGACATGAATTGTATTTTATATCCACTAATGCTGTTGAGTATATACTTGTCACTCGTGACCATACCCCATGCTTTTTTAAACAAGTGTAATCTCCCCCCTGTTAATAAAGCACCCTTATTCTCTATATGCTGGTAGGGACCAGACCCACCTACCTCCATGGTTATTGGCGATTCTGTTTCTTCATTTTCCTGAAGATTTTGTTCTGACGTGCTGGCGATGTTGGGGGGAGGCGCATTTTCCAGAGGGTCTGCTGCGGGCCCTGATCTAAAAAGATCTTTGGGGATAATGTGCGGGCCCTGATCTAAAAAGATCTTTGGGGATAATGTGCGGACCCCAAGCGTTCACCAATCCCATATTGCGGTCGTCGACTGGTGGATGCCGTGGGGTGCTGCCGCTTGGGTATCGGAGGTCTTGGTTTGCTCGTCCCGGGGCCTGCCCTCATTAGGCCGAAGGTTTTTGATGCTTCCTGCATCTCCTTCAGTTTTTTATTGAAATCTTTCCCAAATAGCAGCGCGTCCGTCTCCGCAGCTGGGGCTTTACACAAGCCAGCAAATTTGGGATTGAGGGCAGGTCTTATGTTTCCCTCCGGAGATTGTTGATCTCAAATTGTGTGGTACACATTAATGCCAGCACATCCTGCTGGCAGGTATCCATCTCCGTGGTCTCCACGGAACGAGCAAAGGCTGTGATGGCCGACGTCAGGAGCCTTAGGATCCGCTGTAGCTTGAGTTCTTGGGTCCGGATGTGTGACCCACATGCCCCCAGATTTGGCTGTTGACACTTTTTACTTTGAGGGCCTCACAGTTTTCTGGTGCTGTGTGTTGTTTCAGCACCTCAGCGAGCACCTTTTCCAGTAATGGTTGATGCTGGCCGCCATTCTTGGTTCCAGCGGTGCTCCAGCCCATGGGGTTGCTACAAGCGGCCATCACACCCAACAGCTCTTCCTGTTCCTGCACCCCTGGCATACTCCCGAATTCGTCCACCTGCCCCTGTTCCAGACCAGCCCAGCCCTGGTCACCAATGCTAGCCTCCAGTAATGAGGGAGCAGAGGGCAGTGTACAGAACACTGTGGAGGGGGTGCCTGACCTCCCTCCGCGAGAGCGCTGTTTCTGCGCATCTCGCTGGAGCTGCTCCAATTGCTGTTGGATGCAGCTCAGGCGGCTGTCTCTCCTCCATTTAGGTGGAGACATGTCCCCGTCCAACGAATCGGACGCCACCGGCCGGATGCCTGTTCGGATGGCTAGACATCCAGCCCGCAGTTCAGGCACCAGCTGGGACTGGGCTCGGCGCGGTGATGGGGATAGCGGAGCGCCCGGTAATTGTTCCTACCGCCTTCTTCTGGAGCTTTTGTGCCTTGTAGTAGCGAGAGCGTCCCTCAAGCAGCGCGTCTCGCAGGCACCTGCTCCGTGAGCCACTCCAGCGGCTCTCTCTCCCCCCGTGCGGGTGGAGAGCCGTCCCGTCCGATATCGGGAACACCTGCCGGATGCCTCTCGAGTGGCTATGCATCCAGCCCGCTGCTCAGGTACTAGCAGGCTGGCCTCGGCACGGTGTCGGGGAATTACGGAACACCGGGTCGCTCCTACTGCCTGTTGCTGCCCCCCTCCCCGACGGGAATACGTTCCTCCTTGAACGGGGGACAGTTTAGTTCCAGAGCCTTTTTCTCTGCCTGTAAAAAACACAAGCAGAAAAAGGCTCACCTGTAAAAGAAACCCGACCTCAGGGTACTCACCTGACGGTCCGGTTCATTCTGTAGCGGGAGAGCCTAACTCCCGTGGCAGCCGCTGTTGCACTGCTGGCGTAATGCCGCGCCTGCGCACTGAGCGGGTTCTTCACGTAGTCACTCACGTGACTCCGAAGTAAAATCAAAGAATATATTCAACTCATCAAATTGATTAGCAATTTAGTTTAGTTTTAGTTTAGTTTATTGTCACAAGTACTGAGCGACAGTGAAAAGTGTTTTTGTTGCCGGCTATCCAGTCAATGAAAAGACTATACATGATTACAATCAAGCCGTCCACAGTGTACAGATACAGGATAAAGGGAATAACGTTTAGTGCAAGATAAAGTCGAGTAAAGTCCAATTAAAGATTTTGTGAAATTAATTCTAAATTCCATAAGATCCTTTCATGTTTTATTCCAACACAATATTCTAGGAATGTATATCGCTGTTTTTTGTTGTTGTGAATATTTCTGACACTCCTTCCAATATTCTTTACACAACTTTACTCTCTAAGAAGAATGAGACAAAGCTATTACAGAGATTGATAACGGAACTAGGAGTTGGGAAGTATAGAACTAGGAGTTGGGAACTCAAAACAAATGGGTGTGTTTTATTCAGGACTGAGAGAGGAAGAAGGATGTGTAAGAAGGAACTCCAGATGCTGATTTCAAAGGTTCAAAGGTTCTTTATTTGTCACATACACCAATTGGTGTAGTGAAATGCGGATTGCCATTGCAGCACATAAAAAAAGAATACAACATAACAGTAATAAAGAAATTTATACATAAAAACCATCCCCCCACAATGGTTCCCATTATGAGGGAAGGCACAAAGTCCAGTCCCCATCCCCATGTCCACCCATAGTCGGGCCTATTGAGGCCTCCGCAGTCACCTCTATGGAGGCCCGATGTTCCAGGCCGTTCTCGCCGGATGATGGTGCTCCGGCGTCGGGAGAATCCTCTCATCGGCATGGGAAACCTGGAACGGTCGCTTCCTTACCGGAGACCGCGGCTTCCGAAGCCGACAGGCCGCGCTGGATGAAGCTCCACCACTGGCGATTCCCAGGCTCCCGATGTAAAGTTCAGCGCCGCAGCCTTGCCGCTCCACAGATCTGCAGCCCCGCGATGTTTCATCGGCAGTCTCAGCATACTGGAGTTCCAGCGCGGCGACCCGGGCAAGGCATCGCCCACTCCGCGATAGCGCTCCAGCGCTGTGCCGCCGCCGAAGCCGAGGTTCTGGCCGGTCCCCTCAGGAAACGCCGCTCCAGGCCCGCTGGTAGGCCACGAGGACGGGTCGAAGATGCAGCCCGGAGAAAAGCCGCCTCTCCGACCAGATAGGGACCCTGAAAAGCAGTCCCCCCCTCCCCCACATAAAAAAGGCTAGAGCTACGAAAAACAAAAAATCAACTAACTAAAAATAAAAAAAAGAAGTGAAAAAACGGACAGCGGCAGGCTGGGCAGCCATACCCGTACAGGACGGCGCCCCCTTTAAACTGAAGATAGACACAAAAAGCTGGAGTAACTCAGCAGGGCAGGCAGCATCTCTGGAGAGAAGGAATGGGAGATGGTTCTGGTCGAGACCCTTCTTCGCTTGCCTTCATTGGTCGGAGCCTTGAGAATAAGAGCCCAGAAGACATGTGCAGCTTCATAGGACTTTGGTTAAACCGCATTTGGAGCATTGCGTGCCATTTTGGTTGTCCCATTACAGGAAGAGGGTGCAGGCTATGAAGAGGGTGCAGAGGAGGTTTATCAGAAAGCTGCCTGGTATAGGGAGTATTATATACATGCAGAGATTGGACAAATTAGGAATTTTTTCTCTGAAAAGCTGGAGGTTGAGGGTCGACCTGATAGAAATATATAAAATTACTAGACCAAGTGCAGACCCGTTGGGTCTGTGCCCCCAACGTGCGGTTGTGGGGGGGAGGCGGCATGCAGCGTCACACACACTAACTATCAACCCCCCCCCCCGCACTCATGCTAATTACCCCCCTTGATATTATATTAATATTATTAATTTGCTCCTTTTACCCCATAAATACCCTATCTACTGATGCATAGCCCCCAACTTGCAGTCACACCTAGAGAGGGGGGGGGGGGGGGCTGGGGTAGAGAGTGAGGGCAGAGAGAGAAGGGGCAGAGAGAGAGAGGGGCAAGAGGGAGAGGGGGGTGGAGAGGAGGAGAAGAGGGAGGGTGGGTGAGGTGGGGGAGGAGGGGAGGAGAGAGAGAGGGTGAGAGTGAGGGGGAGAGAGAGGGGGTGCTGAGAGGGGGTGAGGGGGAGAGGTGGGGAGCAGGGAGGGGGAGGTAGGGGGGAGGATGGAGGGAAGAGGGTAGGGGGTGTGGAGGGGAGGGGGTTTAGGGGAGGGAGGGAGGGTGGGGGAGGGGATGGAGGGGAGGAGGGGAGAGAGAGAGAGAGAGAGAGAGGGGGAGAGGGGGGAGGGAGAGGAGAGAGAGAGAGGGGGGAGACGGGGGAGGAGAGAGAGGGGGGAGAGGGGGGGTGTGCTGAGAGGGGAGGGTGGAGGGAAGGGGGGAGGGTGGAGGGAAGGGGTAGGGGTGTGTGGAGGGGAGGGGGGTTTAGGGGAGGAATGGTGGGGGAGGGGATGGAGGGGAGGGGGGAGAGAAAAAGAGGAGAGAGAGAAGGGGGGAGGGGGGTGAGGAGAGGAGAGGGGGGAGGAGAGGGTGGGGAGAGGAGAGAGGGGGGAGAGGAGGGGTGAGGTGGGGAGAGGGGGGAGAGGAGAGGGGGGGAGGAGAGGAAAGGGGGGGGAGGAGAGGAAAGGGCAGGGGAGGAGAGGGGGGGAGGAGAGGGGGGGGAGGAGAGGGGAGGGAGAGGAGAGGGGGGGGGGAGGGGGAGAGGAGAGGGGGGGGGGGGAGGGAGAGGAGAGGGGGAGGAGAGGAGGGGGGAGAACCTAAAAAACATTTTAGAACCAAAAAAGACTCATTCTGCAAGCATTGTAGAACCAAAAGAGACACTTTTTGCAAATATTTTAGAACCAATAGACACTTTTTGCAAACATTTTAGAACCAATAGACACATTCTACAAGCGTTTTAGAACCACTAAGGACACTTACATTTGAGTAGACATGTGTTCAGTGTTATTCACAGCTCAGAGAAACGTGACCCTCTGCCTTCCTCCATCTTGAAGAGTGAGTGAGGCATACAACTTCCTGGTTTTATAGTCCCTCCCCCCTGCCGCCAGCAGGGGCAGCAGAGAGAATGGGGAATTTTGTAAAAACATTAATATCTCTGTCATTTTTCATCAACGGGAAAAATCCTCGGCACACATACGGCGGAGGCGGGCTTTGAGCAAGGTGGCCAAAAATGACGGCCGTAGGTGGCGGCGTTCTCTCGGAAATCGCAGCACAGGTGGCCAAAACCGGTCAAGAACAGACTTTTAGTAATATAGATGAGAGGCATAGAAATGGTAGACAGACTGAACCTTTTTCTGAAGGTGGAAATATCAAAGACTAGAGGGCATACAGGCCCGTACGAAGCTTTTCAAAAAGGGGGGTGGCATGACAGGATTATAAAAAACTTAATGTGAAATAATGTGCGCGCTGCGCACATCACGAGCGCGAAGCGTGAAGTCCTTCGATGCCAGGGTCCAGGGCGCGCTTAAGGGCCCTGGAAGCTCAGGGGTTTTAGACGCTCTCTGATGCATTCTGAGCCTTATTTTGGAGCATTTTTGCACCAAATGTATGACCAGTATTTCAGAAATTAACAGGAACCTGAGAGGTAGCTTTTTCACACAAAGGGTGCTGGGTGTATGTAACGAGCGGCCAGAGGAGGTAGTTAAGGCTGGGACTATCCTAATGTTTAAGAGACATTTGGACACGTAGATGGATAGGACAGATTTAGATTGATATGGGGCAAACGCGTGTGAGTGGGACTAGTTTAGATGGGACATGTCGGTCGGTGTGGGCAAGTTGGGCTGAAGGGCCTGTTTCCACACTGCATCATTCTATGACTAAAAAGTGAAGAAGAAAAATGCATGTAGATAAGTAGAGCAGATTTGAAAGAGGAGTGAAATGCAAAGGCAGAGAGAGGTTTATGGGTGGAAAGGAACATAGGAAAGGAGGGGGGAGAGTGGGCTTGGGCAGATGGGTGAAGGGAAAATAGTCACAAAGTGCTGGAGTAACTCAGTGGGTCAGGCAGCATCTGCGGAGAATATGCATAGGCGACGTTTCACAGAATGCTGGAGTAACTCAGCGAGTCAGGCAGCATCTGTGGAGAACATGGATAGGTGACATGTCACAGAGTGCTGGAGTAACTCAGTGAGAGGCAGCATCTGTGGAGAACATGGATTGGTGACATGTCACAGAGTGCTGGAGTAACTCAGTGAGAGGCAGCATCTGTGGAGAACATGGATTGGTGACATGTCACAGAGTGCTGGAGTAACTAAGTGGGTCAGGCAGCATCTCTGGAGAAAAGGTATAGATTATATTTTGGGTCAAGACCGTTCTTCAGTAATATTCATGATGTGACATGCATAGACATTCCTGAATGTTACCCCAACCATCGTGAGCTACTTTGTTACGGTGCTTGCCCTCTCCTATAACATCTCTGCTGCCTTGGGTGATGCAGGACAAGACACAAGCTTTGGGACACGGTGTGAAGCTGTTGCCGTCTGTCCCAGCCTGGTAAAAACCTGGATGGAGTGGATTTGGAGAGGATGTTTCCACTAGTGGGAGAGTCTAGGACCAGTGGCCACAGCCTCAGAATTAAAAGACATTCCTTTAGAAAGGAGATGAGCAGGAACTTCTTAAGTCAGAGGGTGGTGAATTGTGGAATTAATTGCCACAGACAGCTGTGGAGGTCAATTTAATGGACATTTTTCAGGAGGAGATTGATAGATTCTTGATTGATACGGATGTCAGAGGTAATGGGGAGAAGGCAGGAGAATGGATTTGAGAGGGAAAGATAGATAGAGTCATAGAGTGATACAGTGTGGAAACAGGCCCTTCGGCCCAGCATGTCCCATCTGCACTAGTCCCACCTGCCCACATTTGATCCATATCCCTCCGAAACTGTCCTATCCGTGTACCTGTCTAACTGTTTCTTAAATGTTGCGATAGTCCCAGCGAGGGTGGTGTGGACCCAGCGGGGGTGGTGTGGGCCTAGCGGGGGTCAGCAGGGGCGGCGTGGACCCAGCGGAGGTCAGCGGGGGTGGCGTGGGCCCAGCGGGGGTGGCATGAGCCCAGCGGGGGTGTCATGAGCCCAGTGGGGGTGGCATGAGTCCAGCGGGGGTGGCGTGGGCCCAGCGGGGGTGGCATGAGTCCAGCGGGGGTGGCATGAGTCCAGCGGGGGTGGCAAGAGCCCAGCAGGGGTGGCAAGAGCCCAGCGGGGGTGGGGTGGGCCCAGGGGTGGGGTGGGCCCAGCAGTGGTGGCATGAGCCCAGCGGGGGTGGTGCGGGCCCAGCAGGGGTGGCATGAGCCCAGCGGGGGTGGTGTGGGCCCAGCGGGTGTCAGCAGGGGTGGTTTGGGGGGAAGATGGCTTGGGCCCCGGCGGCGGAGGGAGGCGAGGGGAGCGGGCTCCGCCACAGCGGCGTCTGGTGTTGGGGTTACAGCCGTTGGGTTCAGATTCAGCCACTCTTGCCAGGCGACGGGAGAACAGAGAACTGGCCGTATCCAAAGTGGAAACGGTGATTTTTTGATTTTTGTTTGGTTATTTTTTCTTAGGGGAGAAAAAACGCACCCCCCATTCGGACGGCCATGGCATAGGTTTAAGGTCTTTCATAACAAGAGGATTTCAGTATAGGAGTAGAGAGGTTCTTCTGCAGTTGTATAGGGCTCTGGTAAGACCACATTTGGAGTATTGTGTACAGTTTTGGTCTCCTAATTTGAGGAAGGACATCCTTGTGATTGAGGCAGTGCAGTGTAGGTTCACGAGATTGATCCCTGGGATGGCGGGACTGTCATATGAGGAAAGATTGAAAAGACGGCTTGTATTCACTGGAGTTTAGAAGGATGAGGGGATATCTTATAAAAACATATAAAATTATAAAAGGACTGGCCAAACTAGATGCAGGAAAAATGTTCCCAATGTTGGGCGAGTCCAGAACTACGGGCCACAGTCTTATGCGGCTTTTTCACGGGGTGACTTGACGCAAGATGTAACCAGAGTGAAGTGGTCGTGGTCTAGCACGATATCACACGATATAACGGGGGGTAGATAAAGAGTTCCCACGGTACTCGGCATTTCTGTTATTTGTGCGAGTGACTTGTCCGTCTCCCGAGCTTTCCCGTTAAATCTTGAATGAACATTGTGAAGTGTTGTTAAATCATCACGTGGCACAAATGATGTCACTTTTTTTTCACACACTATAAATATCCTCCCTTGGTTGAATTGGCTCATTTGGAGACATGTTTTACTGTGTATGTGGGAGACACAGATGGACTGAGCACAGTACCTCGGTCTTACTGTGTGTGGGAGAGGGGGAGAAAGAGACGTACACTCACAGAGGCAGAGTCTCTCAGCCTGTGTAAGAGGGAGGGAGGGAGAGAGAGAGAGAGGCACACACAAGGTGGATGTGAAATCTCACCTGCCTGTTTCAGTGACAGACACCCGCCGCCAGTAAATGAAGACACCCCCATCTGTCTCCCCCTCCTCTCCCTCGACTCCTTCACCTTTCCCTCCCAACTCCAGTCCCGTCCCGACCCCCTGGGAAACTGAATAGAGCAACAATCAACTGCTGCCTGTGCGCTGATATGACAATAAAGGCTACTTTACTTTACTTTATTTTACTGAGTTAAAGAGTTCCCACGGTAGACTGTAAAACTGGGACCCTGGATCTGGACTCCCCCAACATCGGGAACATTCTTCCTGCATCTAGCCTGTCCAATCCCGTAGATACTGATTAGACCGGTATCTATTTATTTACTTTATTAATGATTTCAATTAAATATTGGGAACATCAGGCCGCAAACGTTATTTCTTGAGTGTTAGTGCTGGACTTTGACTCGACCTTCCTAGTTAGCCGGCGCCTGAGACTGAGCCAAGCAATGTCCAGACCTGACTTCAACACAAAGTGATGGAGGAACTCAAAGGGTCAGGCTCGTCCAACGCTCTGTGTTATGCTCATGATTCCTGCGTCTGCAGTTCCTCGTGTCTACAGACCAGAGTTGCCACTTGACTCCGAGATGACCATCACAGAGCATACGGAAGATAGACACGAAATGCTGGAGTAACACAGTGGGATGGGCAGCATCTCTGGAGAGAAGGAATGTGTGACGTTTCGGTTCGAGACCCTTCTTCAGAGTCTCGTCCCGAAACGTCACCCATTCCTTTTATCCAGATGCTGCCCGTCCAGTATTTTATGTCTGTCTCCAGTATTACTGTGTCTATCATCGGCGCAAACCAACATCTACAATTCTTTCCGACACATAGAGGATACCGTCTCGCCATCACTCGGATTACCCGCTTCATTTCCATAACGTTGCCACCTCTCTTTACTTTGCTTACTGAAGCCTGATCCTTGTCACACCCAGTGCTCTATCGCCCAGCCTCTCATCTTTCAATCGGGTTCGGCCAGGAAGGAACTGCAGATGCTGGATTAAAACAAAGATAGACACAACATGTAGCTCAGCGGGACAGGCAGCATATCAGAAGGGTCTCGACGTTGCCACCTCTTGCTGCCTGTTGCGCTGAGTTCCTCCATTTTGTGGCTACCTTGGGTTTATCCAGGATCTCCCCGTTGATGTCCTAACTCGCTTTGGTTTGTTATTATTGTCTCATATCGAGAACCAGCAGATACAGGTTTAGGTTCGGGGGGAATGGTTTAATGAGAGCCTAAGGGGTAACTATTTTACGCAAAAGGTGGTGGGTGTATGGAATGAGCTATCCGTTAAGGTAGTTGAGGCAGGTACTGTCGCAATGTTTAAGACGCATTAGACTGAAGCATGGATAGGATAGGTTTAGATGGTTATGGGCCAAACGCGGGTAAGTGGGACTAGTGTAGATGGGACATATTGGTCGGTGTGGGCAAGTTGGGTCGAAGGGCCTGTTTCTACGCTGTATGATTCTATGCAGGGAATAAACTTTTGTTTGCGTGCTATACAATCATATCAGATAATGCTATACATGAATATAACCAAGCCACGTACCGTCTGAAGAAGGGCCTCGATCCGAAACGTCACCCGTTCCTTCTCTTTAGAGATGCTGCCTGTGCCGTTGAGTTACTCCAGCATTTTGAACCGTCGAGTTACTCCAGCATTCTCTTTAAACCGGCATCTGCTGTTCCCTCCGACACATGCACAAGAACACCAGGTAGAGCGAAGAGTAAAATACCAGAGTTCAGAATATATGTTTTCAGGACAGTTCCAGGGGGAAAAAGTCCAATGTCCGCATTGAGGTAGGTTGGTAGGTCGGGTCAGTGCCCAAACGAATGGAAGGAAGAACCGTTCTGAAGCCGGATAAGAATAGGTGGTCGGCGCGGACTCGGTGGGCCGAAGGGCCTGTTTCCGCGCTATATCTCTAAAATCTGAAGTTAGGTAATGTCTAAAGGAACTGCAGATGCTGGTTAATACGCACAAAAGGACACAAAATGTTGGTGTAACTCAGCAGGTAAGTCAGATCTGGGAAGAAAAACATAAAAAGCTGGAGTAAGTCAGCGGGTCAGGCAGCATCTCTGGAGAAAAAGAATAGGTGGCGATTCGAATCGGAACCCTTCTTCAGACATCCTAATCGGAATTGAGTCTGAAGATGTGTCTCGTCCCGAAACATCAGCTATTTTTCTCCAGAGATGCTGCTTGACTCGCTGAGTTACTCCAGCTTTTTGTGTCTGTCTTCGGTTTAAACCAGCATGTGCAGTTCACTCCTTACACGGGTCCCTGGAGAACATTGATTGGTAGCGTTCCGGACCCTGCTTCGGAAAGGCATCGATCGCTAGTCGGCGAGGACTCCGAGATGTATCTCTCAAAGAAGTACATGTGAAAAATTTCTCACGGACCATAAAAATGCGGGACCTTTCAGTAAAGTCCCTTTTAAAGTCCCTTTTAAAGATTATAATTATTTTCTTGAATCTCATTAACATAACTCATGAATAAGTTGATGTCCATATGCGGATGCAAATCTTTATATTTTAAATTCAAACCCACAGAAGACAATTTTTACTCACCTTCTGTCCCCTCTGTCCAGCTTCCGGGTTCACCGTTCGCAGGAGTTCCCACGGTAACCGCAAGAGTTATTACGGATATCGCACGGATATCGCACTGGCCACTACGTTCATATAATGTTGCAATGCTCAACCACAAGTGTACAAGTCACTCTTGGAGAAATTCAAACTTGCTTGAATTTTCTCCCGAGTCACCAAGTTACACGATTACCTGCCGTTAGCGCCACGGTGGTCCACGGTGGTCCACAAATGCCGTACTGTTATCGCACGAGGTTCCCACGATGTTAAACTCTGGTTAACTCTTGCATCAAGTCGCCCCGTGAAAAAGCCCCATAAGAATAAAGGGGAGGACATTTAAGACTGAGGTGAGAAAAAACGTTTTCACCCAGAGAGTTGTGAATTTGTGGAATTCCCTGCCACAGAGGGCAGTGGAGGCCAAATCACAGGATGGATTTAAGAGAGAATTAGATAGAGCTCTAGGGGCTAGTGGAATCAAGGGATATGGGGAGAAGGCAGGCACGGGTTATTGATTGGGGACGATCAGCCATGATCGCAATGAATGGCGGTGCTGGCTCGAAGGGTCGAATGGCCTCCTCCTGCACCTATTTTCTATGTTTCTAAGGTGAGGGCGGAAAGGTTTAAAGGTGATGTGCGGGGTAAGTTTTTTACACAGCGGCGTCTGTGAATGTGCTGCCAGGGGTGGTGGTGGTGACAGATAGGAGAATGTTTTTTTGGATAGGCACATGGATGTAGAGAATATAGGAATATGGATCAGAGGAGATCTGTTTATCTTGTTGTTGGATTCGTTATGGACATTATGGGCTGAAGGGCCTGATCCAGTCTTGTACTGTTCTATGTTCTTAGTTTCTTCATTTTGAGGAAATGAATGGTTGGAACTTTCTCCCGAAGGAAACTGTGGAAGCATAGATGGAGATTGGCACAATTTTAGACCTGGTAAATTAAGGTCTATGGTTAGTGCAGGAATTAATGAATGAAAGATACAACATGGAAACAGGCCATTCGGCCCATCAATCACCAGTTCACACTATACTATCCCATTCTGGCCTGTGACAGTGCTTTGACTTTATTGGGTTGTGGGGCAAACACAAGGCATTATAACCCACTCCGGTGTCCATTTGGTCAGCATGGACAAGGTGGACCAAAGACAACAATGTTGACTCTATTGGGGTGTGGACCAAACACGAGGCTCTGTGACCCACTACGACTTCCATTTCCCGTGCTGATGTTAGAGCTTGGTACTGGGGGCCACTTGATTGAAGATGTCCAACAGACGCAGACGGCAGATCTTCTTGACCTCCCCAATGCCCGTCTCAAGCTCCCGCTCCAGGCTGTGGTGGATCCTGATGGTCATCTGCTCAATGATGGTGACCGTGTCATTCATCCTGGCACAGATCACGAAGGGGAAGTGGAACCTGTTCTTGTACGAAGCGTTTAACTCACTCAGCTGGGACCTTTGGGCCAGAGTGAGAGTGGTCATTCCTGCTTGACTCTGCTCACTCCTGGACTCAGATGTGAGTGTTCCCCGGACCAGGCCTCTCCCAGCAAGGTCAGGGTGACATCGCAAGATTCCCTCCTTCCCTTAAAAATACAAAAATAAATAATTTAAAATCCGGCATCCATTTAGTTATGGCGTCGGCACCGAGTTTGTACTTTCTCCCTGTGACCGCATAGATTTTGTCCAGGTGCTCCGGTTTCCTCCCACACTCCAAGATACACGTATGTGTAGGTTAATTGGCTTCTGTATATTGTAAATTGTCCCTAGTGTGTAGGACAGTGCTAGTGTACAGGGTGATCGCTGTTTGGTGCAATCTAGAGCAAAACGCAATGGTCTGGTGAAAGTCAGCAGGACAGATTGCATTTGTGGAGGGAATTGACAAATGATATTTTGGATCTGGATCCTTATTCAGACTGATTGTAGTGTGGGGAGAAAGCTGGAATAGAGAGGTTGGGCAGGAAAAAGCCTGGCAAGTGATAAATGGATACAAGTGAGGGGGAGAGGGGGGGTTGCATTACCTTATCACACATCTTCTCTAATACCCTTTTGGCTTATTTTTACCTCCAGCCTTTGTCACTTAATCCACCCATCTGCCAATTAAACATCCACCCCCCTCCCTCCACCCACCTGTATCTACCTGTCACTTTCCAAAGAATGCAGAGAAAATTTATGAGGATTTAGCAAGGACTTGAGGGCCTGAGCTATAGGGAGAGGTTGGACAGGCTTTTATTCTTTTATTCCTTGGAGTGCAGGAGGTTGAGGAGAGATCTTGCAGAGGTGCATAAAATCTCTGAGGGGGTATAGATAGAGTAAATACGCAGTATTTTACCCAGACTAGGGGAATCAAAAGCCAGAGGATGCAGGTTTAAGGGGGAAAATGTAATAGGTAGCTGAAGGGCAACTTTTCACACAGAGGGTGGTGGTAAATGGAACGAGTTGCCAGAGGAGGTAGTTGGGGCAGGTATTATGACAGCATTTAAAAGATACTTGAACAGGTACAGGAAAGGTTTAAAGGGAAGGTGATCAAATGCGGGCAAATGCGACTAACTTAGATACGGCACCCTGATCAGCATGGGCAGGTTGTGTCGAAGGGCCTTTTTCCATGCTGTATGACTGTATGACTATATTACAAGGCATAATTATTCCCCTGAAGATGTGCTGATAAACTCCGGGATTAACCATTTGAGAGTTTTTGACCTTCACATTTTTGAGTGTTTATGAGGAAATCACAAACTTGCTGGCGTTTACGTGGGGAAAAGTTAGCAGGTATTTGTGGAAGCAGTTCTTTCTTTCTTAGGCTTTTTCTGTCAAATCTATGGAATGAGATTCATTATCATTCAATAGGAACGTACCGCCACCTGCTGGCTGATCAGCAAATTGAATCCTTAGAATTTAAAAAACAGAGTGCCAGAGGAACTTTGTCTTTTGCTCACGAGTCTAGCGACTGCAGTGTTTTGTGTCTCATTCTCTCAAATTTACACATGCATACTGAATAAAATATGGCAAATGGAATATGGAATAAATTTAAAATAGGGTAAATTTATAATAAAAGTCAGTGCGTTCTCCAGAGATGCTGCCTGACCTGCTGACTTACTCCAGCACTTATGTCCTTTTAGGTATATGTCAGTCTAATTATTGCATTCTGTGAACTAATCAATCATGTATCCATGTCCTCCAGAGATGCTACCTGATGCTACCTGACCCATTGAGTTACTCCAGTACTTTGTGTCTTTTTTAGTCTGATTATCAATTTGCGCGATCTAATCAATATATTGATCAACTTAAACAATGAACCCCTAGTTTCTGCGTTCGGGTGTTACTTGAAACAAATGTCAAACCAGTTCTTGTATTCATGAATGAAGAGGGGCAATGTTTAAAGAAGAGTGGTGAGTGTCTGGAACGTGCTGCTAGGAGCGGCGATGGAACCAGATATGATAAAAGCATTCAAGAGGCTCTTAGATAGGCACAGGGATGTGCAAGCAGAGGAGACTGGTTTAACGGCATCATGTTCGGTACAGACATTGTGGGCTGAAGGGCCTGTTTTTGTGTTGTACTGTTCCTTATTCTACGTTATTTAAGGGGCAGTAGAAGTAAATTTGCGCAAGGAGAATGATGGGCCTGTCCCACTTAGGCGACTTTTTAGGTGAGTGCAGTAGACTCTGCGCTCGCCATATGGTCGCCACATGTTCGCTGGTGGTCTCTGGTGAGTCTCCTTCATGGTCGCGAGGAGTTCCCGCATTCTGGGAACTAGTCGTTGCCTCAGTATGGTCGCCGCAAATTTTTTACACGTTGAAAATGTTTCTGCGACCAAAATTTGATCGCCATGGAGATAATCGATAATTCTTTAGTCATAGGTGCAGTTGCCGTGGGGTCGCCATGTAGGAAGTCGAGGTAATTGTAGGCAGTATTAGTTAATCGCCTTTGCTGACCGGTTATTTTCATGTCCCATTGAGAGAAAAAAATGTAAGCAGGAATTTTCAGAACCAAGGATAACCGACCGGTAATGTTAAATGTCTGCTGAACTTCACAGCTGTGTATCTCTGGCTTATTAAAAGGTGCCTGGATTCTTGAAAGTTATTTTCACTCCTTCTCCCACCTTCTCTCTCCCCCCTTCTTTCTCCCCCCTTCTTTCTCCCCGTTCTACCCCCCCTCTCTTCCCCCTTCTCCTCCCCCCCCCTCTCTTAAAGGTGTGTGTGTGTGTGTGTGTGTGTGTGTGTGTGTGTGTGTGTGTGTGTGTGTGTGTGTGTGTGTGTGTGTGTGTGTGTGTGTGTGTGTGTGTGTGTGTGTGTGTGTGTGTGTGTGTGTGTGTGTGTGTGTGTGTGTGAGTGTGAGATATCCACTCTGACAGTCTCCTTTCCACCGGCAGTCCACTGATAATTTGCCAAAGTGGGACTGGCCCATAAAGCTTTTTTGATACCGAGGAGGATCCCTGCTGGTTTAGGTCTAACATTTCTGCTCACTGGAGACATAATGGTGGATAGTGTCCAGTGCTGCCGGACAATCTCTGCCGGACTCTGTTCAGAATTGGGTCAGCTAGTCGACATCCTCCACCCAAAGCCCAACGGTTAAAATAATATGTGCAGTGGTGTAAAACTTGTAATATTGTATATTACAAATATTGTATATTTATGTGATATTATATATTAAAATATTAATATGTTGTAATATTTAGCTGTGTCATTGTGGTGTGGACAAGTAAACACCTTAATGAGTCAGAGCAAATTAATGTCTTGTTGCAAAATATCACCAAAAACGTAAAATAACAGCTCAATTACACTTCTCAAGCTTTAAGTTAATATTAAGCTCCACGCATCTACACACAACTCCATGCATCTACACACAACTACACACATTTCCACGCATCTACACACATTTCCATGCATCTCCACGCAGCTACACACGTCTACACACATCTACACACATCACCACACATCTCCACGCATCTACACACAGCTACACACATCTACACACATCACCACACATCTCCACGCATCTACACACAACTACACACATCTACACACATCACCATGCATCTACATACAGCTACACACATCACCATGCATCTACACACATCTACACACAGCTCCATGCATCTACACACATCTACACACATCTCCACACATCTACACACAGCTCCATGCATCTACACACATCTACACACATCTCCACACATCTACACACATCTCCACACATCTACACACAGCTCCATGCATCTACACACATCACCACACATCTCCACGCAACTACACACATCACCATGCATCTACACACATCTACACACATCACCACACATCTCCACGCATCTACACACATCTACACACATCTACACACAGCTCCATGCATCTACACACATCTACACACAGCTCCATGCATCTACACACATCACCACACAGCTCCACGCACCTACACACATCTACACACATCTACACACATCACCACGCAACTACACACATCTACACACATCACCACGCAACTACACACATCTACACACAGCTACACACATCTCCATGCATCTACACACATCTCCACGCAGCTACACACATCACCATGCATCTACACACAACTACACACATCTCCACATATCTCCACACATCTCCACACATCTACACGCATCTACACGCATCTCCACGCATGTACACGCATCTACAAGCCTAGAGCAGGTCATGGGCCCCAATGTTTAATAGTCCAGGTTCTACAAGTCTTCCATTGTAATTATTTTACTGTGATGATTAAATATGAAACAAGGTTTCCATCTCTTCCTTGGTTAGGTTAGCTTCAAATTCCATGTTAGTTTTTAGAAATTGTTGTTTATGTAACCTTCAGTTGAAACGCTCAATAATCCATTCCATATCGATTTAGTTCTGGGCCTTTGCTGACTGTATAAATAATCCTTTTAGATTTATCATAGGTTTATAATTTTACTTTTGTTTTGGGCTTTCATGATAAAAGTGAAACCTCATCACAGTAGTGTTCAGATGAGATCTGTGCAGTTTGTATTTAATATGCCTACAATGAATTGTTAAATAAATAGCTCTGTGCATTCTTACCAGATGGAAGCAATGAATCTATGAAGTCTCCAAAGGTATTTTCCAATGCTTCCAGACTTGCGAAGGGACGACGAGACCAAACTGCAGCCGTGATCATTGGACATCTCTCGACCACATTCCCAAATTTACCGACAAACTCTTCGTAATCCATGGAATTAAAGATGTGAACTTCCATGGTTGTTGCTTGGCTGTTGCCCAGAGCAGAATGCAAAGAACGAGGAGTGATATGTGTTTACTCTCGGTGTCGGTGAACGTGAGGCTAGTGCCCCCTTAGATAGAAACAGGACAATCTGTCGCTGCTGAACCTGGAAAATTTCAGGAATTTATGCAACTAAGACATTTGGGAATATATTTAGGAATTTATTAACTAAGTCATATGATAGATAGATAGATATAATTTAATTGCCACACAACCAAGGTCGGTGGAATTTGGGTTGCCAGCAGCGGTACAGTAATAAAGAACACAACCACAATAAAAAATTTACACAAACATCCACCACAGCATTCATCACTGTGGTGGAAAGCACAGAGCTTGGCCAGACCTCCTCCATTTTCCCCCGTGGTCGGGACCTCCACCCTCCACAGCCGTTGCTGCGGGCGTCCAGATGGTAAGGGACAAAGTCAAAGTCAAGGTGAGTCCAGGATCGGCTCTTCCCAACCAGAGACCGCGGCTTCAGGCTGGTGTAGGCCGCAGGCCGGCGGTCAAAGTTTTAAAGTACCTGCCGTGCCGCAGCCGGAAGCACCGCAGTCTGCAGGGCCGGCGGTCGAAGCTCCCCTCCAGGGGAGATGATAAGTCCATGCCGCACCCGCGGTAGAAGACGGCCGCGGGCCGGCGGTGGAAGCTTCTTCTTCCCACCGGGTACTCCACGAGGGATCCCGGGCTGTAGACGCTGCACCAGCTGGAGCTGTGCAGACCGCGGCTTCAGGCTGCCGGCTGCCGCGGGCCAACGAAACGGAGCGCTCCCCTCCAGCGAGCCCCAGCGAGGGCTCGCCCGCTCCGCGCCGAGAGTCCACGCTGTGCCCGCCGCTGAAGCTCCGGGCGCGTCTCCGGGAAAGTCCGCGCCGATCCTTGCTGTTAGGCCACGGGGGAGGCGACCTGAAAAAAGTCGCCTCTCCATGGAAGAGGCGGCCGAAACGGTTTCCCCCTTACCCCCACACACCACCCCCCACACATAACACACAAAGAAACATTAAAAACAGACTTTTAAACATACTCAAAAAATAAAAAAAGTTGAAAAAAACGGACACGCTGCCGACAGGCTGCTGCCAGTGCAGCGCCCCCTACCCACTATACTTCTTTATTTAAATTAAACTTCCCACCTTTACTGAATAAACTACATAAGAATATTGAGTATTGGAAAACACTTCCTATTTCAATGTTTGGTAGAATTAATGCTCTAAAAATGATCTTCTTACCGCAATTACTTCTTCCAATCAATTCCGATATATCTCCCAACATTTATTTTTTTTAAGTCAATTCCATTGTTACAAGCTTTATTTGGGATTATAAGAATCATAGAATAAGCAAAAAACATCTATGTAAATCAAAGGCAAATGGAGGTTTAGCTTTACCAAATTTTTTGTTTTAATTTTGGGCAGTCCACATTAAAATATGAATTTCTGGTTGGAAGAAATGGATCAGCAACCAGACTGGTTAAAGATGGAAAATGAAGACTGCTTGCCTTTTGAAATTGGTTCGATTATGTTTGCTCCCACAAAATTGCACAAAAAAACCTAAAGTGAAAACCCTATAATATATAGTGGTATACGAGTTTGGAAACAATTAAAAAAGACTTTAAAATTGGATAATTTATCACTCTGTCTCCCCATTGTAAACAACTGTTTATTTAAACCCTCCATATTGGATAAAGGTTTTACATAATGGAAAAATTATGGAATTAAAAAGATGGGACATCTTTATAGGAAAGGCACTTTTCTTTCATTTCAGGAGTTACTACAGATTTACAGACTACACTCAAATAACTTTTTCAGATATTTACAACTTAGAGATTACCTTAAATCTAATACACAAGATTACATAACTAGGGATCCAGAAATCCTTGATGAATGTTTGAATAAACATCCTAATACAGAAATATTAATAACTCATATTTATAATACCCTCTTAGATAGTGAGGTCCCATTGACGGAATTATATTATCACACATGGGAAAATGAATTAGGCCAACCTATAACGAAAGATATTTGGGACGAAAGTCTACAATATATACATTAATGCTCGTTAAATGCCAGACATGCCTTAATACAATTTAAAG
Organism: Amblyraja radiata; assembly: GCF_010909765.2. Lineage (NCBI taxonomy): Eukaryota > Metazoa > Chordata > Chondrichthyes > Rajiformes > Rajidae > Amblyraja > Amblyraja radiata. The sequence goes on from NC_045961.1 coordinate 52,318,918, forward strand.
TATTACATAGATTACATTACTCTAAAACAAAATTAAATAGAATCTTCCCACATATCTCTCCTATTTGTGATAAATGTCAGCATTTAGAGGCTAAATTAACGCATACTTTTGTAAATTATATAAAAATCAAAAATTTCTGGACTGATATTTTTAGAATAATTTCTGAAGTTGTCAACACCCAATTGGATCCCGACTCAAAACTAATAATACTAGGAATATCAGAACAAAACCTAAAACTTACAACAAGCCAAAGAAACTTTCTCGACTATAGTATAATAACTGGTAAAAATTAATATTAAAATTTTGGAAAAGTCCTATAACCCCCACAATTAAAATGTGGATTATGGAAATGTCGGAGACCCTACATTTGGAAAGAACTAGACTTGTCTTAATGGACAAACAAGAACCTTTTGTTAGAATATGGTCTCCATTTATTGACTATTTGAAGGGGTAGATTGGTTCAGCATGGGAACCTAACTGAAGCTTGAACTCAGGATTAGATGAAAAGTTATACTTAATAATTTACGAACCTATCTCCAATGATGTATTATTAGTAAATTATTCCATTCTTCTTTATCATGTCTTTTTTTGTTTCTTCCTTATTCTCTATCTATATAAAAAAAACTAGAATCAGAATGAATACACAACAGATAATATTATCAACGTAGACTGATATACATGAAATGTTTTTATTATGATATGTGCTTACTTCTAATAAAAATATATATTTAAAAAAAAAAGGTATTTTCCAATCCTTCCAGACTTGTGAAGGGACGATGAGACCAAACTGCAGCCGTGATCATTGGACAGTGTTTACTCTCTGTGTCAGTGAACGTGAGGCTAGTGCTCCCTTAGATAGAAACAGGATAATCTATCGCTGCTGAACCTGGAATTTTCCACTCAATCCACCGCTTCTCACAACAATTCTCCTTCCGTACCCTATGTTCTATACTCTGCACTGTGCGCTGGCACCAGCAGTCCCTCTCTGTCTCTCCCACAGTTCTGAGCATGCAATGGAACTCAGTTTTAGATTTTTAACTCTTGCACATTTTCAGTTTTATATATAGAACATAGAACAGTGTTGGTGGTGGGGATGGCGGGCAGTGGGAAGGGGGAGAAAGCTGGAAGAGAGGTGTAGGTGGTATAAAGCCTGCCAAGTGATAGGTGGATACAAGTGGGATGGCGCAGTGGTAGAGTTGCTGCCTTACAGTGCCAGAGACCTTGGTTTGAGAGTTTGTACTTTCTCCCTGTGACCAGCATGAGTTTGTACTTTCTCCGGGTGCTTCCATTTCCTCCCACACTCTAAACATGAAGGCTAATTGACTTATTGGCTTAGTAAAATTGTAAATTGTCCCTAATATGTGTAGAATAGTGGGAATGTGCGGGGGTCGCTGGTCGGCCCGGACTCTGTATGCCGACAGGCCTGTTTCTGCACTATATTTTTAAACTAATTGTGAGCGGGGCAGTATGAACATTGAATTCTCCAATTTTAGGTAACTAACTTACAAAAAAACATCTTCTTACCCCTCCACCTCCTTTCTGCACCCCCCCCCCCCCCTCGCCCCCCCCTGTTGCCTGTGCCCCACCTGAATTTGCACCTATTCCTCCTTCCCCCTCTCAAATCCTCTCGTTATGAAGGTGAACATGCCATTAGCTTTCTTCACTGCCTGCTGTACATGCTTAATTTCAGGGACTGATGTACAAGGACACCCAGGTCTCGTTGTACTTTCCCTTTTCCTAATCTGACACCATTCAGATAATAGTCTGCCTTCTTATCCTTGCCCACCATAGTGGATATCCACATTATACTGCATCTGTCATGCATCTACCCACTCACTCAATCTATCAAAGTCACCCTGCATCCTCATACCATCCTCTTCACAGTTTGCACTGCCACCCAGCTTTGTGTCATCTGCAAATTTGCTAATGTTACTTTTAATTCCTTCATCATTAACATATATTGTGAATAGCTGCAGTCCCAGCGCCGTGCCTTGCGGCACTCCACTAATCTGCCATTCTGAAAGGGAACTGTTAATTCCTACTCTGTTTCCTGTCTGCCAACCAATTTTCTATCCATGCCAATACCCCACCCCAATACCAAGTGCTCTAATCTCTTGTGTGGGACCTTATCAAATACTTTCTGAAAGTCCAGATACACTACATCCACTGGCTTCCCCTTATCCATTTTACTTGTTATATCCTCAAAAAATCCCAGAAGATTAATCAAGCAAGATTCCCCTTCGTAAATCCATGCTGACTTGGATCAATCCTGTTACTGCTATCCAAATGTGCCACTATTACATCTTTAATAATTGACTCCAGCATCTTCCCCACCACTGATGTCAGGCTAACGTGTGTATAATTCCCTGCTTTCTCTCTCCCTCCTTTCTTAAAAAGTGGGGAAACATTAGCTACCCTCCAATTTACAGGAACTGATTCCAGACTGGCCACTAGGAGCGCCGCATAGAAGACAGCCTCTGCCTACAGTCTGTTTGTTTTTCAAACTTTTTTTATTTTTAGTTAGTTTTAAAAGTATGTTTCTTTAGTTTCTTTAGCTTTTCTATGTGGGGGAGGGGGGTAGGGTAAGGGGGGAACCGTTTTCCAGTCACTTCCTCTCGTGGCCTATCACCTGGATTGGAGCGGCCTTTCCTGCCGGGGACCCGGACCAGAGCTCCAGCAGTGGCGGCGCAGCGCTGGATTCACCGGGGAGCGGGTGATGCCTTACCTGGGATCGCCGTTGAAGCTCCGAAGTGTTGGGCCTGCTGCTTCAACATCGCGGAGTTGTGGTTTGAAGAGCTTCCAACGCGGGTGGCGCTGACTTCAACATCGCGGAGTCCTGGGGCCCTTTGCCGAGGGCCGCCAGCGTTGAATCTCCGCCCAGCGCAGCCTGTGGACTTTGGGGGCCGCGGACTCTGGTAGGAGGTGGCCGATTCGGATGTCCAAGCCGCGGAGGATGTTCTCCAGTCCCGACGTCGGACTTCCATCACCCCGGCGAGCGTGCCTGAACATCGGGCCGCCCGTAGCGGCCACAGCGGGGGTTCGAGAGCCCCCCGACCACGGGAGGACAACAGAGGAGGATGACTGAATTTTGGAGCCTTCCCTCACAGTGGGAAACTTTGATCCCGCTGTGTGGGGATGTCTGTGTTAAAAACTATTGTATTCTGTGCTCTTTATTATTCATGTGGCTGTATGGCGACCACACATTTCACTGTACCAATTGGTACATGACAAATAAATGTATCTTGTATCTTGCAGATCCAAAATGTTACCTATCCATGTTCTCTGGAGATGCAGCCTGACCCGCTGAGTTCCTCCTGCATTTTGTGTGTTTTTTTCTGTTTTTTTATTTCCGTGGACAAATATTTCAAATTAAAAGTGATTTTTAGTTTTGCAATTTAATCGTGCATGCACTCTGATATTTAAGAGTGCTTCCTCATTTGCTGCCTCTGAGGAAGCTTCTTGCTCTTGACAAACCTGTGCAGCTATTGGGAATTGATGCCTGATAGTCGTAATGTCAGGAATAGAGAAGTCCTTGCCACAGAAAACGATACCTTTCTGGGTAATATCTTTTGACGTCAGTAGGAAAGACCGTGCGTTTGCCACTGACCACAGACATTGGGGCATTGGAGACAAGTTTTAGGGAACTTCCTAGAGGAAAACAGGGGGAGGAAATATGCCTCATCACAGATTCCCTGTTGATTTTAGTTTAGTTTAGTTTAGAAACACAGTGTGAAAACAGGCCCTTAGGCCCACCGAGTCTGTGCAAACCAGAGATCACCCTTAAGGGGCTGTCCCACTGCGGTGAAGTAATTGGCGAGTTTAGGAGAGTTTGAAAAAGTGTCATGTTGAAGACCTCCCTTCGACTAGGTTCAAGACTATCTATGACTACATTCGACTACCTTCGATTACCTTCGACTACCCTCGTTTACCTACGAATAACATGCCAACCTACTACGACCCACTACGACCTACTACGACTAAACCTACGAGTAAAAAAAGTATCTATTTTATTCCATGGCGACCTTTTTTTACTCGCGGGCGTTTTTCAGCATGTTGAAAAATATGCCGCGACCTAGCAGAGGCCTCGAGTACACGGGGACTACTCTCGAGCACGAAGGAGAGTTACAAAGACCTCCTTGGACCTCATGACGACCATGCTGCGAGTATGAGTCAAGGGCAAACTCTTCTAAACTCGCCAATTAGGTCGCCGCAGTGGGACAGGCCCTTTACACTAGTTCTATCCTACACACGTGGGACAATTTACAGAAGACAATTAACCTGAACGTCTTTGGGATGTGGGAGGAAACTGAAGCACCCGGAGAAAACCCACGCATTCACAGGGAGAACGTACAAACTCCATACAGACAGGGCCCTTGGTCACAATCGAACCTGGGTCTCTGGCAGTGTAACGCAGCAACTTTACTACTGCGCCACTGTGCCGCCCCGTGCTGAGCTCCTGTGCATTCACCATGCAATGGCAGTCAGGGCCAGTGGAAACACTCTTCTGGTTCAGATGTTGAACAAAAAGGCAAAGTTACAAAGTCTCTGTAACTTGAGAAAGCAGTCTCAGTCTTACAGACACAAGAGGCAGCATAGAATAAAATGGCATCTCCATGTTATTGCTCCCTGCCAAATCTCTTCAAGGTTCGCCTACTTTGAAAATGTTTTCAATGGGTGATTCCTATTATCTTGCCTGCCTTCAACTTCATTTCCTTCATGAAAACATTGCACCTTTGGACCATTAATTAGATCTGAGTAAGGGACATAGCCCAGTATAAAGAGGCAAGGGGATGGGAGAGGCAGGAGCTGGCAACTGAGGGGTGGAGGCCTGAAAATGGAACTGGAAGCCACATGGGATGAGATGGTGGCGACGAGCTGTACTGAGGAAGGACTGGTGAAGGCAGGAGTGAGTCTTGGTAAGATTGTGGTGTGGAATTACAGAGGGAGAGAGGGAGAGAGAGAGAGGGAGTGTGAGAAAGAGTGTTTTAGAGGGGGAGAGTCGAGAGTGAGAGAGACAGTGGGAGAGGGAGAGAGAGAGAGAGTGAGAAGGGCTCACTGGAGATAGGGAGAGTGAGAGAGGGAGGGTTTCATAGAGGGGAGAGTGAGCGATGGGCAGTGAGAGAGGGGCTGAGTGAGAGAGGGAGCAATGAGAGAGGATCTCACTGATCCCCCACGTTCTAGCTCGCACCATCTCTCACTTCCCTCTGTGAGACCTCTTCTCACTTCCCTCTGTGAGACCCCCTCTCTCACTTCCAGTTGCTTCCGGCTCTATTTTCAGACTTCCTAGCACTTCCCTTGTATCTTACATAGATCTAATCAATGGACAAAACGTGCAATGTGTTGGGAAAGAAAATGAACTGATGAAAGCAGGCGAGGTGTGCTGCTGTAGGCGAGGTGTAGGCGAGGTGTAGGCGAGGTGTAGGCGAGGTGGAGGCGAGGTGGAGGCGAGGTGGAGGCGAGGTGGAGGCGAGGTGGAGGCGAGGTGGAGGCGAGGTGGAGGCGAGGTGGAGGCGAGGTGGAGGCGAGGTGGAGGCGAGGTGGAGGCGAGGTGGAGGCGAGGTGGAGGCGAGGTGGAGGCGAGGTGGAGGCGAGGCGAGGCGAGGCGAGGCGAGGCGTGCTGCTGTAGCTTTGGAAGCAACAGCAGCAGGAGTTTAGCAAGAGATACAACTGATTGGCTCTAGCCCAAGTGGGAGGAGAGAAGTGAGTCAGAGGGGTGAAAACAGTTAAAGTAGAGGCCAAGGACAGGCAGACTTTACTCAGAACTGCTGTAGATTTGGGAGCAACAGCAGCAGGAGGTTAGCAAGAGATACGACTGATTGGCTCTAGCCCAAGCGGGAGGAGAGAAGTGAGTCAGTGCCGGGAAACCAGTTGAAAACTGAGGAATTTGGTTTGTAAATTGGTAAATCAGGCAATTTATCAGTCAATTTAAGCATACTCACTGCCGGCTCTTAGCGAGCGGCAGTGAGTGAGCGGCCTTGTGAGGGAAGTGCCCTGTGAGATAAGTGCCCTGTGAGAAAAGTGTGAGTCTTTGGCTCGAGAGTCTTAGGAGAGGAGACCACGCAATACGCTTGAGAGGTAGAGACGAAAGAAGGAGATGTCAGGCAAGCTGATTCAGTGCGATGCTTGCAGTATGTGGGAGGTCAAGGACACCGCTGGTGCCTCTGGCTGCTACAAATGCGAGAAGTGCATCCAGGTAGAGCTCCTGAAGGGCCGTGTTGGGGAACTGGAGAAGCAAGTGGATGACCTCCGGTTCGTCCGAGAAACGAAGTCGTTCCTCGACAAGTCCTACAGTACGATTGTTACACCTAAGGTACAGGAAGAGAGAAGGTGGGAGACAGTGAGAAAGGGAGGGAAGCATGGAATGCCAACGTCCCCGGGTGTTGTACCTCTTGTGAACAGGTTCACCCACTTAGAAGCTGTCGGGACAGAAGAGGTGTTTACACTGGGCGGCGGACTGGCTTGTGATGCGAATAGGGCTGTTGAGCCAAAACCAAAAAGGCCTAAGGCAGGCAACACCATTGTAGTGGGAGACTCCATTGTGAGAGGTACGGACAGGGGTTTCTGCGGCAACAGACGGGATGCGAGGATGGTGTGCTGCCTTCCTGGTGCCAGGATCCAGGATGTCACGGACAGAGCGCAGAAAATCCTCAAGGGCGAAGGTGAACATCCGGAAGTGGTAGTGCATGTCGGCACAAACGATGTCGGAAAGAAGGGGATGAATATTCTGCAGCGTGATTTTAGAGAGCTCGGAAAAATGCTGAAAAGTAGGACCTCCAGGGTTGTTATCTCCGGTTTGCTTCCAGTTCCTCGTGCTGCCGAGAGCAGGAACAGGGAGATACGGGACCTGAACGTGTGGCTGAGGAACTGGTGCACGGGGCAGGGATTTAGATTCTTAGATCACTGGGATCTGTTTTGGGGTAAGGGGGAACTGTACAAAAGGGACGGATTGCATCTTAACAGGTGTGGGACCAGCATTCTGGCAGGCAGGTTTGCCACTGCTACACGGGTGGTTTTAAACTGAATAAGGGGGGTGGGGTGTCGAATGGGATAGTGGAGGATGGAGTTAAAGGGAAAGGGTTTCTTAAATGTGTGAGCATAGAGACAGAGGGGTGTAAAATGAGGGTAGAAGCAATAGGTAGCAAGGTGAAAAGTAAAAGTGTCAGGCAGACAAAACCAGGGCAAAAATCAAAAGGGCCACTTTTCAACATAATTGTATAAGGGTGTTGTAAAAACAAGCCTGAAGGCTTTGTGTCTCAATGCAAGGAGCATTCGTAATAAGGTGGATGAGTTGAATGTGCAGATAGTTATTAATGACTATGACATAGTTGGGATCACGGAGACATGGCTCCAGGGTGACCAAGGCTGGGAGCTGAACATCCAGGGATATTCAATATTCAGGAGGGATAGAGAGAAAGGAAAAGGAGGTGGGGTAGCGTTGCTGATTAGAGAGGAGATTAACGCAATGGAAAGGAAGGACATTAGTTTGGAGGATGTGGAATCGGTATGGGTAGAGCTGCGAAACACTAAGGGGCAGAAAACGCTGGTGGGTGTTGTGTACAGGCCACCTAACAGTAGTAGTGAAGTTGGAGATGGTATCAAACAGGAAATTAGAAATGCGTGCGACAAAGGCAAAACAGTTATAATGGGTGACTTCAATCTACATATAGATTGGGTGAATCAAATTGGCAGGGGTGCTGAGGAAGAGGATTTTTTGGAATGTATGCGGGATAGTTATCTAAATCAACATGTAGAGGAACCAACGAGAGAGCAGGCTATTTTAGACTGGGTATTGAGTAATGAGGAAGGGTTAGTTAGCAGTCTTGTTGTACGTGTCCCCTTGGGCAAGAGTGACCATAATATGGTTGAGTTCTTCATTAGGATGGAGAGTGACATTGTTAATTCAGAAACAATGGTTCTGAACTTAAAGAAAGGTAACTTTGAGGGTATGAGACGTGAATTGGCCAAGATTGACTGGCAATTAATTCTAAAAGGGTTGACGGTGGATATGCAATGGAAGACATTTAAAGACTGCATGGATGAACTACAAAAATTGTTCATCCCAGTTTGGCAAAAGAATAAATCAGGGAAGGTAGTGCATCCGTGGATAACAAGGGAAATCAGGGATAGTATCAAAGCGAAGGATGATGCGTACAAATTAGCCAGAAAAAGCAGCATACTTTTTGGGACTGGGAGAAATTCAGAGACCAGCAGAGGAGGACAAAGGGCTTAATTAGGAAAGGAAAAATAGATTATGAAAGAAAACTGGCAGGGAACATAAAAACTGACTGCAAAAGTTTTTATAGATATGTGAAAAGAAAGAGATTAGTTAAAACAAATGTAGGTCCCTTGCAGTCAGAAACGGGTGAGTTGATCATGGGGAACAAGGATATGGCGGACCAATTGAATAACTACTTTGGTTCCGTCTTCACTAAGGAAGACATAAATAATCTGCCGGAAATAACAGGGGACCGAGGGTCAAAGGAGTTGGAGGAATTGAGTGAAATCCAGGTTAGCCGGGAAGTGGTGTTGGGTAAATTGAATGGATTAAAGGCCGATAAATCCCCAGGGCCAGATAGGCTGCATCCCAGAGTACTTAAGGAAGTAGCTCCAGAAATAGTGGATGCATTAGTAATAATCTTTCAAAACTCTTTAGATTCTGGAGTAGTTCCTGAGGATTGGCGGGTAACAAACGTAACCCCACTTTTTAAGAAGGGAGGGAGAGAGAAAACGGGGAATTACAGACCAGTTAGTCTAACATCGGTAGTGGGGAAACTGCTAGAGTCAGTTATTAAAGATGGGATAGCAGCACATTTGGAAAGTGGTGAAATCATTGGACAAAGTCAGCATGGATTTACAAAAGGTAAATCATGTCTGACGAATCTTATAGAATTTTTCGAGGATGTAACTAGTAGCGTGGATAGGGGAGAACCAGTGGATGTGGTGTAACTGGACTTCCAGAAGGCTTTCGACAAGGTCCCACATAAGAGATTAGTATACAAACTTAAAGCACACGGCATTGGGGGTTCAGTATTGATGTGGATAGAGAACTGGCTGGCAAACAGGAAGCAAAGAGTAGAAGTAAACGGGTCCTTTTCACAATGGCAGGCAGTGACTAGTGGGGTACCGCAAGGCTCAGTGCTGGGACCCCAGCTATTTACAATATATATTAATGATCTGGACGAAGGCAATATCTCCAAGTTTGCGGATGACACTAAGCTGGGGGGCAGTGTTAGCTGTGAGGAGCATGCTAGGAGACTGCAAGGTGACTTGGATAGGCTGGGTGAGTGGGCAAATGTTTGGCAGATGCAGTATAATGTGGATAAATGTGAGGTTATCCATTTTGGTGGCAAAAACAGGAAAGCAGACTATTATCTAAATGGTGGCCGACTAGGAAAAGGGGAGATGCAGCGAGACCTGGGTGTCATGGTACACCAGTCATTGAAAGTAGGCATGCAGGTGCAGCAGGCAGTGAAGAAAGCGAATGGTATGTTAGCTTTCATAGCAAAAGGATTTGAGTATAGGAGCAGGGAGGTTCTACTGCAGTTGTACAGGGTCTTGGTGAGACCACACCTGGAGTATTGCGTACAGTTTTGGTCTCCAAATCTGAGGAAGGACATTATTGCCATAGAGGGAGTGCAGAGAAGGTTCACCAGACTGATTCCTGGGATGTCAGGACTGTCTTATGAAGAAAGACTGGATAGACTTGGTTTATACTCTCTAGAATTTAGGAGATTGAGAGGGGATCTTATAGAAACTTATAAAATTCTTAAGGGGTTGGACAGGCTAGATGCAGGAAGATTGCTCCCGATGTTGGGGAAGTCCAGGACAAGGGGTCACAGCTTAAGGATAAGGCGGAAATCCTTTAAAACCGAGATGAGAAGAACTTTTTTCACACAGAGAGTGGTGAATCTCTGGAACTCTCTGCCCCAGAGGGTAGTCGAGGCCAGTTCATTGGCTATATTTAAGAGGGAGTTAGATGTGGCCCTTGTGGCTAAGGGGATCAGAGGGTGTGGAGAGAAGGCAGGTACGGGATACTGAGTTGGATGATCAGCCATGATCATATTGAATGGCGGTGCAGGCTCGAAGGGCCGAATGGCCTACTCCTGCACCTAATTTCTATGTTTCTATGTTTCTATACATTCATTTGAGAATGGGTTAGAATTCTCCATCCCTGCTGAAACTCTTCAACAGAGTGCATTTTCAACAGATCAATGATTTATTTGTTGTAATGTGTACAGATACAGTTATAAGCTTATTCTGCATGAGAAACCCAGGCGAACAAAGACATTGAAAGTGAAAGGAGGGTTGAAACGGTGGTTAATGAGACCTGCACAAATCTGGGCTTAAACAAGAGTGGAACAGAATCTACAAACAGTAGGGTCATGCTCAGCCTTTATAAAACATTGGTCTGGCATCAGCTGTGTTCAGTCCTGGTCTGGTCACCATGATCTAGGAAGGATGTTCAGACATTAGAAATGTGTCCAGAAAATAATTATGGGAAAGGTACTTGGAATGAGCAACTCAAATGTCATTGTACCTTATGGTACATGTGACAATAAACTGGCCTAGAGCTTGAAACCTTGACATTCGCAAGAATCAATTCAAAAGGTTGTTTCGACCTGGGGTTGTTTTCTTCTATGAAAAGAGAAGTCCGAAGGGAGATATGATAGAAGTATGGTAGACCATTTAACTGCATCTCAAGAGGTCCCCAGTTCAAATCCAGGTCCCCCCTCTTTTTTAGGGGTGGCACAATGGCACGGCAGTACATTTGCTGCCTTACAGCGCCTGAGACCTGGGGTTTGATCCTGACTATGGGTGCTGTCTGTAAGGAGTTTGCACGTTCTCCCCATGACCGCGTGGGTTTTCATTTTTTCTCCCACACTCCAAAGACGTGCAGGTTTGTAGGTTAATTGGCTATGCAAAATTGCATTTTCCCTCGTGTGTAGGATAGTGTTAGTTGGTTGGTGTGGACTCGGTGGGCTGTAGGGCCTGGTTCCACATTGCATCTAAAGTAAAGTTTAAAGTGATACATACACCTGCTCCAGTGTTCATAGAGTTCATGGTTGATTCTTTACTTCAGAAACTCTTACCTCTCCTTCCCAGAACTCTCTTGAAAATACTGAGCAAGAGAACCTCTACAGCTCCCTTGGAAATGTTGATGTTTCCTTGTAGAAACTACTCATTTTCATCCTGAATGCTCAGCCCTTTATTTTTAGTGATGTGACCGCTGATACTCAGCCAGGAGAAACGTTATGTGTTGAATCTACTCAGTCCGGGTCCACAAAGGTTTAGGATAGGTGACATTTCGGGTTGGGATGAAACATTGCCTACCCATGTTCTCCAGAGATGCTGCCTGACCCACTGAGTTACTCCAACACTTTGTTTAGTTTACAGATATAGTACGGAAACAGGCCCTTTGGCCCACCGAGTCCGTACCGACCAACGGAACCCCGCACACTAATACTATCCTACATACAGTAGACAGAATTTACAATTTTACCAAGCCAATTAGTCTATAAACCTGTACGTCTTTGGAATGTGGGAGGAAACCGGAGCACCTGGAGCAAACCCACGCAGGTGCTCCGGTGCCACGGAGAACATACGAACTCCGTACAGATAGCACCCGCAGTCAGGATTGAACCTGGGTCTCTGGCGCAGTAAGGCAGCAACTCTACCGCTGCACTGCTATGTGGCCCACAGTCGAGGAAGGGGATATACAGGCCGGGGAAGACTGGATGGAGAAAGCTTTTCCTTGAAGAAGGAGCATACCTGACTTGTCCCTTCATCTCCTGTCAAGAGTGAGCAGAACCAAGAAGAGGAGAGGCAAAAGAGAAGGAAGGTTGTGTAGATGTTGATTTACGCTGAAGATAGAAGGAAGGTTATTGTTCTGAAAGGGGTGCAGGGACAGAGAAAACCAGGGGTACAAAGTCACTGAAAGTGGCCGGGAGGGTTGAAAGGGAGCTTAGGGAATGTAAATGAATTACAAGAGTTGTTCTGCTTATTTTCACTGCACTGTCGTGAGGTGGCACCAAGTGGAAGCAAGACTGCTTCCTGTAGTGGGCAGTGAGACAACAGCCAAGCTCATTTCAGGCCAATCTCGGCTGCCTTTTAGTACCAGGTTCAGATCAGTGGGCACCTGAATTCACCCATTGTCAGCCGCTGCCTCAGAGAAACTGCAGAGTCAATTACAATTTATACCTTAACACAAAAATAATTTATCAGTTCAACAAAAATGATACAGTACAAAATGCGCTCCTCCCTGTTTCCTTAGGATGTGCAAAACTGCATCCATCGCACACAGGTGTTTCCTTAGTACAAAGTCTTACAACCTTTCTAGGTTTAACTGGTTACCAGAACTTCAGTGAGTTCCTTCTTTGTGTTCTCACTTTCCCCTTCATGTTTCCTCATATGGTCAAACATTTTTTATGAGTCAGCATACCTTCACCACATCCCATTGCTGCAGTTCCTAGCTGTCTCCTGCTTTTCTGGTTGCTTGCCTCAAACCCGATTGCATTTGAATGTTTATTACTTCTTATTTCAGCAAGAGATCTGCAGAACTAGAGTGTAGAAACAAGGGACTGCAGGTGCTGGTTTACACAAAAGGACGCAAAGTGCTGGAGTAACTCAGCGGGTCAGGCAGTATCTCTGGAGAACATGGACAAGTGACATTTCGAGTTGGGACCCTTCTTCAAACTGGGGAAGGATCCCAACCTGAAACGTCATCTCTCCATGTTCTCCGGAGATGCTGCCTGGCCCGCTGATGTTGTCAAGCTGGAAAGGGTGCAGAGAAGATTTACGAGGATGTTACCAGGATTCGAGGGACTGAGCTACAGGGAGAGGTTGAGCAGGCTAGGATGAAGGTTGATCTTATAGATCTTATAGATGTGTACAAAATAATGAGAAGAATGGATCAGGTAAACGCACAGATTCTTGCCCAGAGTTGGGGAATCGAGAACCAGAGAACATAGGTTTAAGGTGAGGGGGGAAAGATTTACTGGGAACCTGAGGGGTAATTTTATTTTACACAAAGGGTGGTGGGTGTAAAGAACGAGCTGCTGGTGCAGGTTGTTGAGGCAGGTGTTTGAAAAACATTTGGACAGGTACATGGATAGGATAGGTTAAGAGGGATACATAGAAAATAGGTGCAGGAGTAGGCTATTCCGCCCTTCGAGCCAGCACCACCATTCAATATGGTCATGGCTGATCATCCACAATCAGTACCGTGTTCCTGCATTCTCCCCATATCCCTTGATTCCACTAGCCCTAAGAGCTCTATCTTACTTTCTTTTGAATGCATCCAGTGTATCGGCCTCCACTGCCTTCTGAGGCAGAGAATTCCACAAATTCACAACTCCCTGGGTGAAAAAGTTTTTCCTCATTTCAGTTCTAAATGGCCTTTCCCTTATTCTTAAACTGTGGTCCCTGGTTCTGGACTCCCCCAACATAGGGAACAGTTTCCTGCATCTAATCCCTTAATAATTTTATATGTTTCTATAAGATACCCTCTCATCCTTCGGTATTCCAGTGAATACAAGCCCAATCATTCAATTCAATGTCCTTCCTCAAATTAGGAGACCAAAACTGCACACAATACTTCAGGTGTTCTCTCGCCAGGGCTCTGTTCAACTGCAGAAGGACCTCTTTGCTCCTACACTCAAATCCTATTGTTATGAAGGCCAACATGCCATTAGCTTTCTTCACTGTCTGCTGTACCTACATGCTTACTTTCAGGGACTGATGTACAAGGACACCCAGGTCTCGTTGCACTTCCACTTTTCCTAATCTGACACCATTCAGATAATAATCTGCCTTCTTGTACTTGCCACCAAAGTGGACAACCTTAGATTTATCCACATTAAACTGCATCTGTCATACATCTGCCCACTCACCCAACCTATCCAAGTTACTCTGAATCCAATTAGCATTCTCTTCACAGGCCACACTGCCACCCAGCTTTGTGTCATCTGCAAAATTGCTAATGTTACTTTTAATTTCTTCATCTACAATTAATATATATTGTAAATAGGTGTGGTCCCAGCATCAAGCCTTGCTGCACCCCACAAATTTGCCATTCTGAAAGGGAACTATTAATTCCTACTCTTTGTTTCCTGTCTGCCCAACCAATTTTCTATCCATGTCAATACCTTACCCCCAATACCATGTGCTCTAATTTTGCCCACTAATCTCCTGTGTGGGACCTTATCAAAGGCTTTCTGAAAGTCCAGATACACTACATCCACTGGCTCTCCCTTATCGATTTTACTTGTTATATCCTCAAAAAATTCCAGAAGATTAGTCAAGCAAGATTTCCCCTTCGTAAATCCATGCTGACTTGGAGTGATCCTGTTACTGCTATCCAATAATTGATTCCAGCATTTTCCCCACCACCGATGTCAGGCTAACTGGTCTATAATTCCCTGCTTTCTCTCTCCCTCCTTTCTTAAAAAGTGGGATAATACCCTCCAATCCACAGTATCTATAGAACATTGGAAAATGATCGCCAATGTGTCCACAATTTCTGGAGCCAACTCCTTGAGTACCCTGGGATGCAGACCACCAGGCCCTGGGGATTTATCAGCCTTCAGTCTCATCAGTCTACCCAACATCATTTCCTGACTAATGTGAATTTCCTTCAGTTCCTCCGTCAGCCCAGATCCTCTGTCTCCTAGTACATCTGGGAGAATGTTTGTGTCTTCTTTAGTGAAGACAGAACCAAAGTACCAGTTCAACTTGTCTGCCATTTCCTTGTTCCCCATAATAAATTCACCTGCATCAGTCTTCAAGGGACCCACATTTGTCTTAACTGATCTTTTCCTTATCACAAACCAAAAGAAGCATTTACTATCCTTCTTTATATTCTTGGCTAGCATACCTTCATATTTCATCTTTTCTCCCCGTATTGCCTTTTTAGTTACCTTCTGTTGTTCTTTAAAAGTTTCCCAATCCTCTGGCTTTCCGCTCATCTTTGCTCTGTTATACATCTGCTCTTTTAGTTTTATACTGTCCTTGACTTCCCCTGTCTGCCACGGTTGCCTCTTACTCCGCTTAGAATCTTTCCTCTTTGGAACGAAATGATCCTGCATCTTCTGGAGTTTCCCAGAAATTATAGCCATGGGTGTTGCACCATCAGCCCTGCTAGGGTCCCTTTCCAGTCAACTTTGCCCATCTCCTCCCTCATGCCTCCATAGTCTCCTTTGTTCAACTGCAATACTGACACTTCTGTTTTTACCTTTTCCCTCTCAAATTGCAGATTAAAACATATCATATTATGGTCACTACTTCCTAATGGTTCTTTTACCTTGAGTTCCCTTTTGGAACAAAAGCAGGAAGATGGGACTAGAGTAGATGCGTCATGTCGGTCAGTGTGAGCAAGTTGGGCCGATGGGCCTGTTTCCATTGTCTAAGACTATAACTATGTCTGTAGTACTTTGTGTCCTTATCTGTAGAACTGCCCTTTCCCCTTTCATCAATGTCACTGTGTTTAGCTTTCTGTCCAGGTGTTGGCTGGTGGGTGGGGGAAATGGTATTGTGCCTTACAGTGCTTCAAGCCATACGCCAATGTTTGGGTGGGAGAGTCATCTTTGGACTTTGTTAGAATTATTATATCCTATGGAATGTGGATGGCTGTGGAATCAAAACCACTTGCTATCTCACTGGGCATTCACCACTGTTTCAGATTTTCAGGTGGATCCAAGTCTAGGTGGCAACATTTGGAAATTATCTTGGAAATCGTCTCTTCTATGAATTGCAATTCTTTATTAATTTTGCTGTGCTCTAAGCCAGTAGCAATTGTACATATTTCCAATCCTCAAGAGACTTTGGGGAATGCACAGTTTTTGTCCAATTCCATCCTGACCAGAGAATTGTGTGCATGAGATATTTACCAGAAGCTGCTTGGATTAGAGAATATTAGTAATAAGGAGAGTTTGGACAAACGTGGATTGTTTTGGTAAGTGGAAGCTGGATAGAAGTACAGTATATAAAATGTGAGAGGTATAGATAGGATAGACAGTCAGAAACCTTTTCCCCAGGGTGTAAATGTCAAAGACGAGAACAATGTTTGAAGGAGAGAGAGGCAAAGTGCAGGGCATGTTTTTTTCCCACAGAGGTTGGTGGGTGTCTGGAAGGCACTGCCAAGGATGGTGGTGGAGGCAGATACTGTAGTGACATTGAAGAAGCTTTTTGTAGGTGCATGGGTATGCAGGGGATAAAGGGGTTTGGATTATGCATAGGCAGATGAGAATAGTTCATGTTGGCATCATGTTCGACACAGACATTGGGCTCTATTATTTTATGTTCTAGGCAATTCATATTTTCTTTGTGGGGAACCATTTTAATTCTTACAAGAGTACCAGATGTTGTATAAGTAGCACAGGAGGAAAGATCTGTCCGGTTCTGAAGCTCCAGTGAGAGCAGTGTTTCCACTTTGAAGGAAATTACCCGAAATTCGGGAAATTCTGCTTGTCTTCGAGTAATTTTAGGGAAATGGAATAATTTCGGAAAATTTGGGAAAATATCCGCATCCAGCCCGCAAAGGGGTGTAAAGGTAACACACAAAGCACTGCCGGTTTGGCGCTCAAAGGTTTAAACAGAGCGCTGTCAGTTTAACATGTGGGAATTTAAACAAAGAGCTGTCGGCTGCAGCGCCACGGGTTCTAAATACAGCGCTACCGGCTGCAGCGCTATGGGCTTTAAACATAACACTATGGCCACAACGCTATGCGTCACAGACTGTTCAGGAAAATTCTCGTATAACAATGAGTCTTTTGAATTCTCTTTCTCAGTGGTAGTTGAGCCTTTGATTATTTTTCAGGCAGTGGTAGAATTCTGGATAAGCCTAGTGGTGAAAGGTTACCAGTGGGCGGTGGGACTGCAGTTACATTGGGATTGGCCTTGATCTTACAGAACGGGTGGGTGGGCTCAAGAGGCCGAGAGGGAGAGAGGGAGGGGAGGGAGAGGAGGGAGAGGGGAAGGAGAGTGTGAGAAGGAGGGCGAGAGAGGGAGGGGGAGTGAGAGAGGGAAGGAGGGAGAGAGGGAAGGAGGGAGAGGGAGTAAGAGAGGGATGGAGGGAGAGAAAAAAGGAAGGGGGAGAGAGAGGGAGGAAGAGAGAGAAAGGGAGGGAAAGGGAGGGAGAGAGGGAGAAGAGGGAGGAAGACAGGGAGAAGGAGGGAGGGAGAGAGGGAAAGAGAGGGCGGGGGAGCAAGAGAGGGCGGGAGAGAAAAAAAGGAAGGGGAGAGAGGGAGGGAAGAAGAGAGAGAGGGAGGGAGGAAGGGAAAGGGAGAGCAAGGGAGGGAGAGAGAGGGAGGGGGAGAGGGAGGGAGAGAGGGGGAGAGGGTGGGAGGGAGAGGGAGGGAGAGAGAGAGAGAGAGAGAGAGAGAGAGAGAGTGGGAGAGAGAGGGAGAAGGAGGGAAGGAGCGAAGGAGAGAGAGGGAGAGGGAGAGGGAGGGAAGGAGGGAGGGAAGGAGGGAGGGAAGGAGTGAGAGAGAGGGAGGGAGAGAGAGAGAGAGTGGGAGGGAGAAGGAGGGAAGGAGAGAGAGGGAGAGGGAATGAGGGGGAGAGGGAGGGAGGGAAGGAGGGAGGGAAGGAGGGAGGGAAGGAGTGAGAGAGAGGGAGGGTGGGAGGGAGGGAGGGAGGGAGAGAGCAGAGACTGAGACACATGAGAGCAGGTTGAAAAAACGAAGACAACGAAAGCTGTTGGAGGCAACGAAAGCTGCCTTGCATAACACTGTACAAGTGAGTAACAGAAGCAGGCAGATACAGTGTTGTTAGATAGATAGTTTTGCCTTGTTCTTCTTTGTGTTGTTAACGTGTGCCCACGAAAAAAACAACAAGAAATAGCATGCAGGAAGCATCTTTGAAAATTTCAGGAAATACCATCAAATTCCAGGAAATTTGTGATCATATTTAAGGAAAAAAAAATGTTGAGCTGTGGAGGCACTGAGTGAGAGTGAGAGTGAAATGATTTGTGGATAATTTGGTGGGAGAAGGCACGATTGTGGTGGAGATAAGAGGTATGTTGGTGTTGATGGCATGATCGATGGGGTACATGTGAAGCAGGTGTTTGGAGAGGATTTTAGGAAATTTAAGAATATAAGAATTAAGAGCAGATGTCAATCATGCAAGGCTTCATCTAGGCCCATCTTTTAATAAAATCAAAGCTGATCTTGGTCTCAGCTCTACTTCTTTGCATGTTCCTACCAAAACCTTTGACTTCCTTGTATAAAAATCTATTTTTGCCTTGAATATATTCAGTCTCTACTGCCGCAGCCCTCTAGAGTAGGAAATTCCTCATCTCCATCCTCAGTGGGAGATCTACAGGGCCGGATTTAGATGAAGAGAGGCCCTAAGCTATTTCACTTGTGAGGACCCCCCCCTTCCCAATCCCCCACCCCCACGACTAGAGGACCATGACTACCCGACAGTGACAGTGTGACACTTTTAGATCCTACTGTATGTTGTCATTAAACAGTTGGTTTTAAAATACATATTGGATTCACCGCGGGGCAGGCAATGCCTTACCTGGATCGCTGCTTGAAGCTCTGGAGTGTTGAGCCTGGTGCTTCAACATCATGGAGCTGTGGTTTGCGGAGCTCCCAGCCTCGGGCCGCGCTGATTTCAACATCGCGGAGCCCTTGGATCCCTTTGCCGAGGGCCGCCAGCGTGAATCTCCGCCCAGCTCAGCCTGTGGACTTCGGGAGCCGAGGTCTCCGGTAGGAAGTGGCCGATTCGGAAGTCCAAGCCGCTGAGAATGTTCTCCTGTTCCGACGTCGGATGCTGACCCCCACATTTCATTGTACCAATTGGTGCATGTGACAATAAGTGTCTCTTGAATTGAATGTAGAATATTAAGAAATGAAGAAACTACAAATACACTAAGAGCAAGAATGTTTTTCTCTCGCCTTCTTCATAGCAAAATCATCCAGAAGTTCACCAAGTTCTGTCTGTCTAAGTTTGTCACTCTCAATGCACAGAATGCTCAGTGCAGACAACCTCTCTTGAGACATTGTGCACCTTAATTCATTTTTAATTCTTTTGAGTCTTGAAAAAGACCTCTCTCCCGAACAGTTGGTGACCATTAAGCTAAGAAACAGCCGCAAGATTGCTTCCACATTAGGGAAGGCCATCTGAATTGTTTCCTTGTATATTATTTGATAAAGGTCTCAGGTCAACATCTTCTGGGTACGCTTCCATCAACAGTTCAACACCTTGCTGAATTTCTTGCTTTGATGCTGTCAGATTAGCAAGAAAGGAAAATCCTGAAGTGAACTGTACAAACTTGCACAAGTACTCAACAAGTGCACAAGTACTCAATAACAGTTTGGATTTCTGAATGGCTTTAATGACCTTGTGGAACTGACCTAGCAGACGGGTCCAAAAATGCAGCATAAACACAAATTCCAGTTCTCCCATTTTCTGCAAAAGATTGTTAGCTTGAAGCCTGGTATCGCCCTTCACATTAACATCAGAGTACAAATGACTGAGGGCAAGTGATAGCACTGTAACTTTCCAAAATAGCTTCTGTGGCTTTTGCATGTGCCTCCCACCTAGTGTCTGACAAATATTTAGGCACTTTTGACTGAGGTTGCAAGAATGATTTTAGAACTGCCCATCTCTTTGTGGAGGATGAAAAGAAGGTATAAATTTCATTGATCATTCCAAAATAGTTCACTGCATCAAGGCAGCAATCAACAGCCGAACGGCCCACCAAATTTAATGAGTGAGCAGTGCATGGAATAAATCTTGCAACTTTGTTTTTTTCGAAGATTATTTGCTGCATACCCTTGTACCTACCAGCCATGTTGACAGCATTGTCATAAGACTGCCCTCGGAAGAAGAGCTCCAAATCGCGGCGGGCGCAGAACACATTAAGGTGGAGACAGAGGGGAACAAAGGTGAGGCCTCTGCTGCGGACAGACATTGAAACATAGAAAATAGGTGCAGGAGTAGGCCATTCGGCCCTTCGAGCCTGCACCGCCATTCAATATGATCATGGCTGATCATCCAACTCAGTATCCCATCCCTGCCTTCTCTCCATACCCCCTGATCCCTTTAGCCACAAGGGCCACATCTGACTCCCTCTTAAATATAGCCAATGAACAGGCCTCAACTACCTTCTGTTGCAGAGAGTTCCACAGATTCACCACTCTCTGTGTAAAAAATGATTTTCTCATCTCGGTCCTAAAAGATTTCCCTCTTATCCTTAAACTGTGACCCCTAGTTCTAGACTTCCCCAACATCGGGAATAATCTTCCTGCATCTAGCCTGTCCAACCCCTTAAGAATTTTGTAACTTTCTATAAGATCCCCCCTCAATCTTCTAAATTCTAGCGTGTACAAGCCGAGTCTATCCAGTCTTTCTTCATATGAAAGTCCTGCCATCCCAGGAATCAGTCTGGTGAACCTTCTCTGTACTCCCTCTATGGCAAGAATGTCTTTCCTCAGATTAGGAGACCAAAACTGTACGCAATGCTCCAGGTGTGGTCTCACCAACTGCAGTAGAACGTCCCTGCTCTTTAACTCAAATCCTTTTGCTCTGACCATTCGGTATCTGAGAGGGGGAGGTCAGGGGGGATGGTGAACACATGGCAGGGATGGAGGTTGGGGCCAGAGGAAGGCAGGTGAGTGGACTGAGGCCGAGTGGGTGGTCAGGGGATAGGGGGGTATGAGGACTGTGGGGTTGGGGAAGAGCTGGGGTCACCTGGTTTGAGGGGAATGGGGAAGACCCAGTGGAACAGCCACTGAGGTTACCAGGGTTGGGGGGACTAGCACTAGGACCCAGCGCGGTCAAACTCAGGGGAGTTGGAGTCTGCAGCATGGAGACTTCAGGCCCGGTGCTGAGTCCAGGCTGCAGGCTGCTGGAGGGCGGTGGAGTGGTGAGGGTCAGCGGGCAAAGCGTGGGAGGTCCCGGTGGGTGGGAAACCAGCCCCATCAGAGACTATGAGCAGGGTTAACTATAGAAAGGACCATTCCGCCTATCGTAGTGGGTGACTGCTTGTTCCCACCCACCCTTTACCCCGCCCAGAGCCTAAGCTCTTCTCCCTTGAAGCAGGCAGGTCGGGCACAGTCGGAGCTGGTTCTGACATTGTTAAACTTGCAACCGCGCACCGACTCGAACACTCCTGACTGTTGAAAGGACAAGGCCCAGAAAATACGAATATGTCAAAAGTTTTATACACCTTGGAGACCCCCCTAGATCTCGAGGCCCTAAGCTTAAGCTTGTCTAGCTTATACGTAAATCCGGCCCTGCCACTGGGTTATTAGCTACCCAAGTGGAATATGAGGTGTTGTTTCTCCAGTTTGTGTGTGGCATTCTGTCCATGGAGGAGGCCCAGGGCAGAAAGGTCAGTATTGGAATGGGACGAGGAGTTACCAACCGTACAATTTTTTTAATTGCTGCCCGAACTGTGCTGATGGAAATAAGTGTAAAAGAAAAGTGTATTTAAAGATCCAAAAAAATAATTAGTCATTTGTTTGGAGGCTGCAAAAAAAAAACCCCACATGCATTAACAATTCAACATCAGATTTTATTCAAATATAATATGAGAAGTGGTCTAATAAAAAATACAGCTTCTGGTAGTCATTAGTATAAATATAACAATGAACAGGAAGATAGAAATGAAGTCACGAAAAACTATTCTCAAGATATAATAGCAGTACATCACGTTATAACTTCCAGTTATCCTTGCAGTGATGATAAGTAAGTATGCTTTTTACATGTTCAAGATAAGTGCAGAGCAAGCTGAATAATACTGGTTTGAATAATTATTTCAAATTGCACAAATAGTAATTACAGCATAATGCGTTATATTAGTATGGCATAGTTCGACTGTGATGCAAATCAGCATTATCCCAATAATGCATTATCTTTCCTTTAGTGCCCATGCAGTACACCCTCCCCCCCTTCCCCCCAGTTTCCTTCCCCTTTCTGCATAAAATAATCTGGTCCACACACTGAACTCTCCTACCACCAGCTCAGAATACCACAGAACATGCCATGTACTTCAAATATAATGGGGCATTAGCTCAAAATGAGGAAGTTAGTAGTAAGGGAAACCAGCAGCACTTTTTGTAAATAAGAATGTCACTGAAGATAAAGTGCTAGTGGAGAGATATTGTAAACAACTATACAAATGCCATGGCATAATTATGGAAAAGAAAAAAATAAATTAAGCAAGCAGGTAGGATTCATATCTATCAAAATGATCATTGCCAACTGAGTAGTTTTTGAGTTTTATTCATGTTGGCAGACCAAACGCAAGTCAGTCATGCAAAATTATCATGTTCCTCATTTATGGATTTTGATGCCGAATACAAATCTGGGATCAAAATCATGTAGTCTTTTCGCTGATGGTTTGCACGCAACAAAAGCTTTTCCCTGCACACATGACAATAAACTAAACTAAAATAAAATTGTTTCTTTCAAAATCATAGAAATGTTTCAAGAGAGAGCAAGATTTAGCTCTTTGGGCTAAAGGAATCAAGGGATATGGGGAAAAAGCCGGAACGGGTACTGATTTTAGATAATCAGCCATGATCATGTTGAATGGCAGTGCTGGATTGAAGGGCCGAATGGCCTACTCCACCTATTTTTCTATGTTTCTAAATCAATGAATTGCTAAAGATGGGCCCCACTAGTGATTCAAATGATCCAAAGTTGTTTTTCTTTAGATCCACATCATGTTCACTTCAAGAATGGTGCCATTGTGTTTGTCTTGGCTGCAGCTGCTTTGTGTTATTGTCTATAATCTATAAATAAAGCCGACCTTCATTATATGTGGATAAATGTGAGGTTATCCACTTTGGTAGCAAAAACAGGAAGGCAGATCATTATTTAAATGGTGTCAAGTTGGGAAAAGGGGAAGTACAACGGGATCTGGGGGTTCTTGGTCATCAGTCATTGAAAGTAAGCATGCAGGTACAGCAGGCGGTGAAGAAAGCGAATGACATGTTGGCCTTCATGACAAGAGGAGTTGGGTATAGGAGCAAAGAGGTCCTTCTGCAGTTGTGTAGGGCCCTAGTGAGACCACACCTGGAGTATTGTGTGCAGTTTTGGTCCCCTAATTTGAGGAAGGACATTCTTGCTATTGAGGGAGTGCAGCATAGGTTCACCAGGTTAATTCCTGGGATGGCAGGACTGTCATATGCTGAGAGAATGGAGTGGCTGGGCTTGTATACTCTGGAATTTAGAAGGATGAGAAGGGATCTTATTGAAACATAAGATTATTAAGGGTTTGGACACGTTAGAGGCAGCAAACATGTTCCCGATGTTGGGGGAGTCCAGAACCAGGGGCCACAGTTTAAGAATAAAGGGGCTGTCCCACTACGGTGACCTAATCTGCGAGTTAAGAAGAGTGTCTTTGACCTTCAAGCTCGAGGGCACTCGCCTGGAAAACCTCGAGCTGGATCGACCGTCCGCGTTGAAACCGTGAGCTGGATCGACCGTCCGCGTTGAAACCGTGAGCTGGATCGACCAACCGTGCACACATACACATCGCAAAGGCGGGGGCTAGGAAAAGCGGGGGAGCGCAGTCTGAAAGTCACACCCACGATGAAGAGGAAGGTAAAAGACAGCTGCCACAGTGTATGGTAAGTCCTTTAGAGAGCACGGAAGGGAGGGGGGGGGCGGGAAGAGAAGGGGAGAGAAGAGGAGAGAAGGGGAGAGAAGGGGCGAGAAAGGGGGGGAGAAGGGGAGGAGAAGGGGGGAGAGTAGGAGTGGAAACACTTTTAAGAAGTATAATAAAGTTTAGCGGGCATTTTACCTTCCGGTCAGTTTTCCTTGGTCCTGAAAACTCCAATGAGCCAATCAAAATGTCCGGTCAGTGAAGGAGATTGCCTACGGCTGCCCTCGACTGCCTGTAACTAAATAGCGACCCCACTCCACTGCACTACGAGTTATTTATGAACCATGCCGACCAAATTTTACTCGCGGAAAATGTTTCAACATGCTGAAAAGAATTTACGCGACCTGGCTGAGGCCGCGAGTATTCGGGAACTTCCCTCGAGCATGAAGGAGAGTTCCAGTGACCTCCTAGGACCTCCTAGGACCACGTGTCGACCATGCTGCGAGTTTGAGTCAAGGGCAAACTCTTCTAAACTCGCGGATTAGGTCGTCGCAGTAGGACAGCCCCTTCAGGGGTAAGGCATTTAGAATGGAGATGAGGAACTTTTTCTCACAGAGTTGATAATCTGTGGAATACTCAGCCTCAGAGGGTGGTGGAGGCCGATTCTCTGGATGTTTTCAAGAGAGAGCTTGATAGAGCTCTTAAAGATGGTGGAGTCAGGCGACATGGGGAGAAGGCAGGAACGGGTTACTGATTGGGGATGATCAGCCATGATCACATTGAATGGTGGTGCTGGCTCGAAGGGCCGAATGGCCTACTCCTGCACCTATTGTCTATTATCTAACAACACACTGCAGACATACTAAAAGGCTCAAGTGCTTCCAGAAAACATAGCTGTCATTGTTAACAGAGCAATATAAATACAATTTTAACCAATTCAAACACACCTAAGCAAATTTAAATAAAAAAGAATGTTGATATTGATCCAGGATATCCTTGTGGAGTATTGCTGCAATGCTCTCCCTGGTCAGCAGTATAACCTGATTGGACACGCTTTATTTTGTTCAGTTATAAAATAGTTTAGGGGCACCATGTTCCGTCACCAGGCTAGCAATGCAAAAACTTGGACACATAATTTGAAGGCAATCAATAAAATTCCGCCAGGTATTTAAATTTAGTTACTGAAATAAATCTGAAATAAAAGCTTGTTATGATGATCAAGAAACCACTGGATGTCATAAATATTTCAATGTCAACTAAAACACCAAATAATGTAAATCTCTTATAGCTTGCGGTGCTGGCCTAGATGTTACTTCAGATTCACAGCAATTTGTATGGCATTCAACTTATCTCTGAATTAGTCTGTCATATCCCACTCTTGTAAGGCCATTAAGGATAGGAACTGGATGATGCCTTTCTCAACAAAACCTTTGTAGTAACTCATTAAGTAAAAAATACCCTATATGATAGTGAGCAAAGTTGTCATCAGCCTGGCTATAACATATGGACATACAATTTGTTTACCTACATCTATCCAACAGAACATGCAGAATATTTTTTCTTGCATTTTATTCAATTCATTTAACATCTGGGGAAAGGAAACAAAAAGTCATTCTCTGTGCCCTGCTAGTGCTCATATTTTTACAAATCCATCATAACTTTGACTCTTGCTATCTCCATAACTTCCACTAGCCGAGTAACATTTCAGTAACTCTGCATTCCTACTGTGTGTCCTCTTCTACACAGCCCATTCTACTCAGCCCTTCAATTACACCAGGACTTCAGTCATCGGCACTCCCAGAGACTGACACATTTTTTGGACCTGAAACATTAACACTGTCTCTTTTCCCACAGATTAAGTCTGACCTCAATTCTCTGTTTTTATATCCACACTATAAACCCTGGAATTCCCTTATTCATTCTCTCCACCTTTTCACTGTTAACTTATGGTGTCTCTTTCCTGCCTAGAATGATGCTCTTCAAAACCTCTTCACCTCAGCATTTCAAGAGACTCTAATCTCCCAGTTTTCCATTATAAATTCTGTGAATCTTCATCATTTAATTTCAACACAGTTATTAAATCTGCCGGTTTGTAATACAAAAGAGAAACATATAAATTTGTGACAGCTCAGAATTCCAGAACAATTTAACGACAACACAGGAAAACCCAAATAGCTGGAAGCATTATACTGTTCTATATGTTAGCAGCTTTGAAATTCATTGATTAGTTTAAAGTAAAACTAAAATGTTCGAAAGCTACACGTGATATTTTGGTCAGATACAACAGAGAAATTACATTTTGATTTCTTCAACCATTGGATCATTTTCATTCAGTGATGTTGCAGACTGGATCCAGACTCTCCTCTGAGATTTAATGACTATTTTTTATGGTCTAGATTGCATTTGGACTCCATATTGTTGTGGTAAACCTGAACATAAATAAACCAAAACAATAAATTAGTGTAAAATTATAGAGTCAATGGAATCTATTATGTATTATAGTTCATAATAAGTGTGTGAGATGATAATATTTCCACAATGTGATTTAAATAAATGGCTTGTAAGAAAACTATTAAAGGCAGGATAGGTAATACTAAGATGAACAGAATAACTCAACTAATAACTCACTAACACAAACATAACTAATAACACAAAATATAATAATAAGATGCAAAGTGCTGGAGTAACTCAACGGTTTAGAGAGCCACACTGGAGGACATGAATAGGTGAGGCTTTGGGTCAGGACTAATTAGTCTGAAGAAGGGTCACAACTGAAAATGTTGCCTATCTATGTCTTCCAGAGATGCTGCCTAGCCTGTTAAAACAGGACTTAGTTTAGGTTTGTTTAGTTTACAGATACACCGTGGAAACAGGCCCCTTGGCCCACGGAGTCCACGCTGACCAGTGATCACCCGTACATTGGTTCTATCCTACACACTATAGGGATAATTTACAGAAGCTAAGTCTTTGGAATGTGGGAGGAAACTGGAGCACCCGGGGAAAACCCACATGGTCACAGGGAGAACGTACAAACTCCATACAGACAGCACCCATAGACAGGTTCAAACCCAGGTCTCTGGCGCTGAGAGGGAGCTACTCTACTGCTACATCACTGTGCCACCCTATCCTTGCTGTCCTATCTGGAAGAGCAGGCACATTAAACCAGGGTCCTGGGCAAATTTATTTCTCAGCCATCATTATCAAAGTTAAATCAACAGGCCACTTATCACTGACTGTGTACAAGACCTTACCATGGACAAACAGGTTACATGTTTGCCTAGATAACAGTAGTGACTAATTAACCTACTTGTTACTAACTAGTAAAATAGCCAGTGATGTTCAGGTGCCATACAGAGAGATTATTTTGCATGAATACAAACCCCTTCTTATCAAGTCTTATAAATAAGCTAAGAGCTGCCCCAATTAGAGAGCGGTCCTGAACTACTATGTAGCTCATTGGAGACCCTCGGACTACCTTTGATTGGACTTCACTGGACTATATCTTTCACTAAATATTATTTCCTTTATCCTGTATCTGTGCGCTGTGTGACGGCTTGATTGAAATTGTGTATAGTCTTTCCGCTGACTGGATAGCATGCAACAAAAAACCATTTCACTATACCTCGGTACACGTGACAATAAACTAAACTAAATAATCCCATGTTCACTTACAGCCACTTCAGCATCTGCAAGCCGCTTTTCAAAAATACAAACTAAGTCTGAAAATGCGAGTCTTTTTCCTGGATCAAGAGCCCAGCAGTTTAGTATCACTTTGTAGCTGTGGAAACATGGAAAAGTAAGTTAGGAAATGGGGAACAATAACAATACATTGGATCAAAATAAATGAACTGCTTCAATCCCATAATGTTTGCTTGAAATGAATGTGCTTGCCGCTTTGCCCCAAATGAGTGGCTAATGCCCCTGTCCCACTTAGGAAACCTGAACGGAAACCTCTGGAGACTTTGCACCCCACCCAAGGTTTCCGTGCGGTTCCCGGAGGTTGCAGATGGTTGCCGGAGGTTGCAGGTAGTGGAAGCAGGTAGGGAGACTGACAAAAACCTCCTGGAACTGCACGGAAACCTTGGGTGGGGCGCAAAGTTTCTGGAGGTTTCCGTTCAGGTTTCCTAAGTGGGACAGGGGCATAAGAATGACTGAAATGATGGTCTAGATAGGATCCAAAGTGCCGTTGCTATATATTGCAATACAGCAATTATTTACTGGTTTCTTTCATTGAAAGGCATTTCACATTCTTCAAGGATGGTTTCACATTTGAACTTCACTGTCAATGATGCCTGTGGACTCCTGCACCCAAAGGACAAAGTGAATTTAATCAACTGGTGAGAGGTAAAAGATTTAATAGGAACCCTACAGATTCCTCCACCCCCCCCCCCCCGAAACATAGCCTATTCCTTTTCTCAAGAGATGCTGTCTGACCCGCTGAGTTACTCCAGCATTTTGTGCTAATCTTTAGAAAAACTTACATTGCTTCTGTTGCGTAAAATGGTTGATCCATCTTAAATCCACTCTTAATTAACTTGTAAAAGTTTGTATCTACTTGGATTCCAGGATATGGGTTGACACCTGAAGAAAGTCAAGATGTGACATTAACCAATACAACTGAGCAGAAATCATGGGATAACGTTTGGACATTAAAAATCCATCCTTACCAAGTGAGAATATTTCCCATAATAAGATTCCATATGACCAGACATCACTATGAATTGTGTAACTGCCTTCAAACAAGCTTTCAGGAGCCATCCATTTGACAGGTAATCGTGCCTATATTTAATGGGGAAACAAAATATCAAATATTAATATCAAATAAAAATATAAAATAAAATTAAATTAAAATAAAATAAAATAAAATAAAATAAAATAAAATATAATAAATAAAATAAAATAAAATAAAATAAAAATATAAAATAAAATAAAAATATCAAAATAAAATATTAAAGATCAAAAGATTAAATATTTAAAGTGAGAGAGGAAAGATTTAATAAAACCTGAAGGACAACTTTCTCACTCAGAGAGTGATGGGAATATGGAATGAGCTGCCAGAGGAGGTAGTTGAGGCAGGTACAATAGCAACATTTAAAAGACACTTGGGTAGGTACATGGGTAGGAAAGGTTTAGAGGGATACAAGCCAAATGCTGGCAAATGAGATAGGCTAAGATGGGGCATCTTGGTTGGCATGAATGAGGTGGGTGAAAGGGCCTGTTTCTGTGGTGTGACTATGTGAGATTCGGTAACAAGCCACCTTAATGACTTTTTCTCAGTATCATGAAAGGCCTAATAATGAGATTATTCTGCAGAGCACTTCAATTATTTCTTAACTAAAAGTATAAAAGACTGCAAGGATTCAGTAGGTCAAACAGCCTCTGTGGAGAAAGGAACATGTTAATGTTTCAGTTTGAAGACTGGCAAAGTGAGAAAATAAATATATTTTCAACTGGAGTATCAATGATAGAATGCACACCAAGGGTGTCAAGGTGACATAATTGCTTTTGGTGCTAAATAGAAGAAGAAATGTAATGCTTTTTAATTATAGCTCATCTGTGTGGAGGAAAGTAAGTAGAGGGAGATGAATGACGGTAGTAGCACGAGGAGGAGAATAAACCTGCAGGAACTAAGGTGACGTTTTGGGTCCAGACCCTTTCTTCATACACGTGATGATGCTTTGATGTGGTTTAGCAAATGACAAACAATTTATTTAATTCCATGAAATTTAACAGAATTAATAAAGAATCACATTAGCATCATTAATTGCTGAGGTCTTTCACTGAAATTGATGGATAGTGTATGAATTTCCAGAATTTTCTGTAGTTAGAATTAGAATTTCTTTATTTGTCATTCAAAACAAGTTTGAACGAAATTTAGTTACCATGCAGTCATAACAGTAAAAAAAGCAACAAAACACACAATTAACACAATTTAACACATACATCCATCACAGTGACTCTCCTGCAGGCACCTCCTCACTGTGATGGAAGGTAAAATAAGTCTTATCTCTTCCTTGTTTCTTCTCCCATGGTCAAGCAGTCAAACTGCTGTGTCGAGGCGATCGAGGCTCCCAATGTTGTAGCACCCGCCGGGCGTTGGAAGATCCTGTGGCCGATTTTAAGCCGCGCCGGGCGATGAAAGGCCCTGCGAACGGGCCAATTTAAGCCATACGATTCGGGGTGGGCGAAGCTGTTGTGAGCTCCCGATGTTACAGTCCACAGGGCTCGCGGCCGAAGCCTCCGAAGTCGAGTCACAGCCGCAATCGCAGCGCCACCACAGCCTCCGAAAGTCAACCAGCTCCGCGATGGTGAGTCCACAGGCTCTGCGACTGGAGCCCTTATGGTCGATTCCAGTTGGAGGCCACCAGCTCCTCGATGTTAAGTGCGAACAGAGATACGACATGGAAAAAGGTTGCTTCTCCGTTGAAGGAAGAGATTAAAAAGTCTACTCCTGCACCTATTTACTATGTCTATCTTTCTATGAGTTAGTTCATCTTATCAACAGCAGGCAGCAACAATAATTGGCAATTAATGTTGGTTACAGCACGTTTCCATCTGATTGTTATCTAGCAGATGCCGCCACAAGAATTCTTTGTGAGAATATTTCTAAATTTTTCCACTTGTTCAAAAAAACCCTGCAGATTAGAACTCCATTTAACCATTCCTGATCTTCTTTTGGGCGAAGGAGAAAAAATAGAAAGAAGAATTGCAAGGTATGTACAACAGGTAGATGACTCTCTCTTGTTTGATGTACACTGGTGTCAAATAATAAAATTAATTCCAAAGTACAGATATCAGATTAGACAAGGGAACAAAAAAAGAAGAACATAAACTTACATTGCCTCTCATGACATAGTTGGAATCTTGCATGATGTCTCTTGCCAATCCAAAGTCACATATCTTTGCAACTTTCCCATGTGTCACCAACACATTCCTGGCTGCCAGGTCCCTGTGAATGCACTAACAAAAGAGCCAGTGATTAACTTACTGTGGCAATGCAGACTGGCAGACTTTAAATACTTGACACAAAGACTGCTTAAGTAAGCTTACACTTCTTGATGTGAGGAAGTCCATTCCTCTGGCAACTTGGTATGAAAAGCTGAGAAGATCTTCAAACGTAACAACGTGTAGATCATCATCTTCATATTTACTGGCATTCTGATAGTCAGCTAATAAATTAAAAGTCCCAAAATTGTATTTATGGTTTAATCGTAACTGTGATATTTATACAAAATACTGGGGTATTTACACAAACGTGCATTTGCTCTTTGTTGGAAAATTCATATCAAGTTTGTTGTTTGCTATAGACATATACTTTAACCATTTGTCTTGTAGAAATCAAAATTACAGCATTAGATAACTTGAGATAACTTTTTCTCTTTTATTTGGACTAGGTTTAGTTGAGTACAATTACTTTTATATTCTCTGAGGAATATGGGCCAAACACAGGTAGGTGGGACTAGTGTAGATGGGACATGTTGTTCAGCGTGGACAAGTTGGGCCGAAGGGATTGTTTCCGCATTTTGCGATTCGATTACTATATTTGCACAGACTTAATATGAATTAATTCCACAAAAAGACGGGATTTCCAGTCAAGATTTTGTTTCACATTAAAATTTATTATCATGTAACAATAAAGTCACAAGAGTCACAACATAATTCTAATAATTTTAAGGTTGTAACAATGATCAATGGAAAATTGCTTACCAATAGCAACTTCTTCATTATTTACTAGCTTTATTAGTATTTCGAATTATTAAAAGTAAATCTTAAAGCACAATAAATGTGAATAGAAGTTATTTCTGAGTGTAAAAAAATCCTTCAATTTTCAATTGGAACAGCACAGCACAGGAATGGGCCCTTTAGTCCATAATGTTTGTGCCGAACGTGATGTCAAGTTAAACTGATCTCATCTGCTTGCACACGATCCATATCCCTCTATTCCCTGTCCTTCCATGTGCCTATCTAAAAGTCTCTTAAACGTGACAATCATATCTGCCCCCATCACCTCAGATGGTAGGGTGTTCCACGCCTCCACCACACTCTGTGCGAAAGGAAACTTGCCCCACACCTCAATTCTATGACAAGGTTTTCCATACTCATGAAACATGATGCATGTGTTATTGCTTTGCATTAGCTATCCCGAGTATCATTCATCACACATCTATAGCGCTTGCTTTAGTTGTCACTACATTCTTCAACGGATCATCTGTGGAAAATACCTGCCAGAATGTGATTTATTCCTTGATTGAATATCTTTACTGAACTGCAGTCTAACATGTTGTTTATGTTCACACAGAGAGTGGTGGGTATATGGAACGAGCTGCCATAGGAGGTGGGCGAGACAGGTATTTTGACAACAGTAAAAGTAATTTGGACAGATACACGGATAGGAAAAGTTTAGAGGGACATGGGCCAAATGCAGGCAGGCAGGCAGGTCTAGTGTAGATGGGGCATCTTGGTTGGTATGGACAAGTTGGGCCGAAAGGCCTCTTTCTGTGCTATATGACTCTATGCTATGGATTTCAAACAATTGAGAAAATGCCTTTTATTAGATAGATAACTCATTGTAACAATGTTCTTATTTTATCTGCTCAAAATAAAAAAACTAGATAAACATCTGCTAATCACACATTATAGTTCTCTATGTTTTACACACAGTACCAAAGAATCGTCTGTTCACAAACTGTGCTTGTTTATAGGAAACTGCTTACCCATATTGATTGGGCACGTTAGCTCATTCTCGCTGGACAATAAATCACAGTCGCTGATACGTGACAATGTATCTGTACCAGTCTTTTTGTTCATTGGCATGTACGATTCATTTTGCAGTAAATTTTTACCATTGTATCTAATCAAAATATGAAATAAAGATATTACGGTAACACATACAATTCCCAGTTCTAAGCATTTCTTGGAAAGCAAATATCGATAAGTAAAGCAAAACACTCATTACTTCTAGTGGTTGATTTATAATTAAACATCAAATCTGAAAATAAGAATGATCTTGAACAAAATCCATTTAAAAGTTTCCACTCTTATTGATTAGCTAAAGCAAGAACAAGATACAAAGAACTGCAGATGCTGCTTTACAAAAAAAGACACACTGTTGCAGTAACTCAACGGGTCAGGCAGCATCTCTGGAGTACATGAAGAGGTGGTATTTCAGGTCAGAAACTTTCTTCTGAATAAGGGTCCTGACCTGAAACGTCACCTATCCATGTTCTCTGGTAATGCTGCCTGACCCACTGAGTTACTTCAGCATCTTGTGTCTTTTTATTTAAGCAAGTAAACTCCCTTTATGGTGTATCTGTATGCTGTGGATGGCTTGATTGTAATCATATATTGTAGTTCTGCTGACTGGTTAGCACGCAACAAAAGCTTTTCACTATACCTCGGTCAGAAACTAAACACAAACTCAAAGTTGGGTTATCGAGATAAGGAAGTTACCAAATGTTAATACTGAAATGTGTTGTGTTTGCTGGTCTTCAGCAAGGCAACAGCTGTAACACCATAATTGGCCACTGTGGCCCATGACTGAAAGGAGAAAACACTCATGTTCAGAGCTGGAAGGTACACAAAATTGGTGGGGAAACTCAGCGGGTGCAGCAGCATCTATGGAGCGAAGGAAATAGGCGACGTTTCGGGCCGAAACCCTTCTTCAGACCAGACTCCATGTTCAGAGCTGCCAAGTTTTGTCAGAGCATTTCAGTATTCTAGTACTGTACCTGAAAATCAGTATTTTGCTGAGGAAATCAGTATTTTTATGCGGTGCCATTTTGCTAAAAAAAATGTTTTTTTAAAGTGCAGTCATACCCATGTAATAGTACAAGAATTCATAACTTTGCTACTAATTGACATGTCTTCTACGCACCTTACTTGACAGTGCATTCATTGCCATCACTTTATATATTGCTCTTTGAATGCCTGCTTCCTGCTTTTAGCACCAGATGATGATGTAGAAGCCATTTTGGAAGCCTCCCCCCCTCCCTCGCTCTCTCTCTCTCTCTCTCTCTCTCTCTCCCTCCCCCTCCCTCCCCTCCCTCCCCTCCCTCCCCTCCCTCCCCTCCCTCCCCTCCCTCCCCCTTTCCCTCTCTCTTCCTTCCTTTTTTTCTCCCTCCCTCTCTTATTCTCTCCCACCCACTTTCCCTCCCTCTCTCTCCCTCTCTCCTTCTCCCTCCCCTCTCTCTCTCCACACCCTCTCTCTCTCCACCCCTCCCTCTCTCCCCCCCTCCCTCTCTCCCCCTTGAGCCCACCCAAAGTTCTGTAAAATCAAGGCCAATCCCAATGTAACTGCAATCCCACTGGTAACCTTTCACCGCTAGGCTTATCCACAATTCTACCACGGCCTGAAAAATAATCAAAGGCTCAAAGAGAATTCCAAAGACTCATTGTTATATGAGAATTTTCCTGAACAGTCTGTGACCCATAGCGCTATGTTTAAAGCCCATAGCGCTATGCTTAAATGAAATACGCTCCAGCTGGTAGCACTATATTTAGAACCTACAGCCTTATAGCCGACAGCTCTTTATTTAAATTCCCACGTGTTAAACTGACAGCGCTCTGTTTAAACCTGGAGTGGGACAGGCAGCGACTCTGGAGAGAAGGAATGGGTGACGTTTCTGGTCGAGACCCTTCTTCAGACTGAACTGACTCCGTATTTAAAATCTGTATTTAACACAAAATCGTACACCAGTATTCTTATCGCATTTCCATACAAAATACGGAAAATCCATACTACTTGGCAGCTCTGCATGCTTTTTAGATCTAGTCCTGAAATATTGCTATGGTGCATGAGAGGAAACACCCATAAAGAACTGATCTTTGGTGATTACTTATAATGCAAGTGTTGGACATTCTGTGAACCTTGATCAAGGTACAACAGAAGTTGAGGGGGAAAAGAAAACATGTGTGTTTGTGTAATGCTGCTCTATACTACGTATCATGCATCTCTCTTGTGGTCTTTCAGAAACACCAGCCATTAGTGAGAAGTTGCAGTCAATTTCAACCAGCTGCTAGCATTGATATAATTGTGACCTCAACAGGCAATGTATTAAAGGAACACATATTAAAAAACACAATTTCTCTTCCAGGTGGCACAGCATTGCTCCTGGAGTCATAGTCTCACAAGTTTGGGCAAGTTTCCCCACAGCTCCATTACAGTAGGACTCTTGCCTTCCCTTCCATTCATATTCAACCAACACCTTTCCTTACATTGGACTCATTCTTTAGTTTAGTTTACGTTATTATTGTCATGTATACCAAGGTACAGTGAAAAGCTTTTGTGATATCCACTCGAAGAAAAGACTACACATGAATACAATCAAGCCGTCCAGTGCACAGATAAAGGATACAACACACATTCTCCCTCTTTGTGTCCCACTCTCTATTTCCCCCCTCCCCCTGTGCTTCTCTGGTTAATCATTCCCATATTCCCCTTCCTCCCACTTCCCCACCTTTTTCTTTGCTCTTAAACATTTTACTGGTAGTGCTTTCTCAAGGTCTGTCTTCTACATGTAGCAGAGATACTTCTAATAAAAATTATTATTGGAGATCGCACAGCAGTTTAGTTTACAGATACAGCACGGAAACAGGCCCTTCCCCGCACATTAACACTATCCTAC
The DNA here is from genome assembly GCF_010909765.2 of Amblyraja radiata. Lineage (NCBI taxonomy): Eukaryota > Metazoa > Chordata > Chondrichthyes > Rajiformes > Rajidae > Amblyraja > Amblyraja radiata. The sequence goes on from NC_045961.1 coordinate 52,354,102, forward strand.
ACACACACTAGGGACAATTTACACATACACCAAGCCAATTAACCTACATACCGGTACATCTTTGGAGTGTGGGATGAAACCGAAGATCTCGGAGAAAACCTACGTGGTCACAGGGAAAACGTGCCAACTCCGTAGACCGCACCCGTAGTCGGAAAATCGAAGCAGTCTCCACCGCTGTAAGCACTGTAAGGCAGCACCTCTACCGCTGCGCCACCGTGCCGCCCAGTTGCAATGGATGGGGGAATTAGTTAGTTGCACTGACCCGATTGTAGGTTTAGAGCTAAGGTCTATTAGACAGGAGTGTAAAGGGCCATACAAGGGCTCTTATGTACAAAGACGGTACAAAGGCACATTCTTCAAATGCACTCTTTCACTTCTCAAAATTACATCGTCAACACACACACACACGTCACTGCCTGCCATTCCGAAAGGGACCCGTTAATCCCTACTCTTTGTTTCCTGTCTGCCAACCACTTCTCTATCCATGTCAGCACTCTACCCCCAATACCATGCGCCCTAATTTTGCCCACTAATCAAATGCTTTCTGAAAGTCCAGGTACACTACATCCACTGGCTCTCCCTTGTCCATTTTCCTAGTTACATCTTCAAAAAATTCCAGAAGATTAGTCAAGCATGATTTCCCTGCGTAAATCCATGCTGACTTGGACCGATCCTGTTACTGCTATTCAAATGTCCGGCTATCTCATCTTTTATAATTGACTCCAGCATCTTCCCCACCACTGATGTCAGGCTAACTTGTCTATAATTCCATGTTTTCTCTCTCCCGGCTTTCTTAAAAAGTAGCTACCCTCCAATCCACAGGAACTGATCCTGAGTCTATAGAACATTGGAAAATGATCACCAATGCATCCACGATTTCTAGAGCCTCTTCCTTAAGTACCCTGGGATGCAGACCATCAGGCCCTGGGGATTTATCAGCCTTCAGTCCCATCAGTCTATCCAACACCATTTCCTGCCTAATGTGGATTTCCTTCAGTTCCTCTGTCACCCCAGATCACTGGCCACTACTATATCAGGAAGATTGTTTGTGTCCTCCTTAGTGAAGACGGATCCAAAGTACCTGTTCAACTCCTCTGCCATTTCCTTGTTCCCCATAATAAATTCACCTTTTTCGGTCTTCAAGGGTCCAACTTTGGTCTTAACTAATGTTTTCCTCTTCACATACCTAAAGAAGCTTTTACTATCCTGCTTTATATTCTTGGTTAGCTTACCTTTGTACCTCATCTTTTCTCCCCGTATTGTCTTTTTAGTTATCTTCTGTTGTTCTTTAAACATTACCCAATCCTCTTGTTTCCCGCTCATCTTTGCTGCATTATACTTCTTTGCTTTAATTTTTATACTGTCCCTGACGTCCCTTGTCAGCCATGGTCGTCCCTTTCTCCCCTTGGAATCTTTCTTCCTCCTAGGAGTGAACTGATCCTGCACCTTCTGTATTATTCCTAGAAACACCTGCCATTTTTGTTCCACTGTCATCCCTGCTAGTGTATCTTTCCAGTCAACTTTGGCCAGCTCCCCCCTCATAGTCGTCTTTATTCAACTGCAATACTAACACCTCCGATCTACCCTTCTCCCTCTCCAATTGTAGATTAAACCTGACCATGTTATGGTTGCTGCCTCCTAATGGCTCATTAACCTCGAGGTCTTTTATCAAATCCAGTTCATTACATAACACTAAATCCAGAATTGCCTTCTCCCTAGTAGGCTACAATACAAGCTGTTCTAAGAATCTATCATGAAGGCACGCTACAAAGTCCCTTTCTTGGGGTCCAGTACCAACCTGATTTTCCCAGTCTACCTTCATGTTGAAATCTCTCATAACAACCACAGCATTACTTTTACTACATGCCAATTTTAACTCCAAATAAGGATGAAATAAATGGCTAGTTCATTTCTCTTGTTGAAGGATAATTATAGGCACTATCCACTACCACAACAAAAAAAAAGGGTCATTTGCACATGAACCAGCAGACTGGGTCATGATCTATCTCAAACATACATCACCTCTGACATTCACCATTTTCCATGCCTCAAAATAGTATGGATATTTTGAAGTATAAATTGATCCTATAACTTACCACAGGAAACACACATTTTTGTAAACTATGTTAATACTTAAAGACAACAGAGCCAGACAGATTTGAAAAAAAGATTCCATCTGTTTTAAATACGTATTACAAGTCCATTTCAAGTTATGTTGTGTTTATTGTCAAATGCACAAATATGGTGAGGTACAGGTATAATGAAAATCACCAGCACAGAGACACAGACAACACACACAAAAAAAAAATTATATATTGAACTAAACCAGAAATATTTTTAAAACATGCAATGATATTGCCATTAATTTTGCCATTCAGGGCAATTTAACAGATTGCAGAAAGTAACAATTTTGACCAGATAATTCCAGTAGAAAATCCACGTTACCGTAATTGTTGGTCATTGTGAAGATTGTGGTAGAAGCTGAAGTTGTTGTGTGCAAAGACATCTGTTAATGTCCTATGGAATTTCTCCCGGTTATTTTTTAAGTAATTAAGGAGGTCTCCATAGCAACAATATTCAAAGATTAAATAAACTGGACCTAAAACAGCAGAAATTAAAGCATTCATAAATAGCATGATTTGGATATAAAGAAGGCATAAATACAAGAGTGCAGTTACTTACCCAAGTGAGTGCAAGCTCCTAAAAGATTCACTATATTTTCATGGCTCCCCATGTGAATCATCATTTTCAATTCAGACATCAAGGCTTCTTTTTCAGAAGGTTCATATTTTTCTTTTAAGTGGGGAATAAAAATATATTCATGAGTCTCTTATTTTAATTTAAATAATGAAGTGCATGTGTGCTCTAAGCCATTATTTTACACGCTTCAATGATATTCATGGACATTCCTTGAAAAATTGTTACTTTGTCATAAAGTTCATGGCAATCCCTGACCTATGATTGTTCAAAATAGGGAGAGGGAACATAGAGAAAGGTAGAGAACCTCAAGCAAACCTTAAAATCATGAAATGAATAGATCGGGTCTCTTGCACTGAGTCTCTTACCCAGAGCAGAGGAATTGAGAGCCAGAGGACATAGGTTTAAGGTGAGGGGGGAAAGATTTAATAGGAATCTGAGGGGTAGTTTTTCACTAAAAGGGTGGTGGGTGTATGGAACGAGTTGTCAGAGGAGGCAGTTGAGCTGGGGACTATTGCAACGTTTATTGCAACCAATTAGACAGGTACATGGATAGGACAGGTATAGGGGGATATGAGCCAAATGCAGGCAGGTGGGACTAGTGTAGATGGTACATATTGCTCAGTGTGGACAAGTTGGGCTGAAGGACCTGTTTCTACGCTGTATGGTTCTATGATACACATGGGCTCTAAGCAAAATGGCACAATGGAACTCTCCAAGTATCTCACTAGCCAAGCATCTTCTGCTCCACCAGTGGAACAATATGAAGATCCCACGTCACCGGCTGCCTCAAACCCACAGAACTGAAGTCATCCTCAGCCCCAATGCACTATCAATAAGATCAGATCAGAGGGTATTAACATAGTTCAATGAAGAAGAGTCCTGACCCAAAATGTCATCTATCCATATTCTCCAAAGATGCTGCCTTACCCATTGAGTTACTCCAGCATTTTGTGCCCTTTATTTGTAAACTAGCACCTCCAGTTCCTTGTGTCTACATTTTCTTGTTGCATTCGAATTAATCTAATATGGTTCTTGCTATTTTGCTGCAAACATGCCCATGCTGTTTACACTAATGCCCCAATTGTTCTGATGAAAGTGAACTCACTTACAAGGTCCTAATAACCAAGTCTACAAATCTACAAGTCTACTAATAAAATGTACTCAGGTTTGAAAACTTGCATTATTAGTATTGTAGCCTCCAACTTACAGCGTTTCAACACAAACCATCATTTATATCATTGCTATTTATCTGTTATCCAATTAATTGAACAAACATTATGTTATTTACTTATATTAAAGTGTATCAATGATGACTAATTTATAATGTTGGGAAATAACTCCGTGCTTTTGACCTTCTCTATATATGTTTTTTACTTTTGCTGTTATGTTAAGTAGGAGCTATGTAGAAATGTCAGGATCCATTCAGTTTTAATCATAACTTTATAAGAACATACTAGTAAACATTATCACGAATAAAATAAATAGCATTCCAAATACAAGATAATAAAACAACAAAAACCTTAAAAGAACACAGTCAGTCTGGAGAAGGGTCTCGACCCGCAATGTCACCTATGCCTTTTCTCCAGAGATGCTGCCTGTTCTGCTAAGTTACTCCAGCCTTTTGTGTGTTGCAGTCAGCAAATTGCTTTTAGCTATAGTTAAGTGTTGTAGCTTTTATTTTTATTTAATAATCCAAAATAACTTTTAATAAATGAATTAATTCATGTGAATAGAAAATTCCACCAAAAACTTGAAAGCGATATCATGCTTATATGTGTAGGAAGGAACTGCAGTTGCTGGTTTACCCTTCTTCTGGAGAAGGGCCTCAACCCAAAATATCGCTTATTCTTTTTCTCTAGAGATGCTGCCTGACCCGCTGAGTTGCTCCAGCTTTTTGTGTCTACCATTTTTATTTGAATGGTTTCTTGAGCATAAATATCCTCAAAGAAAGTGTGCCATAAATTGAACATACCCTTTAACATCTTCACAGCTACTTTGACACGAATATCAACTTTACTAATTCCATATGCTGTGGCTTCAACTACTTTTCCAAATGCTCCAGAGCCAAGTACACTCCCTGCGGGGAAAAAACAATTAGCAAGGAACTGGACCAAATCTTATTTACAGTTCATACTGGGCAATGATTTCAAATAAGGAATAATTATTATGGATATGAAATAGAAATTGAATTTGTAGTTTTGAATGGCAGTTAAGTAAACACATTAAAAAAAACATTTTTAAAACTTGCTCTGAAGTTGGGCAGCCAATCTTATGCCATCCATGCCCTTCTCGAGGAAGTATATATTTTGTAGCACATTTTGGAACAGATACTTACCCAGTTCTAAATTTTCTCGAGGAAATTCCCATTTGATATCATAAGCAATTTGACTAAAATCAACGTAATGGTATTCATTCTCAGAAGATCCAACCATCTGTATCATTTGGAGTTGACTTTCATAGCCAGGTTGCTTAAATGAAGATAAGGATACCCATTATTCAACTACAAATTTCTGTTGCATCATTAGTTATTTCGAGAGCAGCTATTCTTAAGAAGAAAATTATGATTATAGAACTATAGAAATCTGAACACTGTATTCTAACATACAATATTTCTGTTCTAATTTAATTTCCACTTTAGTGAAAGCATATCCCAAAAATAATATGAATCTGCTTTAGTTAGGATAAGAATGGCTTTCAGTTTCTTCTTTTATTGTTCTTATAACAGTATCTAAGGAATGGAACAAGTGAACTCTCACCTAGAATGCACCTGTCTCTTGTGTTGTGTCAAGCTCAATCAGTCAAGTTAACTTTATTGTCATATGCACAAGTACAGTAAGGTACAGGCACAATGAAAAGTTTGTTCACACCAGCATTATAGGGATATAGGCAATAAATAGAACATAACTTACACAGTGAAAAGAAAAGCAAGATTTTGGTGCAACAACACAATTAGAAACAACTCCATGTAAGTTTAAGAGGTGAGAACATACATTTGAGACACATCTTTCACAACTCCAATTTCAACCTGCCAACTGGATATAAACCGCATGCTTGTGACCTGATCAGCCTTTTCAGAAAGCATGTGGAATATCTGTAACTTTCTCATTGAACATATTTTTTGAGTTGATCATATTACATACATAAACTATTTAATACATATCCATTAGTAATACTATGACCATTTACCTTCTTGTATTTGTAGAATATGAAAGCCACTAAAGCAATTGTAACCAGAATAAAGATTCCAGCTGAGGTGACTAAGAGAGACTGCAAATATTTCACATCTGTAAAAAAGAGGGGAATTAATTTGTATTTTGTATAAATAAATTACAGCTTGATGGGCTGCATAACCTACTTCTTAGCCATACAATTTCAATGATCCCATGATAAAAACAATATAGTGTAGCACCAACATTATTATTCCTTGTACATATTCTTCTATGTTCTTTTAGATAGGCACAAGGGAATGCAGGGATATGGATCACGTGAAAGCACATGAGATTTGTTTAACTTGGCATCATTTTGGACGTTGTGACCTAAAGGGTCTGTACCTGTGTGGCACTGTTCTATGTACATTCTACCAGACTTCTGCATCATAATTAGTTCAAAATGTTGATATTAACTTTGCTTAAGGAATGATAAAACATGAATGAATGAAGCAACATTACCTTGCTTTTGAAGAAACATTTTCTTGCAGATTGATCCTACGATATTCTCTGCACAGCACTTCATTAAAAACCCACCCACCATGGTCCCAGAGTCCAGTACACTTGTTGTAATTTTGGTGCCAAATTCTTTTCCTTCTGACAGCTCAATCCGAATACCTTCAGTAACAGACTCTCCTTCAGTACAACTTAAATATGACAAAAAAATAGGCCAGGTTAGAAAACCACATCACAGAATATATATGCTCTTAATAGTCTTAATAGTCTTAATACAACTTAAATATGACAAAAAATAGGCCAGGTCAGAAAACCAAATCACAGAATATATATGCTCTTAATAGTCTTAATTACACTGACATCAGCTTTACACATCATCCAAGTGCGTTGGACAGAAATCACTTAATTATTTGGTTACTCTTTAAACATTTTTATTTAGTTTACTTTAGTATTGTGTCAAGAGTATGAAGAATTTAAATAAATTAACCAAAAATAGAAGAATCATGTTGCATAGATATCCTTGAGATATAGTTGCAATAGTGCTCTCCTCATTGATTAATATTTTCAAGATATACTTATGATGGCAAAAAAAATTCAGAACAATTAGATCAGGTTTTCCAGCGGCTTGTTTATCATGCACAGGAGTACCAGTATATTTGGTTGAATCCTTCTGGACTTTGGGAAGAACATGGGAATAGAATGCCTCTCTTGCACAAATTAAACTTTCTGTGGAGAAATCTTATTCATGATCGCAGTTGCAAAATTTTCAATTGGACTTTACGGGACTTTATCTTGCACAAAACGTTATTCCCTTTATCATGCTTCTGTCGATTGTAATCATGTCTAGCCTTTCTGCTAACTGTTCCGCACACAACAAATTGCTTTTCACTGTACCTCGGTACACGTGACAATAAACTAAAAAATAGAACAAAGTCTTTATTTTATTTAAATAATGATTTTTCATGTCTGTAAGAGCAGCACGCAGATAGTTCTACACAGCTGGAAATGGCCTTATTGCAAAAAATAGCAACATAGTGGCACTGAAAACAGTGCTGAAATGTGCGCAATGGAAAGGAAGGCAGATAAAAAATATTTGTTTACTGTAGGAAGTAAATAGTAAGTTTAAAACACCTTGAGTCAATTGAATAATTTTCATGTTATTATTTTAATGGTAACATCAAGTGGCCGTTACATTTTTTTGTACTTACAGCACTCCATTGCATTTTGTCCAGTTTATTCTGACTGAAGGATAACTTGCAGACATGCACGAAAGATGACTTTTTGTCCTTGAAAGCTCCAGAGATGGTTTTGCTGTCAAACGTGCAGTTTATAAATTTAGTGGATGGTCATATTTATGAACATATTATCAAGTGTTATGAACATAAGTTTATGAATATGTTATCAAGTTCATCTGAACTACCAACAGTAATAAAAAAAATCTATCTTACAGATATAATTACTGTTCTACACATTTCTACTGTTCCAAGACAAGTGGACTGGTTTGTCATGGATCACATCAAAAATTTTGTTGGAACTATGCTCATCCAAAGAGGAGGTGAATATCCCATCATAATCCCGACATGCCTTGTGGATAGAGGAAAGTATTTGCGATGTCTGGTGGTGAATCACTAATTAAAGGATAACTATGCTAGGACATTTTCTGGTAGTCACAGTATTAATGTGGCTGGCCACACTTCAGTTTCTGGCATTGGAAAGGCAGCTCACCTCTGGAATATCTTTTGCAGGTGCCTTGATGATAATAATACCATTGAATGTCAAGGGTAGGTGTTCCATTTTCTCTTGTTAGAAATGGTTACCGCCTGACCTGTCACCTGCCACTTAACAGCTTGTGCCCGAATGTTTGCAAGGTCTTAGTGCTTACAGGCATGAACTGCTTAATTTGCTCAGCATTGTGCAGTCCTCAGCAAACACGCCAACATCTGTTCTTATGATGGGTAATTGATGAAGCAGCTGTGGATGGTTAGACATGAAATCACAGCTCTACGCTCCCAGTGATATCCCGGGTCTGGTAGGTTCACTGCCAATAATAACAATGGATCTCCTTTGTGATCTACTGACTTGTCTCATAGTTTATTTACCCAGTCCACATGTGACAACTCCATCTTCATACCATTGTAATTGCCTGACCTTACGTTGAAGACTTACACAGACTCTTTGGTCCATCAAGTCCACACTGTCCATCAACCACCCAATTTTAATTAATCCAATCTCTGTACATTCTCTTCAATGCTCCCCAGATTTTACCAATCACTTACATACCAGGGACAAATTATAGTGGCAAATTAACCTACCTATTCACAAACCTTTGGGATGTTAGAGGAAACCTGCTGGAAACCATTTGATCACAACTTGGAAATTCCACAGAAACTTCACCATATATCAGGATTGAACCAATGTCTCTGGTGCTATCGGGCAGTAACTTTACTAGCTATGCCACTGTGGGGTAGCCTAGCCTATCTTATCTCTTCTCATAAGACAACTCATTGAAAGAAATAAGACACTTTTCAAAGGGTGGCACGGTGGCGCAGCGGTAGAGTTGCTGACTCACAGTGCCAGAGACCCGGGTTCGATCCTGACTACAGTTGCTGTCTATACGGAGTTTGAACCTCAATGAGGTTCACATGACAACAAATAAATTGTATTGTATCATTGTATCATTGTATGTTCTCCCTGTGACTGTGTGGGTTTCCTCCAGGTGCTCCGGTTTCTTCCCACACTCCAAAGACATTCAGGTTTATAGGTTAATTGGCTCCGGTAAAAAATTATAAATTGTCCCGTGTTCAGGATAGTGCTGGTGTACGGAGTGATCGCTGGTCAGCGCGGACTCGGTGGGCTAAAGGGTTTGTTTCTGTGCTATATTTCTTTTTTTGTTTTTTTTTGTTTTTTGTTTTTGTTTATTTTATTAGAAGTTAGTACAATACAAAACAATACAGTGGGACCTAATTTTAGGTGCCAACTATGTCATAACGTAATTATACATTCTATGTACAACCTCTAGTTTTATGTTTTTGAAAAGGAAATAAGAAAGACAAGAAGAAGAAAAAAGTAAAAAAATAAATTTAAAAAATTGGAGAAGAGAAAAAGAGGGAAAAATAGATAGTAGAAAATAGAAAAACGTGAAGTGTGTGTATAAGAAAAGAAAAAGTGGAAAATAGAAATAGGAGAGAAAGACCCTTAAAAGAGAAATTTTCAAATCTTTATTCGGAGATGTAAATCTATCCACGTCTGTGCTATATTTCTAAAGTCTAAATCAAAACTCTACAAAGTATTCCCAATATGGTCTCACCTATGTAATTGAAATAAAACATTCTTACTTTTGTACTCATTTTCCCTAACAATACACAACACCATTCTGTTTACAAAAATTAGTATTTGATGATACTTTTCATCATTTGGATGCTCACAAATCTTGTCTATATCAGATTATTGGATTATTTTATCAGCTTACTAATAAAATTTAAGCACTTAGCTATATAGCCTTTACTTACTTTTTACATATAAAGTAAAAGATGTCTGAAATTCTGTCTCCTCATTTTCTGCAAATAATTCGTAGATTCCAGGTTTATGTCCATGATCACAAAATGATGCAGAAAAACTAGGAAACAGTGAAAATAATTATGCAATGTACAAGCAGCAGACCTTAAGCAGAAAAAAAAATCTGCAATTAAAAAGTTTAAAGCAAATTGGTACTTTAGAGATAGCCAAATACAGCTCTTATTTCAATATTAGTATGATGGCATTGTGGATTTCCGCTAGTCTTGAGACTCTCTAACCATGGAAACAATCAAGCTGCTCAGATATGGCATGAAATAAATTTATAAATAGGTGCTTTATGACAAAGGTCTAGTATGATTAGTGTCATAGAGCATGGAAACAGACCCTTCAGTTCAATTCATCCATGCTGACCAAAATCCCCATCTAAGGGTCCCAATTCCTGACAAGAAACCGTCAATACCAACTCAGCATTTGTCCCCAATGGCGCCATAGCGTGTTCTGACCGGTTAACAAAAGCCTACACTCTATGACACATTTCATGCAATGCACTCAGCATTTGTCCCCAATGGCGCCATAGCGTGTTCTGACCGGTTAACAAAAGCCTACACTCTATGACACATTTCATGCAATGCACCTTGTGCTTTTCAGCAGAAAAAGGTGCTTAATATAACAGAAACATAGGAGCTAACTTAAGTCATTCAGCCCATCAAGTCTGCTCCACCATTCACTCATGGCTAATCTATGTTTCCCTCAACCCCATTCTCCTGCCTTCTCCCCGTAACCTTTAACACCCTTACAAACCAAGAACCTATCAATCTCGACTTTAAAAATACCCACTGACTTGGCCGCTACTGCAATGAATGGCAATGAATTCCACAGATTCACCACCCCCTGACTAAAAAATTCTTCCTCATCTCCATTCTAAAGGTGCACCTTTCATTCTATCCCTTCTGGTCCCTAACTCTCCCACTACAGGAAATATCCTCTCCATATCTACTCTATCTCTGTCTCATAATGTTGACTTTAGAGCAGCTGTTATGTTAATTATCTGGATTCCTGTTTATGCAATAATAATATTAAAATGTTCAAAAGTTAACCAGACACTTGGGGAAAATGTTAATAAGTAGAAAGCCCTTGCTTTCAGTTCGTGTTTTGCTTGCTTTGATGAGTGGTAGTATTGAGTCAGAGTGAGAAGTATATTGAAATTGGTTCAAACCGAAGATAGACACAAAAAGCTGGAGTAACTCAGTTGGTCAGGCAGCATCTCTGGAGAAAAGGAATTGGTGACTTTACGGGTCGAGACCCTTCTTCAGACTGAGAGTCAAGAAAAGGGGAAGTTGGTTCAGATGGTCAAGAACAGAGCAATTGTTGGGCCAGGCTGAAAAATCTCCTGTCAGTATACATTCTACAACTCATCTGTAGAAATTTGAGAGAATCCTTCCAAACATAAATATACTGATGTGCTTTCTCAATCACCACATCAGCATGTAGGGAGCAGTTTAGGTTGCTAGTGATATTGATGTCTAGGAACTTGAAGCTGTTGACTATCTCTACAGTGGCTCATTGAGGATAGAGTTGTGTTCACCCCTTTCCTTCCACTGGCTTTCTTAGGTCAACAAGCAACTCTTGCATCTTGCTGATGGTAATAATAATAATAATAATAATAATAATAATAATAATAATAATAATAATAATAATAATAATAATAATAAATTGAATTTATATAGCGCTTCTCAAGAACTCAAAGTCGCTTTACAAGGCAAGGCAAACAAAAAACAAAAACAAAACACAAACAAGAACACAAGAGGCAATAGCAGGGCTATTGTTCTGACACCATGACAAGGTTCGGGATCACTTTCATTGTTGTATATCTGGGAGACAACAGTGGTATCATCAATGAACATAAAGATTGAGATGCCGCTGTACTTGGCCATCCAATTGAAGGTGTACAAGGAGTAGAGCAGAGGACTAAGCACATAACACTGAGGTGTACCAGTGCTGATAATCAGGGTGGGAAAAATGTTACGACCAATTCTACTGACTGAAGCTAATCAGAAAGTCCAGAAGCTTATTGCAGATGTCAAAGCTGAGAGAATGGAACGGCTGGGCTTGTATACTCTGGAAATTAGATGAGATGGGATCTTATTGAAACATAAGATTATTAAGGGTTTGGACATGCTAGAGAAAACATGTTCCCGATGTTGTGGGAGTCCAGAACCAGGGGACACAGATTAAGAATAAGGGGTAAGCCGTTTAGAATCGAGATGAGGAAACACCTTTTCACACAGAGAGTTGAGTGTGGAATTCTGAAAACTTTCAAGAGAGAGCTAGATAGGGCTCTTGAAGATAGCGGAGTCAGGGGATATGGGGAGAAGGCGGGAATGGGGTACTGATTATGGATGATCAGCCATGATCACATTGAATGGCGGTGCTGGCTTGAAGGGCTGTATGGCCTACTCCTGCACCTATTGTCTATAGCCTAGAGTTTAGTTTAGTTTAGAGATACAGCGTGGAAACAGGCCCTTCAGCTCACTGAGTGCGTGCCGACCAACAATCACCCATACACTCGTTCTACTAATTTACAGAGGCCAATTAACCTACAAACCGTCAGTCTTTGGAATGTGGGAGGTAACCAGAGCACCCTGAGAAAACCCACATGATCACAAGGAGTACGTGCAAACTCCGTACAGATAACACCCGTTGTCAGGATTGAACCCGGGACTATGCCGCTGTAAAGCAGCAACTCTACTGCTGCACCACTGTGCCGCACTTTTTTTTAAATGTTAAAAAGAAATGGTGTCAGGATCTGGTAAGGGGGGATGAAAAATACGAAGTAGGTATATCCCTTTTTGCGCGGTCTTCATAATAGAGCTTTTGTTTCTTTTTCTTTTTCTTCTTTTCTATGGCCTATTTCTTAACTTTTTCCCTAACTCTTTGCTCAATGGGTCTTTCTTTCTGATCACTCTTTCACAATATCATGACTTTCTCTCACTTTCTTTACTTTCTTTATTTCTCTCTCTTTTTAAAGCTTAAAAAATGAAGTGGTACAATAAATGTAATAAGATATATTTGGCTTGTACTATTGTAATGTACTGTACTTCTAATAAATATAATTATTAAAAAAAAATAAAAATGTTTTCTTTTATTTTATAAATTTTTTAATTTAGAGATAGATAGATAGATAGATAGATAGATAGATAGATAGATAGATAGATAGATAGATAGATAGATAGATAGATGGATAGATGGATAGATGGATAGATAGATAGATAGATAGATAGATAGCCTTTATTGTCATTCAGACCGAAGTCTGAACAAAATTGCAGCAGTCATACATATAATACAATAAAATGGTGGTGAAGGCTAGCTATAATCAATGAATAGCAACCTTGCATAGGTGTTCTTGTAGTCAAGGTGATCCAGAGCAGAATGTGGTGCCAGGGGATTAAACTTGGTTCAATGAGAAATGAAGATAGTAACATAGCAGGCATATCTGGCAACTCTAGACTATGTGTGTGCTAAACAGAAAAAAGTTTGAATTTCAAATACCAAATGAATGTAATTCACAAAACTTGAGTTAGGATCTGCTTTAACATATACTGATATAAAAGACTATATATAGTAATAAACTGTTTCTGAAAACATTAGCTTTCTGTTAATCGTCCAACAAATTCAAAAACCTGTACCTGTTCCCAAATAAATTTGTAGGTTCACAAGGGAAGATTGTTTCTGAAAAATACCACTGGCACCTTATAAGTGGATATGCATTAAGTATGGCTTCAAAGCAAAAGTTTTCATCTTTACCAACATCATAGACTTTGTTTAGAGTTGATGAATTTATAAATCCTTTCTCTGTACAAAGAAAAGAATCAGAGGACAAACTTACTGCTTAATCACAGATTATTTTATGAAGCCTTTACATTTATTAACATATAAAATGGAAATACAATGTATTCACTCACTGTTAATATCAGTAACATATTATTAGCTAATTAAAATATAAATATTTACAGCACAATTTAGAGGAAAATGCATTGTCTGACTCAAGTATTAAATTCCAATTTCTGATCAATAATCAGTGACCACTGCCGAGTTTCTGCTGAGCAAGTGCTCTAATTCGATTAGACCACACAAAAAAGCCACTTGACCCCTCGTGCTCGAATTACTAATTTTATTTTGACTATGATAGCACTTGCAACTCCACCAGAGATTACTCTTAATTCCTGCAACTGACATACAAGTAGCTCTGTTAGAACGTAGCATTCCTAAGAAACCTCCCATTACAGAAAATTGTTTTATAAAACATGTTACGGTGGCTAGATATTCAGACCCGTAATAACAGTATTTTTCCCTTAATTTTCAAAAATACTTCTTAATAGCTGTAAGTTTATTTTTGATATTGTTAATAGAAGCAATTACTTACAAAATTCAATGACCACCTGCATTGAAACTGACAGATTGTATTCTTAAGAGCCAATGGTATCCGATTACTGTGGTGAGGTTACATAGAATTTATTTTATAGACTGTTTTTTTCCAAGACAGCTTTTTTCCCTGCTTAGACACAAAAAACTGGAGTAACTCAGTGGGACAAGCAGCATCTCTGGAGAGAAGGAATGGGTGACATTTCTGGTCGAGACCGTTCTTCAGGCTGGTTAAGGATAAGGGAAACGAGAGATATAGATGATGATGTAGAGAGATAAAGAAAAATGAATAAAAGATATGCAAAAAATTAACGATGATAAAGGAAACAGGCCATTTTTTGCTGTTTGTTAGGTGAAAATGTGAAGCTAGTGCGACTTGGGTGTGGAAGGGATAGAGAGGGAGGGAATGCCAGGCCTCCTGAAGTGAGAGAAATCAATATTCATACCACTGGGCTATAAGCGGCCCAAGCGATATATGAGTTGCTTTTCCTCCAATTTGCGTTTAGCCTCACTCAGACAATGGAGGAGACCTAGGACAGAAAAGTCTGTGTGGGAATGGGAAGGAGAGTTAAAGTGTTTGACAACCAGGAGATCATGTAGGTTCAGGCGGGCTGAGCGAAGGTATTCAGCGATACGATAGCACAGTCCACGTTTGGTATCACCGATGTACAAGAGTCCATATCTTGAACAACGGATACAGTAGATGAGGTTGGAGGAGGTGCAAGTGAACCTCTGCCTAACCTGAAAGGACTGTTGCGGTCCCTGGACAGGATCGAGGGAGATGGTATAGGGACAGGTGTTGCATATTTTACGGTTGCAGGGGAAGATACCTGGGGAGGGGGTGGTTTGGGTGAGAAGGAATGAGTTAACCAGGGAGTTGCAGAGGGAACGATCTCTGCGGAAGGCGGAAAGGGGTGATGAGAAAATGTGGCTAGTGGTGGGATCCCTTTGGAGGTGGCAGAGATTTTGGAGGATTATGTGTTGTATGTGAGGGCTGATGGGGTTGTAAGCAAGGGCTATTTGAAGTTAGAGAAGTCAATGTTTATACCGCTGGAGTGTAAGCTACCCAAGCGAAATATGAGGGAAATATGATTCCTCCAATTTGCGCCGGGCCTCACTCTGACAAAGGAGGAGGCCTACGACAGAAAGGTCCGATTGGGAATGGGAGGGGGAGTTAAAATGCTGAACAACCGGGAGATCAGGCAGGTTAAGGCAGACTGAGCGGAGGTTTTCAGCAAAACGATTGCCGAGCCTGCGCTTGGTCTCGCCGATGTACACGAGTTGACACCTCGAACAGCGGATACAGTAGATGAAGTTGGAGGAGGTGCGTAAACCTCTGCCTCACCTGGAAAGACTGTCAGGGACCTTGGATGGAGTCAAGTGGGAAGGGGGTGCTTTGGGTGGAAAAGGAGGAGTTGACCAGGGAGTTACGGAGGGAATGGTCTCTGCGGAAAGCAGAAAGGGGTGGAGATGAGAAGATGTGGCCAGTAATGGGATCCCGTTGGAGGTGGCGAAAATGTTGTATGATTATATACTGTATGCAAAGTCAAATGGTGGTTTGTGAGGTGGTCGTATTACGCTGACTGGATCTTACAGTGGATGGTAGGATTTCTTCATTGATCATGGAGACTGATTGTGGTTAGTGGGGGTAAAAAGATGATTATCTGCAGGTCGGGAATGAGCAGGGAAACACATTGACAAATTAGTGCAATGAGATTGCCTTAGGCCAGGGTAGTTAATTGTCCAATAAACCAATAGTAAGTATTCTCGCTTTTCATTCTCAACAAAGGAAGTGACTAATATTCCTACTGCATAAAATCTGCCTTTCTTACCTCCCTTCAGCCTTCTGTTATTAAAAATAGAACAATATAGTCAGTGCCACAATAACATTTTAACTACTTACTACAAATTATCTGGCCACTTGCCCTCCATTCCGCCTACATTAAAACCAGATGTGGGCAATCTTGAGCCAGGTTTAGTTCCTGTTCCAGATTTAATTTGTATTGTAACTTCCCTTATTACCTCAATCAATCTTTTTTTTATCAGGTACAACTTCTCAAAGCACAGGGGATAGAATCATAGAGTTATACACCATGGAAACAAACCATTTGGCCCAACTTCCCCATGCTGACCAAGTTGCCTATCTGAGGTCATCCTATTTGCTTGCATTTGGCCCATACCCCTTTAAACCTCCAGTTTTAATCTACCTTACCCTGGAAAACGAGTGTGACCATTTACCTTATTTATGCCCCTCATAATTTTATATACTTCTATAAAATCATCCCTCAGTCTCCTACTCCCCAGGATCAAAAGTCCCAGCCTATCCAGCGTCTCCTTAAGCCATCTTGTATCAGTAAGAATCTTATGAACCTTTTCTGCACCTAAACCAGTGTCTAGCAAGGATCAAAATTGTAAACAATACTCCAAGTGAAGACTCACCAATGTTCCTGGTTCAACTTAGCAAAATATAACACTATCTCAGTTGATCTGGATCCTCGAAATCTCACGTAACCGTTTTACTGTGCATTAAGCCATCAATTTTAGTGTCATCCACAAACTTACCATGCCAACCACATTTCCTTCCAAATTGGTAATATAGATGAAGAAAAACAATGGATCAATAGTCACAGGCCTCCAATCTGACAACGCACTATTCACTGTTACACTCTGACCCCTAGCAACAAGCCAATTTGTTATCCAATTGGTTAGCTTATACTAGATCCCACATGATCTCGCCTTCAGGATGATTCAACTTCAAATGTTTTGGCTGAAAATTGGTTTAACCACCAATTGCAAGATTGGGTTAAACTACATTAGGCTCAATTAAGTTCTTAGTTGTGTCCTCCTAGTTAAAACTGATCATTATTTAATTATTGTCTCAAAATCCAAAGTTAACTTCTAACTTCTATTCGTCAGCACAAATTGTCTTTTTAAACACCAATTTAATTTTCTACAACTTTACTAGTAACAAGCATGTAGAACTCAAACTTTTTTGTCACAACGATCGAGTCTATCCATTCTGCTACACAGTTGCTTGCATCCTTCCCTTTGACCCTCTTCCGATCTAAAATTACATCATTCTCTTGATTCCACCCCATTTGCCGCCTTCTCTCTCCAGGCACAAGCTATCCACTAGACCCACCTCCTGTTCATTTGATCCTCTGGTGATCAAACTGTTGACCGCTAATAAAAAGGTGGAGTATTTTATTATATGTCAGAGGTTTAAAGATGTTGGTTAGGTATCCTTTTACATTAATTGATGGAGATAAACATTCAGATTCAGCAAGAAAAACAGGGAGCCCAATGTTTTGTTCATCTCAAGCATTAACTCTATTTTGGCTTCCACATATGTTACCCAACTTGCTGATAATTTCCAACATTTTCTGTTTCATATATCCAGCATCTGTAGCCTTTTTGATTTTCATAGTGCAACTAAACCTGGGGTGTAGGAAGAAACTGCACGCTGGCTTATTCCAAAGAGAGGCACAAAATGTTGGAGTAACTCAGTGGGTCAGGCAGCATCTCTGGAGAAAAGGATCACATGATGTTTCAAGTCTGAACCCTTCTTCAACATTACCTATTCTCCAGAGATGCTGCCTGACCTGCTGAGTTACTCCAACATTTTGTGTCTATCTTTGGTGTAAATCAGCATCTACGGTTCCTTCCCATGCATTTTGTCTGCAGTTGTTTGTTTCTATGAAGAATGTTTCTCCTGGCTGAGAAATCTTGAGCAAGGGTCATAATCTCAGAACAAGGGGCAGGCTAGTTAGGACAGAGATGAGGAAAATTTTCTTCCTTCAGAAGGTGGTGAATCTTTGGGAATTCTCTCCCCAGAGTGTTGTATGCGTTCAGCCATTGAGTTAATTCAAAACAAAGAATGATAGATTTCTGGATATTAAGGAAATCGTGTTACATGGGGATAGTGCAGTAAAACAAAGGTGAGGTAGAACATTAAGCACAAGTTTAATAAATGACAGAGAAGGTTTAAAGAGCCAAAGGGCCAGCTTTGTATATTCAAGGCAGGAGATGGTATTCTGGTGCAATTAGCTGAACTGCTACCATATAGCTCCAGCGACCCAGGTTCCTCACCTTCAGTACTGTTTGACTGTGGGGTTCAATTATTGGGCTTTGACTGCAAGGGGTTTTCCTTTGGTTCTCAGCTTTTTCCCACATCCCAATAACATGCAGATTGGTAGGTTAATTGTTCACTGTAAATTGTCTGTGGTTTCGGTAGGTGATAAAATCAGTGAGAAGTTGATGGGAAGGGGGAAAAGCATAAGATGAGATAGGTAGACAAAAATGCGAGAGAAACTCAGTGGGTGAGGCAGCATCTATGGAGTGAAGGAAATAGGCAACGTTTCGGGTCGAGACCTTTCTTCAGATTAATTTCAGATTATTTTAAATGAGAGAAGTGAAGTATTTTTGCAAATGGGTACATGACAGTCAGTGTGGACTTCGTGGGTGAAGGTACTTTTTCCATGTGGTACGGCTTTATGTCTTTATCTGTAGATCTTTGGACATGAACAGCAGGGTAGACAGGGATTGAATGGACCACTCTTGCTTCTATCACTTATTTTCTTACATCCAATTATCTCAGCCCATCTGTCGCTGGCATCATAATCTATACCTTTATCTGTGAACCCCCCCTCTCATCTGATGTTCCAAAAATCATACCACTTTGAATGAGTCTTTGGATATCTGTCCTGATAGTTCTTTTTATCACTCTGTAACATATTTTATCAGTTTTGTTTGATAGCTCTTTTTTAAAGTATCTTGGGCTATCTCTGTCTTTGCTTTTGAGGTTAATATTTAGCTCATTGTAGCACTTTTCAACTCCAATTATTCAAATGCAAAATTATGAAACATCAACTTACCAAATACTGTTAACTTGATTGTCTTGTTTGAATGCTGTGTAGAAGTACATGTATACGATCCACTATCTTTTAAACTTACTGAATTAATAAACCGGTACTTATATTTTACACGTGCATCAAATGTTTGACGTGAGCTTTCAGTGTGCAGGACCTGCATTATTGATAAAATAATAATAACTGCATTGAAATTTATGAAGTAATACATACTAAAACAATTAAAGTGAGTGTCATACCTCTGTTGTACGTCCTGCCTTTGTGTCATTAGTCCAGGCTACATTGAATCTATAATCTTTGTATGAAGCGATACACCTTATCAGAAATTGTTCACCAACTTTACGGTAAACATGTAGGACTGGAATTTTTATGTCTGATTTGATATTAAGATCTACAATTCAAAGGCAAAAAACATTATAATTATAAAATTTACTAAAGGCTTTGCAACACTAAACATGAATTAACACAAATGAATTAAAAAACGATACTTTTAGCTAGGAAAGTACATTTCAGTGACTAATTTTCAGACAGAAACTAACCAAATTCCCGTTTCTCTCCTTCTCATCTCTACCCTTTGTCCACCCATCTGCCAATCAAAATCTCCCCTCACCTGAAGCCACCCATCACTTGCCAAGCTTTGTCCTGTCCTGCCCCTCCACCCCACTTCTCTTTCATGTTTCTCCCCTTTGTACAATCAGTCTAAAAAGAATCCTAAAACGTCACCCATCTATGTTCTTTAGAGATGCTGCCTAAAGAACACTCTTCAGATTTTTCATGCACACTCTATGCACACAGGGCAATATACCACGGCCAATTAACCTGCCAATCTGGAACAAGAAACAAATTGCTGCAGGGGCTTAACAGGTCAGTCATCATCTACGGAGGCAAAGGAATAGTTGGTGTTTAAACTGACACCTTCCACCATTCCCGAAAAGAAATGAGGATCATCCAGGAGAATCCTGCAAGATCACATGGAAATTGTACAAACTCCATGCAGGCAAAACTGGAGGTTAGGATTTAATCGAGAGTCAAGAGTGTTTGGTGGTCAATGGAACAAAAAAAATCTTATTTGCAGCAGCTTAACGGGCCTGTAAACACAATACACGTAAATAATGTTGAACCAAGGCTGCTGGAATTGTAAGGCAGCAGGTCTACCAGCTGCACCATTGTGCTGCCCCTTACCAAGTACCATTTGTGTTGGGTATGTGGATCAGTATTTTGAAGTATTTATCAACCGGTTGATTACTTTGTTTGTATGAAATAGTTTGAGCAGGTGCTGTGACCATGATGGGAACAGCTGTTAACAAGGAAGGAAAATGCTTGTCATCTCACAGAACAGAAGGAGGGCGACCTAGAGAAGGGAAGCAGCGTTGTTCTCAGAGACAGAAGTGGGGGCTGTCTCAGAAAAGAGAAGTGGAGGCAGATAGGGAAGTGATTGTGATTTTAGAAAGAGAAGTGGTTGGAAAGTAGTAGATGGTGCAAGGAAAAGATAAAATGACCAAGGTTCTAATTCCAAGTACTTGGAAATATCAATTTAAAATATCTTTACAAAATTCTAAGAAGATTATAGGTGTACACCTATACACCATATATTATCCTTAAAATATGGTAATCAACTTTTATGACCAAAAGAAAATATTACGATTTCCTTGGAGCACAGGAGGCTGAGGGGTGAACTTATAGAGGTGTATATGAGGGGAATAGATAGGGTGAAAGCACAGAGTATTTTACTCAGAGTAGGGGAATCAAAAACCAAGGGACAGGTTTACGGGAAGAGGGGAAAATTTAATAGGGCCTTGAAGGGTAACTTTTTCACTCAGAGGATGGCGGGTGTATGGAATGAGCTGTCAGAGGAGGTAGTTCAGGCAGGTACTATAACAACATTCAAAAGACAAAAGGACACAAAATGCTGAAGTAATTCAGCAGATCAGGCAGCATCTCTGGAGAACATGGATAGATTATGTTTCAGGTTGACACCCTTCTTCGGACTGATTATGGGAAGCGGGGGGGGAGAAAGTTGGAAAAGGGGGAAGGCAGGACAAAGTGTGACAGGTAATAGGTAGGCACAGGCAATGGGGTTTTTGATAGGCAGATGGTTGGAATAAAAGACATGATAAGAGCAGAAGGTGTGACCCAAGTTGGAAGAGTTGTGGATTGTGGGGCCAGGGAGTGGAAAGTAGCGGGGGAGGGGGAGGGGGGAAGGGGGTTGGTGGAAGGGAGAAATAGGTTGGAGTTCAGGTGGGGCACAGGGGAGGGAAGAGAGGGCAGCAGGAGGAGTGTGAGGGAGAAAATGGGGAGAAGGGGGGGTATAGGTTACTTCAAATTGGAGAATTTTCAATGTTCATACAGTTGGGTTGTAAGCTACCCAAGCGGAATATGAGGTGCTGTTCCTCCAGTTTGAAAGTGGCCTCACTCTGGCATTGGAGGAGTGGTAAGGGGAGTTAAAATAGTTTTCAACCGGGAGATCCAGTAGATGCAGGGGAACCAAGCGAAAGTGTTCAGTTAATGGTTTAGGTGGGAAGGGGTGAGTTACAGAGGGATCATTCTCTGCGGCATGCGAAAAGGGGTGGAGATGGGAAGATGTGACTAGTGGAGGTATCACGTTGGAGGTGCCAGAAATATCAGAGTATGATGTATTGGATGCGGCAGCTGGTGGGGTAAAAGATGAGGACCCTGGAAAATCTTTCCTTATTCTGTCTGGGAGGAGGGAAAGCAAGAGCAGAACTCCGGGACAGAGGAGGCGTGGGTTAGAGGTCCATCTATGACAGAAGGAGGTAAATCACGTCCTCAGAGATATTGCCTGAAGGCTTCACAGATCGATCTCTTCTCCTGCCTTCCAGCGCCGCGCGGATTAGTCTGTTCCCCATCACTCCCCGGGACAGTCCGCCCCTTCCTGCGCCATCGCGTCTTTACTGGAGCTGAGAATGGCTGGCAGAGGTTTCCAACTGGACTTTTGGAGGGACCCGAAGCAGCCCCCCCAGCCCCAAGCAGCTCCCCAGCCCCAACACAGCCCCAAGCAGCAGCCCAGCATCGGAGACCCGACCCAGCCCAGCCCAGCCCAGCCCAGCCCAGCCCAGCCCAGCGTAGGAGACCCAGCCCACGCCCGGAATCGGAGATGTCGCTATTGTCGCCAAACGGAAAGCAGAGACTCTGATCCCGGTGGAGGAGAATGACCAGCGACTGCTGTGAGTCCCTATCGCACAGCCAATTCCAGCCACTACCCCTCTGGTCCCCCTTGCAGGCTCCTGCCCCCCCCCCCCCCCCCGTGATGCCCCCCCCCTCTCCCCCATGGCTCTTCAGCATCTTTTCTACAAGCTCACCCTCCCCCGCCCACACACACACCTCTCCCCCCACAACTCTCCCCCGCTCACACACCCCTCCCCCCTCCCCCCACACACACATACCACCCACACACCCCATCCCTCCACACACAAACCCACCGCCCACACACCCCATCCCCCACACCCTACTACCCACACCCCCTCCCACCCACACACTGCTACCCACAACCCCCTCCCCCCACACTCCCCCACATACACACCCACCCCCTCACAAACCCCCCCCCCCCCACCACCCACAAACACACCTCCGCCCACACACCTAGCTGTCCTGTGCATGGCTGCCCAGCCAGCAGCTGTCTGTCTTTTCATCTTTTTATTTTTATTTTAGTTAGTTAAAGTGTTTTGTTTGGAGGTCTAGACTTTTTTATGTGGGGGGTGGGGGGGGAAGGGGGAAGGGGGAAACTACCTTTCAGGGTCCCTACCTGGTCGGAGAGGCAGCTTTTCTCCGGGCTGCAGCTTCGACCCGTCCTCGCGGCCTACCAGCGGGCCTGGAGCGGCGTTTCCTGTCGGGGACCGCCCAGAACCTCGGCTTCGGCGGCGGCACAGCGCTGGAGCGCTATCGCGGAGCGGGCGATGCCTTGCCCGGGTCGCCGCGCTGGAGCTCCGGTGAGCTGAAGTTCGTTGAGGAAAACATCGCGGAGCTGCGGGACTGTGGAGCGACCAGCTGCGGGCGGCAGTGCTGAACTTTACACTGGGAGCCTGGGATCTCTAGATGAGATCGCCAGTTGTGGAGCTCCAACCGGTGCAGCCTTGTTGGCTTCGGAAGCCGCGGCCTCCAGTACGGAAGCGGCCGTTCCACGGTTCCCAAACCGCTGAGAGGACTCTCCCGACGCCGGAGCAACATCACCCGGCGAGAACGGCCTGGAACATCCGGCCTCCGTAGAGGCAACTGTGGAGGCCTCAATAGGCCCGACTATGGGTGAACTGGGGTTGGGGACTGGACTTTGTGCCTTCCCTCATAATGGGAACCATTGTGGGGGATGTTCTTTATGTTTAAAACTCTTATTAATGTTATGTCTGTATTCCTTTTTTATGTGCTGCAAAATGGCAAGAAGCATTTCACTTCACTACACCTAGGTGTATGTGAATGTGACCAATAAAATACCTTTGATACACCCCTCTCACCCCACACAACCCCCCGCACCCACAACCCCCCCCTGCCCCCACAACGCCCCACACACCCCTCCCCCGTTCACACCCCCCGCCCACACCCCCCCGCCCACACACAACCCACCCCCCTTCCCACACACACCCCGCCCACACACACACCCCCCGCCCACACACACCCCCGCCCACACACACACCCTTCCCCACACACACACCCCTCCCCCACACACACACCCCTCCCCCACACACACACCCCTCCCCCACACACACACCCCGCCCACACACACCCCCGCCCACACCCACACCCTCCCCCACACACACACCCTCCCCCACACACACCCGCCCACACACACACACCCCTCCCCCACACACACACCCCTCCCCCACACACACACATACCCCTCCCCCACACACACACATACCCCTCCCCCCCAAACACACACACGCCCCCCCCTCACACACACACACACACCCCTCCCCCACACACACACCCCTCCCCCACACACACACCCCTCCCACATCCCTCTTCTCCCCCCTCCCACCCATATCATTCCTGATCCCATACCCAAGCGCCAGAGATTAAAGTAGTCCAATACATGGAGTAGAGTTTCAAGTAAGTGAGTTCAATCCTAAATTCTAAGTTCACTCTTGTTAGCAATTAGTTTCTTATGCATTTACAGCCCAAAAACCTTTAGGCACAGCCTACAGAATGCTTAACATTAAATCAAACATCAGGAAAAAAGAGACAGTTATTTTCATTACGTTCCTTAAAATACCATGGTGTTATTGGAACAATTCTTAGAATTATCAATAAAATTTACCCTGCAACATTTGATACTTTTATGGGCTTCTGATGGTATATAATTACCTAGTGTGTAAAGACTTGAACACTCTGATCCCAGGATATTGCTGGAACAACAACATTCATTACCAAGATTTAAGAGTTTAATTGGAACCTCTTTTTTAACTCTTGTCATGCCAAACGATCCAGTGGATTCAAAACGTTTATCAACGATCAAATCTGAAGAACTGCAATTTCAAAATATGTTGTTAATGCAGGGAATTAACACATTCTTCCAAGGTTTATGAGAGCATTGTGTTATAACAAATTGGCTAAGAATGGAATTTGTTGCTACATTTTATCATGTTAAATTTTCTTCATAACTTAAGTTTATTGAACAAGTCTTGAATTCCTTTGCCATCCACCCACTGAAGTAGGTTTTATATGTTTTAAATCATTTTGTAAAGATCTTTCTGCCTGACTTTGACAGCCAATATGGCGGGTGTTTTGTAGGGATCAATCTATCTATCTATCTATCTATCTTTTGATAATTTCTGAAGTTCTCCTTATTGTCACTTGTAATGTAAGCAGAAGGGACGTTGAAATCCCAGACAAAGCAGAAACTGTAATGTTATTGCAGGTACGTGGGAAAACCAAATTGAACTTTACCTTCCTAATATATATGAGTAATAACAATTCCCTTTGTGCAGTCTGACCTGTTACTTGACATATTTAAATGTTTATTACAATACAAGTTTCATAAACTTTTAAAGAATAAAAAATAACAAAGTAATCCTACTAAGTTCCACCATTGATCACCACTGGACTAGTGTATTCAAGAATTGAACCACAAAGTGGGAGAGTGTGTGTTTGCACCATCATTTTGTCACGTAACAACTTCCTAGTCCTGTTACTTATTTGGAAATGCTACATGGTGAAATGCACTTCTTATCCCAACTCAATCTCCAATATCTTCCATTCTTTTTTTGAAACATAAGTAAATCATGGCCTGGCACTTTGTAACAGTTCCCACTTTTATGTTGAGAAATGGTGTATGTAACAAAGAGATCAAATGGAGATGGTAGCAGCTAAGCATGAAAGTGAAGCTTACCTTGTACAATCACGTCTCCAATTGAGCTCTGCATCAAGGTAATTTTCTGCTGTGCAATCCAATGCGTTTTTTTTCATAGCCAACTTTGGCTTCCTGGGTTTTGCTGTGAAATGAAATTACTTGCCTTCAGAAACATGTAAAACTTTACTAACAAACAAATGACGAACATTTCTCCAGTTACCTACAGTTTGCAAGAGGACTAACTTTACTCAAATTATGGAGTTCTTAGTTTCCTACTATAAGATTGTGAAACAGAGATCTAGGTTTGTCAAAAACTTCAATGTATTTGTCACAATTAGGTGAATGTTACAATAAAAGTAATTGATAAATATCAATACATTTGTAGAATAATTAAGAACAATAACTATAAGTTTCATTTATGTGGCATTTTTTAAACGTGCAAATTGCTGCAAAGATCTACACTGAGAACTGTACTTAATAGCACTGTTGGTGCCTTCTCATAGGAAATAAAGAAAAAAACAAAACAATAATTTAGCTCCTTGAGCCTGCTAAAGATGAGCTCTCAGGCCATCTGTCTTTTACTCTCATACACAAGCTTTTCCCCACATCCATCATTTTCATATTTAAAATAAACACATGACCTGGGTTATTTGTCAACTGTGGTCAATTTCCATCATGCATCAAATAAAAGTAATTCTACTGCTGACAGGCTGATTAAAATTATTGGACAATGTCCCAAGTCAAACACTCCCAAGTCTGCAAGTAGTAATGCGTAGTTGATAATTGGCATACTTATGATTCCATGACTCTCTCACACTCACAAAAGTACCTTTTCTCTATATTTCCTACCAGTTCCCCATAATATCTTGCAAACTTCAACCTGTAACCCCCAAGCTCCAGGGAAAACCCTTTATGTGAGTAAATGTAAGCATGAGAGTAAAAGCATAAAATATACTGGACGAGGCCATCAGGTCATTGATGTAGCATAAGTTATCAATTGTGGAAAAAAAAGGTTCTACATTTCTATCGCCTTCCGTAACTAGAAGTAACTTCATTTCCAAGAAAAACATTTGAGTTCTGCTATCACACTGATAAATCCACGCAGCTCTTCTTCCAATAGGCTCTCGTACTCAGAACTGTTTACCGTGCTCCTGATGTTGTCCATCAACAGCTTTGTGAAACTATGGCATATTTACTATCCTCTTGTATTTTTGTTCTCTAAATATAATTGATACATGTGAACCCACATTAATATCTTCCTTTTCACATTTCAAAAGCACTATACTTTATAGGTTCAGAATGGATGGTTTCATTGGGCAACATAGCTTTGTCCACTTTTTTTAATCCTTTAGGGTCATAGAGCCATACAGCATGGAAACAGGCCTTTTGGATCAACTTGCCCTCATCGACCAACATGTCCTATCTACACTAGTCCCACCTGCCTGTGTTTGACCCATACCCCTCTAAACCTGTCCTATCCATGTACCTGCCTAAGTGTTGTGATAGTACGTGCCTCAACTACCTCCCCCGGCAGCTGGTTTCGTACACCCATCTTACACCCACCACCCTTTGTGTGAAAAAGTTAACCCTCGGGTTCCAATTTAAATCTTTCCTCCCCCACCTTAAAGTCCTCTGGCTCTCAATTCCCCTACTCTGGGCAAGAGACTGTGCGTCTACCCTACCCAATCTATTCCTTTCATGATTTTGTACACTTTGTTGGTAAATTGGGAATTATAGTTAATTCAGAGGCATCAACAAAATTCAGGAAATATTAATATACTTGCAAAATGAGCATTTGAAAATTAGTATGCAGAAGTACTGGGAAGAGGTTCAACACTCTTCAGAAAGTAAAGGGCCTGTCCCACTTGGCCTTCATTCGCGCGCTATTTACGCGACCTGCTAGCGTGTGGGTAGCGCGTGGGTAGCGCTGGATGGGCGCATGGAGTGGTGTGGAGTGGTGTGGAGGAGTGTGGACTTCGTCCTGCATGAAATCTTTGCGCGCCACTGGCCTGTCGCGTAACTGACGCCCAAAGTGGGACAGGCCCAAGACGCTGGCACGGTGCAAAGTCTCACCTCTAGCAGCAGCAGAAGCAGGCAAAGTTCGGCCTGGGGCTCACGCTCCAGATCCGCCCCCACTCCTACTCTCAGAGCGGGGCGAAGACGATTGGAGATAGACACAAAATGCAGGAGTAACTCAGCGGGACTGGCAGCATCTCTGGAGTGGAGCAATGGGTGACGTTTCGGGTCAAGACCCTTCTTCAGACTGAAGAAGAGTCTCGACCCGAAACATCATCCATTCCTTCTCTCCAGAGATGCTGCCGGTCCCGCTGAGTTACTCCTGCATTTTGTGTCTATCTTCAAATGACGTCACGCTCTCCAGGCGGCTGTGCGGAGGCATGATGACGCGCGCGACCGCCCCGCGTCAGTCACTACCGGCCTGTCGCGTAAATGACGGCCAAGTGGGACAGGCCCTTAAGTTTCTGCCTTGGGTAGAGGAACCAAGGGATATGCCAGTATCTATATACATAACAATGCAGTGCCTCTCATTTCCATACTTCTTGGACAAAGCAGGGAAATAATTTTAATACTACTTTAAGTAATACGCCAAGAAAGATTGGACATGCAACATCCCTGTTCTCTGGAAAAGAGAATGCTGAATGATTACCTATAAGAGAATGCTGAATGATTACCTAATTAAAAGTCTTTAAGATTATGAAAGTACACATTCAGAAGACAACAGATAATCATGAAAGCCCTGCGGGATTTGGTGCTACAAGATGTTGAAGAACCTCACATTCATGGTTAAGATGTGTGAAAACATCTTCCTGCCAAACATGCCATTGTCCACATTCACTCTTCAATTCACCATTCTAGTTTTCAATCAGGAATCATACCCAAATTCACATGCTTCACATCACAATCACTAACTTAATACTCAAAGCGAATCCTTCCACCTGCACACACTTCTATCTGTTTAACCTTTACTACCACATCACACAAATTGTACAATGTTCACTGGCATACTTCTGTCTTTTTTGCAAGACAAATTATTAAAGAACTGAATTCATCACGAACAAAGAGAAAAGGGAGAAGGATGTACACATGCCCACATACAGTTATGGAGAAGACTGTACAGACCAGAACTGGGAAGTCCATTACCGGAACCATGTCCACTGTTAGCCTGAAACATTAATGATGATGGTATCACCTATTCTTAATCCTCTTACTCACATCCCACTTCTCCATCAACCTGAAACTTTTTTTATTTCCACGCTGCAGAGGGTGTGCACAAGGACCTTTCAATTTTCCTTCCTCCTTCTTCACTCCCCTCTCCCATGTCACTATCTCATTTCAGTGTTATTTTTGTGTCATATTAACAAGAATTGAAACTTATCTAGGAAGAGAAGATCAGGAATATAGTGAAAATGAAGACAGTAATGAGGCAGATCTGCACCATATTAGTACAGCTAAGGAGCCCGAGCCAGCTGGAAGGAAGGTATTGGTTTATTATTGTCACATGTACTGAAATACAATGAAAAACTATGTGCGTGCTGTCCAGTCAGATCATACTATCCATGAGTACAATCAAGCCATTATACAAGTAAAAATAGGTGGTGTATGAGGGCTCTTGGTGGATGGCAGCGGAGAAACAGAAAGAAGACGTCAACAAAAAAACCTGTAACCAATTAATAATCCTTCTGAGAAATTGCTGAGAATTTCTACCTTCTGTTAATTGTGTATGCAGATGCATTGATTTAAGATGGTACATGACCTGTAGATCTGTTGCCATGTAACATCATGATTATCCAATCATACCTGTCACCAGAAGCCACCTGTATGTCTGAGCTAGTGCCTTTATCAATATGGCATCCACCATGACTCACATCGCAAGTGTAGAGGTGCAGTCCTTTCGTTATACCCAAAGAAGATCAATTTTCATTCTCATCATCTGCGTCTGTTAGCATTAATAGCAAAAGGATATAGGAGCAGGGAGGTTCCACTGCAGTTGTACAGGGTCTTGGTGAGACCACACCTGGAGTATTGCATACAGTTTTGGTCTCCAAATCTGAGGAAAGACATTCTTGCCATAGAGGGAGTACAGAGAAGGTTCACCAGACTGATTCCTGGGATGTCAGGACTTTCATATGAAGAAAGATTGGATAGACTCGGCTTGTACTCGCTAGAATTTAGAAGATTGAGGGGGGATCTTATAGAAACTTGGACAGGCTAGATGCAGGAAGATTGTTCCCGATGTTGGGGAAGTCCAGAACAAGGGGTCACAGTTTAAGGATAAAGGGGAAATCTTTTAGGACCGAGATGAGAAAAACATTTTTCACACAGAGAGTGGTGAATCTCTGGGATTCTCTGCCACAGAAGGTAGTTGAGGCCAGTTCATTGGCTATATTTAAGAGGGAGTTAGATGTGGCCCTTGTGGCTAAAGGGATCAGGGGGTATGGAGAGAAAGCAGGTACAGAATACTGAGTTGGATGATCAGCCATGATCATATTGAATGGCGGTGCAGGCTTGAAGGGCCGAATGGCCTACTCCTGCACCTATTTTCTATGTTTCTATGTATTGAACAATCAGATCAAACCTCAATTCATGTCTCACCTAAAGGCAAAACATCCAGTAATGAGGCACACTTTCAGTATTGAACTGAAATGCCACCTTAGGTGCAGTACTCAAACCCAGGAATGGGTATTTCAGTCATAACTTCTTTCCACTAATATTTTAGTTTATTTGTGATGTTTCCCTTGTCTAAAAGTCCAGGTATAGATGTTTAAGGATGCCACTAGTCTCCTCAGTTACATCTTGAGTACTGAACAAAAATGTCACCTTAGGTTTCATGCTCAAATCCTCAAGTAGAATTTCAAACCACCACTTTCTTATCACAGATATGTTAATATGTATT
The DNA here is from genome assembly GCF_010909765.2 of Amblyraja radiata. Taxonomy (NCBI): domain Eukaryota; kingdom Metazoa; phylum Chordata; class Chondrichthyes; order Rajiformes; family Rajidae; genus Amblyraja; species Amblyraja radiata. Next base: position 52,384,483 of record NC_045961.1, read on the forward strand.
TCCTTCTCAATATTACCCAAAATGTAGGAAAATAAATTGGAGAAGTTGAATAGTATTGATCTGGGACTGTGGATGAACAATAGCCATTAGTTCTTCACACACTTGGAATTATATTTAATTATTTCATTACTCACCTTTAACAAGAACTAGAAAGTTGACTGTACAATTTGAGTTTCCGCTTTCAAATGTGAGAGTATATATTCCTGCATGCCTTTCCCTGACTCGGGAAATAGTGAAATTCATAACTTGACTGTAAAGAAAAGTAAAAATTAGATCAAGTTATTAACAGTTAATTAATCGCATTACCTATTTGGCAATGTAATTATTTCAACTGTTCTTTGTTGCTGCATTATTATTTTTGGATGTATTTCCCTCCTCTCTTTGGACAGAAGGTGAAATCAGAAACTTAGTGAGATCTCGTTGAAAAGCTAAAAATGTAAAAACTGGCCCTAGGATAGTATGAATAATAGTGTTAACATGCGGGGTTCGTTGGTCGGCGCGGATCCGGTGGGCTGAAGAGCCTGTTTACGCGCTGTATCTCTAAACTAAACTAAAATAGAACCAGAATATGACATGTAGGTTGGAATGCATGAAAAATTGTTGTTCTGCCAACAGCAAAACATCACACAAATTAAATGCCTTGATTTCAGAGATTTTTTATGTGCTATTGCATTTTCTCGTCAAATTCGATTTCATTTTGATCATAACGTTTACTTAGTTCCTATCATGCATTTGACATTTTTCAATAAATAAATGCAGCAAAAATTTAAATTGAATTAACAATAAAGAACCCTGCCCTCCGCAGATTACGGGGATCGCTGAGAATATACCCAGAACCCAGACTGTGGTTCTGCTGATCCCTCGCAGATATATTATTTATCTTGCTGCACCATGCTGCCAACATGTCACCTTTTGAATGTTCCCCAGTTCACCCCAACTCTTGTCCTATGGTTAGATGGACCAGCCAACATTGAGGGTTTCTAGCACAATTCTGATGGTCAAGATTGTGTAATTTGACCCTTTTCCAATAACCATTCTGGAATCTGGATGGAGGGAAGATCAGGTGTGGGAACAGTGGGATCTGTGCATAAGGGCTTTCAAAAAAAATAATTTGTATACTGTGAGAGCTATGAGGATTGGGAAGAGTGATTATGATGTCTTCCCGACAGTAGTGTGGCCCTTAACTTACACTCACATAGCCCTCCATCACATCAAATGCATGGAGACCTCCAAATCAATTTTCCATAGTGTACCAGGCATACGTGAGAAATGGCCGTTGTACTTTAAATGAATTGTAAAACAGATGAATATGCACTCGGATAGTTAGATTTTTATTAGCTAATTATCTTAAAGACAATGGAACCATGACAGCTTTGTGGAGTCAGGCCATAGATCAACCCCAATCTCTTTAAATGGGAAGAACAGACTTCAAGGAATGAATGACTTATTCCTATTATTATAAATCATGTTATTTGTAGAACCAATATTTTGGGCTTCTAACATTTGCTCAGTTCAAATTTTTAAATGAAGAATACCATATAACAACGTTTACTGAATGAGAAAATCTATTATTAAGTAATTAAAGAAAATACCTGTGCAACGTGCAACTGCTCACATTACATTGAATTCTGTGGCTCTTAAAACTCCAATGACAAGATATATTTCCAGAAATATTCACGATTACTTTCAGAGTTATAGTGTCCAAAACATTAACTTCCACTTTGAAGATATTAACCTGAAATTCTAAATTATATTGCACGTTAAGGTGATTTGTTCAAAGCAAATTTTATAAGACATAATTTAGTTAAAATTTGATACAAGAAAAATGTTACTGTTATACTATAAATATTATGTTTTAAAAGAAATTTAAATCACAAATATCTGAACTCATACCACTGGCATTATACATAGAAAATAGTCTTCTTGTTGAATTGTTGCCATCCAAACAGAGTTGACTTTGGGTTTGATTTTCATCAACCAATATCTGCAAAAAATTAAGTTGAATGCTTCATATATACTTTTAGACAATAGAGAATAGACAATAGGCAATAGGTGCAGGAGTAGGCCATTCGGCCCTTCGAGCCAGCACCGCCATTTAATGTGATCATGGCTGATCGTCCCCAATCAGTACCCCGTTCCTGCCTTCTCCCCATATCCCCTGACTCCGCTATTTTTAAGAGCCCTATCTAGCTCTCTCTTGAAAGCATCCAGAGAACCTGCCTCCATCGCCTTCTGAGGCAGAGAATTCCACAGGCTCACAACTCTCTGTGAGAAAAAGTGTTTCCTCGTCTCCGTTCTAAATGGCTTACTCCTTATTCTTAAACTGTGGCCCCTGATTCTGGACTCCCCCAACATCGGGAACAAGTTTCCTGCCTCTAGCGTGTCCAAGCCCTTAACAATCTTATATGTTTCAATGAGATACCCTCTCATCCTTCTAAACTCCAGTGTACAAGCCCAGCCGCTTCATTCTCTCAGCATATGACAGTCCCGCCATCCCGGGAATTAACCTTGTAAACCTACGCTGCACTTCCTCAATAGCAAGAATGTCCTTCCTCAAATTATGGGACCAAAACTGCACACAATACTCCAGGTGTGGTCTCACTAGGGCTCTGTACAACTGCAGAAGGACCTCTTTGCTCTTATACTCAACTCCTCTTGTTATAAATGCCAACACCATTCGCTTTCTTCACTCATTCATTCATATTATTACTTTTCATTCATATTATCATTTCCTAGTGTTACTTGACTGAATATGAAATGCTAAAGACAGCTGAAAATATGCTCAGTAATACTTAATCTTCAACACATAGAATGGGCTTACAAGTAGGCTATGCAAAAAAAAGCGAAATAAGGATTTAGTTTCAAAATAGCAGGGGGGGGGGGGGGGGGGGGGTTTAATTAATGCGGCGTTATATTTTCTTCTGGAAAAATAACTGGAGCACAGCTGGTTGAGCTGCTGCCTCAGCGTCAGAGAGCTGGGTTCAATCCTGACTTTGGGTGCTGTCCTTGTCATGCTTGCACGTTCTTCCTGTAACCATGTGGGTTTCCTCGGGGTGCTCTGGTTTCCTTCCACATGCCAAAGATGTGGAGGTTTGTAGATTAATTGCCCCCTGTAAATTAACCCCTGGTGTGTATGGAATGAATGCAAAAGCGGGATAACATAGAAATAGTGTGAATGGGTGATCGATAGTTAGTATGTATTTGGTGGGCTGAAGAGCCAGTTTTCTACTGTATCTTTCAATCAATTCAATCATTCAATAGGCTGAATTGCCCTCTTCCCCCAGTAAATCTTGTGATTTAGACTACATGACTTCCATTTAATGGAACATATAACCATTTAATTAAATTCCTACCATAAGGATTTTTAATATTCTTCATGCAATTATAAGGACATATGAAAACATTGAGTTGGAAACACCCATCTAGTCTTTTAAAATTTCCCAAACTCAAGGTGTCTGGAGCATCACAAGAAGACATAGCCCCTTCCCCCTGCAGCCGTAATCTCCTGCAAGCCAAAAATAATCCCCAAAAGAAGACAGAATGGGAGCACAGCGGCGCAGCTGGTAGAGCTGCTTCCTCACAATGCCAGAGATCCAGGTTCGATCCTGACTTAGGGTGTTGTCTGTGTGGAGCTTGCACACTCATTTTTTAAGTTTAGTTTAGAGGTACAGTAAGGAAACAGGCCCTTCGGCCCACCAAGTCCGTGCCGACCAGCGATCGCCACACATTAACACCATCCTACACACACTAGGGACAATTTACATATACACCAAGCCAATTAACCTACAAAATGTACGTCTTTGGAGTGTGGGAGGAAACCCACATGGTCACGGGAAGAACGTACAAACTCTGTACAGACAGCACCCGTAGTGGAGATCGAACCTGGGTCTCCGGCGCTGTAAGGCAGCAACTCTACCGCTGCGCCACCATGCCGTCCTCACTGTGAACGCATAGTTTTCCTCCGGGTATGCCAGTTTCCTTCCACATGCCAAATATGTGCGAGTTTGTATATTAATTGGCCTCTAATGTGTAGTGAGTGAATAAGAAAGTGGGATAACATAGAACTTATGTTAACGGGTGATTGGTGATCGGTGTGGACCCAGTGGGCCGAAGGGCCTGATTCCATGCTGTATCTCTAAACTAATCCAAACAACCATATGTCTCCAACCACTAACCAGACTGATCCATAACTGTTAACTCCAATCTTTCTCTTCCACAATGGACCCATTCATGTTCCAGGATTTTATCGGATAGTTTCAATAGCCACCTGATGATTGATAGTGTTATTTCTGCCATTATTATACTAACTTTTTCAGTTGTGGAAGGGTTGGGAGTCATGAGGTATAGTCAGAGTCATACAGCAGGATAACAGACCCTTTGGCCCAACTTGACTTGGACCTTTACGCCAGTCACACCTGCCCGCATTTGGCCCTTTTCCCTCTACACCTTTTCAACGCATCAAAGTGAAATTTAAGATCAAGACCAAAGAATGATTTATTTTGCACTTATGATTACTTAAACTCTCTCAGCTTCTTTAAATAGGGTGTTCCATTGAAAAGTAAAAATATATTATTTTTTGCAGGGAGTGTCCTAGATATATATCTATATATATCTATCTATATATATCTATATATCTATATATATAGATATATATATATATATATCTATATATAAAATATATATATAAAATCCCAGAAAGGAAAAGATGCCCTCTCTCCCCAATCCATCCCCTCCCCACAGTTGTCCTTTGCTTGGGTCTCATCAGGTGCCCTGGATCTCTCAGGGTCGGGATTATAAGGGATAATGACTACAGTTTATAATGTCTCCACAATTCCTAGTCTGATATTTTGACAAGAGCTACATTCCTGCTGAGGTCATCATTCCTGCCGAGGTCATTGCAGAAATGTGCAGATAAGGCAAGGACACGAAGGCATTTGTTTCAAAAATAATTTGCAAGATCTATTGAGGTCTGAACCTCTACACTAGTTTGGAAAATTAAGAGGTTGCTAATAGCATCCTTTCAAAATATCAATAGTCAGCTGCATGTTTTGTCAAGTAACTTGATAACTTACTTTGTAAATGAATCTTCAATGTAGGACATCAATCTGAATTGTGCTTGGTTTTATCACTAGATGGAGGAAACTGTTAGCACTGGCCTGGGCAATAACGAAGATGGTACTTTTGGCCTCCAAAGGCCTGACGTTTGAGAATAAATACGTCACCAATAGTTTATCCTGAATGATGGCCACTGAACACCATTATAAATTCCTTGCAGTGAATATTAGTTGACCATATGATTTGAAATGAACTGTGTCACTATGACTCCATGATGCTTGGTGCTCCAATAAGTGACTTGCATTTTAATCGAGGATTACTTCAGAATTATGGCTATTTTCAAGAAGCTAAACAAGGCTGTAGTTATCTAGGGAATGATTCACTTCAGAAATGAAACAAAAACTGCATTAAAAGTAGAAGAAAATAAATTAAATTGCAACAAGAACAATAATATAAATTGTTTAATACCGGAGATGATTCTAGAGGATCCATTTTGGGAAGATAGATCAACATGTATTCAGTTTGAGATCTTTGTTCCTTCACCGTTTGTTCAGAAACCACAAGGAGGGCAGCATCAATGACTGTGGAATGTAAAATTGTTCTTAAGTACTTTCCCAGTGAAAATTTCCCTTAATTTCTTCAGTACGAAAATTCCAACTATTAATTTAAGTTCAATTTTGGGATTTCCTTCTCCATTGGTCATCCAAGCACCATGAAAGGTAAGGTGGTAATCATAACCTCTACTGGTTTAAAATTTCCTAACAATAAAAAGTGAATCATAGGGGAAATATTCCTGCCCCTCATCACACCTACTAGAATTCTCCACATTATCACTTTCTCTGAACCTGGAAGACTGTATACACAAACTAAGTGAATTATAGTCGATTTGATGCTGGAAGTTGTAACTGCGATATGTCTAGAAATTTTCAGCTGAGTAAGTAGGGTGAGCAAAGCCAGTGAATGCCTTCATCACATAAATCCACGTATTCCCAACAGCAAGTATGAAGAAGAGTTGGGTGTTGATTGGCAGTTAAGAGTAATTAGTTCATTCATGGATAATATAGACAATAACAATAAAGGATTAGGATCCCAGATTATTTGTTTGATTCATGTCTCTGGTACTGATTGATCCAGACATACTAACCAGCATAAGTGCCAAATTTGTACTCGGGATCTTGGTGCAAATAGGTTTCCACACTGAGAAATCCAATATGATGCTGACATCAGTAATTACCTAGTCCAAAATAGACAATAGACAATAGACAATAGGTTCAGGAGTAGGCCATTTGGCCCTTCGAGCCAGAATCAATGTGATCATGGCTGATCATCCCCAATCAGTACCCCGTTCCTGCCATCTCCCCATATCCCCCGACTCCGCTAATTTTAAGAGCCCTATCTAGCTCTTGAAAGCATCCAGAGAACCTGCCTCCACTGCCCTCTGAGGGAGAGAATTCCACAGACTCACCACTCTCTGTGAGAAAAAGTGTTTCCTCGTCTCTATTCTAAATGGCCTATTATTGGATGTTAGATGATTTTGTGTGGGTTTGGAAGATTTACTATAGGATGGCGAGCACCACTGAAAGTAATTACAAAACTTGATTTGGGTCAACATCAAGTAGGTTTTATACTTGGTTAGTATGTCAGTGGTACTGACATCAGAGATTCTGATCTGAAAAGCAATTTATGACAGAAACTGTCTATGTACTTGTGACCTATACGAGATCTGCAGGAGGGATTTAGTTAGTTCTACCACACAATTTCAAGCTTGGTAAACAATAGGAGATATACTCAATATTTTTTGGGGGCTTGCAGGATGTTGAGATTTGTCATTTGATATCAAAGACCGCAATGAAATAAAAAGGATAATTAATGATAATTAAGGATAATTAATTAGATTAATGACCAACAGCATCACTAACAGATCCACAGTATAACCCAAAGGGAGCAGCTCCACATATTTCTCTCAGTTGTCCTTCATCTAACACATTACAACAATAATATATTCTATTTAAGTTAAGATACCTTACAGGCACATAATCAGTAAAAAAATAACTATAAACAAATGACAAGATTAAGCCAAGCATAAAAATTGTGTCAACATTATTTCTGAACTTGAGAATTGTGTCCTAAAACATGTCAACCTCTCTAGTTCACTACCATACTTTTCAACACAGCATAATCTGCACCTCTTTGTTCCAGCTTTCGGAGATCTTCCCTAAGCCAAATCAAGTTTATTGTCACATGCACAACTGCAGTGAGGTACAGGTGAAATAAAAAACTTACTTGCAGCAGTATCAGACACATAAAACCAGACAAAATTAAAAATTGTACATAATTTACATATAATTTTTTCAAGACAGTGGAACAATAAAGAATGTGCAAAAAAAAATCAAGATATTAGTGTAAAAAAAATCATAATTGGAAAACATGTTCATGATAATGCAAAAAAGGTCAAGGTTGTTCGCTTACTGAGATTAGGTTAGGGTCCTCGATTCAGGAACTTGATAGTTGTAGGAAAATAGTTGTTCCTGAACCTGGTGGCGAGGGACTTAAGTCTTCTGTGCTTCCTGCCCAAATGTAGCAGTCAGTAGAGGGCATGGTGGGATGTTTGATGATAAGATGCTATCTACTTGAGGCATGCCTCATGTTGATGCGTTTAATGGTGGGTAAGGTTATGCCCATGATGCCCCCAAAATCATTTTTGTGCAGTGGTGTCAAATTTATTTGATAGTGTTAACCGGTCTATGTCAAAATTAAAGTTGACTAATATGTTGAATGAAGGTGGTCAGTTCTCAATGATCGAAAGAAAAGAAACATCTGGAGCTTCTTGTATGCAGCTAAATTAAGATATCTTGAGATATTTTACCACATTAAAGGCTTTAAATTATAACGTCGGGGTTATTAGTTTATAATGTCATTACACCACTACTCTATTGCACATCCTCACAATGAGGTATTGGATAGTTATATGGATGGGAAAGGAATGGAGGGTTATGGTCTGAGCGCAGGTATATGGGACTAGGGGAGATTATGTGTTCGGCACGGACTAGAAGGGTCGAGATGGCCTGTTTCCGTGCTGTAATTGTTATATGGTTATATGGTTATATGGTTAATGAGTAAGTACGTAGATCATTGGACCAAAATAAGGAATTAGACTTACAGGAAGACAAATTGCATACTAAAAAAGAAATGCAGAAAAATGGCTGTTTGATCACTTGCGCATGATGTGTATTATAAAAGCAGCTACACGTTGATGATTTTGTACATCAAGAATGTATGCTAACAATGAAAGATAGGAAGTTGTTACCTATGTTGCTACATAAAAATTTCCAATCCAACATTTACTTTTTTTATGATTAAATAGCTCCTGCACCTTCTGGAGCTTTCTGGAAAAGAGGCGAATCTTGTATACGGGAAGGATCCAATTCTTATCCCAAGAGGTGAATTGTTTAAATACATAGCCACATGGACGGAATGTTATAAGCATTTATATTTACAGAAAGAGATTAAATTGCTTAACTACTATATTACTATAATATAATGCTATAATGACTATAATAACTCAAATCTAAGTAGTTTTGACAAATAGTTAAGGGGCCTTAAAGGGTGCACTGATCATCCTGTAAACTATTAGATATACTCAATTTCTAACCTAAAGACCATCAACTCTGGAGGTCTACAATGTCTGCTTTGGGAGACATTTCATATCCTAGCCCCAGATAAACTATGTCTGCATAATAATCCCACCTTTCAGTCATCATACTGTTTTGACTTTAGTGTATATAACACTATTAAAAAGACAAGGTCTAAAGTCTGAAGAAAGGTACCAACACAAAATATCACCCAATCCATGTCTTCCAGAGATGCTGCCTGAATGAAAGTCAATGTATGTAAGACTGCAGGTACAGCAGGCAGTGAAGAAAGCGAATGGCATGTTGGCCTTCATAATAAGAGGAGTTAGTATAGGAGCAAAGAGGTTCTTCTGCAGTTGTATGGGGCCCTAGTGCACACCTGGAGTATTGTGTGCAGTTTTGGTCCCCTAATTTGAGGAAGGACATTCTTGCTATTGAGGGAGTACAGCGTAGGTTTACAAGATTAATTCTCAGGATGGCGGGACTGTCATATGCTGAGGGAATGGAGCGGCTGGGCTTGTATACGCTGGAATTTAGAAGGATGAGAGGTTATCTTATTGAAACATATAAGATTATTAAGGGTTTGGACACACTAGAGGCAGGAAACATGTTCTCGATGTTGGGGGAGTCCAGAATCAGGGGCCACAGTTTAAGAATAAGGGGTAAGCCATTTAGAACAGAGATGAGGTAACACTTTTTCACACAGAGTTGTGAGTCTGTGGAATTCTCTGCTTCAGAGGGCGGTTCTCTGGATACTTTCGAGAGAGCTAGATAGGGCTCTTAAAGATAGCGGAGTCAGGGGATATGGGGAAAAGGCAGGAACAGGGTACTGATTGGGGATGATCAGCCATGATCACATTGAATGGCGGTGCTGGCTCGAAGGGCCGAATGGCCTACTCCTGCACCTTTTGTCTATTGCCTGACCCACTGACATACTGCAGCACTTTGTTTTATTTTTGTAAACCAACATCTGCAGTTCCTGTCCCTAAATTTCACCTTCGTATATCATTTGCTTTGGGTAACATTGTTGGAGATTTTTGGTGTTCAAAGTCAAACTAGCATGATGCTTGTGTAGCATCTGCTACGCCCTCCCAAATAGTTAAATAAGCAATTTCACATGCACACACATTTTGGTAATTGAAATATCAGTTGGTAATTTCTATGCTGATATTAAAACATTGTAAATTGATGCAAGAAAAGACTGTACTCGGCCTTGAGCCATCTCGGCCATTAAACATATTAGCCAATCTCCATTATCCTGGTTTCCATCTCAACCTTGAGCACACTCAGAGTGAGATTCTGTAGCTATCTAAGAAAAAATAATTCCCAAGATTTGCAACTGTCTTTTGGAAGAAATTTCTCTTGACTTCAGTTCTAGTTGTCTGTTTCCATACCATACAAACGTGCACTCCAATTCTCCACACTCCAGCCTCTCTCAGCATAAATCCTTCAGTCTTTCAATGGGATCATCCTTCCTTCTTTTAATGAATGTAAACCCATTACAGCTCCTCAGAGACAATCTTCTTATGCCAGGAATAAATCTAGTAAATTTATGTTGCACTTTGTCCAATGCATGTATATTCTTACAGAGATAAGGAGACCAAAATTGTTGGTAACATTCATTTCAGATTCCCAGTATCTGCAGGGTTTTGTCTTCCGTTGGCTGTGTCAGACCAACTTTCTGTGAATCAGGTTCAAGGACATCCAAGTATCTCTGAATCCAACTGTAAAGTAGTCACGGTCCATTTAAAATATTCTTTGTTTTTACCAAACGTTTTACCCAAGTAAATAATTTCAGATTTCGACATATTATTATTTCTCTGTTAACACTCACATAGCATCCCAAATATCACTTTACAATTTGTGTCTTTCCCGAATGCCTTTTGAACACAATAAGATTTAAATATTCAACATACTCCAGTTTCCCTTTATCCACCTTATTGTATCATCAAAAAGCTCTGATATATTTGTGAAGCAGTTTTCCTTTCATAAAACCACACCAAATTTTTGACTAATTATGTTGTTTTATCAACCTGCTGGCAATTCCTTAATATAATTGATCAACATTTTTTCCTACTGATATCAAGCCAATAGGCTTTTTCTTTCCTCTCCTTTCTTGAAAACAATATTTACCAATCTGATGGGATGGTAACAGAATTTAGGGAATTTTTATAAATCACAACCAACATCCACCATCATTTCCATATCTCTTTCAAAATCCTTCAATAATAAGCATCTGCACCAATTTATCTGATCTCTGATACACTCCTTTGAAGCCAAGTATAATTTAAAATATATAGACACAAAAAGCTTGCGTAACTCAGGATGATAGGCAGCATCTTTGAAGAGAAGGAATGGGTGACGTTTCTGGATGCTTCAGACGGTTCTGAACGAGGGTCTCCACCCGAAACATCACCCATTCCTTCTCTCTAGTGATGCTGCCTGTCTCGCCGAGTTACACCAGCTTTTTGTGTCTATCTTCGTTTTAAACCAGCATTTGCAGTTCCTTCCAACACATACAATTTAAAATATGCTGATTGGTTAAAAGGTCTATAACTTTCCCAAAAGGACACAAAGTGCTGGAGTAACTCAGTAGGGCAGTCAATATCTCTGCAGAACATGGAAGGGCGACATTTCGGGTCCAGACTCTTCTTCAGACTGATCGATTTAACCTACTTTTTTTTGGACGTGGGTGCAATGTGCTGTTTCAACACAATGGAAGATTAAAAACAAAAATCCATAACCTCCTTCAATATTCTGGAATACACATATCTCTTAAACGAATAATCCTTTTGCCATCAGCGACTGTCCCATCAGATATAAGGAATCAGCAAAGAAATGTTCCAATGGTGGAGCAGGAACGAGAAAAGGGTTTCAGACAGATATAATTACCGGCAGCAGCCTAGGTTGATTCAAGAAAGAGAGCGTGCGATCAGAAATGAGAAGAAAGCAATCGGGAATAAGAGTAAATGGAAGGTGTAGAGGGAAAAACGTAACGCACTAAACTTCAGCCCAATCATTAGACTAATTGAAGGCTCCAGAGGTCACTTTAACCAGCTTGGGGTTTGGACCACCGACGGCGATATTCCAGAACACCTCGATTTTGCAAAATACCCTTATTTTACATTTGTGAAAGATCCGGGACTCATGTGCTGTGACTTTATCAGAGCTGGGTACCTCCCGGGGCTGCAGTTGTTGCGCGAAACGCGTGCATGTCCGCTTGGATTTTATATTTCCAATGTTCGGTTCGGTTCGGTATAAAACGCGCACACAGGAACAAAGACTTCCAGACACACGTGGGAAATATTATTCGACTCATCTTAGCATTTAAAATATTATTCTACAGCTCTTTAAAAAAAAAAAGTACGAAGTTAATCTATTTTCTAACATGCATCAAAATGTTTTTCTCTTTATACGGTTTGCTTTTCATTGATCCTATTGATAATTGATTTACAGTAACTTGTTCAAGAATAGCTGTTTGAAGTTTTGCTGTATGACAGCTCACTCGCTGTGAAGTTATGATTCATTGCTGCTCTATAACTATGAAACATAGAATTAAACTGTATTACTTCAAAAAGTAACAGGTATCCTACGTAAATGGTGTTCAGATTGGGTTAGGTTCCCATGAATCCGATATTCTCGGGTTCCAGTATCGGTAACTCAGGACACGGTGGATAGATCTCGCATAAAAATGTAAGATGATGGCTTTTAGTACTATCTCGTCATAATATATTAAAGGGATGCTTAGGGACAATTGTTTTTTATCAAGAGTGTTTTATTGTCATGTGTCTCAGATAGAACAACAGAATATTTAATCATAATAAATAAACAAAAACTTAGAAAACCCCCCAAACAATAACAGTGCAACAATAATAATAATAATAATACAAGATTAGTCATATAATAATCAAATTCGTTATTTGAATTATGGTTTCCCTTCCGTTACAGATGTTTGCATTCATACCCTAGTACCGAAAATGAAATCGACTATTTCTCTAGAGGGTAAGTACTGCGATTGGTCTTCAACAGCAAAAGGTGGGGTTTGCGTATTTTTGTTTCACTGTTTTTGTTGCTTTCCGGATCACTACACAGACAGGGGGCAGTTTAAGGACCGGGGGGGGGGGGGGGGGGGGCTGGTGAAATATTACTTGTACTTTCGAGTGTATTTATGTCTTCTTTCGGATTCTCTCCAACGTGTCCGATTGCAAGCAAAACACCCAAGCGGTATACCGCTGTCTCTGGCACAGGAGAGATGCCGAGCAGAATTTACATCTCTGTTTGTGCTGTTGACTTTGATCGTTTTACTTGCCTGGTCGAAGCTACAACTCGGGAGTTCTGGGGAAGTCAATTCTGGAGTGCTGGATATTACAGGGTAACGTCGATATACGTATAAGCTTCAGTTTACAAACCAACAAAAGATTGCACGGTTAATTTGTTCCGGAAATATTCTCTTAAAACTAAATACAATAGATAAAATGTAGATAGACGTTTAAATACCAAACTAAACTTCCCCGATGTTGGGGAAGTTCAGAACAAGGGGCCACAGTTTAAGGATAAGGGGTAAATCTTTTAGGACCGAGATGAGAAAAACATTTTTCACACAGAGAGTGGTGAATCTCTGGAATTCTCTGCCACAGAAGGTAGTTGAGGCCAGTTCATTGGCTATATTTAAGAGGGAGTTAGATGTGGCCCTTGTGGCTAAAGGGATCAGGGGGTATGGAGAGAAGGCAGGTACAGGATACTGAGTTGGATGATCAGCCATGATCATATTGAATGACGGTGCAGGCTCGAAGGGCCGAATGGCCTACTCCTGCACCTATTTTCTATGTTTTAAACGAAACACAACTGATGAGTTCGGGCTAAATTAATTCCGCGTAAATTATGGCGCCCGTGCAAGATTGGCTACTTGGCGCCCGTAAAGCTATCTCCAAAGACTGCAGGCATGGACGTAAAATGCTCATCCAAATGAAAATATCCTGTAACAATATGGCAAGATAGAAAGTTCAAGAAGGAACTGCAGATGCTGGAAGGTAGACAAAAGTGCTGGAGAATCTCAGCGGGTGAGGCAGCATCTATGGAGCGAAGGAAATAGGCAACGTTTCAGGCCGAAACCCTTCTTCAGATAGAAATCTCGACTAGTCCCACTTTCGCTTGTACAGTTTTCACATTAGCTTTTTTTTAGAAAATAATAAAACAACGGTATAAGTCGAACACATTAAATGATGCACAGCGTTGAACCTTACTGGGCAACACGTCTCCAACATGTGCGTTCTCGTCAGGTGCTTTGATCTTTTTTTAATCGTTTTATTTTCTGAACTACTGATCTGACAACGAGTTAAAAAGTAGACCATTAGAGATAATTTCGCTGGGACTATTACATAATTTCCCAACTCAAGTCTGCGGCCGGTTGACTTCTTAGGAGTGTAAATATTATCGTATGCTACAGCAAACCGTGAATCAACTTTAAATAAACCAGGCGATACTGGTTCGAACCAAAACGATACCACCTAATTATAGCACATCTGTATGTTGTGGCTTAACTGTAGTGATAACATCAGTTACAACTTAGATGCCAATTACGTTATTCTCATAGTTATAGAATCTTCTCCACACGCACGTGGTGTCTTATTTAGATAAATCAGCGACACACACAAATACAATCAAAACAAAACGTTCGTGTTCATTTTACACTGATACCTCTATCAATTTGCATTTAAGTATCAATCTCGTTAATATCACAAGCTGAAGAACAATTGCTAAACAATTTAAAAAATATGTAAGTCAAATATATTCGTCACCCTTAAAAGTATTTCAAATAAGTTTATAAATCCATGATCAAATACAGGTATACGTACTCAGAATAAGAACACACAGCTTGATCGGCCTCTCAGATTTTAATCCCAACATTGTGTCTCTATCACTTCATAAAAATCATCAAAACAAGATATGAAAAGTTGACCTCTGTGTTCACATTCTCCACGTTGCAAGTGAACTGAGCAAGAAATAAGTTCAGCAAGAAATAATATTGGCGTTGCTGAAGCCCGGTGATACGTCACGAAACAGGAACTAGCAGCTCCCCACATCTTTACAATACCACATTACCAAACTTATTCGTTAATTAGCAGTCATGACTGTATAGACATCACAGTGCAAACTCCATCCTCAAGTTCCTGGTTGGAGAAATACAGATGGCGATGAGTCACAGTATAGAAGTAAGATCAATCACTGACCCATTGGTGCCAGCCCAACAACCTGACTTTCAATGTCAGTAAGACCAAGGTACTGATTGTGGACGTTGGAAGAGGACCCATTAACCTGTCTATATCGATGGGACGTACACAAAAATGCTGGAGAAACTCAGCGGGTGCAGCAGCATCTATAGAGCGAAGGAAATAGGCAACGTTTCGGGCCGAAACCCTTCTTCAGACTGATAGGGGGTGGCGGGGAGAAGGAAGGAAAAAGGAGAGGGAGGAGCCCGAGGGCTGGGAGGAGACAGCCCAAGGGCTGAGGAAAGGGAGGAGACAGCAAGGGCTAACAAAATTGGTAGAATTCAATGTTCATGCCCGCAGAATGCAGACTCCCCAAGCGGAATATGAGGTGCTGTTCCTCCAATTCCTGGTGTTGCTCACTCTGGCCATGGAGGAGACCCAGGACAGAGGTTGAACGGGGAATGGGAGGGGGAGTTGAAGTGCTGAGCCTCCTGGAGGTCAGGTAGGTTCTTGCGGACCGAGCGGAGGTGTTCGGCTAAACGATCGCCCAGCCTCCGCTTAGTCTCACCGATGTAGATCAGCTGACATCTAGAGCAGCAGATGCAATAGATGAGGTTGGAGGAGATACAGGTGAACCTCTGTCGCACCTGGAACGACTGCTTGGGTCCTTGAATGGAGTCGAGGGGGTAGGTAAAGGGACAGGTGTTGCATCTCTTGCGGTTGCAATGGAAAGTGCCCGGGGAGGGGGTGGTACGGGAAGGAAGGGAAGAATTGACAAGGGAGTTACGGAGGGAACGGTCTTTGCGGAAGGCAGACATGGGGGGAGATGGGAAGATGTGGCGAGTGGTGGGGTCACGTTGGAGGTGGCAGAACTGACGGAGGATTACTTGTTGTATGTGACGGCTGGTGGGGTGGTAGGGGGACTCGATGAGACGATGGTGGAGAGTCAAAAACTTCAAATTCCTGGGCGTGCATATTTCTGAAGATCTTTCCTGGACCCAGCACACTGATGCAATTATAAAGAAAGCACATCAACGCTTCTACTTCCTGAGAAGATTATGAAGATTTGGTATGTCAGAGAGGATTCATTTGAACTTCATACAGTAGAGAGCATATTGACTGGTTGCATCTTAGCCTAGTTCAGCAACTTGAATGCCGGTACAGGAGCCTGAAAAATGTAATGTTCAGGTTCAGGAACAGTTTCTTCCCTACAGCCATTAGGCTATTAAACACTATAACCTCAAATAAGCTCTGATCTACATAGACTATTATTGCACTATTATTGTTTGTTGTTTATGTGTACCTGCATGTGTAAGTGTGTGTGTATATATATATACTCTGTGTGAACTTTATTTTCTCATTCATTATATTGTTTACAGTGTACCAGGTTTACATATTCTGTTGTGCTGCTGCAAGTAAGAACTTCATTGTTCTATCTGCGACAATGACAATAAAACATTTTTGACTCTCTTCAATCGTTAACATTCAATCGTTACTTTAATTTCGCACCTGGCAATATATCTATAGAGTGCAATACAATCAAAATGCATATTTAATGCTAGATATGTTTCTCATTTAAGTTAATTTCATGTTTAAATGTGAATCTATTTATGCGATTTTGTTCATAATTCTATTAGAAAGGCAAGATCTTTTTTACAATTCAATCATTTGCAGCCTGTATCAGTTACGATAGGAGCAGCAATCTCCTAGTATCGGTGACGATGCAGTCGAATGCCTTGATAAACCAGACAACTGTTAAGTCTTTACACGGAAATTGTGAGAAATAGAGTATAAAGCAAAGTAGGTCATTGATGTCACGTCGTCTTCCCTAAAGGGCATTTGATGGATTGATTTGTTTATAGTAGAACGATTAAAACACACAAGGTTAAACCTCAAAATACAATAGTGATTGTAGATCAAGTTTTCCAGAGGATAGACACAAAGCTGAAGTAACTCGGAGTCAGACAGCATCTCTGGAGAAAAAGAATAGGTGATGTTTCGGGACTAGACCCTTCTTCAGCCCACGTCCAAGGTTTCCTGAGGTACCAAGCCAGTAACAAAACGATTAAGCAAACAGATGCAAGATGCAAATAAATACTTGAAAATATTACAAATTGTGAGATGATTTCCATCAGTGTAGGTGGTTTCCGTGTTAAACAAATTCCAAATGTGCAGTATCAAATGCAGAGTTGAAGGTCAAATGGATTTCAGGTCAGCACTTGGGATCTAATAAAATAATCGCACACCGCTTCAGCTGTTAGCATAATAGTAAAAAAACAGGACTTGCTTTCAAATAAATTTGATGGGTGCATGTTCTAATATAACCTTTTATACTTAAACTTTCAATCTTTTAACGTTAGGAAACTGAAAACTGACACCCCACATGAGAGTATTACCGATGTTAAGCTTGAGCACGCAAGTAATTGCTAAGAAATATTTTCACATCACTCAGAAAGAAAAAAAACACAATGGAAATTACAGTATTAGCCAGTTCAGTCACATTATTAACCCTCCAAACAGATATGGGTATTGAAATGACATAAATAAGTCCAATGTTTATAGTAGTTTACTTCATATAATGTAATAAATGAAAGAAATAAGATCAAACTAATTTATACAGACTTGTAAAGGTGAGCTTTAATAACATACTGGGGCAGATGTTTATCAAAAGCATGTGATTTTTCTTCAATTCCTTTAAAATCATTTGAATTAATAGAAAGCCAGATTGAAGATTTGAATAAATATAACTTCTGTAGGATATCAGAAAGATCCCTTAACCCACCAATTTGACCCAGTTTGGTCCAAATATTTGGATATATTTCCTTACATTTCAGAGTTTGGGTCCAAAATTGAAGATACCAAAGTTCCTATTTTTACTTTCAATGGCACAGCAGAATTGGGAGAAACAAAATTATCATATTTAAAGTATACATTTATTTTTGATGTCTAATGTGATCTTTTGTTTCTGGATTACATGTTCAAGTCTTCTTATGACATAGGAGGCAGCGAATTGGCCCATTGAGTCTGTGCCATTCTCCAAGTACTGTCCCGAAATCAAGGGTAGTCTGGGTGCAATGTCTTCAGTTCTGCCACGGTAGAGTTAGTCGCTGCTCATGAACTCCTCCGTTCTATAGCACCGCTGTGGCATTAGGCCTCGAGTTCCTTTCCACCCATATGGTCGCAAAAGGTTAGTACAGCTCTGGAAATACTGCAGGAGATGGACTTGGTGTGGGCAGTTTAAGCACAATCTAGGTCTTTATGCCAAGGCCTTATCTGACACCTCATAGTAGATGAAAAAGATCACGTAACATTCTTTCATTCAAGTCGGTGAGAATTTCTTAATTTCATGGCCAAGATTTACTCTTCAATTCACAGGTTGCTCGGTCTTTATAGCATGACCCTGCTCTGCTTAAATTGGTTGCAATGCTTTCTACCATATAACAAATACTCTTTATCATTACTTTATTGCCCATGTATGACTTTGGAACGTTAATCGGTCATTGTAAATATAATTGTTCCTTCTTAATAATCAGCGCCTTTAAGACACTCTTCTCACACTGCACCTTGTATCCAATTATAATAATTGATTGTTCTGGGGGACAAAAAATATTTGGGAAGAGAAGAACTGATTCTTATCCTTGAATAGATTTTCTAAGAGGATCCACAAGATATCCTTCGATATATCTGCAAAAAGAATAATAAAAAAATTAATGGTCCACTTAGAGAAAGAGAAGAGAAAAAAACATTGGAGTAATCTTAGAGCTTAAACCTGCAACAGAAAAACTTTAAAGTTATCCAGGTGGTTGAACTGTGATCAGTTCAATGGCCTAACTGGATGTATTTGAATGTCAAGTTGGCTGAAGCAGATTGAGAAACTAGATTAAAAGACATTGGAGACATGAGGAACTGCAGATGCTGGTTTGCCAAAAAAGACACAAAGTGCTGGAGTAACTTAGATGGATGCGGCAGCATTGCTGGAGAACATGGAAAGGTGACGTGTTGGACGCGTTGCACTGAAAAGTGCAATGACAATAAATTGAATCAAATCAAATCAAATTAGGACCCTTCTTCAAACAGAAGACTGAAGAAAGGTCCTGACCCAAAACATCACTTGTTCATCTTCTCTAGTGATGCTGCCTGACCCATTGAGTTACTCCAGCACTTTGATTCTTTCAAAGACAAATTGGTGGATAAGCATTGGTAAATATCTGAAAATCTGACAGGAATTTCTTAAAGGTTGACCATGAAATAGATAGGAAAAAAAACAACACAAGGTGAATTGTAAAGATTTCTAAACAAGTAAAAAAAAACTTAACAAAAGTAAATTGTTCTCTTTACACGTAGGGACAGGAAAAAGAAATCAGTGAATAAGAAATCTTTCACCAATTTATTATCTCTCACACTTAATAATTTTTTTGGATCTGTCCTCAGGGTGAAAATTAGAAAACAAAAGTCCATAACTAATGGGGAAAACAAATGACATCAAGGAACATACCAAAATATGCATTTCTTCAGACTGGTCAGGGGATAGGGAAACGAGAGATATAGATGATGATGTAGAGATAAAGACCAATGAATGAAAGATATGCAAAAAAGTAACGACGATAAAGGAAACAGGTCATTGTCAGTTGACCAGTCTAAAAAAAGGTCTCGACCCAAATGTCACACATTCCTTCTCTCCAGAGATGCTGCCTGTCCCGCTGAGTTACTTCAGCTTTTTGTGTCTATCTTCGGTTTAAACCAGCATCTGCAGTTTTTTCATATATACATTGTTAGTTGTTTGTTGGGTGAAAATGAGAAGCTGGTGCGACTTGGATGGGGGAACGATGGAGAGAGAGGGAATGCCGGGGTTACTTGCAGTTAGAGAAATCAAAATTTATACCACTTGACTGTAAGCTGCCCAGGCGAAATATGAGATGCTGCTCTTCCAATTTGCATTTAGCCTCTGACAATGGAGGAGACCTAGGACAGAAAGGTCAGTGTGGGAATAGGAAGGAGAATTACAGTGTTTAGCAACTGGGAGATCAGGTGTGTCCTGTAGATCTGGACCGACCTGATCTCCCGGTTGCTAGTCCACCTGGACCGACCTGATCTCCCAGTTGCTAGTCCACCTGGACCGACCTGATCTCCTGGTTGCTAAAGACTTTATTGCACATGCTGGTTCTGCCGCATCCTCTTGATTGAATTGAGCCTCAAGCTTGTTCTTTGCTCTTGGTATCCCCGATAGCCGTGCAGTTTTTTCTTGGCCTACGTGTATGGTACATGGGTATCGACCTATCTATCTATCTATACATAACTAAAACTCTGATCTTGTGCTCTTCCGGTTTGCGCGGTTTTTCTATTTACACAAAAACGGCACGGGATAGTGCTACGATTTTTCGCCAGCTCACTCACCGTTCTCCTGCAACAAGTTTACTTCCGATTAGTAGGTAGTTTATTGTAAAAGTTAGCGAGGCTTAAAAATCTTAAAAACTGCACGTGCGCAGACCAATCTCCTCTCCTGCATATCAGCGCCGCGTGGATTGGTCTCTTCCCGTCACTCCGCGGGAGGTCCACCCCTTCCTGCACCATTGCGTCTTTATTGGAGCTGAGGATGGCCGGCGGAGGTCTCCAACCGGACACAATTTTCGGAGGGACCGAAAGCGGCCCGGCGTGGCAGATGTCGCAAAATGGAAAGCAGAGAATCAGATCCCGGCGGAGGAGAGCGTCTAGCGCCCGCTGTGAGTCCCATACACACCGCCATCACAACGCCCCACAGCTCCAGCCCCTTCCCCTCTGGTCCCCCTCGCTGGCTCCTGTCCCCCTCCCCGTGATTCCACCCCTCTCCCCCATGGCTCTTCCCCCGTCTTTTCTCCGAGCTCTCCACCCCCCCCCTACCCCCCTCCACTGTAGCTTCTGGTGCTTCCGGGCCGAGCCGAGGATCCGCGCCGACGGCTGATGCTCCTCCGGGGCACGCAAGAAGGGAGAGGCAACCTCGAGATCCTGGGGAAGAGAGGGGATAGAGGGAGAGGAAGGGAGTAGGGAGAAGAGTTATGGCGGGAGCGCGTGTCAGAGGGTAGGGGAAAGGAGAGGTGAGGGAAGGATTGGGGGAGGGTAGGAGGAGAGGGAACAGAAGATGGAGGAGGTAAGGAGGAAGAGTGGGGGAGGAGGGCGAATAGAGGGAGAGGAGGGGGGAGTGGGGGAGGTAGGGAGAGGGGAAGAGGAAGAGGAGGGCAGTGGGGGAGGTGAGGAGGGATAGTGGGGGGGAAGGGGAGGTGAGTAGTGGAGGAGGTGGCGGATAGAGGGATAGGAGGAGGTAAGTAGGAGAGAGGAGTTATGGAGGGAAGGAGTGACTGAGGGTTGGGGAAAGGGAGAGAGAGGTGATAGAGAGATTGGGGGATGGGAGGAGGGGAGAAGGAGAGGGGAAAGAAGAGGGAGGGTGAAGAAGGGGAGAGAGTACTAGGGATGAGGGGAAATGAGCTGCACCTGTGCAGTTGGGGGATATGGGTGAGTGGCGTAATATTGTGTTGGGGGACCTAGCCTTCTGTGTGACAGGGAGCCAATGGGTCCCACTTAGTCTAGCTCATCTTTAAAGAGCAAGATCTGGACTTTAGCAGTGTGAATCTCCCTGTTCATCCAAGGATTCTAGTTATGATATCCCCTGATTGTCTGTCGTAATACAGTCGTCATTGTATTTTTTGATGAATCAATCCAAGCATAACCAGAAAATCATGTGCATTAGCTTTCTTTTCTACTCCAAACTGTACCATTGGCAACCCCACCACTTTAGGAATACAGCGTGGAAACAGGCCATTGGGCCCATGGAGTCTGCACCAAGTAGCGCACACTCGCACTATCCGACACACTAGGGACAATTGACAGAAGCCAATTAACCTACAAACCTGCAAGTCTTTACAGTGCGGGAGCACCTGGAGAGAACCCACGAGGTCACAGGGAGAAGGTACAAATTCCATCTAGACAGCACCTATAGTCAGGATTGAACCTGGGTCTCTGGCGCAGTGAAGGTCCTGTCCCACTTGGGCGTCATTTACGCGTCACGCAGATGGTGCGCAAAGATTTTGTAGTTACCAAAATCCTGAGGCGCCTCGCGTGACCGCGCGTCACTGCCTACGTCACCACGCACGCGTAATGCGCACCATGCGCGCGTAAATTACGCGCAAATGACGCTCAAGTTGGACAGGCCCTAGAGGCTGCAACTCTACCACTTCCAAGGATTAATCATTGATTTTATTTTAATAAAAAAAGCTATCAACTAATCACAACCACCTGAAAGGACGGAGTCAGATCACACACTGATGAACACTGAGGGCACTTAAATCCACTCTATCACATTAATTGCTCAGTGTTCCTACATTGCCAAATTTCTGTCTGCTATGCAATATTGGACGAACAAAATTTTCCTCAAACTAAATATTGTGATAACGAAAGCCACTGTCTTTGAGCAAAAATTCTGCCACAAATTTCAATTCCTAATCAAATCTATTTTGTGTATGCTGGACTTGTAACATTGGTGTGCTTGACACCAAAATCAGTGTCAGATTACAAATCTGTGCCATTGCTAGCGATACTCATTCCTAATTCTATAACTGTGATTGGCCCAGACAAACTTTAATTGAGACTCTCATCCATGTTTGTTACTTGTAGATTTGATCATTCCAAGGTTCATTTGGCCAGTTTACCCTCAACGTAGTCTCCATATATCCCAAACCTCTGCTACTTTTCCAAAGTCAAACCATGCTCCATTCCGGAATCACTCCTATGTTCGTTGATATCCCAGTTTATCATTGCATCAATTAAAAAACATGATTGGAATATAGAACAGTACAGCACATGAACAGGCTATTCAGCCCACAATGTATGTGCTGAACACGATGCCAAGTTAAACTAATTTCACCTTCCTATACATAATTCAGATTCCCTCATTCACTGCATATCCATGTGCCTATCTAAACTCCTCTTAAAGGGCACTATCGCATCTGCCACTACCACCATCCCTAGTCATGAATTTATAGGCCAAATGGAAGGAATTTAGTGCTTAATTCCCGTAAATTAATACCCAAGCAAAATATGAGGTGCTGTTCCTCCAATTTGCAGTGGGCCTCACTCTGGTCATGGAGGAGGCTCAGGACAGAAAGGTCTGATTCGGAATGGGAGGGGGAGTTGAAGTGCTGAGCCACCATGAGATCAGGTTAGTTATTGCAAACTGAGTGGAGGTGTTGTGCGAAGCGTTCGCCAAGCCTGCGCATGGTCTCACCGAGGTTAATCATACGCTGAATAATCCAACCACATTTTTGTTTGGAAGTGGAAAGAAATAATAGAAATTGCATTAATTGCAACGTGTAAAAAGAGTTGAGATACTGTATTATAATTTTGCTGTATGTTATTGTGGTATATATCATGTCTGGATTGGTGAATATGTTTAGTTTGTGACTTTATCTGAAGCAGAAATAATATGTGAATGCTTCATTGAGCATAATTCCGACTGGTAACCAAGCACTTCGTCCGAGCCCATTATCGCACGCGTCATGCAAGCCGTCTTAAATGACCACCTAAACTTAGCGATGTTACAATATTCACATTCAGCGGCACTGCAGATCTGCCACTGGCCGTGTGCGTGACTTTGGCGCCTTTAAAGGGGGGGGGGGGCGGGATTAAAATGCCGTTTTCTCCTGCCTGTCAGAGTCAAACTTTCTCAGGCTGTTCAGCTGCTGCAGAAAAATCGTTCCGACTTACATTCCCAGAAGTTTAAAAAAAAATCGCGGGACAATTTAATCCCTGAAGTAAAATAAAAAACTACTTCTAACGCCGTCAACACCTACAACGGGACGGATCTCACGTATGGGGACAAAACATAAGGCAAGTCGTGTATTTTACATATAAACTTTCTTCTTAGGATGACTTTAATCCAAATTTCATTGCCCGAAAATGTGATTTTGGCCACATACTAACTGGCAGTGTTTTTCCTGCCGATATGGGGTTCAAATTCACTGCAACCGCAACGTTCCAATCAATCGCGTTCCACAAAAACCCACTCGCAAGATGATTAAAATCCCCATTAATTTACGGGAATTAAACATTAAATTTCATCCATTTGGCCTATAAATTCATGATAATGAGATTGAAAAATCATGTTATATTGTGAATTCTTGTGTGAGTGTTATTTGGACACAGGCTATTTAAAAATGTTAACCTTTTCTTAAGAAATGGATAGATGTTTAGATCTAGTAATTGAATTTTGTAATTAGCTACAATTAGGTAACTAACTAATTATATGTACACAAAAATGCTGGAGAAACTCAGCGGGTGCAGCAGCATCTATGGAGCGAAGGAAATAGGTGATGTTTCGGGCCGAAACCCTTCTTCAGACTGATGGGGGGTGGGGGGGGAGAAGGAAGGAAAAAGGGAGGAGGAAGAGCCCGAGGGCGGGGGGGATGGGAGGAGACAGTTTGAGGGTTAAGGAAGGGGAGGAGACAGCAAGGGCCAGCAAAATTGGGAGAATTCAATGTTCATGCCAATATGAGGTGCTGTTCCTCTTATAACTAATTATATGCTTTAATTTCAGGTCATCCAAGTAAGATTGTTTCATATTTGTTGCAGAATGCTTCAATCTATAATAACTGAAAATTTCATTCGGTTCTCTTAATTTTTAAGGAAGCTTTGGGCTTTTGACAGTCCCCGATCACAGCTTTTGAGTTAAGTCAATGGAAAAGCAATAGGGAACAAGATGCTAATTTCAGAGTATGAAAATGGCCATAACATTAATACTAAAGATATGAAAGTGAATTAGGTGTCAAATTAAACTTCTTTTTATGCTTTATCTGATGGGATAAATGTTTAAAATCTCAAAATTTTGTAACATTGCTACTAAACTGTCATTTGGCAACCTAAAAAGCTGCCTAGATTGCCCGGCTGGAAACCGAGAAAAAAAGTTAAGTGAGAGCCCTGTATCACCTATCCACGAGCTCCAGAGATGTGTAGGAAGGAACTACAGATGCTGGTTTACACCGAAGGTAGACACAAAATGCTGGAGTAACTCAGCAGAACAGACAACATCACTGGAGAAAAAGAATACGTTGTAGCAGCGCCTGCTAGCGCAAGCAGATATCGAACCCGGCGTTCGGAAGCCGCGATCACGTGACTCGGGAGGGGCTGTTGTTTTCGCGCGGTTTTTCCTTTGCGCGTGTTAGTTCAGCGCTGACCACCGATGTGGGCAGATGTGTCTGATTAACCTGTATGCTGCAACTTGAGCTTTCGAATAAAGTTACGTTGAAAACTCCAGTAGAAGTTTCTCAGACCACTAAAACGTGACTTTTTGGGTCAAAACCCTTCTTCAGAGATCAACCGCCTCAACTTCTCCACTCCCTTGTCTCACTCCAATCTCCATGAACGTTCTGCCATCGACTCACTCCGCAACAACCCAGATTGGGTTATCAAACCCGCCGACAAGGGAGGTGCCGTGGTAGTCTGGCGCGCCGATCTCTACAAAGCTGAGGCCACGCGCCAACTCTCGGACACCTCCTCCTACTTACCCCTGGACCATGACCCACTGACGAGCACCAGGCCACCATCTCCAGCACCATCACCGACTTCATCAACTCCAATGCCCTACCCGACCGAGCCTCCAACCTCATCGTTCCCCAGCCCCGCACGGCCAGATTTTACCTTCTCCCCAAAATTCACAAACCTGACTGTCCCGGAAGACCCATTGTCTCTGCCTGTTCGTGCCCCACCGAACTCATTTCCAAATACCTTGACTCCATTCTATCCCCCTTGGTTAAATCCCTCCCTACCCATGTTCAAGAGACCTCAGACACTCTCCGTCGTCTCCGCGCATTCCATTCTCTAGGCCCTCACCCCCTCATCTTCACCATGGACGTCCAGTCACTCTACACCTCCATCCCCCACCAGGATGGTCTCAAAGCCCTCCGGTTCTTCCTCGACCAGAGAAGCAACCTATACCCAGCCAGTGACACTCTCCTCCGCCTAGCGGAGCTGGTCCTTACCCTCAATAACTTCACGTTCGACTCCTCCCATTTCCTCCAAATACAAGGCGTAGCTATGGGCACACGCATGGGCCCCAGCTATGCCTGCCTATTTGTTGGTTACGTCGAGCAATCCTTGTTCAATACATACCAGGGCCCCATCCCCGACCTCTACCTACGCTACATCGACGACTGCTTTGGTGCCACCTCCTGCACCCGCACACAACTGACTGACTTCATCCACTTCACCACTAACTTCCATCCGGCACTCAAATACACCTAGACCATTTCCGACACTTCCCTACCATTCCTTGACCTCACTATCTCCATTGCAGGTGATAGACTTCTGACCGACATCCACTATAAACCAACTGACTCCCATGGCTATCTGGACTACACTTCTTCCCACCCTGCTTCCTGTAAGGACTCCATCCCCTACTCCCAATTCCTCCGTCTACGCCGCATCTGCTCCACGGATGAGGCGTTCCACACCAGGACATCTGAAATGTCCTCATTATTCAGGGAACGGGGGTTCCCCTCCTCCACCATAGATGAGGCTCGCACCCGGGTCTCTTCCATACCCCGCAACACTGCTCTCTCTCCCCATCCCGTCACTCGCAACAAGGGCAGAGTCCCCCTAGTCCTCACCTTTCACCCCACCAGCCGTCACATACAAAAAGTAATCCTCCGTCAGTTTCGCCACCTCCAACGTGACCCCACCACTCGCCACATCTTCCCATCTCCCCCCATTTCTGCCTTATGCAAAGACCGCTCCCTCCATAACTCCCTTGTCAATTCTTCCCTTCCCTCTCGTACCACCCCCTCCCCAGGCACTTTCCCTTGCAACCGCAAGAGATGCAACGCTTGTCCCTTTACCTCCCCCCTCGACTCCGTTCAAGGACCCAAGCAGTCGTTCCAGGTGCGACAGAGGTTTACCTGCATCTCCTCCAACCTCATCTATTGCATCCGCTGCTCTAGATGTCAGCAGATCTATATCGGTGAGACCATGCGGAGGTTGGGCGATCGTTTCGCCGAACACCTCCGCTCGGTCCACAATAACCAAGCTGACCTCCCGGTGGCTCAGCACCAACTCCCCCTCCCACTCCGTCCTCTCTGTCCTGGGTCTCCTCCATGGCCACAGCGAGCAGCACCGGAAATTGGAGGAACAGCACCTCATATTCCGCTTGGGGAGTCTGCATCCTGGGGGCATGAACATCGAATTCTCCCAATTCTGTTAGTCTTTGCTATCTCCTCCCCTTCCTCAGTCCCCCTGCTGTCTCCTCCCATCCCCCAGCCTTCGGGCTCCACCTCCTTTTTACTTTCTTGTCCCCGCCCCCCCCACCCCCTATCAGTCTGAAGAAGGGTTTTGGCCCGAAACGTTGCCTATTTCCTTCGCTCCATAGATGCTGCTGCACCCGCTGAGTTTCTCCAACTTTTTTGTGTACCTTCTTCAGAGATACTGGCTGACCTGCTGAGTTACTACAGCAATTTAGGTTTGTTTCCGTAGTGTAGTGGTTATCACGTTCGCCTAACATAGGTATGTTGCAAAGCCTACCTGAAGCGTCTTTGAAAATCTGCCGCTACGGGTGTGCGCGATTTTGGCGCCGTTTAGAGGGGGCGGGTTTAAAACGCGATTTTCTCTAAGCTGTTCAAATCGAAGATGTTCAGCCTAGTTAATTATTAACGAAAAATCGCTGGAAGACCCCGTCGCAAAAGCTATTATTAGGTTTAAAGGCCTTGAATAATAGTTATAGTAGTTTAAAAATCAATCTCTAAACCCGCGAACACCAGCAACCGCAGGGTCTCATAAAGCAGATAGCAGAAGGAAGGTTGTATATTTTTACATTAAAAAGGGCTTCTAAAGATCCCGTTATACAAAGTTTACTATTGCGAGTAGCTCATTTTGGCCCCATTATATCGCGCAGTATTTTTCTGGGCATTTGAGGGCACAAATCTACCGCAATGTGAACGTTCTAAACCAGCGCGTTCCACAGGGACCCACTGGAAAGCTGATTTAAATGGGCATTTATTTACAGCAATTGAACACTGAATTCCTTCCATTTGGCCTATAAATTAATGTAAATGAGATTTAAAAATCATGTTTTATTGTGAATTATTTGTGAATATTATTTGGACATTTAGGCTATTTAAAAATGTTAATCATTTATTAAGAAATGGATAGATGTTTAGATCTAGTAATTGAAGTCTGAAATTAGCTACAATTAGGTAACTAACTAATTATATGCTTTAATTTCAGGTCATCCAAGTAAGATTATTTTATATTTGTTTCAGAATGCTTCAATCTATGATAACTGAAAATTTCATTCAGTTCTCTTAATTTTTAAGAAAGTTATGGGCTTTTGACTGTTCACGATCACAACTTTTTTGTTATGTCCATAGAAAATCAATAGGGAACAAGATGCTCATTTCCGAGTATGAAAATGGCCATAACTTTTTAAATACTTGAGATATGAAAGTGAATTAGGTGTCAAATTAAACTTATTTTTATGCTTTATCTGATGGGATAAATTACAGACTTGATTTTTAAAATCTCAAAATTTTGTAACATTGCTACCTAACACGCGAAAGGTCCCCGGTTCGGAAATTGGGCGGAAACAGATTTTTACTGCATTTCGTTGTCTCTGTACTGTACACTGACAATGACAATTAAAGTTGAATCTGAATTTGGCATAAACACAAACATCTGCAGTACTTTGCTTCTCCATTCTCCGATTTAAGAGCACGGAAAACAAAGCTTTTCGGTGTACCTCGTTACACGTGACAATAATAAACCAACACCATAACAAAAAAAAACCGCATGTAAACCGTAACACCAATCAATTTCGCCTTCACTTTACCTCATTTCTTTCGGGCCGCTAATTGCATGCAACACTGCGATGGAAAGAGGTTGGAGGTTCAGCGCTGCCCTCAGGCCAGGCCAGGCCGGGCCCGGCGACGGCGACGCGCCTCCAATTTGTTTTGATTCCTTCTGGCGCCCAGAATGCGCCAGGGTCGCGCATGCGCAGAGAGGCGCCAGCCGGGTCCGAGGAGGAGGCCGCTTTCAGCCGGAATTAAAAAAACATATATATATATATTTACAGTAGGAGAAAAACTTCCAGCTGCGGCCAGAGACATTCCGCAGGACATCGGCAGGCGTAGTAACACATACATCGCCGCGGGGGAGGGGAAGTCAAGTCTCAGCCTCACCTGGTCATTGCATTGATCGAAGCAGACGGAGGCACCGGGCCTACCTGTCAGTGCGTGTTTTCCTCCCGCCCTGCCGCCGCCAGCCCTCCTTCCAATGTTGTCCGTGTTCGCCTCCGTCCCCGCCGCACCGGATTTGAATCGCGGGAGGATCAGCGAACCTGGAACGGCGGCTGTGCGGCCCTGTCGCCGCCTTCTCCGCCGCTGAGGTGGATTTCTCCAGTCTTTTCCCGTCCCCGCCTGCCATGAACAGCGGCGGCGGTGGCGGGCTGCAAGGCGTAAGCTGCAAGGCGAAATACTGCCGTTACTACGCCAAGGACAAGACCTGTTTCTACGGCGACGAGTGTCAGTTCCTACACGAGGATCCCAGTAATGGCGCCGCTTCCGCGAGCCTCGGTCTTGTCGTCAATAACAACCACCCAGGACTGGGAGTCGGGGCGGCCACGCCGGGGGTCGGCGGCGGAGGAGGAGGAGCAGCAGCGGCTGCTGGAGGTGTCGCCTCCGTTAGCGGTTGTGGAGGGGGTGTAAGCGGTGGCGGGATATCATCATCATCATCAGCAACAGCAGGAGGAGGAGTAGGATTCCCGCACGGAGGGCCCAAGAAAAACGAGCTCAGCAGCTTGGTAGAGCCTGGGCAGCTTCTCACCAGTGAGTGTGTTGTGGATATTATTTCAATTTATTAAAACCACCGAAGGAGGTTCAGTCGCAAGATGCAAGTAAACTCTGTTTCCTTTTTTTTAAAACAAAATGCTCATTGGAAGGAAACGGCGCTTTGCATTTGTCAAGTTGACCCTGAAAGGATGGTGCTACACAAAAAGGACCAGCTATTCCAAGTCGATCTTGTCAAAAAGAGAATGTTTTGGAAGTGACTACATTTTTATTGGGTTGAGGGATAGCTTACTTTCTGAGGGGAAAGAAAATAACACATTGCTAGACTAACTGGTGCTGCATTATCTAGGGATCGGCTTAGTGTTGTTAAAGATGACAACTGACAACCAAATTGTTTGTAGGTTTTCTTTAGTATGCCTGTTAATATAATGTATCAGTTAACATTTATGCATTCATTTTTTGAAATTTGTGGATATAACGCACGAGTTCATGTTGTCAGGAACGGAGTTAGATGAACACTTTTAAACATCTGGCTTTAAATGTTCTGCAAGCTTACGTTTATATAATTGTTTTATTTTATTGGGGGGGTGGGAAACCGGCACTTAGAGGAGGTGGAAATAGACATTGAGCCATGGGAGATTAGTAGAGATGATAAAAACCTTTTCAAATAGATGTGGCGTAGAACTTGCACTGATGGTTACAAGTATAGAATGACATTTGGCGTGGTTGGGATAGGGATGGGATAACATTGGAGGTTGCTCTACGCAAAAGATTGCAGTTGTAATGATCAGTGTATTTTATCTGCAATATGCAGTGTTTAAAAAAAAAAAAAAAAATTTAGATAGTTTTGTTTAAATCTCTGGCAATATTCTGGCACTATTTGTGACCAATTAAAAAAAAAAAAAAAAAGCAGAAGAAAGCCTTAAAAGAGCTAATAGCAACAAGTGGTTGCAAGTAGAATAACTTTAATAAAGTTGCTGATTATGCATTAGTTCAATTGGAAGTGGTCTGGACTTCAGGAATAAAAGTATCCCTTTCATTTATTAGTTCTGTTCAATTCGTATTATATATTTTTCCTATCTTGTGTATGGATGGGATGTAAAAATCTGGTTTCATGCTGCCTGGCTCTAATTTCTAATATGTCTGCTCTGGATTATCAATTCTTGATGAAATCATTTTGGTTTAAATATCT
Source organism: Amblyraja radiata (assembly GCF_010909765.2). NCBI lineage: Eukaryota > Metazoa > Chordata > Chondrichthyes > Rajiformes > Rajidae > Amblyraja > Amblyraja radiata. The sequence continues at coordinate 52,415,366 of NC_045961.1, forward strand.
TTACCTGTTCTTGTATTGTTTTAAAGGGTTAAACTTGGAAAATCTGTTGTGATTCTTCAAAAATAAATTGCCCAGAAAGGAATAAAGACTGTATTCTCACGTATTGCAGAATTTTCTTCTGTGTGGCAGACCAGTGAGTTAAAGCCATAACTTGTAAATGTTCAAATGCAGTGTGATTATTGTTTTGGGAAAACTATGTCAAGTCTTTCTTGAGGGATACAATTTGTGTGCAGCAGATATAATCACTGTCTCACAGCACCAGAGGCAGTTGTTCAATCCTGAACCTGTCTGTCTAGAATTTGCACATTCTTACTGTCAGCACATGGGCCTCCTCCAGGTGTTCTGGATTTCTCCTACATCCCAAAGACATGGGTTTGGTCTTTGTAAATTGCCCTTAGTGTAGGTAGAATCTAGGTGAGTTGAAGAGAATGTGAGGAGAATTTTAGAAAATGTATGATTCTTGCAAAATAGATTATTGGTGCAAATTCGATGAGCTGGTTTCCAAGCTGCATCTCTCTAACTCATGAGCCATAAAAATTATGCATCTCTTAAAGATTTTTGTGTAGTTTAATTTGTACAGGTCTACCACAGATTTTCTGGCACCTTAGGTTCCAGACCCCTGCTGGATTATTCATTTTGCCAGACCAACGGAGAACACATGGTAACAATGGTACCACTCCCGTTTCTCTAAAGCACCTACTGAAAACATAAATAATACAAATATGAAATGTCTTTATGACTGTCACTTAGAAGTTATAGCTAGGGTTAAATGTAAGCAAAATAAAATAAGAATTCCACAAAACTGAGGGAACACCACCAACAACTGCAGATGTAAACAAGTAACTCTTTTGAGACAGAGACACTCGTACTGACAGTGTGGGTCACACGCAATGCCACCTGTGGCCATCCAGTGCACTAGTCTGGCGGTCTTTTTTTTGATCGCCAGTGGTAATAAACAATAGCCTTACAGATGAGAAATAAATGTTAATATTGCTTGCATATCAAGAGCAGAAAAAAAAACTAGTTTAAGTATTATTTTGATTAGGATAAAACAATTTGAAATGTTCTTATTTTCCAGTTCCAGGAATGGATACAACAATACCAGATAACCTCACCAACTCATACTTCAGCAGCAGCTTTATTGGGGTCAATGGCTTTGGAGGAGGGCCACCTGAGCCAAAGTACCCTTTGATTCAGGTATTATAAATTTATCGTTGTGAAAATGACTTTCATCACCAAAATAACTAACCCAAGTGCTGCGCTGAATGTGATAGATTGCAGAGATTGTTCTTGCTAAAGAGCATTATGGTTTCTCTGTGATTGTTAGAGGGTTTGCATATTCATGCAAATAAAAATAACTAATTTGGAGAGGGTGTCGGACAAAAAGATTGGGGTAAAGGGAATATTTGTTTGGGCAAGAGTGTGGTTGCTGTAGGATAAGCTGTGCTTGAAGTCATCCCCAGGTTGTAGGTTAATATTTAGAGAATGAGTTTGAGAAAGCTTGTATTGGCTGTTTGTCGCATTAATGTCTAGATTCCCTCAACTATCTCACCTTTTCTGTCTCCATCATGGCTTGATTGTGCTCACGTACAGTATGATTTGACTGGATAGCAAGCAAAGTTTTTCACTATCTCTGTCCATGTGGCAATAATAGTGGTGTGTCCTAAGTATTTATGCCAAGTGTATTTTCATAAATTCAGTGAATCGTGTAGAACAAGACCATTTTGCTCATCATTACCTCTAAAAAGCTGCCTATTTGTCTTGTTTCACTCTGCCCTATAACACAGAAATACTTCTTGGGGAATATTTAATTTCCTTTCATAATTAATCACTTTGCCTCTCATTCTAAAAGTATGATCTCCAAAATTGGCATAACATGCACACTGCAGCCAAATCAGAACCAGGAACGTGAGACGTGGTAGGGGTATATGGCCACATGTATGTGAGCATTGATGTCTATGCAGTAGAGCTTGGTTGGGGAGGCAACTCCACTGGTGTCGTTCACTTGACAAAGTGCTTGGTGTGTGGCTTTGTCATCGCAAACACCTTGTTCAGACTTGGTGATGCGCACTGACATCTGTTAGATTTTATCATTTTGTGTGTGGGGCCATATTAATGTCTGCATCTCTTGCACCTTGACAGGTACCAATGACCACTGGATTGATTATCACCTAATTTGGACTTGTACCACTGTGAACCTGGCCCCAATTTTTTTTTTCTATTTTCCTTTCTCAAATCATTTTCATAAAAGCAAATTAATTTAGTTTCTCAAATATTTGTGTAGTGCTGTGTGAATTCTGCAAGGGTGAATTTCTGTTACCCAAATGGCTATAACTCAGCAGTCGTCTGTACTTGTGTATGCCTGCTCTCTTTCCAACTCCTTCAGCCCTTTCAAATCTGCACACTTCTGGCTTTTTATGTCTTCTGATTTTTATAACTTTACATTTGATGGCTGTGCTGCAGCTGACTTGGCTCTAGAATTCTCTCCCTAAACTTCTTTACCTCTCCCTTTTTCCTAAATCAATCCCCTGACCAAATCTTTGCTTACCTTTGCTTATCTCATTATAAGGGCTCCTTAGAAGCCCTTTGAAGATTTTTGTAATGTTCTTATGACATTAGAAGCATTACATGAATGCAGATTGCTTTTTTTAAGTTCCACATTGCAATACAATTAGTGTTTGGGAAAGAGTTTGCATTCATTATTGTATCACAAGTAAAGGTAGTTTGTATGTCAGGGAAAGATGCGAAAATTGGTTAACGGGGAAATTTCTTATGCAAGACAAATTTTGAAAAGGTTAATAGTTCACAGCAGCTCTGCATCGACAGATAATGGTAAAAGAGAGAGCTAGATGGAAAAATTATTTTACATATTAGGTGATTTGGAGACATTGCTAATGAGAGAGAAACTAACAATATTTAATCACCAATTGACGAATCTGAAAAGAGGTGTTTTCTGAGGACACAAATGATAACACCTGAGATTAGAGGACAGACAAAAATGCTGGAAAAACTCAGCGGGTGAGGCAGCATCTATGGAGCGAAGGAATAGGTGAACCTCTGCCTTACCTGGAAAGACTCCTTGGATCTTTGGATGAAGTTGAGGAGGGAGGTAAAGCGACAAGTGTAGTATTTCCTGCGGTTGCAAGGGAAAGTACCAGGGGGGAGGGGTTTTTTTTAATGTGAAGGGACGAATTGACCAAGCAGTTACGCAGGGAGCGGTCTCTGCGGAAAGCCTAAAGGGGAGGAGATGGGAAGATGTGGCCAGTGGTGGGATTCACCCATCTTCAATCTCCTCCCCTTTCGGTTTTCTGCAGAGACCGCTCTCTCCGTAACTCCTTGGTCAATTTATCCCTTCCCTCCCAAACCACCCCTTCCCCTGGTACTTTCCCTTGCAACCGCAGGAAATGCTACACTTGTCGCTTTACCCCCCCCACTCCATCCAAGGACCCAAGCAGTCTTTCCAGGTGAGGCAGAGGTTCACCTGCACCTCCTCCAACCTCATCTATTGCATCCGCTGTTCTAGCGGTCAACTGCTCTCCATCGGTGAGATCGCTTGGCAATTGCTTCGTCCAACCCCTCCACTCAGTTCGCATTAACCAACCTGATCTCCCGGTGGCTCAGCCTCCCATTTCCCCCCTCCCCTCCCATTCCGAATCCGACCTTTCTGTCCTGGGCCTCCTCCATGGCCAAAGTGAGTCCCACCGCAATTTGGAGGAGCAGCACCTCGTATTTCGCTTGGTTTACACCCTAGCGGTATGAACATTGAATTCTCCGATATCAGGTAGTCCTTGCTTTCTCCCTCTTTCCACTCCCTCTCTCAGCTCGCCCACAGTCTCCGCCTCTTCCTTTCTTCTTCCCGCCCCCAACCCCCACATCAGTCTGAAGGGCCTCGACCCGAAACGTCACTTATTCCTTCGCTCCATAGATGCTGCCTCACCCGCTGAGTTTCTCCAGCATTTTTGTCCATCTTCGATTTTGCCAGCATCTGCAGTTCTTTCTTAAACAGATAAGAGGACATGTCAACTTCACTTCAACACCCAGCTTTGACACAGCTAGTGAACCAGATAGCTGCCAGTTCTGTTCCTTCTATGATATTATGTAATAGCATTTACAGTGACGATGAGCTGTCATTGCAGTTGAATTGATGGTAACTCCAGATTGAATTGGTAATTTTAGAAGTTATTTTACCGACAACAAAAATTATATTCAAAGTTATTTCACAATGGTTCGCATGTGAAATTTGAATTGGTATTTCATTATATAGAGAATTATCTTACAATGCTGGTTTTTCCTTACTTGACAGCTGACCTTCCAAATACATGTATTCCTCTAGTTTGTTGCCTGCCACAGGCTTTCTGGTTTATTGTTCTTTGTTTTTTCTTTGGAGCCCTTGTATAAAGGTACCATATTAGCCACCCTCCAGTCCTCTGGCATCTCACACATAGCAAGACAAGTGTTAGTTGGTATTATCACAAGCAAGACTATCTTAATCTGTTCTCTGACCTTCAGTCTGTGATTCCACCATAATGGTCTGAATTATTATCTTCAACAACAATACTCAAAGCTTGACATGTTGGGCTGGTTAGTCATAGAGCGTGGAAATAGGCCCTATCCATGTACCCGTCCAACTGTTTCTTAAATGTTGGGATAGTCCCTGCCTCAACTGCTGCCTCCGTCAGCTCGTTCCATACACACACCACCCTTTGTGTGATAAGGTTACCCCTCCAATTCCTATTAAATCTTTTCCCAGTTACCTTAACTGGACAAGAGGCTGTGCATCTACCCGGGCAAGAGATTGTGCATCTACCTGATCTATTCCTCCCATAATTTTATGCAATTATTTATTTGAATGACGTTTATGGTTACATAATGTAAAAGTTCTGTGGTTTTAGGATATGTACTTTGTCACTGAGAAAGATAAGTCTCTAATTGCATTTTTAACAGTTCATGCCCAAAATGAAACTCCACTATATTTTCTGTCGTATTATAAATACACCCTCTCTTAATTTGTTCATTGTGTACTTATAGTTCATCTGTTATTTTCCTCAGTTGTTCTGGAGTAGCATGTTCCATATCTAAGCACTTTTGATTAAATATGTTTTTCTGAAATTTCTTATTTGATTTGAAGCCAAGAAAATACTGGAGATATTCATCAGGACAGGCAGCATCTTACCTTGGTTATCCTGAGTATATTACAGTGAAATCTTTCATGAAGGAGGCTGTACTGGCCTTGGTCCTCCAGTTGATATCTCCTCTATCTTAATTTATTTTCTCTACCTATACAGATAATTATGCTTGTAATATTTGTGAAGACTTGTTGACCAGAAAATCACTAAATTCTGCAGGAATTGGTAAACTTGTGTGGTGTGAGATAATGGACATATAAAAACGCTTTTCTTTTCCCCACAGAGGCAAGCTAACAGCAGCAGTTCACCCAGCCTGTTGAGTGATTGTGCCAAAGCCTATGCCTGTGCAGGACATGGTAAAATATTTTTATTGTAATTCAGCTGTGCTCATTTTACAATGAAAAGTTGTCTTTTGCAGAGTTTTGAGGTGTAGAGAGGGTTTACAGTTCTTGTTTTCAAAATTGAAAATTGGGTAACTAAAATGTGTAGAACTTGTAATATTGCATCTTAAAACACTTAATTACTTAATCCTTATTTACCTTGTTTCTGCTGTGGATGATCTATGGTCACAGGATAGACTAAACACAGTGACTGCTTGGAATCTGTAGTTTAAAAAAAAATGCAGATAATATCTAGCAGATCAGGCAGCATTAGTGGGGATTGAAATAATTTTCATTTCAAATCAATTGCATTTTATCAGCATGGGAAATAGTTGATGTTATAAATCTTAAACTGGAATTGAGATAGGATGTGTGTGGAGTAAAGAACCAAGAGGGTGACAGCCCAATGGCGCAGCTGTGGAGCTGCTGCCTCTCAGCACCGGAGACCCAGATTTGATCCTAACTACGAGCACTGTCCGAACGGAGGTTGTACGTTCTACCTTTGACAGTGTGGGTTTTCTCCCACATTCCAAAGATGTGCAGGTTTGTAGTTTAATTGGCGCCTGTAAATTGTCCCTAGTATGTACGAAAGTGGGATAACATAGAACCAGTGTACGGAAGATCAATGGTCGATGTGGACTTGGTGGGCAGAAAGGCCTGTTTCCACAGTATCTCTAAACTAAACTAAGCAAAAGGTTAGAGAGAAACAAAATATTAAGAGAAACAAAATATGGCTGTATTAGAAGTATTAGAAGTATAAATGAGAGCAGTACAATCATGACTGGTTGAGGCTGCTCTCAAATGATGAATGGTTGTGGTAGTTTGAGATTGAGTTCATTGTCAAGTCTGGAAGGCTGTAAACGGCGTGAATAATATGCTCCTTGAACTACTGTTGTATAACATAAAATGGCATGGAATTGGAAAATGGAAAATAGTTGCCCAGTTAGTCTGGTACTATGGTATGAAATTTTATTCATCCCGGTATTATAGTGTGGGGTTTTATTTTGATTTCCTATTGCACTGATATTTTTTGGGACAGTGCACTTTAATTGTATTTTTGTTTGCTTTTGTATTCTGTTTCTAATGTGTAATGAAAACCTTTAGTTAGGATGTCACTGCACCAAAGATAATGCTGTGGAATATGTGTCATATTTGACTTTCCACTTCTCTGTTGCCTCAACTCGAAAGATACTGAATTGCTAAATTGAATCCTGTCCAAAGCAGTGAAATAAAATTTACAATTCAATTTCCCATCTAATGGTTAGATTGAGATAGAGATACATTTAGTGTTTGGTTATCTATAAAATGTTGATAGTGGTGTGGATTTAAAAAAATAAATGGTTTCACTAGTTCAAGCTGATCAATATCTTATTTGTTGACGTTTTTTACTGGCCTATTTCATTATTTTCACATATGTAATAAAACATGCTAATATGTTCATAACCATTACAGCATCACTGATAAAATGCACTTGCTAAGCAAAGGATGAGAGATGACCAGTGGTGAGCAGAAGTGTAGATTGACCACAATCTCACTGACTGGTCAAGCAAGTTGAGTCTAGTGGCTCACTGGTTTTGTTTTTCATGATACAAATATGAGTTTTAACTTGAAGGAGATGAAAGTACAGAATATAGTTTGAGTCTTTAATTTGCATATTGCCATTTCTATCTAATCTTTTGACCACAATTTTGCAAGGTAGAATTTTCTTGACACCCTATCGCCGACATTACCGATGACCCTTTGCAAAGGCAGAGAAACAGCTTGCTTTGGGATTGGCCATCTCTATTTTGTCATCTGTTGCTATTTTTATCAAAGAGTATTGGATTATTGTGCGAGATTTCAGAGGTTGTCAAGACCAGTTGTCACTCCAATATAAAATAAAGATTAAAAATACCTTTCTATGTCACTAACACTTTCAATGCCTTGAATTTAAAAACATTTCATTACCTAAGAAACTTGTTAGACAATGGGTATTATATGTAAATAATAGAGGGTGAAGTCAGTGCCAGTAAACCAGTCTGACAAAACTGGTCAAGACCTGACTTATCATGTTAACATTTCCATTAAAATTCTGTGTTGGTGTTGTAGGCAAAATAACATAGAAAATGAGGATATGGATGTTATCTACCAGTGACATGCAGCAGTACTTTAGTCAGAAAGAGTGACTTTTATCACTGTCAGCACATTGACATAGAATTTTGAGTATTTTTGTGCATGGTGATGCTAACTCAAAGATAGTATTTCAGGGAGTCTCCGTTTGTCAAGGAAAAGTGGGTTGAGTTGTACGTTAGACTTTAGAGATGCAGCACAGAAACAGACCCTTTGGCCCACTGAGTCCGCGTCTACCAGCAATCACACGTACACTAACACTATTCTACAGGGACAATTTTAATATTTTACTGAAGTCAATTAATCTACAAACCTGTATGTTTTTAGAATGTGGGAGGAAACCAGAATACCCAGAGAAAACCCACATAGTTACAGGGAGAACGTACAAACTCCCGTTTGTACCCATAGTCAGGATTGATCCTGGGTCTCTAATGCTGTAAGGCAGCAACTCTACCACTGTGCTGCCCCATGAGTTGTATTGAGTTGCATACAATGCAACATTCTTTACTTTGATAAAATATATTAATAAAATATATCAGAGGACAAACAAATTTACCATTGTCATCCTGCCTTCCTAAACACTTGTAGATCCTGCATCCCAAAGTATCATGAAAATTCTACCTTGTGGAGTTGGAGGGTGTGGTCAAAAGATAAGGTAGAAATGGCTCTCTGCCAATTTAGGATTCAGAGTGTATTACAATTGTTGGAGCATATTGACGAGCATTGTTGCCTTTGGAGACGTGCTGAAAGAAGGCTTCACCTCCCTTCTACTCTCGTAAGGGTTCTGGGATATATTTTTTATGCTTGATATTTGCATTGCGTCAGAATAAAATCACTTTTTGAGGAGTTAGGAGAACTCAAAAAAAATCCCAAGAGAACTCTACTTGGGATTTAATGAAACGGGACAACATAGAAAATAGAAGCAAGAGTGGGCCAGCTGGGCTGTCAAGCCTGCCACGCTATGATCATGGCAGATCTGTCCCAGATCTCATTTCCTCTTTGCTTGTTCCCCATTGGTCTCAATACCCTGATCTTTCAAAAATAATGTGTGCCCATATTTTGCACTTCCTGTCATCTATTTAGGGTTATTTAATTTTACTGTTTTGTCATTGATTTTAGCCCAATCAAACAATTCCCATGGTTGGCACCCCTTTAACATTTGAAATTTTATTATTTTGCAAGTGCCATATAACACAGATCTCTATCATATCGCTATTGCACCACTAATTTCACTTTTTCTTCCCTCCTCCGTAACTTTCCTATAATGGCACTCTTTACGACGTTCTCAAAGTCCAACTTCGATAGCCATTACTACTCGGGGATGGTTAGGAGGTATATTTTACGTACTCACGACACACTTAAGATAGTAAAAACGAATCTTCCAAACGTTTCTTGATTAATTGGTCTTTTATTGAAGTAGTACATAGCAAAGAAATAAGTCACTTTCTGTTCTTCATCGCTGTTCCATTCATGTCATATACATCATATGAAAGCTTCTAATAAAAGTATGTCGTCTCATTAACGTGTGTGTGAATGAATGGTAAAAAACTGTATTCTCACCATCCTTCTGAGACTCAACTGACTCCTAATCTATGAGTCTGCGTAGTCTCCTCTAGAAATAGACACACTACTTCTACGTATCAAATCCTACCTACAAAAATACAGACAGATAAAGACTAAAATATTAAAAATGTTAGATATGGCTATAATATACTGACTTGGGCCTAATGGCTCCTACATACCAGCCCCTAATTATTCTACGTATATAACGAAGCAATTACTAATAGACATTAAAAAAGGAGCTATAAAAGCTTAACGTATCAAAAAACAAAAGTAATATGCATTATGTTTAGCATTCAGACTTCTTTAGCGATTCTTCCACCTTAGCCTTCTAGAAGCAGACATATCTTGGTTATCGGTCTTACCAAGACATTGTTCTTAGTCTGAAGTCGTACTGTACGCACCAAACCTTTAACGTCAGGCATTATTTCCAGTATCCTTCCCATCAACCAAGAACCTCATGGTGCAGTAGAATCAACCACCAAAACGATATCACCTGGAATAAAATGTCTTCTTACATTCAACCATCGTCGTTGTTCTTGGATTAGAGGCAAATATTCTTGTGTCCACCTTTTCCAAAAAAGATCTGCCATATATTGTACTTGTCTCCACCTGCGTCTAGTATACAAATCTTCCTTCACAAAGAGCCCAGATGGTAGCATTGGATTGGTCTTCAACAGAAGAATATGATTTGGTGTAAGTGCTTCCAGGTCATTCGGATCATCAGAACTCCTAGTAATGGGTCGACCATTTAAAATTGCTTCAACTTCACAAAATAAAGTTTGCAATCCTTCATTGTCCAAAACTTGTTGTTTAAGAACAGAACGTAGCACATTTCTAACCATGCGGATCAACCGTTCCCAAACACCGCCGTAATGAGATCCCGCAGGAGAATTAAAATTCCATTCTATCCCATCCTGATGCATTACACTCTGGATTTTCTTCTGATTTAAGCTTTTAAGTGCTTCTCTCAATTCTCTTTCCGCTCCAACAAAATTCGTACCATTATCTGAACTTAACGATAAAACCTGACCTCGTCAACAGATGAATCTTCGTAATGTGTGAATACAGGAGTCTGTGTCAAGTGTAGACTTCAAGATATACTGCTCTGCTTGCCGTGCAAGTGAAGATTACACCATACCTTTTCACAAGACTTCGTCCTCTCTTAACCTCTATAGGACTGAAGTAATCTACTACATCTGTAAATGGAGGATTATCAGGTTGATACCTCTCCAGAGGTAAGTCTGCCATCTTCTGTTCTCCAACTTTCCCCTGCTGTCGTCTGCACACAGCACAATTTTTTATTATCTTTCTTGCAGCAGAATTAGCTTTGATAATCTAATATTTCCTATGAAATTGCGACAGCATGTGGTTCCTTCCTCCATGTCCAATCCGTTCATGAATATGTCGTAACAATAATGTTGAAATATGACAATCCTTCGAGAGAATAATAGGATGCTTAGCCTCCTCAGGCATTGCTGGTCTATTCAGGCGACCACCTACTCTCAGAAGTCCTTCTTACAATACAATTTTAAACAAGTTTAAACAATTGACTGTCTCGTTTGACACCTTGTACTCCATCTTCTAACGTCAATATCCCATCTTTGTATCTTTGTCTTTCACAAAAAAATAATTGTGTTTTCTGCTCCAAAAGATCCCCACGACGTAAACCCCGTCCACAATACGATGCCTTAAAGACTTGCATCTTCTTTTCAACCTTTTCCTTTAGTTTTTCAGGATCTTCTTTAGAAATACTCAACAATCTTTCCTTTTTTGAACAAATAGCAATAACTTTGTTTTAGCTTTAACAACCCAAGCTACCACAGCCACCACTTATTCCATGATGAAAAATGGGTAATTAAGTCATTTGTTATGTTTGATGAATCCTTAGCAATAACATTCACTTGGATGTTTTGTTTAATTTCTGGATCATTAGCAGGGATTTCAAATCCCAGCTCAAGCTTTGGCCATTCTCTGTCTGGCTTACAGAGAAACTCTGGTCCATTGATCCATCTCTTATTGCTTACAAAGCGATCTGCTGTTAATCCTCTAGAAGCCTCATCCGCAGGATTTTCTTTTGTATTAACATATTTCCACTGTGATACGTTAGTAGCTCTCCTTACATAAGAGACTGTTTGCTACAAATGTTAGAAAACGCTTGTTCTCATTGTTGAAGTATTTAAGCACTGTAGTACTATCAGTCCAGAAGAGAGATTTCTCCAGCTGAAGCTGCAGTTCCTTTTGCAGCATTATGTCAACTTTAACAGCTAAAACTGCAGCAGTAAGTTCCATTCTGGAAATCGTCATTTGCTTCAATGGTGCCACTCTGTCCTTTCCCATTAAGAATGCAACATGTACTTCATTGTTATAATTTTCCAGTCTTAGATATGAAACAGTACCGTAGCCACTTCCACTTGCGTCTGAAAAGTGATGCAGCTACGCATATCTGATTTGACCAAAGTTTGCCGGGGGTCGCCAGAAGAAGTACTCCGATCGCTGGCCCGCCGACTGCAACATCCTGAAGCAGAGCTTCTAGCCGCAGGCGCGGTGTGGACTTTCCATCGCGGAGCCTGGGATCCCTTGCCGGGGATTGCCGGAGAAGAGCTCTGACTCTGATTGCCGGTCTGCAGCCTATAATCGTGAAGTGTCCGTCCTTCCTGACGTCGGAATTTTGATCATCCCGACGAGAGGGACTACATCGGGCCGTCCGGAGCGGCGACTGCGGAGGGTTCATGGCCCTGACCACGGATGAACGAAGGACTGACTGAATGTTATTGCCTTCCACCACAGTGAAGAATGTTGATTCCACTGTGGTGGCTGCTCATGTTGTATTCTATTGTGTATTGTGCTCTTTTTGATTGTATGGCTGCATGGCAAGTCAAATTCCACTGACCTTAATTGGTGCATGTGGCAATAAATGTGAACTTGAACTTGTAGGCCTCATGCACTGGTCCACTTTGAATTCTGAGATCTTGTTGAGATCTGCTAACCATTCTGTCCATCGCTGAGAGGAAATTTGCGTTATACTCATCCCATCCAAGTTATTCCTTACAAAGATCCTGCAAAATCAACTTGGCTGGAAGTGTAAATGGTGCGAGAAATCCCAAAGGGTCGTAAACAGAACCAATCAGTTATAGGATACCTCTTCTAGTACACGGTCGCTCTTGAATCGAGATTCTGAACTGGAACACATCTGTTTCGACACACCAGTGCAATCCCAGTGCCCTTTCCATTGGCAGATTGTCTTTGTCCAAATCCAACTCCCTGGTCTCCCTAGCTCTGTTATCTGGTGGAATGGTTTCCAATACAGCACGGCTGTTGCTGATCCACTTGGTTAATATGAATCCTCCATTATTGCAAAGGGAATTCAGATGATTTAGCATTTGAATTGCTCCCTCTTCCGAAGACATGGATTTTAAACAATCATCCATATAGAAATTATTCTTTGCTGTGTTTGTCACTTCTGGGAAGTGAGCTTTATTGTCCTCGGTGGTCTCCCTTAATGCACAGTTTGCACAACTTGGTGATGACACCACTCCAAAGAGAAGTACCTTCATCCGGTATTCAATGAGATCTTGTTGTGCATCACCATCAGGCCACCATAGGAGTCACAAATAGTCAATATTGCTGAGTTTCCCCAGCAATTTTGTGTACCCACAAATAGTCAATATGCTTTTCTGATACATTGACTTGATGAAACATCAGCCATCAAAGCAACCGGTTCTTGGCTAAATTTAATAAGAACTCCAATGAGTGAGTTGGTAAGGTCTACAATAGTTGACAGTTAAGTGATGATCCTGTGAAGACTGCTGCACAGTCAAAGACCACCCTCAAGGTCCCTTCTTCGCGTGATACACCCCGTGGTGCGGAATATACCAAAGCTCTCCGTCACTTCGATTCAGCTGGTCTGTTGGTGCAATTTCGGCATAATCATTGTCAATCATGTCTTTAGGAAAAATGTATATTCATCATGAAATTTCGTATTCTTGGCAAATGTGCGTTTCAGATTCTGGGTGCGTTACTCTGCAATGCGACGGTTATTCGGCAGACTAACACTTTCTTGTTTGACAATAGTGTCCGTCTATCATCTTTACTGAGTAGTTCATAATATCCAAGAACTTTAACTCTTCTCTGGACATTTCTTCCGATTCCTTACTGGTACTTTCATTGAAGTCGTATTGCTTGATCAATAGCTCTTCTAATTTAACAGGAGATATCTGATTTACAGCAGCAGTAGGTGGTTATTCTGGTTCCTACTTCTGTTGTTCCTTCTCAAGGAGCCATAGATAACCCATCCGAGTAGGGTTCACACAGCAAATGGTCCGTCCCCTTGATTGCTGACAAACTCTTTAGGTTCAAAGCATTCAAAGACCTTCAAAGCATTCGTTCTGATAAGTAGGTCAATAACAGAAATTATTTTATGTATCTTGACATCCTTCAAGTAAGGCCATTGTTTCAAGTCTTCTTGCTTGGGTATATTTAGATGTGAAACAGGCATGGTCTCATGTGTAAACACATCAGATAGTTGTATAAAATTATCTTCATCCAGACTAGATATTTCCATACCTGTAATATGATGATTATCGCAGCATTTCAGATCTTCAAGTAACCACTTCTTCACATACTCTACAAAACCATCGAAAAATTCAACTTTTTCTTGGAACCACTGGGTGTGCCTTTCGAGTTCTCTCTCAGGCAGTTGTAAACTCAGCAATTAGTTTCGCGGCCGAGGCTGAATAATTGGTACATATTAGATTGCACCATATTCGCATTCTCATCTGATTCCATTAGTTTCTTCTGGATTTCAATTTTCTTGGCTATCTGCTTCTATAACTTGTTTCTTTCCAATTTGCATCTTTCCAGGTAGGCTGCTTCTCCCTTTTCAGTGCGCTTGGTTTCTCTCTTTCCATATCTTCTATCTTCTGGCTCCACGGCTCCGTCTTCTGGCGCCTCTTCGTACTCACCTGTCCATGGCTCCATGAGTTGGTGTATCCTTGGCTGGCTGCCAGATCATCATACTAGTTTAAAAAAGAGCCTGTTCCGCTTCTTCAAAACAATCGTTAGCTGAGCACGTCTTTTCTTGTCAAAGTTCAAAACATCATTATTTCCAAGGTCATGGCTCAGCACTGGTTGCTTTATCTTTAAACTACTGTAAACAAGCTTCCTCAGCTGTTTTCTATATTCCTGCAGGCTGTCCCGTTAATGTTTCGACGTAATGACGTGTTTCTGTAAGACATATTGATGTATGCTTCCAGTCTGAAATTCAAACCAATCTTCAGGAATGCAAAACATCGGGTTCAAGGGCGCCTCAATACAGCATTGTAACTTATCTCAAAGCTGTTTTCATGTCAGCATAAACAAGCTTTCAACTGCATTCTTTATTTCTGCAGAATATTCTCACGGGCTTTTAAACTTTAATGCTTCTGGCAGTTATCAAATACAGCAAGCAATCTCGGTCAATTAAGTCTTCTCTTCCTCTAATGACCCGGGTGTCAACCGTGTCAGTTCCTTCAGTTCACTGTTGAATCAGTCTTGTACCTCCTAGTAGTAACACAGTTTTTTAGTCAATATAATGGCACTCTTTACGACGTTCTCAAAGTCCAACTTCGATAGCCATTACTCCTCGGGGAATGGTTTGGAGGTATATTTTACGCGCTCAATTCAATTCAATTCAATTCAACTTTAATGTCATTGCACAAATACAGAGTATGGGTACAACGAAATGCAGTTTTGCATCAGTCCGTAGTAGTAGTGCAATATAGAAATTTAAAAAAAAAGAGGATACAGAATAATCAAAAATACAGAATAATTAAACAATGGGGACGGAGGGACCGGAGGAATCTATCGGCGGGACTCCGAGTTCAGCAATGCGACGGTATAATTGTAGAAGCTGTTCCTCATCCTACTGGTACGAGACCTGAGGCTCCTGTACCGCCTCCCTGATGGGAGGAGGGCAAACAGTCCATGGTTGGGGTGGGAGGGGTCTTTAATGATCCCAGCCCGTTTCAGACACCGTTTTCAGTGGAGGGCATCCATGGCAGGGAGCGGGGCACCGATGATGTGCTGCGCGGTTTACACTTAAGATAGTAAAAACGAATCTTCCAAATGTTGTTTCTTGATTAGTTGGCCTTTTATTGAAGTAGTACATAGCAAAGAAATAATCCGTCACTTTCCGTTCTTAATCGCTGTTCCATTCATGTCATATAAATCATATGAAAGCTTCTTCTAATGGAAGTATGTCGTCTCATTAACTTGTGTGTGTGAATGAATGGTAAAAAACTGTATTCTCACCATCCTTCTGAGACCCAACTGACTCCTAATCTATGAGTCTGTGCTAGTCTCCTTTAGAAATAAGCACACCTCTTAACTAACTTAAGCGTAATGGCTCCTACATACCGGCCTCTAATTATTCTACTATATAATGAAGAAATTACTAATACACATTAAAGAAGGAGCTATAAAGCTTAACATATATCAAAAAACAAAAGTAATATGCATTATTTTTAACATTCAGACTTCTTTAACGATTCTTCCATTTTCACCTTAGCCTTCTAGAAGCAGACATATCTTGGTTATCGGTCTTACCAAGACATTGTTCTTAGTCTGAAGTCGTACTGTACGCACCAAACCTTTAACGTCAGGCATTATTTCCAGTATTCTTCTCATCAACCAAGAACCTCGTGGTACAGTAGAATCAAACACCAAAACAATATCACATGGAATAAAATTTAATTTTACTTTCAATCGCTGTTCCAGTCATGTCATATAAATCATATGAAAGCTTCTTATAAAAGTATGTCGTCTCAATAACATGTGTGTGAATGAATGGTAAAAAACTATTCTCACCATCCTTCCGAGACCCAACTGACTCCTAATCTATGAGTGCGCTAGTTTCCTCTAAAAATAGACACACCCCTTCTACGTATCAAATCCTGCCTACAAAAATACTGACAGATGAAGACTAAAATATTTAAAATGTTAGACGTGGCTATAATATACTGACTTAAGCTTAATGGCTCCTACATTTCCCATTAGTTGGCTACCTATATTGCACGTAGTATTATAACAGAACTTCTTTGTTTTTTAACTCTGTTTCCTAATTTAACCATGTGGCATGCCACCGTTTCAAGGACAACTAGGGAATGTCATGATTTGCTGATCTTGTCAACCAAAGATCCGATAGCAAGCAAGATAGACCACTCCCGCTAAATGCAATGAATGGGCTGACGTGTAGTACGCAACGGAGCAGAACGTGGGCCTTTTTTTCCATCTATTTCCGTAACCCGACCCGACTCGCAGTGTAATCAACATTGCGGTGGAACAGTTTGTGTTAATAAATTATAATTCTGAAAATGAGGAGAAGATTTTTACCAAAGAACCTTTATTTTTACAAGGATGTTTCCGTAACCGCCTTCCGTCTCCGCACTAGTATCTTTGCTCCGGCTATGGGATCTTTGGTGCGGAGACGGAAGCCGGTTACGGAAATGGGGCCGAAAATTACCCATGAATCTGCCCGTGACCGTACTACGTCTTTTTCGTCGAGTGATCTATCTTGCTTGCTATAGGATCTTTGTTGTCAACAATGCCCATAACCCCTGATTGAATAATTAAATAAGAAATGGTAATTGACTTCTAATCTAAGAGCTTTTTTTCTTTCTTGCAGATCAACTAAATTTACCTGCCTCATTGTTCAGTGATTTCTCTAGCCTCAACATCTCCCAAAGGAGAAAGGTAGGCAGTTTACTATGGTTTAAACTGATAATTTTTCTACTTCCTTGCAATTCTGTGCTTTGATTTTTCAGTTCAACAGAGCATTTTCTCTGCACCACCTTGATGTGGATGAAAATAGTTGCATTATTTATCTTTAAGCAAAGAAAGTGAATAAGTAAAGCCTGAGTTTTACAGCTTTTATAATTTACAATATTGTAGTGCGTGGGTCTCAAAAGGAAGCACGAAGTCCAGTGTTTTGAGAGGCACCTTTTATTATGTTCCTCCCGGTTGTAGGGAAGACCAAACAAGAGAAAGATGGCACCCAAACCCCTGCCTTTAAACCCTCTGGCTAAGGGCCGCCTCCGGACTGAACCACTCCCGTGCCGAGGGGTTCGACAGTATGATGGCACGACCCTTGGGAGCCGCCACAGGACCCCTTCCCCCAGAACCAGAGACACGAAACGCTCCGGCGGGCGCACGACCCGGCTGGCCCGCGTGCGGAAGTCAGCCGATCGTGGGGCTTGCGGAGGCATAGGTGGAGGGACTGGTCGAGGGACCGGCGGGAGGACAGGTGGAGTGACAGGCGGAGGGAGCCGTGAAGGGGGGCGCCCTCGAGGCCGAGGTTGGGCAACCAGCACCGGCGGTCAATGTCCAGGTGTGTCGGCTTCAAACGGTCAATCGACACTGCCTCCGGCCGGCCCCCCATGTCCAGGACAAAAGTCGACTGCCTGTGTTCTAGCACCCGGAACGGGCCCTCGTACGGCCTCTGGAGTGGCGTCCGGTGGGCATCACGGCGCAGGAAGACGTATGGGCAGTCCCTGAGGGCTGATGGCACGTGTGGGCGAAATGTCCCATGGCGGGACGTCGGGATGGGTGCGAGCCTGCCAACTCGCTCACGAAGGCGCTTTAGGGTGGATGAGGGCGTTCCCTGCTGCCCCGGCGCCGACGGCACGAACTCCCCGGGCACCGTGAGTGGCGACCCGTACACGAGCTCCGCCGATGGTGAGGCCAAGTCCTCTTTGGGAGCAGTCCGGATGCCCAGCATGACCCACGGCAACTCGTCCATCCAGTCCGGGCCGGAGAGTCGTGCCTTCAGTGCTGCCTTTAGCTGCCGGTGGAATCTTTCCACCAGACCGTTAGCTTGCGGGTGGTAAGCCGTGGTGTGGTGTAGCCGCACCCCCAGCAAGCGAGCCATGGCTGACCACAGCTCGGAGGTGACCTGTGGCCCCCGGTCTGAGGAGATGTGCGCCGGCACCCCGAAGCGAGCAATCCAGTGCGCGGACAACGCACGAGCACACGTAGCCGTTGAAGTATCGGCCAGCCGAATGGCCTACGGCCACCGCGTGAAGCGGTCTACCATTGTAAGAAGGTGGGTGATGCCCCGGGATGGCGGGAGAGGCCCTACAATGTCTACGTGGAGATGGTCGAATCGCCGGTGAGGTAGACCAAACTCCTGGAGAGGCGCACGGACATGGCGCTGGATTTTTGCAGTCTGGCACGGAATGCAGGTGCGAGCCCAATGGCCAACCTGCTTGCGCAGACCGTGCCACATGAAACGAGCGGCCACTAGTGCCGTTGTCGCCCGGATTGATGGGTGAGCCAGTCCGTGGATCACCTCGAACACCCTCCGGCACCAGGTGGCAGGGACGATGGGGCGCGGCTGACCGGTCGACACATCGCACAGGATTGTCACTCCCCCAGGACCGAGAGGGACATCCTCAAGGCGGAGGCCGGAGTTGGCAGTCCGGTAGGCGGGCACCTCATTGTCCGTGAGCTGTGCCTCTGCCAGAGCAGAATAGTCAATTCCGGGCGCCACCTCGAACACGGCGTTGATAGCGGGGCGGGACAATGCGTCGGCCACCCGGTTCTCTTTCCCCTCGATGTAGCGGATAGATGTTGTATACTCCGATATGTAGGCCTATTGCCGCTGCTGTTGTGCGGACCAGGGGTCGGAAACCTTCGCCAGGGCGAAAGTGAGCGGCTTGTGGTCCGTGTAGGCGGTGAACGGGCGGCCCTCCAGGAAGTAGCGAAAATGGCGCACTGCCAGGTACAGAGCCAGGAGCTCGCGATCGAACGCGCTGTATTTCGACTGCGCACGGTTGAGGTGCCGGCTGAAGAAGGCCGGGGGCCGCCAACCTCCGCCCGTCAGTTGCTCCAGCATAGCACCAACCGCCGACTCCGAGGCGTCCACCGTGAGAGCAGTCGGGGCATCTTCCCACGGGTGCACCAGCAGTACGGCCCGAGCAAGGGCCTCCTTCGCGCCGTCAAAAGCTGCCCCTGCCTCGTGGGTCCATTCAACGTTCTTGTTCTGCCCACCCGCCAGAAGTTGATACAGAGGCCGCATGATGTGGGCCGCGGATGGCACGAAACGATGGTAAAAAGCCACCATGCCGACAAACTCCTGCAGGCCACGCACCGTGCGTGGGCGGGGAAACCGACGGATGGCGTCGACCCTGTCAGGCAGGGGAACCGCGCCTTGCGCAGTCACGCGGTGGCCGAGGAAGTCAATCCGGTTGTTGGGAAGACCAAACAAGAGAAAGATGGCACCCAAATCCCTGCCTTTAAACCCTCTGGCTAAGGGCTGCCTCCGGACTGAACCACTCCCGTGCCGAGGGGTTCGACAGTATGATGGCACGACCTTTGGGAGCCGCCACAATATCAACGTAATTTGGATACTAAATCATGCTACTAAAATGTAACTTATTCTATGATATATTGTGTTATACTTTTCTACAGTACGATATTTTAGGGTTCTTTTCATTTTGACCATATCGCTGGTTTTTGGATCGTTGAAGTTACTCCTGGAAAATAAATTATTAATAATTGTCTTGATCTAGTTTCTCAACAGTGCTAATTTCGTGAAGTAGCTTTTTAAATATTTGTTCCCGGTTTAATATGAATAGTGCTTGTAATGTTGTTTCTCCATTGAGAAACTGAAATGGCCATAGGTAAAGCTACTTAAGCAGTTGAAAAATCTCTTGATCTCGTGATTTGAGATAATTATTGTGGTGCAATGTTTGGTATGTAGGACTTTTTGAACCTATTGGTCAGAATGCGCTTAGTTTTTTTTCATTCCCTAATTGTTCATTACCCCATGATTTTTGCAGTCACAGCATACAAGAGGTATTACTGAAATAGTTCTTGCACTGATTATCAGCAGTTATATCACGTGCAAAGCAACATTGCTTTGTTAAAAAGCTTTAAAATGATTTTGATAACTATAGGTAACAAAATATTTTGTGCATGAAAAGTTGACTATTTTCAAAATAACCTCCTTGGTAAATGGATTGAGTTTGGTAGCTTATAAAAGTAGTTTCAAAAGTAAAATAGTACTTGATCTTTAGTCCAACAAACAATTGAAAAAAATGAGGCACTGAGGTGATGGAATCTTGAACAATAAACAAAGTGCTGGAGGAACGTAGCAGGCCAGGCAGCATTAGCAATGAAAAAAATACATACTCTGTGTTCAATTTAAAATTATTATGTGAAGTTTTGGGAATACACTCTTATTCTACCTACTTATCTACTTTAATGTCTTCAGTAGAATTACTGATTGGTACAATGGCTGAAGTGTATCGTTGGTATAGTAAAAATGGAATGGGTTTACATTAGGGTTCAAAACTAGAAAGTGGGATTTGAAAAAGAGATCTTTACAAATAAATACTACTAAATATGTGATTTATTTTTCCTCTCTAGCGCACTTTGTGCTCGTATTTGGGGAAGCACAATTTCTAGATTCGATGTTATCTTGGAATGTAGATAAAACACCCAAGTCTGTATAACGATAGAACCTTAATCAACACGTTCTTTTTGAGCATTGGCAAACATGCTTCAGTATCAGGCAAAGCACTAGTTAAACTTCTGGCATTAACATAAAGGGAGCAAATTTTGATGGTGGGCCAAAGGGACTGCTTCCATGCTGTATCTCTAAACTAAACTGTATTTTTAATTTGTATTAAATAAATGTGCCTGAATATGAAGCTGCTGGGTGAATTTAATAATTAGGGTTTGCCTGACTCAAATTTCTGATCAGGTTATTCAATGATTAAAATGCTAGTTTCATGTTAATATCTGCTTACAGCAGAGATTTCAAAAATAAATTGTCTTGAGAAATATCAATTTATCTGTCAGCAGTTGGTAAAGATTGTAATAATTGGCTAGTTTATTGGCTCTATTTCTACAAATCAATTGGTCTTTTGATCATATTCTGTGAGCTAGTTAAAGCAGTTCTCTGGTTGTTTCTTGAACACTCCTAGAATAGAATAGAATGCCTTTTATTGTCATTCAAACAGACAAGGTCATGACATTACAAAAAAAAATACAATTTACACAAACATTCATCACAGTGAATCTCCAACACCTCCAACTCCACAGTGAAACTCCAACACCTCCTCACTGTGATGGATGGCAAAAGTCTTATCTCTTCCCTTTGTTCTTCATTAACACTCCAAAAGTAGACACCTCTTTTCTTCCTATCTCGCAGTATAATGTGCCTGATGTTAACATTTACATTATATTACTACCCCTGAATTCTGACCTAAAACATCTATTCTAAAAATTTCAATCTTTACATTGTAACTTGAAATGTTACCTGTCTTGAAATCTGCTATTCAGCTGATGTGCAATGTTTCCTTCACAAAAAATCATTCATACAAGCACCTGCAGAGTGGGGCTCAGTAGTGTCACTTCATCTGTCCCTTAGTTTCCAACAAACAATTCATTACCTTTTGAGATTGGTTTAGGAATAGGCAAGTCGCTTAGTAACTGAATCCATAGCATTGAGTTTTAAATAATATTTTGATTAACTAGTGTGATTTATAATATTGGACCTTGAAACCTCAAGAATCAAGTCGAACATGTTTAATTGTCCTATATACTGGCAATGGAACAATGACATTTTTACTTGCAGCAGCTTTACAAGCCCAAATAAAAATAACGCACAAATAAAAATCACCAAACAAAATACAATAAACTAATAATCAGTAATAGTGATAGTGCAACACTGAAGTACATAGTGGAACCAAACTGTTATAATCCAATTTAAAAGACATTTGGACAGATATGGATAGAAAGGGTTAAGAGGAATATTGGCTGAAAGCAGATAAATAGGACTAGCCCAATATGCCAATAGTTGGCATGGACAAGGTGGACCAAAGGACCTGTTTCTGAGCAATACAGCTTTAATTTTTTTTTTTTTAATGTTTGATACTTTGAAGTGAATGTTCACAGGAGTGAAACCTCTTATTGATTATTTATGTGAAAGGGCCTATTTTTAACTTTACTATCCCTTTCTAAAAATTATATTTACTTGCTACAAACGTTTGCCATGCTGCAGAATTTGTACTTCAAGTTAAGTGTTAAGCAATGGATGTTATAGATCTTGCCTGATAATTGCATAGAATGTTGTTTTATTGCCAGACACCAAATCCAGCGGCAAGTGAATTCATCCCAAAAGGAGGATCAACCCCAAGGCTAAATTCTGTGTCCCAATCCAACATGTCTGCCTTTTCACCAGCCTTATTTTCTCATCCATCCTTGGGCAGTCCATCAGCAGCTGGCTTAGCCCCAGGTAAGCTACAAGTGATTCATTACATATCTCATCAACTCTCCTCACCTTTTATTTTAATAATGTATGATTTACAACTAATTTGTTTTGAGATTTTTCAAAAGAGCAGAAGAGGTCATTTGCAGTCAATGCTGTATATCAGAGTGGAAGGAGAAATGTATGTCTCAAGTCAAGTTTATTCGTAACATACACATAAGAGATGTGCAGTGAAATGAAAAGTGGCAATGCTCGCGGACTTTGTGCAAAAAAAAAACCAAACAAACAAACTACAAACAGAATGGAACAGAATCACATATTCTTTTACATATTGCATATTGTGGGAGGAAGGAAAAGGAAAAAAAACAGCAATTTAAAAAAAATAGTAGAGTGGTACAGTAAAGTTAGTTCCTGATGATGTAGGAGTTTACAGTCCTAATGGCCTCTGGGAAGAAACTCCTTCTCAACCTCTCCGTTCTCACAGCATGGCAACGGAGGCGTTTGCCTGATCGTAACAGCTGGAACAGTCCATTGCAGGGGTGGAAGGGGTCTCCCATGATCATATTGGCTCTGGAGTTGCACCTTCTGATGTATAGTTCCTGCAGGGGGGCGAGTGAAGTTCCCATAGTGCGTTCGGCTGAACGCACTACTCTCTGCAGAGCCTTCTTGTCCAGGGCAGAGCAATTCCCAAACCAAATTGTGATATTTCCGGACAAGATGCATTCCACAGCCGCTGAGTAGAAGCACTGGAGGATCCTCAGAGACACTCTGAATTTCCTCAATTGCCTGCGGTGGTAAAGGCGCTGTCTTGCCTTACTCACGAGTGCTGCAGCGTGTGATGTCCATGTCATATCCTCAGAGATGTGGACTCCCAGGTATTTAAAACAGCTCACCCTATCCACAGTGTCCCCATCTATCCTCAATGGTGTGTACGTCCTCGGATGATGTGCCCTCCTAAAATCCACGATCAGCTCCTTAGTTTTTTTGATGTTCAAGAGGAGGCTGTTGTCCTGACACCAGAGTGCCAGATCAGCCACCTCCTCCCGGTAGGCCTTATCATCGTTGTCTGAGATCAGGCCCACCACCACAGTGTCATCAGCAAACTTGATTATCGAGTTGGAGCTGAACCTAGCCACACAGTCATGTGTGTACAGGGAGTACAGTAGGGGGTTGAGGACGCATCCTTGGGGGGGATCCTGTGCTCGGGGCGAGGGCCTTCAATGTATTTCCCCCCATCTTGACTACCTGGGGCCTGGTGTGAGAAAGCCCAGGACCAAGCACACAGGGGGGTGTTCAGCCCCAATTCCAGTAGCTTCTCGACCAGTCTGGTGGGGACTATCGTGTTGAAGGCTGAACTGAAGGTGAAGTCTATGATTGCACAATGTTCAATTCAATTCCAATTGCAACTTTTTAACAAATGAAGCAGTCCGTATTTGCACATAGCAAGACCGAGACAATATTCAGGCACTAGCTGTTAGGCGACACATACTATTTGTGCCACGAAAGTGTCAGACAGTGACCATCTTCAATGAGAATTTTAACCACCTGCACTTAATATTCAATGGTGTAAACATCACAGAATCTTCTGCAACTAACCTTGCAGTTACCATAGACCAGAAATTCACCTGGACGAGCCATTACATACTGTGGCAAGAGCATTCAAATGCTGGGTATCCAGAGGTAATGATTTGCCTTTTGACAAAGCCTTTCCGCTAAGTACAAGATGAAGTCAAGAGCATGATAGAGTACTACTTGATGAATTAAATGCAAACAACTCCAAGAAACTTGACAGCATCCAGGGCAAACCGGCTCCCTTGGTTGGTACCCTGTCAACCTCCCTAGACATTCATTGCCTCCACCATTAGCAAAATGTGGTTAGAGTGTGTACAATCTGCAATATATACTGCAGTTACTTTCACAGGCTACTCTGACAAATTGTCCCAGACCTGTGGCTCTACCACCGATAAGGACAAGGGCTTCAGATGTATGCAAGCATCATCACTTGCAGATTCCACATGAAGTCGCATTCCATCCTGACTTGGACAAATATTATGGGTGGCTCTTTGCTTGGTCCCAACCTTGGAACTCCTGGGCCAGTCGGACTATGGTGGTTCAAGCAGGCAGCTCACCAGTAGCTTCTCAAATGAAATTAAGGTTAGGCAATCAATGATGATCCCAAAAGTGATTATGTTTAACACAAAAAAAAAGCTTTTTTGTATTTATGTCAAGCCTCATCATCTTCAACAAGATGACTAATTATTGTTTATAACCCACCTTGCAAAGAATTAATGCCTTGAATTTAAAATTAGTATTCTTCTCTTGGATCTGCTGCTTTTTCTGTAAACTCCTTCGGTGCTATAACCCTCTTGTATATTTTTTTTAAAAAAGGCATTCTTCTAATTAGCTTTCCTGACTTTCTTCTGTCTTCAGCTTTCTGGCCCCAGATCTGGAATTCTTTACCTCTTCAACATCCTAAAGCTTTCCATTGCTCCTCCGTTAAGGCACTCAAAATCTTGCTCTTTGATCAAACTTGTGGGGACATGATTTCCTCCTTTTGCTCTATCTATTTTAGTCTGAATATACTCATGTTTCTGGTCAGTATTGCTGCAAGTTCAAGGATATTGGAGAAAAATTAGTGTTCTGGTGGAATGAGAATGTCTTCCCTGAAAGAGGGGAAACTGAATGTTGTAATATGCCTGATATATCTGGCATGGGTGGCTCTAAATTCTTGGATTGATCATCTCAAAAATCGAAATGTTCATACTATTTCAGTTTGAAACGACATGAGAATGTTATTTTCTTCAAACTTACTGGCAAATAACTTGGAAGATATGCATACCAGCTCTACACATGATGCATTTTTACTGTAAAGTAATCTTTGTTTCTTTTGAATGGAAGAGATTTGTGTGCACAATGCTAAATTCTGTTTTTCTGTTTTAACATGTGATTTGAGCCTGACAAGACTTTTCGCAATTTGTCCACTGCTAAACCTATTAAGTATCAAAAGGTGATATTTACAGTGAAGATTTTCTTATTCAACACCAGAGAAGTAGAGAGCCTTCCATATTTGTTTTTTTTCTTCTGTGATTTTTTTTCCCATTTCTTCTTCTGAAGGGTGCTTGCTAGGGTGTGGTTCTTCCAACACCTTACCCAGGTGGCCAATATATATGTGTGAACCTTAAATAAATGTTGACAGACTATCGGGTAATCAAAAATAAGAAGCTGGAGCTGAATCCTATTTGTAGCACCCCTTTCACAATGCTGGCTGCAATCCACTTTTACTGCGCAGACTACGGATTGAATCTGGGATCATCTTGGATTGACTGGCTTAGGTACGCACTGGAAAATCTCCCTGAACGATCAGGGGCATTGTATTCTCTCCTTTCTGTACCCTCATGTACAGTTGTCAGACAAAAAAAGTAATTTGTATCAAGGCTATATGGCTTAATATCACGTTTTGTGGAATATGAAAGTTTCATTGTAAACTAAATAATTGGTTCCTTTTCTGCCCCTATATATTAGTGCAAAAAAACATTCATGAATTTACAAATTTTGGTCAAAATGTATTCTCTGGCAGAATGTTGTTGAAATATGTCAGTGCACTTTATTTGAGATATTGTCTTTTTTTTTTTAAATTGTCGATGGCTTCTTATTAGTACGTTTCTTCACAAATTTAATTTTGGTTGATTTAAGCCAGGGGTCGGCAACCTACGGCCCCCGGACCGAATGCGGCCGTAACCCAAAATCATCTAGACTGCAGGCGCATTTTTTTCCCGTGATCATCCGGCCTGCCGAGCGCCCCAAGCAGCGGCCGAGCTCTGGCTGTAGCACATCCTGCGCAAAGCCGCCGGCACGGCCGCACACCTTCTGTGAACACGTTTAAGAAGGAACTGCAGATGCTAGAAAAATCGAAGGTAGACAAAAATGCTGGTGAAACTCTGAGTTTCTGCAGCATTTTTGTCTACCTTCTGTGAACACATGTTTTGATGCCTGCCATGCGGGGCGGGATGGAGGCAGGATCCATGTATACACGTGATAGATGTGGCCCGCCATCCGCTCACAGATATGCGTCCCGGCCCCTATGCAGAACAAGGTTGCCGACCCCTGCTTTAAGCTATTTATGTTTTGGTTGAATTGGTGCTCTGAATAACACCCCTTTGGGTGTGATATCTAGACTCAAGAACTTTAAAGTATTATTGCTGTTTCCTAATGACAACCAGTGGTTTAACTGCAGTTTTGCATGCGATTACATTCAGGTGTTTAGAAACATAGAAAACAGGTGCAGGAGGAGGCCGTTCGGCCCTTCGAGCCAGCACTGCCATTCATTGTGATCATGGCTGATCATCCTCAATCAATAACCCGTGCCTGGCTTCTCCCCATCTCCCCTGATTCCACTAGCCCCTAGAGCTCCATCTAACTCTCTCTTAAATCCATCCAGTGATTTGGCCTCAACTGTCCTCTGTGGCAGGGAATTCCAAAAAATTCACAACTCACTGGATGAAAAAGATTTTTCTCACCTCAGTCTTAAATGGCCTCCCCTTTATTCTAAGACTGTGGCCCCTGGTTCTGGACTCGCCCAGCATTGGGAACATTTTTCCTGCATCTAGCTTGTCCAGTCCTTTTATCATTTTATATGTTTCTATAAGATCCCCCTCATCCTTCTAGACTCCAGTGAATACAAGCCTAGTCTTTTCAATATACATAGGGAGTATGTATCCTCTAGAAATCGTTTTATTTTCCCCTTTAGAAGCTAAAGACTTCTCTAACCGTAACAAAAATGATGAGCAAATATATTAATTCATTTGTAGAATTTAGGTTTGTTTGTATTTTCCTCCATTTTTGGTTTCAGAAGGAATTGTTACAAAATCCTTTCACTGCTGAAAGAAAGTAAATCTCTGTTTAATGCTCATGAAAGACCCGTTACCTCACTTCAATTGGCATTTTACACAATGTGACTATTATTTAACCCATGTCCTATTTGTTGTGGTTTTTTTCTCCACATCGTTAGATGTGATACTGATCTGATAATAGTCTTAGGAAACTTGCCTAACTTGCTTAATCTTCTGAGCAAGTAGAGGCATTGGTATGCTTTCATGGTTGTAGCATCAATGTGATTGGACCTGGTCAAATTGTTGGTGCATTTATGACCAGAGACTTGAAGTTCTCAACCATCTCCATTTCGTACGCCACTGCTTTTCCCGTAGTCAATAACTAGCTCCTTTGTCTTGCTGACATTGAAGGAAAGTTTGTAATCTTGACACCATGTTACTAAGCTTTCCAAATCTTTCCTGTACTTTGGCTTCTCAACGTTGAAGTCCAGTCCACTACAGTGGTGTCACCTACGAGCATGTAAATTGAGTTAGAGCAGAATGACTGCACAGTGTATAGGGAGTACAGTAAGACACTGAGAATGCATTCTCACGGGGCACCAGTGCTGAGAATTATCGTGAATGATGGTATGTCACCTATCCACACTGGTTGTGGTCTATGGTTAAGGAAGTTGAGGATCCACTTGCAGAGTTGGTAAACAATTGGGGATGGACAATGAGGAGAAGAAATGGAGTGAATGCAGTATTTTACCCAGAGTGGGGGAACCAAGAACCAGACAACAAAAAATGGTGGAGTAACTCTGCGGGTCAGGCAGCATCTCTGGAGAAGGTGGATAGGTGATGTTTCCGGTCTGAACCATTCCTCGGATTCTTCACCTTCCTGAGGAAGGGTCCCGACCTGAAAGGTCACCTATCCATATTCTTCCCTGATGTTTTCTGACCCGCTGAGTTACTCCAGCACTTTGTGTTTTTTTTGTGTAAACAAGCATCTGTAGTTCCTTGTTTCTCCAAGAACCAGATGACGTGGGTTTAAGGTGAGAGGGGAAATTATTTTAATAGGAACCTAAGGAGCACCTTTCAACAGAAAGGGTGGTGTATAAGTAATGAGCTTCTAGAGGAGGTAGTTGAGGCAGGTGCTATAATATTTAAAACATATTTGGACAGGTACACTGATGGGAAAGGTGTACAGGGTTCTGGGCCAAATGTGGGCAGGTGGGACTAGTGTTGACGGGACATCTTAGTCAGTGTGGGCAATTGAGCCAAAAGGCCTGGTTCTGTGCTGTATGATTCTGATTCTATGACAGTAAATGCTGACCTTTACAGCAAAGTTCATACACTATGAATGCAAAATTAAAAAAAGGTCCAGAATAAAACATTTCAAGAACACAGCTTACAACCAATAATGGATAATTATGTATGCAGAACAAGTGCTTACATTGCCATTGATATTGTTCAGTTTAAAAAAAAAACTGAGGGACACTATCCTGTGTCTATTTGTGTCTAGCTTCTTTAATACTGTTATGAAGTTATTGTAAATCTCGATGTATAAATTTCACTTGTTAAGTAGCAGGATGCAAATATATTCATAGTAGGTATGTTGCAAAGCCTACCTGAAGCGTCGCTGAAAATCTGTCGCTGCGGGTGTGCGCGATTTTGGCGCCGTTTAGAGGGGGGCGGGTTTAAAACGCGATTTTCTCTAGGCTGTTCAAATCGAAAATGTTCAGCCTAGTTAATTATTAACGAAAAATCGCTGGAAGACCCCGTCGCAAAAGCTGTTATTAGTTTTAAAGGCCTCGTATAATAGTTATAGTAGTTTAAAAATCAATCTCTAAACCCGCGACCACCGGCAGCTGTCAGGGTCGCATAGAGCAAATAATAGAAGGTATGCTGCTTATTTTTACATTAAAAGGGGCTTCTTAAGATCCCTTTATACAAAGTTTAATATTGCGAGTAGCTCATTTTGGGCCCATTATATCCCGCAGTATTTTTCTGGGCATTTGAGGGCACAAATCTACCGCAATGTGAACGTTCTAAACCAGCGCGTTCACAGGATCCCACTAGAAAGCTGATTTAAAATGGACTTTAATTTACAGCATTTGAACACTAAATTCCTTCCATTTGGCCTATAAATTAATGTAAATGAGATTTAAAAATCATGTTTTATTGTGAATTATTTATGAATATTATTTGGACACTTAGGCTATTTAAAAATGTTAAATCATTTATTAAGAAATGGATAGATGTTTAGATCTAGTAATTGAAGTTTGAAATTAGCTACACTTGGGTAACTAACTAATTATATGCTTTAATTTCAGGTCATCCAAGTAAGATTATTTTATATTTGTTTCAGAATGGTTTAATCTACGATAACTGAAAATTTCATTCAGTTCTCTTAATTTTTAAGAAGGTTATGGGCTTTTGACTGCACACGATCACAGCTTTTTTGTTATGTCCATAGAAAATCAATAGGGAACAAGATGATAATTTCCGAGTATGAAAATGGCCATAACTTTTTTAATACTTGAGATATGAAAGTGAATTAGGTGTCAAATTAAACTTCTTTTTATGCTTTATCTGATGGGATAAATTACAGACATGATTTTTTAAATCTCAAAATTTTGTAACATTGCTATTCATAGGGCTTTGAAATTGCAGTTGGTGAGAATGTGCATGGAAAATACTGTGGTCCAACTTAATTTATTCACTCAGAATTTCCATTAATATAATAGAATCCAGAAGGACAGCTCCTGACACAAAGTTCTGTAATTTAAATCTATGCTGTAATATTTTGTAATGTGGGATGGTAACACACAGTATTGTGGTGACTATTCTAGTCTTGGATAGTGACTTGATTCATTTTTTAGTGTGAGATATGGTCATATGACAATATCTCCATAAAACGTCTTCACAATTTTACAGCCTATATGTTTATTTATCTTGCTGCAAAGATTTAAGTAGCCATGTGTTAAACTGAGTTATTTTGTCAATCTAAAGTCAACTTGACTCAAACGCTTGTAGCTGTAGAAATCGATTCTTTATTCAGCTGAGACTAGTCTCTGAACCTTCCAACACAGAGGGGCAGGTCCAGAGAATTAGTAACTTTGATACAAACTCATGGCATTTAGATAGGTATTAGACATTTCAGATACAGAGGGTATGACAAACTAGTAACCAATCACCTGAGTCCTTCTGGTGATTTACCACAGCAGTCACATGATCCCCCCTTCTCTGGCATCATTTTACAACCTTTGTTTGCCTGTGGTTTAACTTTGTTTAGAATTATTTTATTTCAACACAGCAAAACCCAGTAGACTCAATTATCAATGACCACTCCTCAAAATCTAAGATACACACATATAATACAATGACTATAAACATATTTTCCATACCAAGAAGAAAGATATTTCTATAAATCTAAACCAAGTCTAATGTTTAGAAAATTACTTAGACACAATACATTTCATAAATGGTTTCACTACAATTTCACACAGTTTAAAATACCATTACCTATGTATTAAAAACATTAATTATATGAGTTCGCCGAATTACACAGTTTCTAAGTTAAATTCAAAACCCTCACACACCTCCCAACATACATGGAGGGTATGGAATTGAGGGGGTGTACCTGGGACGCCACTCTGGAGAAATTGTGGGCTTATCAATGAAATGTCAAAGAAGGAGGGTGCCCACCTGATGACCCAGATGACGTACCTACCCTACCTTTCACCACTCCAATCCCACTGCAAATATCAAGTGTGTCGACTTACTACAGGGATTGAAACATCAAGTCCATTCTCTACATGAGGTTTTATAATTGTTTCCTTTAAAAAAATAATTAAAATCTAGAGGGAACTTTTTCATGTCTTTCATCCCAGTTTTCTTCTTTGTCATTCTTTCCCATTGTTATCAGTTGCAGTTTCCTCTTTAATTTCTCCTCTCAGTTGTACCTTTCTCTGCACCATATTCTCACACTCCCTTTTTTCCTATGTTATCTCACTTTCTTGCACCTCGTCGCTCTATTCAGCTTTGTCACAACTCTTATTTCTTTCACTCTTATCAACAGTCAAACTCCCTCCTTTAATTTAGCCGCCTTGACTCTGTACTTTCCCTTTTTCCTCCTTAGACTTTAAGACTTGAGATATAGTGTGGAACCGGGCTCAGCCCACTGAGTCCATGCTGACCAGCGATAATCCTGTAAACTAACACTATCCTACACAATAGGGACAATTTACAGAAGCCAATTAACCTACAAACATGTACGTCTTTGGAGTGTGGGAGGAAACCGGAGGAGCACCCTGAGAAAACCCATGCGGTCACAGGGAGAGTGTACAAACTGTACAGACAGCGTCCGTAGTCAGGATCGAACCCAGGTCTCTGACACTATAAGGCTACAACTCTACTGTTGTGCCACTTCTTTGATTAGTTTAGTTTATTATTGTCACGTGTGCATACAGTGAGAAGCTTGTTCTACATGCTATCGTCAACTCCTATACACGAGTACAATCATACATAAGGCAAACTATTTGCCACCTCTTATATCACCTTATCTGCCTCGTATTTTTCTAAGGTTAATCAATGAAAAGAAGACTGACAATCTTGCTCAAAATGTATAGCCTAGGCAAATCCAGGGCTGCATTCTCAGCCCCCAACTATACTCATGACTGATTAGCCAAACACCAATCTATCTTCATTGAAGTTCGCAGCCGACATCACTATATTAGGCCGGATATCAACTAGTGACGTGACAAAGTACAGGAAACAGATTGAAAATCTCTAATCTGGTGTCAAGATAACAAACTCTCCCTCAGCAAGACACAAGAGTTTGTGTTTAACTTCAGAAAGCGAATAGTACACACCTTGTGTAATACAGTGCCCTCCATAATGTTTGGGACATAGACCCATAATTTATTTATTTGCCTCTGTACTCCACAATTTGAGATTTGTAATAGAAAAAAAAAATCACATGTGGTTAAAGTGCACATTGTCAGATTTTAATAAAGGCCATTTTTACACATTTTGGTTTCACCATGTAGAAATTACAGCAGTGTTTATACATAGTCCCCCCATTTCAGGGCACCATAATGTTTGGGACAAAGCAAATGAAAGTCGTCATGTTTAGTATTTTGTTGCATATCCTTTGCATGCAATGACTGCTTGAAGTCTTCAATTCATGGACATCACCAGTCACGGGGTGTCTTCTCTGGTGATGCTCTGCCAGGCCGGTATTGCAGCCATCTTTAGCTTATGCTTGTTTTTGGGGCTAGTCCCCTTCAGTTTTCTCTTCAGCATATAAAAGGCATGCTCAATTGGGTCCAGATCAGGTGCTTGACTTGGCCACTCATGGGTTGACCATTTTTTAGCTTTGATAAACTCCTTTGTTGCTTTAGCAGTATGTTTGGGATTATTGTCTTGCTGTAGAACTTGAGCACATAGGATGTGTCTATACACTTCAGAATTAATTATGCTACTACCATCAGCAGCAGTATCATTAATGAAGATAAAGGCATTCAGAAAGTATTCAGAATTCATTGTCCTAGGACACATGACAATAAACTATCTTGAATCTTGAAACCCTTCCCTTTTCCACATTTTGTTACGTCACAGCTTTAATCTAAAATGGTTTAAATTCATTTTTTAATCATCAATCTACACACAATACCCCATAATAAAAAAGTGAAAACAAGTGTTTAGAAATTTTTGCAAAGTAATTACAAAGAAATAACTGAAACATCACATTTACATAAGTATTCAGACCCTTTACTCAGTACTTTGCTGCAGCACCTTTGGCAGCGATTACAGCCTCAAGTGTTCTTGGGTATGACGCTACAAGCTTGGCACACCTGTATTTGGGTAATTTCTTCCATTCTTCTCTGCAGATCCTCTCAAGCTCTGTCAGATGGGGAGCGTCGATGCACAGCTATTTTCAGGTCCCTCCAGAGATGTTCGATCGGTTTCAAGTTCGGGCTCTGGCTGGGCCACTCAAGGACATTCACAGACTTGTCATGAAGCCACTCCTGCGTTGTCTTGGCTGTGTGCTTGGGGTCGTTGTCCTGTTGGAAGGTGAACCTCTGCCCCAGTCTGAGGTCCAGAACGCTCTGGAGCAGGTTTTCATCAAGGATCTCTACTTTGTTCCGTTTATCTTTCACTCGATCCTGACACTTCTCCCAGTTCCTGCCGCTGAAAAACATCCCCACAGCATGATGCTGCCATCACCATGCTTCACCGTAGGTATGGTATTGGCCAGATGATGAGCGGTGCCTGGTTTCCTACAGACATGACGCTTGGTATTCAGGCCAAAGAGTTCAATCTTGGTTTCATCAGACCAGAGAATCTTGTTTCTCATGCCGTTTGGCAAACACCAAGCGGGCTGTCATGTGCCTTTTACTGAGGAGTGGCTTCCGTCTGGTCATTCTACCATAAAGACCTGATTGGTGGGGTACTGCAGATATAGTTGTCCTTCTGGAAGTTTCTCCACAGAGGAACTCTGGAGCTCCGTCAGAGTGACCATCTCCCTGACCAAGGCCCTTCTCCCCCAATTGCTCAGTTTGGCCGGACGGCCAGCTCTATGGTGGTTCCAAAGTTCTTCCATTTAAGAATGACGGAAGCCACTGTGCTCTTCGGGACCTGCAATGCTGCAGAAATTGTTTTATACCCTTCCCCAGATCTGTGTCGGAGGTCTACGGACAATTCCTTCATCTTCATGGCTTGGTTTTTGCTCTGACATGCACTGTCAACTGTGGGACCTTATATAGACAGGTGTGTCTTTCCAAATCATGTCCAATCAATTTAATTTACCACTGGTGGACTCCAATCAAATTGTAGAAACATCTCAAGGATAATCAATGGAAAGAGGATGAACCTAAGCACAATTTTGAGTGTCATAGCAAAGGGTCTGAATACTTGCGTAAATGTGATATTTCAATTATTTATTTTTAATTATTTTGCAAAAAATTCTAAATACCTGTTTTTGCTTCTTCATTCGGGGGTATTGTGTGTAGATTGATGATAATTTAAAAAAATGAATTTAATCCATTTTAAAATCTGTAGTAACAAAATGTGGAAAAAATGAAGGGGTCTGAATACTTTCTGAATGCACTCTAAGTGAGTCAGTACCTTCAGCAGCCATACATGCCCTGGCCACAACACCCCCACCACTGTGTTTCTCAGATGAGGTGGTATGCTTTGGATCTTGGGCAGTTCCTTCTCTCCTCCATACTTTGCTCTTGCCATCACTCTGATATAAGTTAATCTTCGTCTCATCTGTCCACAAGACCTTTTTCCAGAACTGTGGTGGCTCTTTTAAGTACTTGGCAAACTTTAACCTGGCCATCCTATTTTTGCAGCTAACCAGTGGTTTGCATCTTGTAGTGTAGCCTCTATTTCTGTTCATGAAGTCTTGTGCGGACAGTGGTCATTGACAAATCCACACCTGACTCCTGAAGAGTGTTTCTGATCTGTCGTCAGATGTTTGAGGATTTTTCTATTTATAGGGAGAATTCTTCTGTCATCTGCTGTGGAGGTCTTCCTTGGCCTGCCAGTCCCTTTGTGATTAGTAAGCTCACCAGTGCTCTCTTACATCTTAATGATATTCCAAACAGTTGATTTTGGGAAGCCTCAGGTTTGGCTTAGCAGTTTCTTAGCAGTTAACAGATTCTCAGTCTCATAATGGCTTCTTTAACTTCCATTGGCACAACTTTGGTCCTCATGTTGATAAATAGCAATAAAAGTTTCCAAAGGTGATGGAAAGACTGGAGGAAAGACTGGGTGCTGAGAGCTCTCTTATACCTGCATTAAGGAGGCATTTAAACACACCTGAGCAATTATTAACACCTGTGAAGCCACGTGTCCCAAACATTATGGTGCCCAGAAATGGGGGGACTATGTATAAACACAGCTGCAATTTCTACATGGTGAAACCAAAATGTATGAAAATGGCCTTTAATAAAATCTGACAATGTGCACTTTAACCACATGGTGATTTTTTTCTATTACGAATTTCAAATTGTGGAGTACAGAGGCAAATAAATAAATGATGGGTCTTTGTCCCAAACATTATGGAGGGCATATATATTGATGGTTCCAAAGTAGAGATGGTTGAAAGCTTCAAGTTCTTGGGAAGAAATATTACCAGCAATTTGTTCTGGCCCAGCCACATTGAAGCAATGGCCAAGAAAGCACACCAATGTCTATACTTCCGTAGGAAGTTCGGCATGTCCCCAACAAGCTTCACCACATTCTGCAGATGCGTCGTAGAAAGCATTTTGCCGCGATGCATCACAGCAAAGTTTGGGAACAGCTCTATCTAAGGCTGCAAGAAATTGGATGTAGCCCAGACCTTCATGCACACCAGCCTTTCATTCATTGACCATCGACACTTCCTGCTGCTTTGGCAAGGCCATCAGCATAATCAAGGACCCGTCTCGTCCCTGGTCTCTCCCTCTTCTCCCATCAAGCAAGGGGTGCAGAAGTTTGAAAACTCATACCTCCAGATTCAGGGATAGTTTCTTCCCAGCTGTTATCAGGCAACTGAACCATCCTCTCACCAGTTAATGTGTGGTCCTGACCTCCCATCTACCTCGTTGGAGATCGTTGAACTATCTTTTATCGGACTTTATCTTGTACCCTTTATCCTTTATGCGGATGGCTTGATAGTAATCATGTATAGTCTTTTCACTGACTAGGGAACCTGCAACAAAAACCTTTTTACTGTACCTCGGTATGAACTCAACTATTTTTTATCTGAGTTATGTTCGTTCGGGGGGGGGGGGGGAGAGAGAGAGAGAGAGTGAACCCCCAGGGGGGGAGAGAGAGCGCCCGGGGGGTGGAGAGAGTTCTTCACTCGCAATGCCGCAGTCTGAAAGGGGAGTGGAGGAGGGGTCGGGCAGCGGTGCAAGTGTCAAGCACATTTTCAGGTAAGCCGATTTTTGACTGTACAGTTCTGTACAGGAATATGTAAAAATCTTACGGTCATAGCGTCGTGTTTTCGAGCAGTATGAACGTGCACACACACACACACACACGTGTTTTTCTGGGGGGTTTTCCCCCATATCCCTTGATTTCGTTAGCCCCAAGAACTAAATGTAACTCTCTTGACAACTTCCAGTGAATTGGCCTCCATTGCCTTCTGTGGCAGAGAATTCCACACATTCACAACTCTCTGCGTGCAGAAAGTTTGTCCTCCTCTCAGTCCTAACTGGCCTACCCTTTATTCTTAAACTGACCCCTGTTTCTGAACTCTCCCAACATCGGGAACATTTTTCCTGCAGTAACAGTAAGTGAAAATCTAGCAGGCAAGCAGGATGCTTTCTGCAACCACTCCCATTTAAAGTCCACTATATTCCACCGTTTCTACCCAGTGCTTGGTACTTACTTCCAGCAGCTACTGGTTGTCCTCCAGGATGCACTGAGCCGCAGCGTGATCCATGCCGGTCACCTGGGCGAATTTGGCACAGAGACTCTCACGGCATCGGCACAACGCTTCCGACGCCTCCGACGGCCCAGGAATCTTGCACTGAGGCTGCTTCATGGCCGAAGCTGCAGTGAGCAGCCCAGCAAACACTCACAAGCCCCGCTTCCCTTCCAGATCTGTCCCCGCCGCTGCTTCTGCTTCCAACACCCGTGGCCCATGCAGTTGATATGAGTTTTGAAATTTTCGTTGATCACAGAATTTCTCACGACAGAGCGTGAGAAATTTGTGATCAGCGTGAGAATTTTGCGAAATGTGTGATTCTCACGCTCAATGCATGAGAGTTGGCAGCCCTGCCTCTCTATCCCTCTCTCCCCTCTCCGTCCCCCTCTCTCTCTCCTCTCTCTCCCGTCTCTCCCACCCCCCTCCCCCCCTCTCTTTCTCTACCCTCTCTCTCTCCCCCTCTGTCTTTCCCTCTCTGCTCTCACCCCCTCTCTCCCCTGTCTCCCCCCCCTCTCTCTCTCCCCTCCCTCTCTTCTCTCTCCCCCTCTTTCTCTCTCCTCTCTTCCCCTCTCTCTCCTATCTCTCCCCTCTCCCTCCCACTCTCTCCCCCTCTCTCTTTCTCCCTCCCTCTCTCCCCCTCCCCCTCTCGCTCTCCCCTCTCTCTATCCCTCCCCCATCTCTCTCCCCTCCATCTCTCTCTCCCACCTCACTCTCCCCCTTGCTCTCTCTACCCTCTAACTCCCCTCTCTCTTTCTCCTTTGTCTCTCTCCTCTTTCTCTTTGCCTCCGCTCTTTCTCTTCCCCCCTCTCTCCCTCTTCCCCCTCTCTCTTTTACCACCACTCTCTCTTCCCCCTCTCCCCTCTCCCCTTCTCCTACCTTCTCTCCTCCCTCCCCACCCTCTCTCTCTACTGTCTCTCTCTACCCTCTCTCTCTTCCCTCTCTCCTCCCCTCTCCCCTCTCTCTTCCCCCTCCCTCTCTCCCCCTCTCGCTCTCTCCATCCCCTCACTCTCCCCCCTCTCTCTCCCCCTCTCCCCCT
Organism: Amblyraja radiata; assembly: GCF_010909765.2. NCBI lineage: Eukaryota > Metazoa > Chordata > Chondrichthyes > Rajiformes > Rajidae > Amblyraja > Amblyraja radiata. The sequence goes on from NC_045961.1 coordinate 52,453,067, forward strand.
CTCCCACCTCACTCCCCCCCCTCTCTCCTCCCTCCCCTTCTCTCCCCTACCTCTCACTTCCCCCTCTCTCCCACCTCACTTTCTTTCTTTCTTTCTCTCTCTTTTTTTTTTTCTCTCTCCCCCCCCCCTTCGCTGTCTCTTTTCCCTCTCTCTCCCCCTCCCTTTGAGAGTGTCTGTCCCCTCGTCACAGAGACTCTCACAGCAGCGGCACAATGCCTCCGACGGCCGGCTACTCTTGCACTGATGTTGCTCCATGGCCGGAGCTGCAGCGAGCGACTCGCCAGCCCGGCAAACACTCGCCAGCCCCGGCTCCCCGCATCTGTCCCCGCCGCTGCTTTAGCCCCTGCTCTCCAACACCCGCGGTCCATGCAGTTTATATGAGTTTTGAAATTTTCGTTGATCACAGAATTTCTCACGACAGAGCGTGAGAAATTTGTGATCAGCGTGAGAATTTGTCCAAAAGCCTGAGAGTTGGTCCACACACACACACACACACACACACACACACACACACACACACACACACACACACACACACACACACACACACACACTTGTGAAGTGTGTCACATCTGCATGAGGAAAACACTTTGTTCCATCATTGCATTATGACTATTTTGGGCCTCCTTACATTTTGTGCATAAATGTATGTATGTGGTTTGGTGTCACTTCTTCTTCTTGCGTATGGCGTGCACAGCCTAAAGTTGTAGGACAACTTGTTCTATTTGATCTTATTTGATTGTGCACGCCAGGTTGATTGCATTCGTTGAAACAGGGCGGAACACGTGAAGGTTGCAATCTTCCACCCCTTGTTGTCACTGATCTATATATAGCATGTTCAACCATCTATAAAGGACAACCAGAACCTAAACAATTTTAAATTGGTTTTGAAAGTGATAGTTGGTTAAACATAAATCTTTGGGGAAGAATAGCTGTCTACAATGCTTAGGGGATTCCCTGAGGACTGTGAAGTACTGCTGCAAATGAACAGAATGGGGCGGGGAGAGGCAAAGTATCTGGAGGTAAAAGTTTGTGTCAGCTAAAGGTTCAAAGAAAGAACTGGACGGTTGAATTGATGATGCTCTTTGTTACAGAATCTGGTGTCATTCCTCATTCTGATAACTTATACCCCACCCACCCCCCTTCTCTCTCCCCTCTCCCTGTTTATTCTCCCTCCCCTCTTCTCCCTCTCTTAGTCCTTCCCCCCCCCCCCCCCCCCCCCCCCCACCCAGGTCCCCCCCTCACTTCCTCTACTGTCCCTGTCACATTAAATGAGCACTTTAATGAGTATGGTTATTTGGTCACAGTTGTCTCCCGTGAAATATACCACAGCTAAAAATACATCAAAACAATATTTCTAAAATGTGAGGTCTTGCATCAACATGTTTGGGTACTCCCTTTATGGTATCAGTCAGTCAAGCAGAGCTTTTCTATTTTTATAATTACTCTGTGGGGCGGAGGCAATATTTTATGCTAGCTAGACGTGCATAGCTTAATCTTACCTAAAATTTTACGGTTTTGCACCATAGTTGCATGCCATTTGTATCATTGACTCTCTGCATTTAGAATATTGTGTTCAGTTCTGGGCACCATGTTATAGGAAAGATATTGTCAAGCTTAAAAGGGTTCAGAAAAGATTTACAAGAAGGCTGCTAGAATTAGAGGGTGTGAGCTATAGGGAGAGGTTGTGTAGGCTGGGTCTTTATTCCATGGAGTGCAGGAGGATGAGGGGAGATCTTATAGAGGTATACAAAATCATGATATGATTAGATTAGATTAGATTAGATTCCTTTATTGTCATTCAGACCTTTCGGTCTGAACGAAATTTCGTTGCCTGCAGTCATACACAATAATAATAAATAACAAATCATACAATAAACACAAATTAACATCCACCACAGTGAGTTCACCAAGCACCTCCTCACTGTGATGGAGGCAAAAGTCTTAGTCTCTGTCCCTTCCCTCCTTGTTCTCCCTCTGTGCTGAGGCGATCGGGCTGAAGATGCCGCCCTCCAGTCCAGCGGACGCAGCTGTAGTGAGCTCCCGGTCGTCCACTGGGCCCGCGAGGAATAGATCGGGTAGATGCACAAAGTCTTTTGCCCACAGTAGGGGAATCGAAGACCAGAGGACACAGGTTCAAGGTGAAGGGGAAAAGATTTAATAGGAATCTGAGGGGTCACTTTTTCACACAAAGGGTGGTGGGTGTATGGAACAAGCTGCCAGAGGAGATAGTTGAGGCTGGAACTATCCCATTGTTTAAGAAACAGTTAGAAAGGTACATGGATAGGACAGGTTTGGAGGGATATGGACCAAGTGCAGGCAAGTGGGACTGGTGTAGCTGAGACATTGTTGGCAGTGTGGGCGAGTTGGGCCAAAGGGCCTGTTTCCACACTGTATCACTCTATGACTCAACCATTGAATTATCTTTTTTTAAACTAGTCTGAATTCAGCTCCTGTTACTGTGTATTGCAAACATTTTCATTATTGCCCTAACTTTTCCGTTTCATCTGAAATCTCTGATTTTTATCATCTTCACATTTTTTTAACCTGTAAATTCAAGTTTCTTCTAGGCCTTTCTGATTCTAATCTGAAAAAGCATCCAATTATATCATAACAAAATCCTCTCTCTAGCATATAGAATCGTTTCTGTGCTTTGACATTGCTTTCTAAAGCAACATGCTGAAAATTCTAACCATTCTAATTATTGAATTTTGTAGGCTTTTCCGTGCTTGTTCACTTTTAAACTCCATGGCTCGATTCCAAAAGCCTTGGGTTTCATGTGTTCTCTTTCTGCCTAAGTAATGTGTTGGCTGAGAGACTTAGCATATTCCTTTTATAATTCTGTTCGCCAGGAAATACCCATGATGGATCTGAGGCAGCAGAGATGGAAACTATTTGTGCTATGCACATGTTGTTCAGCCTTCTTTACTGTGGTACAGCATACCTCAAATACAGTTGGTGGACTTTCATTTTGGAGTATTCATCAATTTACCATAGTTTCAAATTCTCTTGATTAACTGAGACACAAGGTACAGGTTCAAGTTCAAGTTCAAGTTAGTTTATTGTCATGTGTCCCTGTGTAGGACAATGAAATTCTTGCTTTGCTTAAGCACACAGAAAATAGTAGGCATTTACTACAAAACAGATAAATGTGTCCATATACCATGATATAAATATATACACACATGAATAAATAAACTGATAGTGCAAATAACAGAAAGTGGTTGGTAATAATCAGAGTTTTGTCCGAGCCAGGTTTAATAGTCTGATGGCTGAGGGGAAGTAACTATTCCTGAACCTGGTTGTTGCAGTCTTCAGGCTCCTGTACCTTCTACCTGAAGGTAGCAGGGAGATGAGTGTGTGGCCAGGATGGTGTGGGTCTTTGATGATACTGCCAGCCTTTTTGAGGCAGCGACTGCGATAAATCCCCTCGATGGAAGGAAGGTCAGAGCCGATGGTACACAAAATTGCTGGAGGAACTCAGCGGGTGCAGCAGCATCTATGGAGCGAAGGAAATAGGCGACGTTTCGGGCCGAAACCCTTCTTCAGACTGATGAAGGAAATAGGCGACGTTTCGGGCCGAAACCCTTCTTCAGACTGATTCAGAGCCGATGATGGACTGGGCAGTGTTTACAACTTTTTGTAGTCTTTTCCTTTCCAGGGCGCTCAAATTGCCGAACCAAGCCACGATGCAACCGGTCAGCATGCTCTCGACTGTGCACCTGTAGAAGTTAGAGAGAGTCTTCCTTGACAATCCGACTCTCCGTAATCTTCTCAGGAAGTAGAGGCGCTGATGTGCTTTTTTGATGATTGCATTAGTGTTCTCGGACCAGGAAAGATCTTCAGAGATGTGCACGCCCAGGAATTTGAAGCTCTTGACCCTTTCAACCATCGACCCGTTGATATAAATGGGGCTGTGGGTCCCCCTCCTACTCCTTCCAAAGTCCACAATCAGTTCCTTGGTTTTGCTGGTGTTGAGGGCCAGGTTATTGCGCTGGCACCATATGGACAGTTGCTCGATCTCTCTTCTGTACTCTGACTCATCCCCATCAGTGATACGCCCCACAATAGTGGTGTCGTCAGCGAACTTGATGATGGAGTTCGCACTGTGGTTCGCTACGCAGTCATGGGTATAGAGTGAGTACAGCAGGGGGCTGAGCACGCAGCCTTGAGGTGCTCCCGTGCTGATTGTTATTGAGGCTGACACATTTCCACCAATACGAACAGACTGTGGTCTGTGGACGAGGAAGTCAAGGATCCAGTTGCAGAGGGATGCGCAGAGACCCAGTTCTGCGAGTTTGGTAACCAGTTTGGAGGGGATGATTGTGTTAAATGCCGAGCTGTAATCAATGAATAACAGCCTGACATATGAGTTTTTGTTGTCCAAGTGGTCCAGTGCGGAGTGGAGGGCCAGCGAGATCGCATCCACCGTTGATCTGTTGTGGCGGTACGCGAACTGCAGTGGGTCCAGGTTTTTGTCGATGTAGGAGTTGATTTGCTCCATGATCAACCTCTCAAAGCACTTCATCACCACCGGCGTTAGTGCTACTGGTCGATAGTCATTGAGGCACGTCACCTTACTCTTCTTGGGCACCGGTATAATTGATGCCCTTTTAAAGCAGGTGGGGACCTCAGACCTCAGAAGTGAGAGGTTGAAAATGTCCGTAAAAACTCCCGCCAGTTGGTCCGCACAGGTTTTTAGAACACGGCCGGGTATACCATCAGGTCCAGGTGCTTTTCGGGGGTTCACCCCTCTGAAGGATTTCCTGACATCGGCCTCTGTAACTGAGACTGAAATGCCATCACAGCGAATGGGGGATCGGGAAGGCACATCGGTATTCTCCCTGTCAAAGCGTGCGTAAAACGCATTGAGCTCGTCAGGGAGTGATGTTACACCGGCATTCGAGCTGCCTCCTGGTTTTGCCTTGTAGGAGGTGATTGCATTCAGACCCTGCCACAACTGCCGAACATCTGTCTCGTCCTCCAGTTTGGAGCAGAAGTCCCTTTTGGCCTTTTTGATGGCCTTACCAAGGTCGTATCTGGTCTTCATGTAGGCCACTGTATCGTTGGAAGTGAATGCCCTGTGCCTGGACTTCAGGAGAGTGCGGATCTCAAAGTTCATCCAAGGTTTCTGATTGGGAAACACTCGGAAGGTTTTTGTAGGGATGCAGTCCTCCACACATTTCTTTATGAAGTCTGTAACGACTGTGGCGTATTCGTTCAAGTCCGTTGCCGAGTCCTTGAACATTGCCCAGTCTACAGACTCCAAACAGTCCTGGAGTTGTTCTTCTGCCCCCCCCGACCAGCTCTGTGCTGTCCTCACTTCTGTGGATTGATTCTGTGGATTGATTACCACATCAATGGTAGATTGCTCACGATTGTGGAGCCTACCTATGTGAAGTTGTCGGCCATCTCCAACCCATGATTAGTATTAATATATGGTGCAGACAACATCTTGTGCTATAACATAGGCATTGCTAATTTATATCCTTCCTACTAATTGATGTCTACAACTGTAATGGTGCTGCTACTTTTTATTGTTAATTTGGGATGTGGATTCCTTTCTTTTGTGCTTCCTCTCAATAGGGCAATATTCTCCTCAGTATTGCCGTCATTCTTTTTATCTTTCCTGAATACCTTTTGGTAGAGCTATGATCTGAACTGTGCTGAGCCATTGATATAATAGCATATCTTGATAGTCAAAAGACTAGTGAGTCAAGATAGAAATCACATGCTGGCACACAAAGTGTCTGTTTCGCTGCTGGAGTCTGCATTGGGGGATGTTCTGAGGAAAGTCAGGTCAGGTCGGGAGGAGTCCCCCCCCCCCCCCCCCCCCGCCCACCGCCACAGATACCATGTAATCCCGTGCAACCTGCTCCATGGTCGGATAGTCGGCGACTAAACCGTGTCCCCCCACCTGGTTTGCCAGGTTAGGAGCAGGCTGTGGACCCCCAGCAGGACCAAAAAACAAGACCTGTCAAAGGGCAGATGAGCTTCTAGCGAGCCAACAGCCATCCACACTTCAGTAGAAGATGCGATCACTGTCGCACATAGCATTGTAAAATAGCCACAGAAAAATTTAAATATTTGGGAATTGAAATCACTAGAAAATATCAAGCTATGTATAACGCTAATTATAATCCCCTACTTAAGAAGTTAAATACTTTAATTAAATTCTGGAAAACGCTTCCGATGTCTTTAATAGGCCGAATAAATGCTATAAAAATGATCTTTTTACCACAAATTCTATACCTATTTCAGTCAATCCCTATATATCTACCAAAAAAGTTTTTTAAAAAACTGGACTCAGACATTACAAATTTTATATGGGACTATAAATCCACTTGAGCAAACCTAAAGAATTGGGTGGTTTAGCACTTCCTAACTTTATGTACTATTACTGGGCAGTAAATATCAAAAATATGATTCACCTGCTGAACAATTCTACCCAGCAGGTGGATTGGATTATAATGGAGAGAAAGGACTGCTCCCCTTGTAATATTGGAGCGATCCTCCTCTCACCGATGAACTTGAATAACACAAATTATAATAAAAATCCAATTATACACAGTACAATTAGAACCTGGAAACAAATAAAACATAACCTAAAATTAAGAAATCTATCTCTGTTATCTCCAATAGCTAACAATCTGTCGTTTAAACCCTCTATTATAGATAAATCATTTACACAATGGGACAGAATAGGAATTAAAACGCTTGGAGATTTGTATGAAAATGGAAAATTATTATCATTCCAACAATTACAAATAAAATATAATCTGAGAAATAACCATTACTTTAAATATCTTCAAATATCTGACTACCTGAAAAAATATACACAAGATTATTATAATATGCCACCAGATTTACTGGACGAAGCAATGAAGACAAAGGCTGAATCAGCAAACTTAATATCATACTTGTATAACACTATTTTAAATATAGAAATACTTTCAACCGACAGTATTAGAAGAGACTGGGAACAAGAACTAGCTATACAAATTTCAAAAGAGAGGTGCGATAAACATTTACAATATGTGCATAAATGCTCGATTAACGTTAGACACACTCTAATACAATTCAAAATCTTACACAGGTTATACTATTCAAAAACCAAAATAAGCAAACTTTTTCCTAACGTTTCACCTATTTGTGATAAATGCCGATCTCAAGAAGCTACCATCAATTTGATTCAACTTTATTGTCATTGCACAAATACGAGTACAGGTACAACGAAATGCAGTTTAGCGTCTGGTCAGAGTGCAAGATAGTAGAAATAAAAATACTTGTTAAACAATATGTGCACTGTGGATGAATTAAACTGGTACATAGGCAAATAAATGTATACAGATGGGAGAGTATAAAAGATAGCTAGCGTCGGGACTGTGAGTTCAGCAGTGTAATGGTATTATTGAAAAAGCTGTTCCTCAGCCTGCTTGTGCGAGACCTGAGGCTCCTGTACCGCCTCCCTGATGGGAGGAGGGCAAATAGTCCATGGTTAGGGTGAGAGGGGTCCTTGATGATTTTCCTGGCCCGTCTCAGACACCGTTTGCGGTGGAGGGCATCCATGGCAGGGAGCGGGGCACCGATGATGTGCTGAGCGGTTTTCACCACCCGTTGCAGTGCCTTCCTATCAGCTGTGGTGCAGCTGCTGTACCATACCGTGAAGCAGGTGGTCAGGATGCTTTCGATGGTACAGCGGTAGAAGTTGGACTGGATCTGGGGGGACAGGTGAGCTTTCTTAAGCCTCCTCAGAAAGTAGAGGCGCTGCTGCGCCTTTTTGATCAGTTTGGTGGTATTGAGGGACCAGGACAGATCCTCTGAGATATGTACCCCGAGGAATTTGTAGTTGGAGACGCGCTCCACCTCAGTCCCGTTTATGTGGATGGGGGTATGTCTGCCACCTCTGGTCTTCCTGAAGTCAACGATGATTTCCTTCGTCTTCTTTGAGTTGAGGACGAGGTTATTATTGGTACACCAGGCTGCCAGGTTCTGGACCTCCTCCCTATAGGCTGATTCGTTATTGTCCCTGATCAGTCCTACCACCGTGGTGTCATCGGCAAATTTTATGATGGCGTTGGAGCCATACATAGGGACGCAGTCATGGGTGAAGAGGAAGTAGAGGAGAGGGCTGAGCACACAGCCCTGTGGCCCGGTGTTCAGTGTCAGAGTGGAGGAGGTGAGGTGGTTGATCCTAACAGACTGGGGTCTGTTGGTGAGGAAATCCAGTGTCCAATTGCAGAGGGAGGTGGTGAAGCCAAATCCGCTGAGTTTGGTGATCAAGCTGGCGGGAATGACGGTATTAAATGCGGAGCTGAAGTCGATGAACAATAACCTGATGTAGGAGTTATTGTTGTCCAGGTGGGTCAGGGCAGAGTGTAGGGCCGCAGATATGACGTCCTCTGTAGACCTGTTGGGCCGGTAGGCAAACTGATGGGGGTCCAGTGTGGGAGGGAGTCTGGCTTTGAGGTGAGCCAAGATCAGCCGCTCAAAGCACTTCGCGATGACGGGGGTGAGTGCCACTGGGCGAAAGTCATTGAGACTCCCTGAAGCTGACTGTTTGGGCACTGGCACAATGGTTGAGGTCTTGAGGCAAGTAGGGACAACACCCTGGGCCAGTGACAGATTGAAAATGTCATTGCGCACTCATTTGTTTTTTGTACAAAAATTCTGGACTGAAATTTTTGAAATCTTTACAAAATTATTCAAAATAAAACTGATACCAAAACTTGAATGGATTATCTTTGGAACAATGGAAGGTAGCTCTGAACTAAATGTGTTTCAAAAGAATCTATTTAATTATGGGCTAATAATGGGAAAAAAGCTTATATTTAAATTCTGGAAGAACGCTCCTATACCAACATTAAATATGTGGATTTCAAATATGTTGGAAACATTACACCTGGAAGATATGAGACTCCTCCTTGCAGGCAAATCAGACCACTTCCTAAAGACGTGGTCTGCATTTATCGACTTACTACAAGAATAAGGTGCATCAGTACTTCAAAAAAAGAAATGGTGTCAGAATCTGGTAAAGGGGGAGGAAAAATAGGTTGGTATATTCCTTTTGCACGGTTTCTATAATAGAGCTTTGGGGTTTTTTTTCTTTTTTTCCTTTTTCTCCTTTCTTTTCTAGGGTCTATTTCTTAATTATTTTCTCTAACCAATGAGTCTCTGTTTTTTTTTCTCATTGATCACTCTTTTACACGAACACAACTTTCTTTCTCTCACTTTCTCTACTTTCTTTATCTATATCTTTCCTTAAAGCTTAAAAAATGAAGGGGTACAATAAATCTAATAAGATATATCTGGCTTGTACTATTGTAATTTACTGTACTTCTAATAAATAAAAATATATTTTTTTAAAAAGCATTGTAAGGAATGATGATAAAGCGCGCACACAAAAATCCTATACTCCCAGCGGCGGAAGTCTGCAGGAACTGGAGGACAGAGATGTGTGGTGTGTCCGTCACCATTCCCGTTGGAAACCAGCACCACTGCGTCGCAAATGTTTTCAACGATAATGAATGAATGAACTGAGGAAACTTGCTTTTTGCATGCAGATGTAAATTTACATCTGGAGGGCTGCTGTAGGTATAGTGCCCCTTGTTCATTTTGAATGGGGGTACCAACCTGTCAGATGTGATAAATACCAGTAAGTGTTTATCTTGTGTTATTGTTTTTCATTAAGTTTTGGGTATGAACAACTATCGGAGATTATTAAACGCAGATTAAAAGTCTGTCAGAAGGCGCACTGTTGAAGATGGTCAGGGCATTCCAGATGCGGGACTTCCAGATTTGATGCCTGACGCCCATTTACAGCTCAAGTCTAATACTTTGGCAGACGCCTGTCAATTGCAGAGGGTAAAGTCTACCCATTTTCAGAAAAGTTAGAAAGTACAGGCTGCTGAGGAACATCGGTGGGCCAGGCTCATGGAGAGCTGTCCTTTTTTAATTTTTGTCCTCTATCATGGGTGCATCTAAAGATGTTTGAAAGAATCTAGTTGTATTATTTTATTCATGTCTAAGGATACATATCATTAAGGACCTATGCCTGATTTACTTTAAATTCCATCAGAACAATGGTTATCTAATTCTCCAACACCTCCATTAGGACCCTTTCATTGAACCAAGCAAAGAAATCCTTTGCATCTTCCTGTCATTAAAATGATTTCAGTTTTTATTTCAAATGGACCCTGCCCATCTTTATTGTTTCTCTGTAAATGATATCAAAATTTAATTTAATTATTATTACGCTTCACCTTTCTTGTTTGATTTCCCCTTAAATTAAGCCAATTATGGTGTATCTTTTGTATTTGTCCTAGATCTTGCATATGCTTGTAATATGCTTAAACCTGTCAAAGGATCATTATCTTTTGATGGTACACAAAATTGCTGGGGAAACTCAGCGGGTGCAGCAGCATCTATGGAGCGAAGGAAATAGGCGACGTTTCGGGCCGAAACCCTTCTTCAGACTGATGGGGGGTGGGGAAAGAAAGAAGGAAAAGGGGAGGAGGAGGAGGAGCCCGAGGGCGGGCGGATGGGAGGGTGGGAGGAGACAGCTAGAGGGTTAAGGAAGGGGAGGAGACAGCACGGGCTAGCCAAATTGGGAGAATTCAATGTTAATGCCATAAGGACGCAAGGACCCCAGACGGAATATGAGGTGCTGTTCCTCCAATTTCCGCTGTTGCTCACTCTGGCAATGGAGGAGACCCAGGACAGAGAGGTCGGATTGGGAATGGGAGGGGGAGTTGAAGTGCTGAGCCACCGGGAGGTCAGGTAGGTTATTGCGGACTGAGCGGAGGTGTTCGGCGAAACGATCGCCCAACCTACGCTTGGTCTCACCGATGTAAATCAGCTGACATCTAGAGCAGCGGATGCAGTAGATGAGGTTGGAGGAGATGCAGGTGAACCTTTGTCGCACCTGGAACGACTGCTTGGGACCTTGATTATCTTTTGATGATTTGTTTTGCTTGGACCATACATGTTCCATGCCCTCATTATCTCATCTGGAACATACTTCTTTGTTCTCCATTTTTCTTGTTCATAAGGGCTTTTTTTTCTCTCATCTAATTTAAGCCTGTTTGCTTTCTGGCACCTGCTTCCTAAATTCTGTAGCTAGTCATAATTTTTTAGAGTATGTGTTGCTTTTTTCATCACAAAGATTGTCAAGCTCTTGTCATTTTTTTGAATATGGCAAACATGTTTCCTGTTAGAATCAGAATCAGATTTTATTCAGCAACATACAACATGCAACATACGACGAATTTAAGATCTCCTTTGTAGAATGTGACTGCTTTAACGTCTTGGGCAATATTTCTTATAGTTTAAATACAAGGAAATATATGAGATAAAGTGAATGTGAAGAGCGATCAAAAAGTATTGTGGTGATAATTGATTATGCTTGTACACTAAATTAAAGCATCAAATGAAGTGATTAATCCACATTTGGTCTTCTCTGTGTTTAGAAGATTGTTTCATGAGCAGTGAATATCTTGTACTAAATTGATAGAAGTGAAGAGACTGAGTTGGGAATGACCTGACATGGGGAAATTCTCCCATATTTTTAAAGCATTTTTCAAGCTGGCAGTAATAATAAAATGTTTCAATGTATTAATTGATGTTTGGGCATAGAATATATTCCATTAGTATGGGTAGTGTTAGCCTTTCTATACAGCGAAATTAAATAATTGCATCAAGTGTATGTAGAACGATATGGGTTGACCTACTGTAGAGAACTGACAAGACGTCAGTTGACTTGCAGAGAAATCAACTCTCTGTGTTCAGGAACAGAATCCTTGTGTAACCCAGAGTTAGCTATAACAAAATCAGTATACAAAGTAACTGCAGATGCTGGTTTAAATCACAGATAGACACAAAGCTGGAGTAACTTAGTGGGTCAAACAGCATCTCTGGAGAAAAGGAATAGGTGATGTTACTTGTCGAGACCCTTCTTCAGACTGTTGACACGAAACATTACCTATTCCTTTTCTCCAGTGATGCTATTTGACCCGCTGAGTTACTCCAGCTTTTTGTGTCTAGCAAAGACTGTTCCACCTTTAAAAACTGTTGTGGGGCCTGGGAATTGGGAAGGAAGGTAGTGAAAGGGCAGGTGTTGGAACTTCTGTATTTGCAGATGAAGGTGTTTTGGGAAAACAATTGAATATTAAGGTTGAGGCGATCTTTCCAGTATGCTGGGGGGGGGGGGGGGGGGGGGGGGTATAAAGGCAGACACTAAATGCTGGAGTAACTCAATGGGTCAGGCAACATCTCTGGAGAACATCAATAGATGGCGTTGTGTGTCAAGACCCTTCTTCAGATTCAGAAGAAGGGTCCCGATCCATAACGTCACCTTTCCGTGTTTTCCAGAGATGCTGCCTGACCTGCTGAGTTACTCCAGAACTTTTGTGGTAAATCGTCATCTACTTTTCCTCCTGTTAGGAATAAAAGGACCAGGCTATTTGGAATTTCACCTGCACTGCCACTCAGTTAGACCCTTTCTGATCATTTAGGGTCACATTCCAGTACTGTCATGCTTTGATCCCCTTATTATCCATGAATTATCAATATCGGTCTTGGATATGGTTGTTGTCCTCTCACAGGTATTCCCTTCATACTTCCTGCACCACCACTACCTGCAATTTAAGCTTTGAGATAACTACGTTCTGCTGAAAGTCATCAGCTTCGAGTGCTGCCTGAACTGCCGAGTGTTTCCAGTATTCTGTTTTTTTAAATTTCAAATGTAGAACATATGCAATCTTTTTTACCTCAGACCATTCTGTGCACTTATACTGTTGTAATGAAGCTCAATGGAAACTTAATGAATAGGACATCATTCTTTTTTTGGGAATTTTGTAATCTGCTGAATTAAAAAATTTGGCAATTTCAGATCATAATCACTGTTCCTATTTTCCACTGTTGGTAATTAATTTCCCTGCTAATCAGCAATAACATTTATTCTAGATGCATCCGTTGTGTCTTGTTCTTTTTAGCTGTGCACCACCATTTTCTCTATTTAGGGATTTTCTTATTCTTTCCACCTTTTTGCCCTTCCATTGTTGTTGTACAATTATAATTTGTTGCGTCTTTAACCTGCTAGTATTCGGTGTATACAATCACATTTTTTTCTTTCCATAGTTTGTTCTTGTGTTCTCGTATAATTTATCATTGTCTTGGAACATGATGGACACCTCTAAATTCTAATTTAATCTCCTGTTTCATAATTTTGCATTTAATTTTCTATTTAGTCAAAATCTATAGTGTGATGTTGCAAATAATCTGTATCGTTGCCTCTCAGCCAAAGCAATAGATACAAGAGATTGTGTAATTTAGTCTATTATTTTACACGATGGCTGCCTTAGAATTTTCTTCTATAATGGTCTGCTTTTGTCATTTGATCAGGTATTCGCATGTAATGTTTTAGATTGGAAAATACCCCAGAGAAGTGGAAGAAAAAAGTGATGATATGTCACAGTTTAATCAGTAAACGTATGTCTAATATAGAAAACCCATTGAAAAGAAATATATTGACAGATGCCTTGTCCATATTAATACTTACTTCACTCTATTTGGTAAAATAAGAATGCTGAGGATAATTTAATAACAAAGGTATTGAACTTTTCAGGAATGTCCTTATCAGCTGGATCATCTCCTCTGCACTCTCCAAAAATAACTCCTCACACATCGCCTGCCCCTCGAAGAAGGAGCCATACTCCAAATCCAGCAAATTTCATGGTAGCTACTAGTGCCTCTACACCAGTGTCTGATGCAGTCTCTCAATCTTCATCTTCTGGTCAGGTGATACAAAAAGAAACTGTGGGAGGGACAACTTACTTCTATACTGACACAACTCCAGGACCTCTTCCAGGAATGGTGTGTAGATACTTTTTTTGTTAAATACTGCAAATCAAGTGCTTGCAATGCAGCAGAAAATGAACTTGGAATGGGGTAATGCTAAAATGTAAGCTGATGCTCATTTCATTTATTTTGTCGAGCAAATGTGAAGTGACTGTATGGCTACCTTCGATTTTCCAGCATCTGCAGTTCCTTCTTAAACGTAATAACTAATTAGATTGTTAAGTAATACATTGTATCAGAATTGCTGCCATAAATGCAAAATGCTCTGTTTACAATAATCAAATGTTGATATAAACGGGAGATATAGTTAACATTTTGCCGTTGATTATCAGGTTTCCTTGTTTTCCAGGTATTTCCAACATATATTTATCCTTCATCTGCACCCCATGTTGCTTATATGCAGCCCAAAGCAAATGCACCTTCTTTTTTTCTGTCCGATGAACTCAGACAGGTATTTTGAACATACTCTCAGCCTACCATTGTGATATTTATATATGTGTGTACGTTATATGAAAATAGTGCTTTGCATCAAACCAAGTATTTGGTTGATATGTAAATAATGCTCTTACTGCTGCCCCCCAAGATGAAGGGCTACTTTCAGAAGGATGTGATCCTGCTAGGTTGCTGGGAAGAAACTGGTCAAAAAGCCTGACCCCTTTTCAGATGTAATTTACTGCTCTCAACAAAAATCAAACTGTTATATAGTAGGGACACAAGAAACTGCACATTCTGGAATCTTGAGCAGAAAAAGTGCTGGAGGAAATCAGCAGTCTAACCGCATCTGTGGAAGGAAATGGACGACAGCATTTTGGGTTGGCACCCTTCTTCGGATTGAAGATGCTACTTGACCTGCCATGTTCCTCCAGTACTTTGGATTATTAAGAAAATCAAAACTGTACAATAATAAAAGCCCATCAATAAAAACTAAGTTGCAAGCTGTTAATGAATTGAATAAAATGGGAATCAAAATCTTTGTAAGAAGCAAATTGCTAGCAGTAAGTAAGTAACTCCTGAAATAATTATCCATTGACAAGGCAGTTTAGTATTAGCATGCACGGTAATATAGAGCAGAGCCTAGGATCCTTGTGATAGTTTTCCTCCATGAATTCACATTATATTTGCTTACAAAAGATGCTCGTAAACATTTTTAAAAACAACATTTCATTCATGCTTATTTATGAGTATAAAATTGAAATAATAAGCACTAAAACTGTACTGAATTTTAAATGTTTGTGTTTGCGTCAATTGTTATGGGAAGAAGGCAGGCTAATGGGGTTGAGAGGGTCAGCCTTAATTGAATGGCACAGCAATGTAGAAAAAACGAATGGCCTAATTCTGCTCCTACTACTTGTAAACTTTAGACATTGACATAAATGTATAATTTAAGCACTAATTTGCGATGCATTTGAGATACCAGTTTTTCATCTTGTACATTGAAAAGCAGAATCTTATAGGCTGCAAATTCAGTTTTATTTTGTTGATCAGTTTTTATAAAACTAACATTTTAAGTATGTGGGTGTCAGGAATAGCAGGGCCAATATTTGTTGCCTATCTCTCTTTGTCTTGGAAAAGGTGATGGTGAATGACATCATGGAACTGTTGTAAGCCTTGGGAGCTAATCACAGACAGGGATTTACAGGAATTAGTCTCAGCAACAATGAAGGAAAAATTATATATTTCAAACTGAGGATGGTGTAAGACTTCAGTGGGAACCTGCAGGTAGCAATATTCTCATGTGCCTGCCCTCCTTGTCCTACTTGCTGGTAGAGGCTGCAGATTTAGGAAGTACTGTCCAGGGTGGCCAAGATGAATAAGTATATTTTAATGGATACTTTACACGTTGCACTATGGTGAAAGGAATTAATGTTTCGTAAGCTAGATGGGATGCTATTTTAGCTGACTACCTTGTCCTGAATTGCGTGAGCTTCTTGCGCAGCCCTGCTCTTCTCCAGGCAAATGAAGAACATTCCATCATGCTCTTAACTGGTACTTTGTCAATGGAGGAAAAGCACTAGTATGCCAGAAAGTGAGTTACTTGCCAAAGTATCTGGCGGCTCCAGCACTTGCCCTGTAACCACAACCATTATGTGCCTGGACCATTATGTGATTGGCCTCATCAGCGACAACGATGAGTCGGCCTATAGGGAGGAGGTCCAGCTCCTAGCAGCATGGTGCACTGACAACAGCCTGGCCCTTAACACCAAGAAGACCAAGGAGTTCATTGTGGACTACAGAAGGTCTAGGGGTGGCACGCACACCCTCATCCATATTAAGGTGGAGCGTGTTTCCAGCTTCAGGTTTCTGGGGTCAACATCTCTGATAACCTCTCTTGGACCCACAATACCTCAACACTGATCAAGAAGGCTCACCAGCGTCTCTTCTTCCTCAGGAGACTAAAGAAGGTCCATCTGTCTCCTCAGATTCTGGTGAACTTCTACCGCTGCGCCATCGAGATCATCCTTACCAACTGTCTCACAGTATGGTATGGTAACTGCTCTGTCTCCGACCGGAAAGCACTGCAGAGGGCGGTGAAAACTGCCCAACGCATCACCGGTTCCTCACTCCCCTCCATTAAGTGTCCAGAGGAAGCGATGTCTGCAAAGGGCGCGCAGCATCGTCAAGGACTGCTCTCACCCCAACCACAGACTGTTTACCTTTGGGAGACACTACAGGTCTCTCCATTGCCGGACCAGCAGGTTCAGGAACAGCTTCTCCCCTGCGGCTGTCACCCTACTTAACTCTGCACCTTGGTGATTGCCAGTCACCCCCCCCCCCCAGACGCTCCTTCCTCCGGTGACTGATCTCCCCCCCCCCCGCCCGGAATTTGCACTATTGCTACTGTATATACATACATATATTTTACTGTTCCATTATTCTGTGTTCGCACTTCTGGGTGAGATGCTAACTGCATTTCATTGTCTCTGTACTTGTACACTGCACAATGACAATAAAGTTTGAATCTGAATCTGGACCAGTTGCGATTACTGTGGACAAAGGACTACATTCGGTAAAAATACTCATTACAGACCCCCGAGATGTCAGTAGTAGAGCACTTGCAACAGTAATGCCACTCAGTAATGAAGTTAGCGGATTAGACTCTTCATTGTTGGAAATGGCTGTTGGCTGCCACTTTAGCAGCAAGTAATGCTCAAGCCCCAAATGAGCAATGCTGAATGCTGGCTAGATTTTTACAGTAAGCAGGCACAGAGACTTCATAGAACACTGCAATTGTGAGTCAACATCCCCGCTTCTGATGAGAGAAAGATTAATGATGAAGCAGCTGAAGACTCTGCAGCTTGGACATTTATTTGAGGAACACATGAAGCAATGTTCTGGTACTGGCATGAGGGACTTTGAACAACTCCAACCATCCTTTGTGTGAGATGTGACTCCAACTGTTGGGGTGCTTTTCATTTGACATCCATTAATTTAGTTTTTCTAGGATTCCTTGATGCCACTTGGTGAAATATTGTCTTGCCCTCCCATTTAGAGCAAAAAATAATGAGTAATTCATTAGAATGCTTTAAAATAAAGAGCATTGAGATTCATGGTACAACCTTATAATACTTTAGTTGGGCTACTGCTGGAGTACTGCTAGCAGATTTGGTCATCACACAAAAAGAAGGATTTGATTGTACTGCAGAGGTTCATCAGGATGTTGCTCGGTTTGGAACATTTCTGCTGTGGTGGGGCTTGATCGATTGGGATTGTTTCTCTTTCGAGCAGAGAAGACTGAGGGGAGACCTGATCGAGGTGCACAATATTTTGAGGGGCATAATGTAGTTGCGATTTTTTTTCTCCTTGGGAGAGCTGTGTGTATTAGGGTATATGGTTTACGGTAAGAGAATAGAGATTTATTGGAGATTTGAGAGATTTTTGTCATCCATAGGGTGGTTGAAATCTGGAATGTACTCCTTAAGGAGCTGGTGAAGGCATAAATGTTTAGGCGAACATGTGAAATGCAGTGGTGTCGAGCACTTTGTATTTAAAGGTAGAACATGAACTACTTTTAATGTTATATGCATTTGGTGATAATGTGAACATCTCTGCAGTAAAGGCAGGTTGGATGACTGAAATGTAGACAGAAATGCTGGATGAACTCAACAAATCAAGCAATATCTAGAGAAAGATAAACCAGTTAGTGTTGAAGCCCCTTCATCAGAAATGAAACATTAACTGGTTTCTCTTTCCATTAGATGCTGCTTGACTGGTTGAGTTCTTGCAGCATTTCTGTTTTTTGTTTTCAGATGCCAGCATTTGCAGTTATATTTGTTGCTTGGATTGGATGATTACTTTGCAGAACGGCCCTATTCAGTCTGTGAGGGAGATCCTGAGTTTCTAGTTGTCTGTCACTGATTCTCCATACCACTTCCATTCATTGTGCTACTTTGGAACAGTTTAAGTGGACAATGTAAGCAAGAGTATCTAATTTTCTGCCTAGGCATGTTGTGGGTTAGGACTCGATGATATCAAGGTAACTTCAACATTTTCAGATAAATGGCCTTCCAATTTTTGAATGACCAGTTTTGAAGAAAGGTCATCAAACCTGTGCATTTGTTTTTTCTTGCTGAAAATGCTGTCTTACACTTCTCAGTTTCATCTTTTTAAATCTTTTATCTTTTATTTACATCTTCAAACAGGTCGGGAGCTATTAAACGTTCACCCTGCCTTCGCCACTTCCTTTGTCACTTGTGCAACTCAATACCTCGGTCTATATCCTACCAAAAACATTAGAAACATAGCAAGAACAGGTGTAGGTCAGCCCTTTGATCCTACTCCACAATTCAATATTATCATAGCTGATCTTTCTCAATGCCTGTCAAGCACCCCCTTCCTTAGTTTTGGAAGTGTTTGTGTGTCCCACATTGAACCACCTCAGAACCTACACAATTGTTATGGAGACACAAGGAACTGCAGATGCTGGTTTACAGAAAAGAAACAGGGCTGGAGTAACAACGGGTCAGGTGTCGGGTTGGGACCCTTCAGACTAATTGTAGTGGGGGGAGGAGAAAATTGGAAAAGAGGTGGGAGTGGGATAAAGCCTGGCAAGTGAGTGGAAGCAAGATATATGAACAGATGTAAGTTTTAGTCATGTTGCCAGAACTGGAGGGAGTATTTTACGGATAGAATGGAGTAGGTGGTTCTGTCATCACTGGAGTAAAGTAGACTATGAGGTAACCCTAGAGGTTTACACAATTATTTCTCACTTAGTTGGTTCCTATTTTCACCTTTTTACTCATCAGGTTGCAGTACTGGTAGTCTTTGTGTGTGTGTCCCCGATTATCACCTTTCAGAACCCTCTCCACCACCCTTCCATCCCCCATGTGGTTCCATCAGCCTTTTTTTCCTCCTTGCCTGCTTCTAACTATCACCTTCCTGTCCTTGTCTCCTAACTCCACCCACCCTTCCTCCCTACGGGCTTTATTCTGCCCCATCTCATCTTCTCTTTAAACTGGCTTTCTTCCCTCCCCTCACTCAGTTTCTTCAGCTGTGTTTTTTTTTCCCTCCAGATTCCAACGTCCACAGTCTCGTATTTTAGTGACATTAGTGGACGGGAAATGATTGTCAATACTGTTCAATCTCCCCGGCCCTATGTCTGAGCTTCGGATGTTTTAAAGCACTTTAACTTTGTCACTCATTTGAAAGTTGATAACTTGGCTCAATGCAGCATTTTCTTAGGAAAGCATGCGTGATCAGCCTAACTTGTATTCAGAACTGAGGGATGAAGCTTGGACTGCAGCTTCCTTGTTATGTGTGGAAGTATCACTGAACCACGACAGAACATGGGAAACATATCAGTGAAAATTTGGAAGCTGTAAATGGAAGCATAATCATAAATGGATCCATATGTTTCTTTCTTTTTCCCCCAAGATCGCCTAATTTTTAATTTAGAATCAAAGAATGGTCACAGGTGCAGAGGGAGGCCATTCTGCCCATTGTGTTTACACTGGTCCTCTACGGGAGGCAATCGGTAGTTCAAGTCCCTAGCCATTCTTCTGTAGCTGGACAGGGTTACTTCTATTCACTTTGTGCACCACAATGGAACTTGCCTCGGTACACCTTCAGGCAGTATATTTCTGATGGCAACCTCACATTTTTTAAACAAAAAAAGGCACTTTCACTCTTAATGCTTTTTTTTTCATCTGTGATCTCTAGTCCTTAATCCCTCCTCTTCGCCTTTTTTTAAATCAAATCACCCCTCTGTTTTTTTTCTGACAAAAACTGTCCTGGTCTTTCTAATCCATCCTGGTAACAGTAGTTTCTCATCCCAGGAATCATTCTTTTCTGCCAATGACCCACGTTGCCATTGTGTTACTTATTATATTCATTCATAGCTGCAATGGGTAAGTTTATAAAGGATGAAACCAAACTGTGTAACTCATTAATGTCTCTTTGTAGGAGTTGATCCACAAGCATTTAATAACTATGGCACAGATTGACCAAACTGAAAATCCAGGTAAGATTGGTCAACCATTTGACTCTGGTTTTGTAGAATTCAACAAGGGTCCCTCCAGTGTGTTATATGCTTGAAAGCTATGCCTATCGACTTTACCGGCTTGATTTATTTTGGAGTTGTACCCACTCCAGCTTACATTCTGGAATCTCTTGACTTGCTTTGACCTGATCAGTGAGGTCATTCTTACTAGCTGAGACAGTCCTAAAGCTGAGCAACGTGGTATCCAGTGGCTCCTGCCCAACAAATGACATGACATGGTTTGGAGCAGCTCCCATTCGCAGACCTCCTTTGAAAACCCTTGGCAGAAAGCACAACCCATGTTCCAGCTTTGCCATGTCAAGTTTTTATTTAGTGCTTCTGAATTTCAAAAACATGACAATTATTATTTTTTTTAAATTGTGAATAAATAGAAAATATTAAATAGCGCAAAAAAGCTAATTAAAATTAACTATTGTTTAAAGAAAACAAATTTTCCTCCTCTTCATTAGCCCTGCAGCCAGTATTCAATTAAATTTGTGCCATCTCTTAACCTAGCGAGAGCAGATGTCCCAGTGTAATTGTTAGGCAATCTCAGCAAGCTCCTGTTCCATCACTGGACTGCATGTGGATTCTGGCAAAAGAGCATAGCTGGAAAATCGCCGGCAGAGTTTTGCAGGGAAATCGCCAACAGGATTTGATCATGAAACTCCATTCCATGATTCCCAAATGTATTGTCCTGCTGGTAGTGGAGGAGAAAACATTCTACTTCTTTAAAAAAAATATCCTCAATTATTGTTGCTGAAATTTATAATTATATACGTTGCAGTGTGTACTTTTGGGTAATCAGCAAGTAAATAATACTACAGGATTATTTATTTACATTCTACAAATTTAAATTGTGCACAGAAGGTGTTCTTACTGGTGCCACAAGACCAAGCACTAAAAGTAGAAATAATAAGATTTCAAGTTTGTATAACTTTCTGATTTTATGACATTTCACACTACTGAAACTGGGGCATTATTGCACAATAATTAAGAAATAGTTCTCATCTTAACCATCACATTGCTCCAATTAAACAAAAAATGGAAACGTATTCACTGCTCCCAACATAGATAGATGTACGTTGGGTTTTGTAACTTCAGTAAGCTTTTCACTTCTGTGATTAGTAAATATAATATCTGCATGTTAGTTTATGTGAAGTATAGTCTGTGTGAAACATAATCAGTTCTGTTAATTTTTGGTTAAATGTTGCATTCAATTTGGTTTGACAATATTTTCAAAATTGCGGGAACTTTTATTAGCATCTACAAAATCTCTTGTCATTAATGTAGATAAATGTCCCAAAGTTCTTCCTAATGGCACAATCACGCACACTAAAGGACTCATTTCATCCCGCACATCACTTGTTTGCCCTTCTGCCCTCAGGAAAGCGTTACAGGTCCATCAAATCACACACCACAAGATTAACAAACAGTTTCTACCCCAAGGCCATCACCACTCTGAACTCTGCACTGAACTCACACCCCCCATAGGCAATATATTGTACTGCCACAACACTGTACGGTGAAATATTGCACATTCTGACTTGACGACATTTTTCTTGTCGTTTTTGGTGTTTCCATTGTCGTTATTATTTATCTGTTACGTTGGAGCTCCGCTCGACAAGTACACCTGAAATTTTGTTGTATGTATTTACAATGACAATAAAGTATTATTATTATTATTATTATTATTATTATTATTATTATTATTAATCAAAAACATCAAGCCAAAGGTGATGTCATTAAAAAGTGATATTGGTTAAGAAATTGTAATTTACAGAAAGATTTAGTGGTAGTCCAGGAGGTGGAATATTTGGAAGTGAATTCTATTGGCTGAGATTCAGGTGATTGAACGTTTGGTTACTAGCAGCAGAGTGAAGAATTTTGGGGTGAAGATCTTAAGTTGTGAGTCTTCCTTTCAAAGTTACCTGCACTGTTCGTAGAAAAGAAAAAGGTGAAATATCCAGAGTTCTATCCATCAACTATTTAACAATTTAACTTTAAAAGACAGGTGTGTATGCAGTGATGGAGAGTGGGATGTAGAAAATCATAATCTTTAGATGATATCTATGTTTCTATATTTACCAAGGAGGTTAATGATGGATGTCCATGAAGGGCACTGTTAGGATTGTGAGCCTGAACGATTTATAGAAAGTTAGGATAATGTTAAAAAGAGGGAACCATAGTATTTTAGTCCCCGTGCTCTGAAATAGGGTTACATGTTTTTCCTGTGCACAGGAATCTCAATCCATGCAGTCACCTGGCTGAATTTAGTTTAAGAATCTGTTGGACTTTTCTGGTCTTTTATCACTCAACTATTTTTGGTCTTGGGCTTTATAAGTGCATGACTAGATTGCAATAATGCATAGTTTATAATTGCTTTGTTAGCTATATTAAGTATGTGGCTGATCAGCATTATTTTCTCAATGGCAAAAGTGTAGTGGGGGGAGGGGGAATTTAGCTTTTTTAAATATTTCATCTGGTCATACCTGGTTATTAGAATAATCTGTGATCTTCTGCTTTAGGGTTTCCAACTGAAGTGGACAGCTACCACAGTCTTTTTCCTTTGGAACCCCCACCAGCCAACCGGCTACAAAAAACGAGTAATTTTGGTTTCATTACATCATGTTACAAAGCTATAAATAGCAAAGACGATCTGCCATATTGCCTTCGCAGGATACATGGTAAGGAAATTTTAACCTTAGTCAATGTGTACTCTTTGCAGGTATACTGTTAAGGTTATTTTGAGTAATTATGTATTGCAGTAAAATCTTTCCATTTTATATTTGTATGTTCAAATCAGAGATATCATTGATCATTAGTAGTTTGGAAAATTTAAATAACATGCTATAAACTTATAATTCTATACTTGCTATATTTGTGTAATTCTGTGTGGTGGCACAGTGGTAGAGTTGCTGCCTTACAGCACCGGAGACCTGGGTTTGATCCTGACTACGGGTGCCGTCTACTGAGTTTAACATTCTCCCCGTGATTGCGTGGGTTTTCCCGGGGGCTCAGGTTTCCTCCCGAAGTCCAAAGACACACAGATTGGTAGGTTAATTGGCTTTGATGTAAAAATTGTAAATTGTCCCTGGTGTGTAAGATGGTGCCAGTGTGCAGAGATTGATGGTCGGCGCTTACTCTGTGGGCTGAAGGGCCTGTTTCTGTTCTGTATCTCTAAACTAAACTGAACTTTTGGGGTTTTATTGAATGTAACCATCTGAAAGGCACTATAGTTTAGATCTATGCGCATAAAGCAAGCTCAAACTGTTTCAATTTGGTTTGAACCCTTAAGATTAGCTTAAAATGCTGAGGGATGGGTCAAAGTTAAAAAGGCATTGTTTTAATTTGGTTTGATTACTTTACAGGCTTTCGACTTATTAACACGAAATGCATGGTCTTAGTAGACATGTGGAAGAAGATACAACATTCAAACACAGTAACACTTAGAGAGGTATTCACTACCAAAGCATTTGGAGAACACTGTGAGTAGTTAAGAATATTCCAACCCATCTAGACATATGAATTTGCTCATAATTCTTTAACATCTGATTTGAAAGGAACATAACATATAGATTATATCTGAGGTAATTTTTCTTTATTTCTCTTGGGAGATCCGTTTTTAAATTAACGTTTATTTTTAATTGCTTTCATAATAACTCATATTGACATTGTGGTGATGCATAATACAAGAAGTCTGGGGGAAATTTTGGTGTAAAATAACTCAAATTCATACACATTTTCAACTTAACTAATTTTTCTGTAAGTAAATATTAGCATTGAACAATAGTGCATAAATCTCTACATAAGTATTTTTATGTGCAGGCATTTTTACATGATTTTATGGAAGAGCCAACTTTTAACAAATCAGAGTGGCAACAGTGTGCAGTCACTTTTGCTTTCACTTTTTCTTGAATGGCAAGAGCACTTGACTGCGCTGACCTGCTGTTTAACTTTACTTCTGACTAAATAGTTCAATGATTTAAGTTAAATGCCTGCTTGTCAGAAATGTTTTCTTTTGTCATATTGCCATGACCTTTAAAATTATTAATTAAAAATCCTGGAATTGGTATGTTTAAAATAAACGAGCAATATAAAAGCATAATGTTCAAGATTTTGTGAATTTGTCAACTTTCCATCATCCCAATGAAAAAATTGTTAAAGCTGAGTCTCACGTTGCGAGTTGACACAAGAGGTACCCCGAGTGAAAGACTCGTGGTTGTGTACGAGATTGCAAGTGTATGATCAAGAGTTTAACCGAGTTCCCACGGGTATGACAAGTTTGCCGTTTACTTGTCATTTCTGCGATGTTCCAAGTTCGTCTCCCGAGTTACTCTTGAGCCAATCCTGATTGAAGGTTTGTTTTAATAAGCAACAGTGTTAAAGAAGACCTCTCCATCCTGTGGCTTTGTTTTAAAGATAGAATTCAGCGCGGCCGCATCTATTGATGTGACCTACAAAGGGAAAATGCGCACCATCCAGTGCCAGAGCAGTTATACTTATGATTTGTTTGAAACACAGGTTTGATATGTTTTAATTGAATTTACTGCCATGTCTACACACTGCGGGGAGATGGGAAATTAAATCTTTGAATGTGGACGGATGTGCACATCAGATTGTTGTGAGACGGAGCTCAGGGTTCGCCTCCTGAGCTGCTTTGGTGCCCAAGCATGAGTTGAGGTGGAGAGAGGTTGCGGGGGAGGGGGGGGGGGCGGCGTCATTAATCTGTCTGGGGTGACATGGCTCTTGGGTTAGGCTGGGATCATTCTCTGCGGGATGATCTTAGTGCGGGAGACAAGTGTAGAAGAGGTGTACTGACTGTGTGTGCAGTCACTTTGGAAGTGATTGCCCACCAGTCTCAAAAGCCGCTGTGTCTCCCTGTCCCTGGGATAGCAGGGGGCGACCAAACAGCACAATTCCCCCTCCCCCCTCCACGCCAACACGAAGGGCAACGATCCCAAGGCTTTAACGTCAGGAACAGCGGGCAGACGACAATCACCTGCCATAACGTGAGAGAGATCATGCACTGTCTCCTTTGCACGTCGGTGTTTCTGTCTTTCTCCACTCATTGTTGGCCCTATCTGTCGCCACCCCCACCTACACCCCTCTGCTTTCCGGCCATGTGTGTGACCCCTTCCCTCCCCTCTCCAGCTCCCCGCCCATTGCACCAGCACGGGGGCTTTGCACTGTCTTCACGTCGGCGATGCCAGCAGGTCAATGCCAGTCGCCTCGGGGCAGTCGCTCCCTTCAGTTTCCCAGGGGGTCGGGACGGGACTGGAGTTGGGAGGGATAGGTGGGGGAGGGGGGGGGGGGGGTGGGTGGGTTAGGTGAGCAGGAGAGTGGGGTTGTTTGCAGTTGCAGAGGGAGGGGGCAAGGGCGGTGCAGTTCCCAGTCTCAGCTCCTGTCCAGGGGGGTGGCCGGAGACGTCAGGACCAACGGGACACCAACCCCCAGGCCCACTGCAAGCACGGAGAACCCAGAGACCCACAGCCAACAGCAACTCCAGCCCAGCCCCGCTCCCCGATGTGCCGCTACGGCGACAAGTGGCAGTTCGCCCACAGCCTGAGCTGCGCCCCGCGAACTGCCACTTGTCGCCGTAGCGGCCCATCGGGGAGCGGGTTCCTCTGGAGTTGGAGCGGGGCTGGGCTGGAGTTGCTGTTGGCTGTGGGTCTCTGGGTTCTCCGTGCTTGCAGTGGGCCTAGGGGTCGGTGTCCGTTGGTCCTGACGTCTCCGGCCACCCCCCTGGACAGGAGCTGAGACTGGGAACTGTACCGCCCTTGCCCCCTCCCTCTGCAACTGCAAACAACCCCACTCTCCTGCTCACCTAACCCACCCATCCCCCCCCCCCCCCCCCCCCCCCCCACCTTTCCCTCACAACTACAGTCCCGTCCCGACCCCCTGGGAAACTGAAGGGAGCGACTGCCCCGGGGCGACTGGCACTGGCCTGCTGACATCGCCGACGTGAAGACAGTGCAAAGCCCCCGCGCCGGTGCAATGGGCGGGGAGCTGGAGAGGGGAGGGAAGGGGTCACACACATGCCCGGGAAGCAGAGGGGTGTAGGTGGGGGTGGTGACAGATAGGGCCAACAATGAGTGGAGAAAGACAGAAACACCGACGTGCAAAGGAGACCTACAAAAGTGCATGATCTCTCTCGCGTTATGGCAGGTGATTGTCGCTGGGAAACTGAAGGGAGCGACAATCTGCTGCTGCCTGCCCGCTGAGTTAAAGAGTTCCCACGGTAGACTCACGATACACTAAGATAAACGCACGGGCCACTACGTTCTTACAACGAGTTAAAATGTTTTAGTTCTTAACCACAAGAGTAGAATTGACTCGTGGAAAATTTTAAACATGTTTGATTTTTTGCAAGAGTTGACAAGTTTCAGGAGTACCTGCCGTTAGCGCCACGAGTCTCTAAGTTGCGTCCACGAGTTCCGTACTTTAATCGTACGATATTACCACGAGTTTTAACTCGGGGTACCTCTTGTGTCAACTCGCAACGTGAGACTCAGCTATTAGGTTGAGTGGAAATGTACGAATCTAGCTCTATCAATTCTCACTGGTCTTATAGATGTTTCTGGTAGCATTCTTACAAAGTATTAGATAAATAAAATAATATCTAATGAAATTCTACTAATGATGATAGCAACCCACGTATTTAAAGGACCAGAGAGACGCTACCAATGTTGTCTCCAATAAATCCTCCAATGCCACTGGTAGGAGGATAGACCAGCATCACCTTTCTCTTCCAGACCAACATCCTGAGAACTGAGGCCCTATTTATACACCCAACTACAATAAGCAGGACACATTACTTATTTGACCGTTACCAGACTCCTGGAACACACACAACAAAAGATTACCATTTAAGTAGACAATAGAAACAATCAATGATGTTCCCATATGGTTTTTATGTAAGTCTAATACCCATTTACTTGTGAAAATCCCTGTTCTGAAAACATATAATGCAGATAGCACATCTGGATAACATTGAGAATCTTGAGTCTTTTGGTTGGGGCAAATGGTATTAACACCAAAAGGAGTACATCACCTCCCTAACATCCACCTGCCAATCCATCCTGCCCCATCATTGGCTGTATTAGCCTCTTCAGAATCCAGGATAATTCATGCCTGTGTCTCCCCTGTGAAGCCCTGTAACTATTATGTATGTTTAAGTGAAATCACTTCCCATTCTTCAAAAAATAGTGTTGAACTCCTCCACGTAATCTTCCCACCATCTCTGGGAATAAGCTGGTGGACTTTCACTGCATTCCCACTTTCATGTTCACTATTAACAATTTGGACGAGAATATAATTCTCTAGTTTATCTAGAGATCCTACAGCATTTGTTTTGTGCTCAAGACTCCTGCAGTCTCTTGTGTCTCCATTACCATGCAACTTGTCAGCAGAGACGAGTTGGGCTAAAGGATCTGTTTCTGTGCTATATAACTATGACTATAATTTCTTTAGTTGCCAAAGTGGTCTCTACCTTGTTTATTTGATGTACTATTTCCTACTTGTCAATTTTTTTTCCAAGATAAGCAAACATTTGAAACTTGGCAATTTACTCCTCGTCAAATAATTTTTGACCTGCAAATTTCCTGTATAGACTTTATTTGCTTTTTCCCATAGCACTTGTATTTGCTTATGACTTTCATGCTGGAGCAGAGACGATGATGAACAGGCACTTCAATGACCCCAGTGCTGATGCCTATTTCACGAAAAGGAAATGGGGTGAGCACCAAGTACATTATGTTGTAAAATAAAAATGTCAGATTCATTTACTGATAATTAATTCCGAAATAAGCATCGGAAATGAAAAATAAGCAACAAGCTACCTGAAGAAGCAGTGGAAATCTTTCTCTGTGATTGTAAGCTACTTGGTTTTAACTGACCAATTCTGGTAATATCACAAACTGACTAACTTTTCTGGATCTGGTAAGTAAATCTGAGCAAAAATTGTTCTTGAATTTTTCTGGATTTTAATTCTGAAATGACTGGTTTCCACAGTTGGCTAATAATAAATGAATTTAAAAATATATTTTGACATGTTTTAATGTCAGTATAACCCAGGTTTTAGAAAGTAAAGTGTTTAGAATCCTGTTAGATTTTATGTGCATCTCTTAAAATTGCTGAGAATTGTTGCAAGATGCAGATTTTATTGCACCTGAAGTGGCATGAATCCAGGGATGTTACTTTAACAAGGATGTTATATTATTTGAAAACAAAAGTGAACTAAAGGAAAACCAACACTGCTGGAGTAACTTAGCGGGTCAGGAGCATCTTTGGAGAACATGGATAGATGTCGTACAACCCTTCAGACTCTGTATGAAGGAGGATCCCGACCTGAAAAGTAACCTAACCATATCCCCCGTAGATGCTGCCTGACCAGCTTAGTTACTCTAGTACTTGGTTCTTTTTTATAAACCAGCGTCTGCAGTTCCTTATGTCTCGAGTGAACTAAAGGAATAGAAACTAAATTGCAAGCAAAGAAATAAACCTGTAAGATAAATTTCTTGCCACTCGTTGCTGTGATACGAAAATGTAGTTGACAGTTGAGAATTGAGACTCGTGGTAATGTGGTTAAGTCACATGAATCAGAAACTATGGGTTTTCAGTAGGTTTATCTTACCAGCCCATCTGCTGTCCCACTCCATGGATTTTATTTGTAAGGGATGTGGTCATAAATTGTCTCCCAGTTTAACGTGATCACTGCAATGCTTAAGCTTCAACTGATTCTTATTTAGAACACCTGCACAAGCCTAATATTGTGGCTGCCTCTGCCATTTACAAGCCTAATATTGTGGCTTACTCTGCCATATAAAACTCTGCCTCCTCCCCATCTATAACATCCAACAAAAATATAGTTCATCACCTAAAAAGGCAGAACAAAAAGAAATGAATGGAATACAAATTGTGCTGCAGCCAATTAATGTTTGTCTAATTAACCAAGCACGTTGGTTCATGATTAGAAGGTCGCTACTTTGCCAATATTTCCTCACCTGTCTATCTGGTTTCTGCTCACTGGTGGAACTGCTATGATGACTTATTTTTTTGAATGAACATTGAATATGACTGATGTACTTTGAATTGCCTTGCTGATTAATCTAGAATTCCTGACTGGGGTTAAATATCTCTAAATTAATCTATAGACAGGGAACATATGGATGTTTATTTTGTAATGTCAGCACCGCTGAAATGCTGATCAGCTATGTTATCTATTAATGATACTAGCATTTATTTCGAGAGGGTTTATATACAAAAACAGGGATGTAATGCTGAGGCTCCAAGGTGCTGGTCAGGCCGCATTTGGAATATTGTGAGCGATTTTGGGCGCCATATCTGAGGAAGGATGTACTGGCTCTGGAGAGGGTCCAGAGGAGGTTTACAAGAATGATCCCAGGAATAAGTAGGTGAACCGTTTGACGGCACTGGGCCTATATTTGCTGGAGTTTAGAAGAATGAGTGGGGGCCTCATTGAAATATACAGAATAGTGAAAGGCTTGGATATAGTGGATGTAGAGAGGATGTTTCCACTCGTGGGAGAGTCATAGATGTCATAGCCTCCCAATTAAAGGACGTTCTTTTAGGAAGGCGATGAGGAGGAATTTCTTTCGTCAGAGGGTGGGAAATCTGTGGAATTCTTTGCCACAGAAGGATGTGGAGGCAAAGTCAGTTGATATATCTAAGGCAGAGATAGATAGATTCTTGATTAGTACGGGTGTCAGAGGTTATGGGGAGAAGGTAGGAGAATGGCGTTAGGAGGGATTGATTGAATGGCGAAGTAAACGTGATGATTCGAATGGCCTAATTCTACTATCACTTATGTTCTTATGATACTTTGTCAAGGAGAGAGAAAATAAAAATGCTTGCATTTATATATTTTTAGTGGTCTCAAGATATTCAAATGTTTCAAATCTTTCACAAAATGATAAAGCTGCTTACAAAAAAAGTGTATTCAATTTTGAAGAATATATGAGGGAAAAGTTGAAGTTTTAGGCACCTATATTATTTCTTGTTCAATTTTGAACTTGTTGGGAAAACCTTCTCGTTACCCATCCAGACTTCAAGATTCTGAGAAGGGTCATCAGCACATTACATAAAGATAAAAACAGAATGCTAAAAAATTACCCATCCTCTGTGGAGAACCATAAAATATCAGAATTGGAGAGTTTTAGAGATGAAACTGTTTTTCTGACATAGGGCAATGGAGGAAATTAAAAACAAAAAGGAAGGTCTGTTATAAATTGAAAGGCAAGCAAAATTAAATTCCAAAAGGAATAATTGTTTTCCAGATATTTGAAAATATGCACTATTTTGCTACTACCTAACTGCACATTGGCCAGAAGCCAGTCAGATTCTTATTCCTTTCATTGATGGTGTTTTAGTCTCTTCACTTAATCCCTGCTTATACCGTACTAAATATCTTGAATACAAAAGGTTGTCATTGTTGTTTTCCCTAGGGCAGCATGATGGACCTCTCCCTCGCCAACATGCAGGTTTACTGCCAGAGTCACTTATCTGGGCCTACATTGTCCAGTTGAGCTCAGCACTGCGGACCATTCATACGGCAGGACTTGCCTGTCGTGTGATGGATCCAACCAAGATTCTTATAACTGGTAAAACCAGGTAAAACTGTAAGCTATAATTGCTTTTTTTCTGCCTTAAAATTCAAATACTTGTTCAGTTTTTGCTGTTATTCGACAAATATTGTCAAATAAAGTGTTGTGTTTGTAAAGTATCTTTCGCAATGTTGTAAAGCACTTCAAAAATAATGAAGTATACTTTGAAATGTTTCCATATTCCAACTATAACTACCAGGCAGACAATTTTCACATTGCAAAGTCCCGCATCTTGTAAAGATAAGGTCAGAGTCATACAGCACGGAAGCACACACTTTGTCCCAGTCAAGATGCCTAACCGAGCTAGTCCCATTTGACATTGTTTGACTCGTATCCGTCTCAACATTTCCTATCCATGTACTTGTCGAAGCGTCTTTTAAATCTGTTATGGTACCTGCCTCAATTACCTCCTCCAGCAGCTCGTTCCATATACTCAGCTGAAGAGAAAAGGTTGCCCCAGGGGTTCCTATTAAATCTTTTCCCTCTCGCCTTAAACCCATATCGTCTGGTACTTGATTTTCCCAACTCCGTGTGCTTTCACCTTGCCTATTCCCCTCATGATTTTATATACCTCTAACGTTCTCTCCACAACCTCCTGCACTCCAAGGAATAAATTCCTAGCCTGCCCAACCTTTCCCTACAGCTCAGGCCCTCGAATCCTGACAAATTAATTGTAAATCTGCTCTGCACTCATTCCATCTTAAACAAAATACTTGTATATTGTTTTATTTAAGTAATTTTGAGAGAAGAGAAATTGACTAGAAAATGAGCGGTGTAAATAAAACTTTTTCAGAGAGTAGATAGTATAAGTTATCAAATTGTCCTAATTAGTTGTGTGTTGTAAATTTAAAGAGGAAGTTTTTTTAATGAATAGAATCACTGTTGAACTAAAGATAAGTCACTGTAAATCCAAAAGAAAATAGTGACCTAACTCGCTGGAGCGGTGGAATGCTATAACATCCGGGTATCAACAGATTTTTACACATTTTTATATTGAATCAAATTACAAATTTCTGACTTTCCATTTTCACTGATGTAAGATTGGTTGAACAGACTGCAGTTCGCTTATTTATTTATTTTTTAACATCAATATCTTGACCTATGTGATGTTTAGAAATGTTTTAAATTGCCAGCTGAAATCTCATTGAATAAGTCAAATTCTGGATAAAGAACATTGTTAACCCATAGTTTCAAAAAGTCGTAACCATAAAAAAAAATAATTAATTCACTATAAAAATGTCTGAGTCCAATTTTTTCCCCCCACCCCAAGGTTACGTGTGAATTGTGTTGGAATTTCTGATGTCTTAACTTTTGATAGTAGTCAAAATAATCCACTGGGAATGATGCCTCAGTATCAGGTGAGCACACTATTTTTACAGAACCTATGAAAACTATTGAGACAATTATTGTTCCAAACTGATTTTCTTTTAAAGCAGGCTTCAAGGTGTAGCTCTCTTTTGAGCCAAATGTTGAACTTAAAGTAGGGTTTTTTTTCATGAAGTGGCAATTTTTATTCTCATGCAGAACTGCTAAAATACAAAAGGGTGTTGTTTTAAAACACTTATTCACACAGTTCACCCTGTTCTGCAATTCAACTGATTTTCCGCGTCTGGGGACGAAGCACTATAAGCCATAGTTATATTTCATATATGGTGGTATCCAAACATACTTCTATTAATTTGCAAATCAGTCATCGATAAAGTGAGGAAAAAAAATACAACGTGAATTGCAAACTATTCAAGTTTGTGGCCAGCTTCCACGTCTGCAATTAGATCTGGAAGTGTGATGTCTCGTACCTAACCTCTTCATTATTTTCAGGAAGTTTATGCAGTTACAAATCAATTATCTATTAAAATAACTAGTCATAAAACTTGTAACATCATTGTGATAATGTTAACAATCTCTAGTAATCACGCTCCCATATCCCGATAGAAAACAATAAGTGTGTAAGAAAGAACTGCAGATGCTGGTTTAAATCAAACGTAGACACAAAATGCTGGAGTAACTCAGCGAGACAGGCAGCATCCCTGGAGAGAAGGAATGGGTGACGTTTCCAGTCGAGACCCTTCTTCAGACTCTGAAAAAGTCTGAAGAAGGGTCTTGACCCGAAACGTCACCCATTCCATCTCTCCAGGGATGCTGCCTGTCTCGCTGAGTTACTCCAGCATTTTGTGTCTACCTTAGAAAACAATAAGTATGGGATCTCATGACTTCAGGTTATGTATTGTTCTATGACTTTAAAGAAAATGTTAAATAGTTTGAGACAAAACAATTTTAATTTTTCCTCTTTTGTTCTTTTTCTTTCTGTAGAATTGACATTGAATTCATTCTCTTCTGTTCTCCCCAGAGTTATTTCTCAATCATTTAACCTTATTGTTTTGTCCTATTGTTCAACAAGGTCTCAGATGCCTCATTTACTTCAAATTTGGTCACTGTTAGCTCGTAGTTAGAGCAGGTTTAGAACTCACTAGCATCCTTTAAGAAACCCAATCTCACACAAGCAAGTATAACTAATGGAACATGCTCCATTCCATTAAAATTGCCTTTTTTTAATGAAATACTCAATAAACATACATATTGACTGATAACAGCCAACAGCCAATAACAGCCTCGATAACAATCAGCACGGGAGCACCTCAAGGCTGCGTGCTCAGCCCCCTGCTGTACTCACTCTATACCCATGACTGCGTAGCGAACCACAGTGCGAACTCCATCATCAGGTTCGCTGACGACACCACTATTGTGGGGCGTATCACTGATGGGGATGAGTCAGAGTACAGAAGAGAGATCGAGCAACTGTCCATATGGTGCCAGCGCAATAACCTGGCCCTCAACACCAGCAAAACCAAGGAACTGATTGTGGACTTTGGAAGGAGTAGGAGGGGGACCCACAGCCCCATTTATATCAATTGGTTGAAAGGGTCAAGAACTTCAAATTCCTGGGCGTGCACATCTCTGAAGATCTTTCCTGGTCCGAGAACACTAACGCAATTATCAAAAAAGCTCATCAGCGCCTCTACTTCCTGAGAAGATTACGGAGAGTCGGATTGTCAAGGAAGACTCTCTCTAACTTCTACAGGTGCACAGTTGAGAGCATGCTGACCGGTTGCATCGTGGCTTGGTTCGGCAATTTGAGCGCCCTGGAGAGGAAAAGACTACAAAAAGTAGTAAACACTGCCCAGTCCATCATCGGCTCTGACCTTCCTTCCATCGAGGGGATTTATCACAGTCGCTGCCTCAAAAAGGCTGGCAGTATCATCAAAGACCCACACCATCCTGGCCACACACTCATCTCCCTGCTACCTTCAGGTAGAAGGTACATGAGCCTGAAGACTGCAACAACCAGGCTCAGGAATAGCTACTTCCCCCCAGCCATCAGGCTATTAAACCTGGCTCGGACAAAACTCTGATTATTAACAACCACTTTCTGTTATTTGCACTTTACCAGTTTATTTATTCATGTGTGTATATATTTATATCATGGTATATGGACACATTTATCTGTTTTGTAGTAAATGCCTACTATTTTCTGTGTGCTTAAGCAAAGCAAGAATTTCATTGTCCTATACAGGGACACATGACAATAAACTCACTTGAACAGATACAGAATTTTTCTGAGTGTAAATCCTGGTTGCATCATTGCAAATTATTGCAACATAAATAATGTGGAGATAATTTATTTTCCATATGCAAAAGTAGTTTAAGCATATAAGCCCCATTACAATCGATTCAAGTGGACCTTGTTAACAGGCAGCAAGGAATATAGGAAGAAGCAGCTGGCTAGTTATTTTTTTCCATGAGTTAAAGAAAAATGAACTTTGGACAGAGTATAATATTAATGCAATAAAAACAGTGTTGGAGTAACTCAATGCATCAGGCAGCATCTTTGGTGAACGTAGATGACGTTTCGGATCAGTTCCCTTCTTCTCAACCCACAACGGCAACTATCCATCTCTAGAGATGCTGCCTGATCTGCTGAGTTACTCCAGCACATTTTCTGTAAACCAGCGTCTGCTGTTCCTTGTTTCTCCAGAATACAAATGCAGTTTATATTATAAAGAGTTAACCATTAAACTGTATGTATTTACCAGGATGTAATTTGATTTCCATTTGTATTCCTGCACCAGCAAGCCGATCTAATATCTCTTGGAAAAGTGGTTTTGGCCTTAGCATGCAACTCTGTGGCAGGAATCCAGCGAGAGAATATACAAAAGGCTATGGATTTGGTGTCGCTTAATTATTCTTCAGACCTGAAAAACCTGATTTTGTAAGTTGCTTGACAAATCTGTTCCTTAATTAGAATAATCTGGTCTTCTATTTTCATTGAAATATGCTAAACTGCGGTTGTATGTTCTGCCAACACTTTGTTTTCTTACTTCATATACGCAGCTGTCATCTTGTCTCATTTCATGGACAGGAAGAAAGCGAAACATACAGTTTAGTTCACCAAAAAAGTTGCTGCATACTAGAACAAGAATAGATTTCAAATTTCAGATCTGTTAGTTTTCTATAATTTAAAGCACTGGTGATAATTCTTTTTGTCTGAAAAGTTGGAAATATGAATTTCTGTTTTGTGAGAAGAAATAAATTGATCTAATGTCAGCAAATAACTGATTTAAATTTTTGAAGGACCTGTACCTGGCAGTAGCTAACTTGTGGCAATTGAGAGCAAATCAAGCAGTATTGTAGCTCGTATCTCCTGGAACTGAATTTGGGAATATTCAGTATGAAGAATAATTGTAGCCCTCAGTAGCTCCACAATATCAAGCCCCATCTACTCGTAATCTATTAAAACACAAATGCGTATTCATGAAGCGAAAGACCTGTGGAACACCTGAGTACTGCATTATCAACTACAAACTACTGGGGATCTTTTGCATGGGTACAAGTTCCGCTCATTAATCCACCCAAGATCTATCGAGTTTCGGGAAAACTGAAAGGAAATTAAATTGCCACCTCTACACAAATTGAAAGTATCCGTAGATTCTCAGCCTTGCCTAAAACAGAAATTGAATTTTTTTTTAAATGTGCATGTATTGCACCGTATACATGGGACTCAACTGATTAGAGTTTGATTTTGCTGTGTCCCACCTGGACTCTCACCTATTTCTTCCCTTCCACCTACATTCCTTCATCTAGCTTCACAATTTGCAGATCTTCAATCTTGTTTCACACCTTCTGCCTTTTCATCTCTGACATTTGTCCAACCATCTGCCTATCAACCCCCTCCCCCCAACTGTATCCACCTATTTCTTGCCAGGCTAGTTCCTGCCCCTCCTCTCTTCCTGCTTTCTACCCCACCCCCCCATACAATCAGTCTTAAGAAGGATCAGGCCCGAAATGTTACCAATCCATGTTCTCCAGAGATAGTGCCTGATGTGCAGCGTTTGTCCTTTGTTCTTTTTTGTAAAGCAGCATCCTTGTATCTAACGCCTTTACTGTGTTTTTTAAAATTCTAGGTATTTGTTGACTGATCAAAATCGGCTACGCAGTGTAAATGATATTATGCCAATGATAGGTGCACGATTTTACACACAATTGGATGCTGCACAGATGAGAAATGATGTTATAGAAAATGATTTGATGAAGGTAAAAATTCAAGCATTAATTTGCATGCACACAAGTCAACAGTAGCTTATAATACCTAATTTAAGGTGGTGGTTTTCTTTAAAATGTCCATTGTAGATGCCATTACATATGCAGTTTTGCTTTCTATACAAAAGCAAACACATCCAGTCAGGAAATTGTATGAAATTTTATCCCTGAAATGACTTGTTCCATTCATTGTTCTTGCTACTCCAAGACACCTCTGTTCATTATCGCTTTCTGATTGTCATCAGTATGTTTCTCTGTTAACTAATCTTTCATTGTGCTTACAAAGATAGGGCGTCTCTTCTCGATAGTTAACCAAGATCTAGCTTCAAAAACGGTTTGAGCAGCAGGGTATTTTCCATGGCACCTCATTTTCATTAGTGATCAGATGCTTCATACATGATCGCATCTCTTTACTGGCTCAGCAAGTGTTGAAAGCTCACCAGCAATCTTTATAATCAGCTAGCCCAATAGCAATTTAATTTTTTAACACCTATTTTTCAGAGCCAAACTGTATTCTATCTTTATGAATAGTTGTACGAAATGCATTTACTTGCGCAGAAAGCAGGCTTTCCACGCTGAAAATGACAGCAGGATTGTGATCAGCTGGCAAGTTAACAGGAATGGTCGATGCCGTCTAATGCAGATGATTATTATTATGATTCATTGAAGGTTAACAACAGGATTTTGATCAGCTGTGCAAGTGGGCCGAGAAACAGTTAATGGAGTTTAATGCAGAAAAGTGTGAGGTGTTGCATTTTGGAAAGTCAAACCAGCGCACAACCTTCACAGTGAATGGCAGGGCCTTGGAGAGTGTTGTAGAGCAGAGGAATCTATCAGTGCCGGCAATTAGTTGTTGGTGTCCATTAGAAAATGGTGTCACAGGTAGATGGGTTGGTCAAAAAACTTTTTATTCGTTGGCCTTCATCACTCAGAGTGTTGAGTATAGAAATTGCGATGTTATGTTACAGCTGTACAAGACATCGATGAGGTGGAGTATTGTGTTCAGTTTTAGTCACCTTGCTATAGGAAGGATGTTGTGAAACTGGAAAGAGTGCAGAGAAGATTTATAAGTATGTTGCCATGACTTGAGGGCCTGAGCTATAGGTTGAGGTTGGGCAGGCTGGGACTTTATTCCTTAGAATGCAGGAGGCAGAGGGGTGATCTTAGTGATGTATAATATTGTGAGGGGAATAGATAGGGTGAATGCAGAGTCTTTTATCCATAGAGGGGTCCCAAGAACCAAAAATCACAGGTGTAAGATGAGAGGAGAAAGATTTAATAGTAACCTGAAGGTTAACTTTTTGACACAAAGTAGTGGGTATACGGAACAAGCTGCCAGAAGAGATAGTCGAGGCAGGTATTTCCAAACTGTCATTTAGCCTAGATATTTAGAAGCTGTAATTTTTTTCTGAACAACTGCCAGCTACAAACAAATAGAAAATTCTGCAGCAACCAAATAGAATATATTGCAGTTTTGGTTATCTTGGATTCAATGCCATAATCATTATCTTCAAAGTAAATAGTTTTACAAAGTTTAATTTCCAAACCATGTGTTGTATGGGGTTATTAAGATTTAAGAATAAAACACCACTGATAACAAAAGATTGGTATTAAGTATGTAATGAATAATGGAATTAGCTCTAAGTTCCTCACACTTCCACAATAAGGTTCTGGTTGTTTTTCATCTCACTGCCACTAATCCCTTTTATTATATATTGATAATATTCTTTAAAGCAAAAGATGGTTGAGTGTGCTGTACATTCATCTACAGTTTTCTTCTTTTATCTCATGGTCAACCCTCCATCTGCTGACAATGTTCTGGTTCCCATCACACTACCACACTAGTTTAAACTCACCCAAGTAGTAGAAGCAAATTTCCATGCAGCACTGTACCCTTCCAGTACTGGTGTAACCAGATATTTTTGCATACGTCCTACCTGCCCTAAAAGAGATCCCAATGATCCAAATATCTGAAGCCTTCCCTCTTAGACCAGCTCCTTCGTCATGCATTTGACTCCAATTTTCCCATTCCTTGCTAGCACGTGAGGCAGAGAATGATCCAGAGATAACAGTCCTGCTTTTCAACTTTTTGCCTAACCTAATTTCTCAGTCATACAGGTGGAAACACCGGTCAACTTGCCCATGCTGACCAATATGCCCACCCTTTTGTGTGTGTGTAAATAAAAAAGAAGTCACCCCTCGGTTTCTTATTAAATCTTTCCCCCTCACCATAAACCTATGCTCTTTCTTCCCTTACTTTGGGCGAAAGGCTGCACTTAGCCGATCTATTCCCCAAATGCAGGACTTCATCTCTCTTCCTCATTATGCCACTAGTACCAATGTGGACCATGACCTCTATGCACACACACCTGGCTTAGAATGTCCTGTACCTGTCGGAGATGTGCTTAGGTACACAAAAATGCTGGAGAAACTCAGCGGGTGCAGCAGCATCTATGGAGTGAAGGAAATAGGTGACGTTTCGGGCCGAAACCCTTCTTCAGACTGAATACTGCAGCAACCAAATGTGCTTAGCCCTGGCAAAGCATTATCCCGGAGTCTTGCCACAGCCGTAGAAACCTCTATCAGAGTCCCTAAACATACAGCTCCCTTTCACTGTCTAAACTTTGATCTTCCCTGCTGTATAACAGTGTCAATCATTGTGGGTATAGCTATATAGTGCAATGATTTCTTCCCATGCTATCTCATCATTTAAATCTGATGGGCAATTTCAGTTATAGGCCTAATAAAGACTACTTTGGTGTGGAAATAATTATTTAGTAGAATAATTATTCGTGTTTTATTGCTGAGCAATTAAAAGATTGATCGCATGAATTAGGTTCAGCACAGCAGTGCAACTTGTAGAGCTGCACAACACTGCTACAGTGAAGGTACACAAAATTGCTGGAGAAACTCAGCGGGTGCAGAAGCATCTATGGAGCGAAGGAAATAGGCAACGTTTCAGGGCCGAAACCCTTCTTCAGACTGAAGTTGCACTGCTGTGCTGAACCTAATCATGCGATCAATCTTTTAATTGCTCAGCAATAAAACACGAATAATTATTCTACTAAATAATTATTTCCACACCAAAGTAGTCTTTATTAGACCTATAACTGAAATTGCCCATCAGATTTAAATGATGAGATAGCATGGGAAGAAATCATTGCACTATATAGCTATACCCACAATGATTGGCACTGTTATACAGCAGGGAAGATCAAAGTTTAGACAGTGAAAGGGAGCTGTATGTTTAGGGACTCTGATAGAGGTTTCTACGGCTGTGGCAAGACTCCGGGATAATGCTTTGCCAGGGCTAAGCACATTTGGTTGCTGCAGTATTTAGACTCCGGGACCGGTGTTTCCACAGGTGTTTCTCCAGCAATTTTGTGTACCTTCGATCTTCCAGCATCTGCAGTTCCTTTTTGAACACTGCTACAGTGATCTGATTCAATACTGGCCTCTGGTGGTCTCTGTGTGGAGTCTATACAGATACCACCAGAGGGCACTATCGTACATGCATTTGATAAGGTCCCACAAAAGGTCCCTTTTCTGCTTTAAATGTTTTTCAAAAGGTATTTCTATTTCTATTTCTATTAATTACTTTTGCATGGTTAAAGCCAGTTACATCTACACTTTAGAACAACTATGGTTCAGCGAAATAATAATTAGATTCTGTTTTAATCTGTTTCCCTTTCTCTCTTGCAGGAGGTACAAAATGGAAGGCTGTTTAGGCTGCTAGCAAAACTGGGAACAATCAATGAAAGGCCAGAGTAAGCTTTATTTACGGAAGCTCTCAGCAGAAAATGCTGTAGGGTTATTGTTCCCCTCTCTTTCCCCCCTTCTTACTTTTTCCACTCTTGACTATCACCTCTCATTTGGTCTAGGTCTGTAAATTCTCTGAGCATTCAGCTAATTAGGTTGTGTGATTCTAACAAGGCTCAATGGGTTAGCTCAGTAATTAAGGACAGTGGAATAAAATAAAATAATTGAATTTTGATTTGTTGCTGGAGAAATTAAGGGCGGCACGGTATCGCAGCAGTAGAGTTGCTGCCTTACACCGGTTGTAGCGCCGGAAACCCAGGTCCGATCCAGACTACGGATGCTCTCTGTACAGAGTTTGTACGTTCTCCCCGTGACCTGCGTGGGTTTTCTCCGAGATCTTCGGTTTCCTCCCACACTCCAAAGATGTACAGGTTTGTGGGTTAATTGGCTTGGTATAAGTGTAAATTGTCCAAAGTGTGTGTAGGATAGTGTTAATGAACGGGTATTGTTGGTCGGTGCGGACTTGGTGGGCCGAAGGGCCTGTTTCCGCATTATATATCTCTAAAACTAAATGGTGAGTACTTAAGATCTTTCAATCACATCTAATTTCTCATTGTACACCATACTATTTGGTTTTCTAGATACAAATTATGACAATGTTTTGACCCACATCCAGCTAGTGTGGCTGAATGGTGCTTGTAATTCAAATGTCCAACATCTGATGTTTGGTTCAGTAATGGGCTCTTTAAAATGTCTGCTCCAAAGCCACACTCAGCAAAATCAATAACCCCACTCTCACCATCGACGGCACCACTGTCTCCCCATCTCCCCAGGCCCGCAACCTTGGCGTGATCTTTGATTCCACCCTCTCCCTTGAGCCTCACATCCGCCATGTCATTAAAACCTCCTTCTTTCATCTCCGCAACATCGCCAAACTCAGACCCTCTCTCACACCGCCCGCTGCTGAAAGACTCATCCATGCCTTCATCTCCTCCCGACTGGACTATTGCAACTCACTTCTCCTTGGCATCAGCTCCACCTACATCAACCGACTCCAACTGGTCCAGAACGCAGCCGCCCGACTCATCAGCCATACCAAATCCTGGCATCACATCACTCCAGTCCTCAAACAACTTCACTGGCTTCCCATCTCCCACCGGATCACCTACAAAATCCTGATCCTCACCTACAAAGCCCTCCACCATCTGGCCCCCCCATATCTCATTGACCTCCTCTCCCCCTACCAACCCTCACGGTCCCTCAGATCCACATCAGCCGGTCTCCTCTCCATCCACAAGTCCAACCTCCGCAGTTTTGGGGACAGAGCCTTCTCCAGGGCAGCTCCCAGGCTCTGGAACTCCCTCCCCCAACTGATCCGCAATTCCGTGTCCCTCACCATCTTCCAGTCCCACCTCAAGACCCATCTCTTCACCTCTGCCTATCCTTAGCCCCACGTCCCCGTCCCTTTTCATCTGTGCATTAATTGCCTCATACTGTGTTTTGTATTGCATTCTGTCTTTACTTTGTGTACTAGTCATGTCTCTACTATTTATTTCATTCCCCTTACATGTTTTTCCTCTACCTGCTCAATTTTTGTAAGGTGTCCTTGAGACTCTTGAAAGGCGCCCATAAATAAAATTTATTATTATTATTCTTTGGAAAGTGAACCATAATGCCACACACGTGACCAGATGTCGCCACAAAGTGATACTTTAAAAAATTCTTGGAAGAGATTAATATTATTGCTATTTTCCTACCTAAAGAACTATAATGCATGTCTGCTAAAGATATGAACATTCTAGCTACTTAAAATTCACAGAGTTTGCAAGCTGCTTCTGTGTGTTGTCACACACGTGACCAGTCATATTTGACCTCTTACCCATAACAAACATTGTCAGCATAACATAACAATTTCACTTGATAAACTGAAAAAAATATGAATTATATATGTAGTATAAAGCAATATACCTGTAATGCTTTCAGAATTAGAAGAGATGTATTCCACCATTTTTCGTCTTTTTGGTCACACACGTGACTAAGAATGGGCCATAAGTATAGAATACTTGTTTCTTGTAGTGTTTCTGTGCAATTAGAAACAAGGTGATCAGGATTCTCATATCCAATATTCAGTCTGTGAAAAAGGGCCCCGACCCGAAACATCATCCATCCTTTTTCTCCAGAGATGCTGCCTGGCGCATTGAGTTACTCCAGCACTTTCCGTCTATCTTCTAGTATACTATTTTGAATCGAGTATTAAATGATAATAATGCATATGCCATTTTAATAATGAATATAAGATAACAGTAACATTTGCTGTACTACACTTGCAACAAACCTCAGCTGTGTCCCCCGCCTTGTACACTTCTGTCCCTCTTCTTTCGTAAATAAGAGCTCACCTCGAGATCTGATGTGTATACCACAGATGAAGACCCATTTGCCCGTAACCCCTGCCTCAGTGACCTACATTGTGTTCCAGTGTGGCAACGCCTCAAATTCTTTCAGTTCTCATGCTTATTTTTGAATTCTACCATGGACTCATGGCTGCATTACTACAGCCTACACTATTCCGGATTCTGGGTTCTAGGCTCTTGCATGTACCTAGTCAGTCTCTCTATCTGTGCCTGTCCTGTATGTCTCTGCTTGCTCTTCCTCGCTATCTCTGCCACATGGAAATGATAAGATTACAGGGTGATGGCAAATATCAGTTCTCCTAAATTAATAAATTATTTAATTTGATTATGGAGATAAAACTACACTTAAACATGAAAAACCAAGGTAAGTTAACCAAGAAGGTAAGTTACCTATTTTTTAAAGTTTTAGTTCTTCTGAAACGAAAGATTGTGCTGGTTGACACTGGTGCTTTGCCATTTGTGGAAATATCAGATTTTTCTAACTACTTAATTAAACCAGCTTCAAATAAAGTTAGTATTAATATCTACATGATTTAGATGCAGATGCGTCTGTACTGTGATAATTGTCCTTTTCACTCCAGTCAAAATTCAGACTAAAGTATAACTGAATAAATGAATTTGAAAATGTATATATTTCACTGCCTTTAAGTGCTGCTAATGCAAACAAACCAATTTGTAATCATCACATTGAGTTCATTTATGTGTATGTGTTAATATGTAATATTAAACCCATCTTAAGCTATTCATTTATCTATTAACTTCTTTAAAATTGTATTGTAATTTTAATTTCCTTAAAACATTATGAATCATTTGAATATATTTTTGTAATCAATACAGCATAAAATTATATTAAAATGATATTTAGCTATGAAGACATTTAATTATGTGGGCCTTGCAGTGATTAAGTACTGTTAGTTGATGCGTAAAATTCTGTTCAATGTTTTATTCCTATTTGGTATTCAATTCCCATTTCAAGAAGACTGGAATTTATATTTGTATCTTAGTCAATACTATGTTACTTTATATTATGTGAATGGTGTACTGTTCTCTCACTGGGAGCCTTCAGAATGGTCATTAATTAGGCTTGCTACTTAATGTTGTGCATATTGTTTTGCTAGATTCCAAAAAGATCCTACCTGGTCAGAAACAGGTGACCGATATCTTCTAAAGCTGTTTAGAGATCATCTTTTCCACCAATTGACTGAAGCAGGTACTCCGTGGATTGATCTCAGTCACATGGTCTCCTGTTTGAACAAGGTAATGT
Organism: Amblyraja radiata; assembly: GCF_010909765.2. Taxonomy (NCBI): domain Eukaryota; kingdom Metazoa; phylum Chordata; class Chondrichthyes; order Rajiformes; family Rajidae; genus Amblyraja; species Amblyraja radiata. Next base: position 52,497,053 of record NC_045961.1, read on the forward strand.
GGAAAATGTGTTTTATCATACAGTAGACAACACTTTCTTACCTTCAAAATATTTTAAATGAATCACTTATGATTTGGGAATAGATTAAAATATCTGTGGTGAAATTTATGTGACATCAATGTATACAACTAGCTCTTTAAGTGCATAATTTTGTGAATTTTGCTGATTTGCTTTTCACCATTTTAAGGCTGATTAACATTAGCTGTTTGCTTTTCACTTTTTTGCAGTTGGACGCTGGTGTACCAGAAAAAATAAGTCTTGTTTCCAGAGATGAAAAGAGTGTTCTTGTGGTGACATATGCTGATCTGAAGCGCTGCTTTGAAAGTGCTTTTTCAGAACTCCTTGCGGCTTCTAATGGGCAATTGTAGTATTTGCTGTGGTCAGGCAAAAATATTTCCGAAGAACAATTTAAAGAGCTAATTGCACTACAGCTGTACTAATGCCATCTCATTTCACATTTAAAAAGACAAATGTAAATGAGCAGCGTTGCTTGCACGTTGGTCAGGTACACTGTTACTTGAAGGAGGAACGTCCATATTACAGGAGTTGGAACTGCCATCTGTGTTTGTCAAGATTATTTTAAATTGGGAAACAGCATCAGATGCATGATGATTCCAGTTTTATTTTTTCACGTGTTTATGCACTAATTTTAAGTTCAGGACTTGTGATCTTTAAGGATTTACCACATGTAATTTTGATAAGGGAAATTTGTTACCTTTGGACTTGCTTCCTGGGTAACTGTATACCTCTAAGGAAGACATTGAGGAGGTGTTGCTGCACACAAACCTATGGCAAGGACTAGATGAAAATGCCATTGGAAATGATATTTGAAACTGCATTCCGATGGGTTATGTTTCTGGCAAAAGGTGTGCTGGACCTTCAGACTGACTGCCAAGTTCTATCACTCAGAAAACCAAACAACAAGAAGCATATTTTTATGGAAATCAGGTGGAATATATGGACGCTATACTTGTAGGAACAAAACAACTCCTGTATGTCGGTGTTGATGGCATCTCCGAACTATCACGGCTACACATCTTTCATAACAAAATTTAAAAGTAGCTTTTTTTGCTTCATACAGCTACCAGCGCCTTTTTTTAAAAACAAATTCAGTGTAAGTAATAAACAGGTAAAATGGCTCTACATTTATGCAAGCTTTTTTTTATAGGAGACTAATTTTTAAATTGAGTTCAATGCCTGAAATCTCAGGAGTGGATTAAATTTTGTTATGTACCATTTAATTTTGTATAAAGTTCTATTATTTGAACAGCAGCTTTATTAGGGTACTTTACACTGGATATGAAAACGAAAAGGAACTTTAAGTACATTAACATAAAAGCAGCAGTTATTTGACAATAGTAACCTGTGCAATTGAACTACTTCATTTTGGAAGGATTGTGCACTGCTGTGCCTTTTACAATACTGTTTGCCCCAAAATTGGCTTTGCAATTAGTCATACTAATTATGGATATCTGGAACTACCTGAAGTATGACGATTCGGTTTTGTAGGATTATAAACTGTATCACTTTTTGGAGAAATTATTTCATTTGCAGAATCAAATTCTAAATGTATTGTCATTTATTGAAATATATCCATTTGGTGAAATAAGCGGAACATATCAAAACTTGATGCAGATTTGTTTAAACTAGAAGTCATTATATGACTGTCAAATTGTTGGGACAATCTGGAGATGTGGATATAAAGAAAATAAATTCAATGTAATGACTGTGAAGTACATCTTTTCTTCCCAGTATTAAATATTCTATAGCACTGGTTGCTTTATATATAATGCAAACGATTGCTTAAACGGAGTATGGAGCAATGCAGTCTTTGCAGTTGAACATTCTTTCTTGTTAGTCCAATGTTAACAGCATAAAGTTCTGCATATTGGCAAAAATATTCATGCTTATTTGAACCTATGTTTATTTGATGACTGGGTAGCACCATTTATTAAAATTAACAGGAAAGGTCTATGTATATCTATGATTTTGACACACGTATGCCTCCTGTGCAAATTGGCCTATAAGCTAGCAGTACAAGCAATCACAATGTTTCCCCATTTTAGTTTTAAATGAATTGAGGACACTTTATGTTCTTTCAAGGATAACGTCCTAAGTAAAGTCATGTCAAGAGCTCATCTGTTTGACAGAAGCAGCTGTTTTTTGTATGTTTTGGGAAAAATGCATTCTTTTATATAAAACCATTAAAAAAAAAATTAAATGGTATTCTGACATAATGAGAAGAAATACTGTATTTATATCATTCTGTGCATTTCAAAAGTTTCTTGTTTCCATATTTGTGAATGATTGCTCAAAGGGGATCATCTGACTGTTAAGTGTGCGCTTGGCTTTCTCACATTCGTAGTACGGACCAATTTTGTGGTAATAGGCAGAAGTACGAGGGGCTTCAGTTTTGTCGTAAACTCAACCAGCACACTGCCTCTGGATTATCAAAAGCAAAAAAAAATCATCTGCATTAGAAAAAAAATGATAATTGTGTCTTCTTGCTTCTAACATAATTTCAGTGAGTAGCTAAATGCCCACAATATTCATTCAACTACTTTCACGATCTAATCCAAGTTAGCATTTGTATGCAAGGACAGACATTTTTTTATTCCATGTTGTTATATTTACTATCTCTAGTCATCATGAGATTTTAGGTATACACCTGTAAAATTAATCCATAGGTGTAGATTTGGAGAGTTCCAAATGGTCCAAACAGTTCCTGCATTTAAGAATATTTACAAATTGGGCTTTTAAGTTGGTATTGATTTCTTAAGATGAAATCTTGGGCATCTGCCCATTTAATTAGTGATCAGCTATTTCAAGAAATGTTATAAAGGCTTAAAGTGCATCATGGAAAACATGCTACCTTTTGATGATCCAGTGTCAGCCCCTGAAATCACATGGTGACTTCAACTTTTGAAATCATGTATTCTTTGAAAATCTTTTCAATTATAGACAGGGTTTTCAGTTGGCTAACACAGTTTAAAACAACCTGCATATGTATTACTATAATTTTTTTATATATTCTATAGGTGAGTTTTTTTTGTAAGAAAACCTTGTAAACATACCCCGTGTGTTCAACTTTGGCCTTATTTTGTTTATTTTTGTAAAGAAGAAATTCCTTAAACCAGCTACCACAAATTAATCAGTTTTGTCTGTTTTGTCCCCTCCTCTGTGCTAAATGTTTCCACCTGATTTAAACTTTTGTATGTACAGCAGTATTTTAATAAAGAATACCAGAATTCAAGTCTAGCCAAATTTTGTTTGTGATAGTAACATCTATAAAACAGTAAGTTCTAAACTTTTGGAAAGAGCTTGATTTAAATCATGGGATTGACTTCTGCAGAGATCTCTGGGAATCTATCCTGTGGGGAGTACTGTTTATTCCTCAATGGGATATGCTTCCCCAGCAGAGTATGGCTGGGAAATATGCCACTTGGTGAAAAACCCATGGTATATTAAGTACTGTGCACCCAATTAAGTTAACAGAGGAACAAACATAAATAGAGCATAGAACAGAACAGGCCCTTTGGCCCACAATGTCTGCGGCAAATATAATGTTGTTCATCTCCACTGCCTGCCATCTCTCTCTCTCTCTCTACTCCCTGCATATCATGTACAGGGGCACTGTGGTAGAGCTGTTGCCTCACAGTGCCAGAAACCCAGGTTAGATCCTGACTATGGGTGCTGCCTGTACAGAGTTTGTTGGTTTTCTCTGTGACCCCATGGGCTTCCTCCGAGTGCTCCGTCTGGTTTCCTCCCATATTCCGAAGACGTGCAGGTTTGTAGTTTAATTGGCTTCTGTAAATTGCCTCCAGTGTGTTGAATGCAAAAGTAAGATAATATAGAACTAGTGTATGGGTGATCAATGGTCGGTATAGACTCGGTGAGCTGAAGGGCTTGTTACCATGTTGTATCTCTAGACATAAACATGCCTATCTAAACTATTATCAAATGCTTCCACTGGCAGCACCAGAAATTGGATGCTGAGGGAAAGGCAAGTTAGCATTTTTATTTTATTTAATTGATTATGTGGGTGTTTTAAGTCTTAACACATATTCCTTGGAGGGCAGGAGAATGAAGGGCTGATTTATACAGGTTTAGACGGGTACTATCATAACATTTAAGAGACATTTAGACAGGCACATGGATAGGATAGGCTTAGAAGGATATGGGCCAAGTGGGTCTACTTTAGATGGGGCATGTTGGTTGGTGGCAAGTTGGGCCAAAGGCCTTGTTTCCATGCTGTATGACTAACTTTTAAATAACAATTATTTATAACTAGTTTTGTATGTTTGTGAATATCTAAACTCATCTTTGACGATTGGCAAGCCTGGACGTTAGATACACTGGTCAGTGTAGACAATCACTTGTTTTGGGAGGGGCCCAATGCAGCCTGGAATCATGCTGTCCAGCTGCAACCCAGCCTCTTGGTGGAGATAGAGTCTTGACCTGCACTGTAAGAACTAGCATTTTGGGGCAGCAGAAGAGTGATTGAAAGTTACAGCATGGAAATGGGCCCATTCTGGCCTTCGATCACCCATTCACAGTAGTTCTATGTTATTCCACTTGTGGGTACACTCCGTACAAATTAGGGCAATTTGCAGAGGTAAATTAACCTCCAAAGCAGCACGTCTTTCGTATGTGGGAGGAAACCGTAACACCAAGGGGCAACCCACATGGTTACAGGTAGAACATGCAAACTCGCACAGATGGCACCCAACATCAGAATTGAACCTGTGTCTTCATTGTTGTGAAGCAACTGTACTACTAGCTGCATCATAGATACCATATTAGAAACACAAGAGTTGGCACCCCATGCAACTGGCTTGATGATTTTCACACAACATATGTGTGCAATTAACAGAATTAATTCCAGTTTCTTGCTGAGGCTACTTAGCACTTTTCACACCAAATAGGGCAATGACAGCAGATACATGGTACACCACCCCTTTAAGTTGCTCAGAATTCTGATCCTTCATGACTGGGTTGTAGTAGTAGATCCTCACTACCCTCCAGTACTAGAAGTAGAGTCCACCTTTTACAGAGAGACTGTGGTTCAAGACTATGACTCACTAGAGCAATTCTGAAGAAAAATAAATGTTGGCCTTATCAGGAAATACTCTCATCTACAGAGGCCAAGTAATTGCACGCAAGAGGCAGGCAATATTGCAAATGCATATTATACAACTCCGATTATTTGACAGGTTGAATAAAAAAAGTTTAATTTAATTTATATATTTAATATAGAAAAACATTTGAAGTCTAAGAAATCACTTTTGGTACAGAAAATGTTAACAGCTGTACGTTGTGTTTGCTTGGAGATGAAATTTGATGTCAAGACTCCCAGCCTGTTGACCACTTCCTCCTAAATATAGATGTCTATGCACACAGAATATGCTAAACCAAGCTGAGTTTCAATTTACATCTCTATCTGGGCCAGAAATATATTGGCGTAGCTGTCATTTGCTGAGTTTCTCAATCGGAATGGTTGCCACAAAATGATCAGACATGAGACCTTCCAAATATAGACTGCCTGCTAACACATCTGTTGCCAGAGACAGTTGAACAGACGCCTGAATTATTGTTAAAACCTTTTGTCCAATTTACTCAACTTTCTGTTTCGATGTAACTAAACTTGCTCCTGAGATTTCTTAAATGTAATCCTGAGATTATGTTCACTTATGATCCCTCGTTGACATCAGACTTCTTTTAAAGTTCTGCTAATCAAATCTTATAAGTTGACACGGTGTTCCTTTCTTTAGTCTGTCTACTTCTGAAACCCTTAAAGGTGATCATCTCTAACCATTTAGTCAGGAGAACCATACTGACGGACCCTGAACACAGTGTGGCACAGGGGTAGAGTCGCTGCTTCACATCGCCATGGACCCCAGTTCAATCCTGATGGCGCTGTCTGCACAGAGTTTGCACATTCTCCCAGTGATCGCTTGGGTTTTCATCAGGCACTCCGCTTTCTTCCCGCATTCCCAAGGTGTGCAGGTTTGTAGATTAATTAAGGCGTGCAGGTCTGTAAATTGACCCTATTGTGTTAGGATGCCAAAGTGGGACAACAGAATTAGCGTAAATGGGTGATCAATGGTCGGCGCTGACTCGGTAGGCTGAGGGGCTCTGTTTCCATGCTGCATCTCTAAACTAAACATGATCTGCAAAATACCTTTAGGAAACAGAATTTGTTACATTTAAAAACATTGTTAATACAGTCAAACTATTCTCAATTATCTAAAAAAACTAAAATTACTTGTAGTCATTGTTGATCATTGATTTTAGTGTAACTCCTGTTTGTAACCTACTATATGTACATTGCCATACGGATTCCTAAAACATGAGATGAGAAATTACTCCCGCAGTATTGGAGGATACAGAGAAGCAACCTCAAATAGCCAACTGGACAATTTACTTTAAAACATGCACTATACCCTTAGTAAATGCTGCCTTTCTTTTCAATCATTGAAAGATATAGCCTGGAAACAGGCACGCCAAGTCCACACTGACCATCAAGGCTCCATAGATGCTGCTGCACCCGCTGAGTTCCTCCAGCAATTTTGTGTACCATCCATTTTAACAAGTTCATTGTTATCCCTCTTTCCCTTCCACCACCCACATGCCAGAGGCAATTTACAGAGGCCAATTAACCTGCAAACCCGCATGTCTTTTGGATCTTGGAGGAAACCAGAACACCCCGAGGAAACCCACGTGGTCAGGAGAACATGCAGACTCCACACAGATAGCACTAGAGGTCGCGATGGAACCCGATCTGCCGTTGAGGCAACAGCTCTACCAGCTGCACCACAGTGTTCCTCTTGTTTTGCAATAATCCTGTATAATCCTAACCCTTGAAATTGTGTAATTCACACTGATCTTGATCAATTGGTAAATATTTGTGGAATCTATCTTGTGAATTTGTATTCACACAGAGACTGTTTTAAAAGCAGAATTATGGTGCCAGAGCAACACAGGGCAGAGGTATTTAAGAAGGAACTACACATGCTGGAAAATCGAAGGTAGACAAAAGTGCTGGAGAAACTCAGCGGGTGCAGCAGCATCTATGGAGCGATGGAACATACAGCCTTGGACACCTGTATATGTAAAGGCCTTGATCCCACATAGATGTCGACACCAAACAATGTTAACTCCACCTGCACTTTGTGTTTCCTTGGGAAATAAACCAACATAATCATAGACCACTTATACCCTGGTCATTCCCTCCTGTATCCTCTCCAGTCTTTATGCTTGACTTTAAGGCGGCATAGTAGCGTGGAGGTAGAGTTGCTGCCTTACAGCGCTAGAGACCCGGGTTCAATCCTGACTATGTGTGATGTCTGTACAGAGTTTGTACATTCTCCCTGTGACCACGTGGGTTTTCTCACAAACGCGAAAGACGTGCAGGTTTGTCGGTTCATTGGCTTGTGTAAATTGTCCCCAGTGTGTAAGATAGTGTTAGTGTATGGGGTGATCACTAGTCAGCACGGACTCGGCAGGCCAAAGGGACAGTTTCCTCGCTGTATCTCTAAAACTAAAACTAAAACTTCTCCAGTTTGTAGAAGATACAAAAGCTTGAAAGCATGCGCCACCAGATTCAAGAACAGCTTCTCCCCACCTGGTGCTAGACTCTTGAATGGACCTCTCATAAGCTATTGGCCGCAATCTCCAAATTGTACCTGGCACTTTTTTTATCTGTACCTTCTGCACATTTTTTTTTCACTATGCCTTACCTGTTACACTGCGTTGGGCTGGAAAACCAATTTTCAAAGTTAAGGAACAGCTTCTTTCCAACAACCATCATGAACACTACGAACTCCAACTAAATTACAAACTGTCTTGATTGCACTAGGGACTTAAGGTGTTTTTTTTAATTTTGCACTAAATCAGTTTTTCATTTATTGAGCTTTTTGTTATTTATTATGGTATCTACAAAGTACTATGTGTACAGACCTGTTGCGCTGCTGCAAGTAAGAATTTCAACGTTCAATTCCAGGACATATTTTAATTTTAGTTTTTCAATTTTAGTGGAGTTTCAGCGAGGAAACAAGCCCTTCGGCCCACAGAGTCCCTGCCGACCAGCGATCCCAGTCCAATAACATTATCCTACACACACTGGTGACAATTTACAATTTTACCCAAGCCAATTAACCTACAAACCTGCACATCTTTGGAGTGTGGGAGGAAACCGGATCACCCGGAGAAAGACCTTGGGGAGACAGCACTCCGTACAGACAGTACCCGTAGTTGGGATTAAACCCTGGGTTCTGCCGCTGTAAGGCAACTCAATAGTTCAATAGTGCTTTATTGGTCACAAAAGCAGCCGCACAGTGAAATTATTTTTGCATTTTTACACATGCCAGTGCCGCCATTTGTGCCGCCATTTGTGCCGCCATTATATCTCTACCGTTACACCACCGTTTATGACGATAAAACACTCATGACTCTCTTTTACTCAGTCTGGGGAACAGCTACTAACAGCAAAAACATAGACTTTCTAGAATTACAATTTGCAGAGTGATGTAGCCTCATTCTTACACGCCTAGTCTTATGCATCAAAGGCCTCTTGTGGAAACCAGAGCACCCGGAGAAAACCCACGCTGTCACGGGAAGAACAGGGAGACAGCACCTGTAGTCAGGATCAAACCCAGGTCTGTGATGCTGTAAGGCAGCAACTTTATGGCTGTGCCACTGTGCTGCCCCCCTGTCAGTACATGTGACCATAATAAATCAATGTCCAATAATGATCTGAGAGGTTTGAAGAAGGGTCCTGACTCAAAATAACCCGTTTTATATTCTCCAGAGATGCTGCCTGACCCAATGTGATATTCCAGTACTTTGTGTCTTTTTTTATAAATTGGCATTTGCAGTTCCTTCCTGCTGACGAAGATATTATTCTGTACCCAGAGAGTGGCAGCTGTGTGGAATGAGCTTCCAGTGGAATAGGTGGCAGGTTCGATTTTATCATTTAAAAATAAATTGGATAGGTATATGGACGGGAAAGGAATGGAAGGTTATGGCCTGAGTGTAGGTAGATGGGACTAGGTGAGAGTAAGTGTTCGGCACGGACTAGAAGGGCCGAGATGGCCTGTTTCCGTGCTGTAATTGTTATATGGTTATATGGTAAGATAGGAAAATTGCATTCTTGACGTCTGCCACTAGATGGAGATGAGGTGCCAAGGGAGCAAGTATTAGCTGCCGGTACGGGCCAGTTACAATAAATTTTTAAAGGAAAGAATTTTGTTTCCTCTGGACGGAGTAGTATCTGACCAGAAACAACCTAAACTTTAAATCAAGATCATGAGACTACTTTGTGTTTTGGATCAAACCTAAAAGGACGCATAATTGCAATGAAATACAAAGTCCTTCACCCATTTATTCATATTTGTCATGAATTTTGTTAATAAAGCAGCAGAATGTCAACGGATTGGGCCAAATGTCGACATTTTAAATAGATGTGCAGAGACATGTTCACGGATAAATCTTAAAAACTGGAGGGACACATGAATTAGTTTAGATAATAACTTGCAGGCTTCTGTGTTTAATTGTGTGTTTGTGTCCTGTAGTGTTATTGCCAGCCGGCCACATTGTACAGATATAGGATAAAGGGAATAAAGTTTTGTGCAAAATAAAGTCCAGTAAAGTCCGATTAAAGATAGTTTGAGGGTCTCCAATGGGGGAGATGTTAGGTCAGGACCTCTCTCTAGTTGGTGATAGGATGGCTCAGTTGCCTGATAAGAGCTGTGAAGAAACTGTCCCTGAATCTGGAGGTGTGGTTTTTCACACTTCTGTACTTGCCTGATGGGAGAGAGGGGAATGTTGGCGGCTTTGCCAAGGCAGTGTGAAATGTAGATGGTGTCAAAGGAAGGGAGGTTGGTTTGCGTGATGGCCTCGGCTGTGTCTGTGCATGGAAGCAAGTCCTTCGACCCAGTGAGTCCGCATCGACCAGCGATCCCCGTACACTAGAACTATCCTGCACACTAGGGACAATTTACAAATTTTTCTGAAGCCAAACCTGTACGTCTTTGGAGTGTGGAAGGAAACCCGAGCACTGGGAGAAGATTCACGTGGTCACGGGGTGAATGCACAAACTCCGTTCAGACAGCACCCATAGTCAGGATCGAACCCGGGTCTCTGGCTCTGTAAGTAGCATCTCTACCGCTGTTCCACCATGCAGGCCCCATGTCTGTGCTGAACATGTTGTCAACTTACACTGATCTCATCTCTGTACATAGGAGGTAGACAGAAATGCTGGAGAAGCTCAGCGGGTGAGACAGCATCTATGGAGCGAAGGAAATAGGCAACTTTTCGGGACGAGACCCTTCTTCAGACTGATGTGAGGGTAGGGGGGCGGGAAGAAGAAAGGAAGAGGTGGAGACAGCGGGCTGAGGGAGAACTGAGAAGGGGAGTAGAAAGCAGGGACTACCTGACATTAGAGAAGTCAATGTTCATACCGCTGGGGTGCAAACTGCCCAAGCGAAATATGAGGTGCTGCTCCTCCAATTTACAGTGGTCTTCACTCTGGCCATGGAGGAGGCCCAGGACAGAAAGGTCGGATTCGGAATGGGAGGGGGAGTTGAAGTGATGAGCCACCGAGAGATCAGGTAGGTTAATGCGAACCGAGCGGAGGTGTTGGGCGAAGCGATCGCCAAGCCTACGCTTGGTCTCACCGATGTAGAGCAGCTGACACCTAGAGCAGCGGATGCAATAGATGATGTTGAAGGAGGTGCAGGTGAATCTCTGCCTCACCTGGAAAGACTGCTTGGGTCCTTGAATGGAGTCAAGGGGGGAAGTAAAGCGACAAGTGTAGCATTTCCTGTGGTTGCAAGGGAAAGTGCCAGGAGAGGGGGCGGTTTGGGTGGGAAGGGACGAATTGTCCAGGGAGTTACAGAGGGAGCGGTCTCTGCAGAAAGCAGACAGAGGAGGAGATGGGAAGATGGGATCCCGTGGGAGGTGGCGAAAATGTCGGAGGATTATTTGTTGTAGGTGACGGCTGGTAGGGTGGAAGGTGAGGACAAGGGGGACTCTGCCCTTGTTACTAGTGGGGGGATGGGGAGTGAGAGCAGAGTTACAGGGTATATACACCCCTGGTTCCTGAAGAATGAGGACATCTCCGATGCCTTGGTGTGGAACACCTCATCCTGGGAGCAGATTCAGCATAGACGGAGGAATTGGGAGTGGGGGATGGAGTCCTTACAGGAAGCAGGGTGGGAAGAAGTGCAGTCCAGATAGCCATGGGAGTCACTGGGTTTATAGTGGATGTCGGTCAGTAGTCTATCACCTGCGATGGAGATAGTGAGGTCTAGAAACGGTAGGGAGATGTTGGAAATTGCCCAGGTGTATTTGAGTGCCGGACGGAAGTTAGTGGTGAAATGGATGAAGTCAGTGAGTTCTACATGGGTGCAGGAGGTAGCACCAATGCAGTCGTCGATCTAGCGGAGGTAGAGTTTGGGGATAGGGCTCTGGTATGCCTCGAACAAAGATTGTTCGACGTACCCTACAAAGAGGCAGGCATAGTAGGGGCCCATAGCTACGCCTTGTATTTGGAGGAAATGGGAGGAGTCAAACGAAAAGTTGTTGAGGGTAAGGACCAGCTCCGCTAGGTAGAGGAGAGTATCAGTAGACGGAGATTGGTTGGTTCTGCGGTCGAGGAAGAAACGGAGGGCTTTAAGACCCTCCTGGTGGGGGATGGGGGTGTAGAGTGACTGGACATCCATAGTGAAGATGAGGGAGTGGGGGCTTGGAAAACGGAAGTCCTAGAGTAGACGAAGAGTGTGTGAGGTGTCTTGAACATAGGTAGGGAGGGATTTGACCAGGGGTATGTGGGAATAAGTTTGGTGGGACACGAACAGGCAGAAACAATGAGTCTGCCAGGACAGTCAGGTTTGTGGATTTTGGGGAAAAGGTAAAATCGGGCCGTGCGGGGCTGGGGAACGATGAGGTTGGAGGCTTGGGATGGCAGGGAGCCAGAAGTGATGAAATCAGTGATAGTGTTAGAGATAGTGGCCTGGTGCTTGTCTGTGGAGTCACGATCCAAGGATAAGTAGGAGGAGGTGTCTGAGAGTTGGCGCCTGGCATCAGAGTGATAGAGATCAGTGCGCCAGACTACCACGGCACCTCCCTTGTCGGCAGGTTTGATCACCCAGTCGGGGTTGTTGCAGAGTGAGCGGAGGGCTGTACGTTCAGGGGGGGAGAGGTTAGAGTGAGACAGGGGAGTGGAGAAGTTGAGGCGGTTTATGTCCCGCCGGCAGTTTAAAATAAAAAGGTTTAAAGCCGGTAGATGGCCATGAGGGGGAGTCCAAGAGAAGGGGGTCCGTTGGAGATGGGAAAAGCGGTCATCACTAGGGGGCGAGGACTCCTTCCCATGGAAAAACGCTTGGATGTGGAGGTGACGGAAGAAGAGCTCCACATCGTGGCGGGTGCGGAACTCATTAAGGTGGGGACGGAGGGGAACAAAGGTGAGGCCTCTACTGACGACAGACCGTCCGGTATCAGAGAGGGGGAGGTCAGGGGGGATGGTGAACACACAGCAAGGATGGGGGTTGGGGCCGGAGGAAGGCAGGTGAGTGGACGGAGGTCAAGGTGATGTCTGGTTGGGGGGTGGTGGATGGTCAAGGAGGAAGGGGGGTATGAGGACTGTAGTGTGGGTGGGGAGGAGCTGGGGTCACATGGTTTGAGGGGAAAGGGGAAGACCCAGTGGAACCCCCACTGAGGTTCCCTGTGTTAGGGGGAGCACTAGGACCCAGCACAGTCAGACCGCGTGATGTCAGAGTCTGCAGCGTGGAGACTTCAGGCCCGGTGCTGAGCCTAGGTCTCGGGTAAGGTCGACGGCTGCGTCCTGCTGGAGAGAGATGGAGTGGCGAGGATCAGGTGAGTTGATGGTGGAGGCCCACGGGGAGTGGAGTCCGGGTCAGCGGGCGAAGTGTAGGAGGTCCCAGTCAGCGATGGCCGGTGAGGCGGAGAGGTTCGGTGATCCCGGTGAGGAGGCGAGGTAAGTAGGTCCCGGTGAGGTGGAGAGGTCCGACGGTCCCATTTTGGTGGCGATAATCGGAGGAATCGGGGAGGTAGTGAGGGTCGGCGTAGTCGGTGAGGGGGTGATAGTCAGAGTTACCGGTGAGGCCGCGAGGATCGGCATCATCGGTGGGCAGGTGAAGGTCGGCGGCAACATCCACGTGGAGGTTGGCGATGGCGGTGTCCTCGGTGGTCCGGGCCTGTGATCGGTCAGGGAGGCGGTGAGTGACGGTGTTGCTCCTCGTGGCAAAGATGGCGTAGCGGGTCTAGGCCTCGTGGTGTTCGGGCAGGCGGCGCGGGCCAGCGTTGGGGCCTGGGGCCTGCAGGCAGTCGAGTCAGGAGTGTCGGTGGCAGCAGCGGCCTGGAGGCGGGATAGTTTAAGGTCCTTCGTGGAGTCCAGGTGGGCCAGGAATCGTTGATTGAAAGCGTGGATCTGACGTTGGATGAAGTATATATCGTTGGGGTCTGTTGCAGGTCTGGGTGAGTGAGGCCCGGAGCTGCGGGAGAGTCAAAGCGAGGTCCTGCTGGTGCCGGCGCATCACAGCCAGAGTAGACCGCAGGGCACGGAAGGAGAACTGCCGTGTAAAGCGGCAGATGGACTGTCGGTACCTATAGTCCGGGTTGGGCCCGAACAGGGAGGTAGGGAACTGGAGCTGGAAATCATGAGGTACAAGATGGAGGCGCAGGCAATTCCCGAGAAAGCAAACATGGCTGTGGGAACGGGTCTGGGTTAGGACGTGGCGTAGAGTTGGAGGGAAGGAGGAATCACAGAGGGGGGGCAGTGAGAGAGGAGGTTGCTAAACTCTCTTCGGAGAGAGGGGGAGAACTTCTTCAAAGTAGACACCTTGAGGAGATTTTGCAGTGGAGTAGACAAAATGTTTAAGAAGGAACTGCAGATGCTTGAAAATCGAAGGTAGACATAAATGCTGGAGAAACGTAGCGGGTGAGGCAGCATCTATGGAGCTTTTGGAGATCACCAACCTGGAATGTTAACGACTACTGTTGACCAGCCTTGTGTTTCCAACATTTCCCACAGTTTCATTAAAACAGACCTGTTCACTTTTCAGCCTGAGTACTGATGGGAGCTTGTCCAGCACAAGCTGAAGCTGCTCTGCCCCTAGTTAATCACTGACAACTATTTAAAATATGCTGTTGCTGCATAACACATGCAGACAAGTTCGTGTAACTTCACTTTCTATTCTATTTTTTTTTTTTAATATTTTATTTATTAGAAGTGAGTACAAAAATGATGTTAACATATTACATTCTCTGTACAACTTCCCTTTTTTTTTAAAGGGAGAAGTGAGAAAGGAAAGAAGAAAAAGAGGTTGTGAAAAGTGAAGAATAGGTGTGGGTGAAAAACCGATAAAGAAAAAGTGAAAGAGAAAGAATAAGTGAAGAAGGAAAGCAGGAGGGAGATTGTTCAATCGCCACAGTGAGATTTTTTTTTTTTAATATTCTAAATCATCTTTCACCCATACCTGAAACTGTTAGTTTTCATGATACTATGTCACCACATGAATCCAAAAAATCAATAAATGGGGACCAACTCCTTAAGAATAGGTCTTGTTTGTCTATTAGGAGGAGTCTCGTTTCTTCCAAATGTGCTGTGTCCAACATATTACTAATCCACATTTTAAATGTTGGTATATTAGCACTTTTCCAAAATATAAGTATAAGTTTTTTTGCTGTTATTAACCCATAATTGAAAAATGAGTTTTGGTGTGTATTTAATTTGTTCCCATCTCCACTTACTCCAAATATAATCATTTCAGTGTTAGGTTCCATTTTTGTCTTAAATAGCTTTGAGAATATATCAAACATATCTCACCAAAATTTATAAAGTTTTGTACAAGAGACAAATGAATGTGTAATATTGGCATTTTGAGAAAGACATTTATCTCAAATGGGAAAAATATTTGGATAACATTTATTCAACCTAGTTTTGGAATAATATAATCTATATAATATTTTAAATTGAATTAAGTTATGTCTAGCGTTGATCGAACATTTATGAATGTGTATCAAATATTTTTCCCATGTTTCTTTTGAGATTTTTTTCATTAATTCTTTTTCCCAGTCTTCTCTAATTGCCTCTGTTGATGGTAATTCTATATTTAAAATACTGTTATACAAGTATGATATTAATTTTGTTGACTCCGCCTTGATATTCATTACTTCTTCCAGTGGGTCTAAAATTATACTTTGGAATCTTGGTATATATTTCTTCATAAAGTCACATACCTGTAGGTATTTAAAATATTGATTGTTATTCAATTTAAATTTTGATTTCAGTTGTTGAAATGATAATAAATTTCCCAATTCATACAAATCACCTACCTTTTTAATTCCCACTTTTTCCCATTGTTTATATGTTTTATCCATACCAGATGGTTTAAATACTGGGTTATTCACTATTGGTGTTAGCACTGATAAATTTCTTAATTTTAAAGTTAATTTTATTTGTTTCCAGATTCGTATTGTATTTTGTATAATTGGATTCTTCTTATATAACATATTATTCAGCTTTAATGGGGGGAAAATGATCTAGGGGCGCAAACCTCTTTCTCTATTCTTATCCATTCCAACTGTTGAGCAGAACTGTCCAACCAATAAATTATATTTTTAATATGTACTGCCCAATAATAGTATAGAAAATTAGGTAGTGCAAACCCCCCCCCCCCCACCTCTTTGGGTTTGCACAAGTGATTTCTTTTAATTCTATGTGCTTTATAATCCCAAATAAAATTAAAAATATTCGAGTCTAATTTAAAAAAAAAGTGTTTTGGTATATATATCGGTATAAATTGGAATAAATATATTATTTGTGGTAGCGCTATCATTTTTATAGCGTTTATTCTGCCGATTAGTGACAGTGGGAACATTCTCCAAAATTTAATCAGTGAATCAAATTTATTTAATAATGGTATAAAATTAGCATTAAATAATGATTTATATCTTCTAGTAACTTGAATACCCAAATACTTAAATTTTTCCGTTGCGATTTTAAATGGAAATTTTAATAGGTGATTCGCTTTCTGGGGTTTTAATGACATAATTTCACTTTTATTCCAATTTATTCTATAACCGGAGAAAGAGCCAAATTCCTCTATTAGATTTAATAGATTCGGGTTGCTCGTTTGGGAGTTTGTAATATATAAAAGTATATCATCTGCATATAGTGATATTTTATTAATAGTATCCTTAGTATTATATCCCTGAATATCCGGATGCCTTCTTATCGTTTCAGCAAGCGGCTCTATCATAAGTGCAAATAGCAGGGGTGATAAAACACAGCCCTGCCTATTGCCCCTCGATAATTGAAATTTTGAAGATAATATATTATTAGTTAGTATTCTTGCCATTGGTTTATCATATAGTAATTTAACCCATCTGATAAAATTCTATTCTATTTTAAAGGACAGTAGCAGAAATCCAACAGCACAACACAGGAACAGGCCCTTTAGCCCACGATGTGTGTGGAATATAATTCCAAGATAAACTAATCTCCTTCGTCTGCACATGATTCATATCCCTGCATATCTCTGTGCCGATCTAAAAGCATCTTAAATGCCACTATTTTATCTACCTTCACCACCACCCCCGGCAACACGTTCCAGACGCCAACCACTCTCTGTGTAAAAAACTTGCTCTGCACATCTATGCCCTCTAGTTTTGGATATTTCCACCCTTGGAAAAAGGTTCTGACTGTTTACCCTATCTATGACTCTCATAATTTTATATACTTCTATCAGGCGTCCCTTCAAACTTCAGTGTTCCAGAGAAAACAATTCCAGTCTGTCCAAACTCTGCGTACAATAACATAGGGCTCTATTGAACCCTAAAATCCGGATCCCACAGCTTCTATATCCAGCTATTCAACATGACCGCATCCCTGAAACACAATACACAATAGCGTTTGCACTTTCCTGTCTCATGCACAACAAGGTGGCACATAAATCACAGAGGGCATCCGGAAAGTGCAAGAGACAGCTATGGTTATATCATGTGATCTCCAGAAGTGGCTGCATCTACTCTAACTATAACAGGTCTAAACAGGATAGACAATCAGAACCTTTTTCCCAGGGGAGAAGTATCAAATACTCGAGGGCATAACTTTAAGGTGAGAGGGGCAATGTTTTTTGCACAGAGGGTGATGGGTGCCTGAAACGTGCAGCCAGGGATGGTGATGGAGACAGATAAAGCTAGTGGCATTTAAGAGACTTTTGGATAAGCCCATTGGCATGTTTAGTTTTTAGTATTGGAGATACAGTGAAAGCAGGCTCTTCAGCCCACTGAGTCCACACTAAGACTATCCTATACACTAGAGACAATTTGCAATTTTTACCAAAGCCAATTAGCCTCCAAACCTCAGATTCAGATTCATCTTTAATTGTCATTGTCAGTGTACAGTACTGAGACAACAAAATGCAGTTAGCTTCTCCCTGGAGAGCAACATAGAATATGATTTCAATAAATAAAACTATTTACATGCATACAGTCATAGTGTTTTTCCTGTGGGAGGAGTGTCCGGGGGGGGGTTGATTGGCAGTCACCGAGGTACAGTGTTGAGTAGTGTGAAAACCTGTATGTCTTTGGAGTGTGGGAGGAAACTGGAGAACCCGGAGAAAACCCATGTGGTCTTAGTGAGAACGTACAAACCCTGTACAGACAGCACCTGTAGTCAGGATCGAACCCGGGTCTCCTGAGCTGTAAGGCAGCAACTCTAACATGCGCCACTGTGCCGCCACTGTGGCACTGGGCAATGCCAGGGTTTCACCCCCATGGGGGCTCCGGTGAAGGAGGGGGTGCAGGGAACTTGCAGTGCGGGTGTGGGCCTTTCCATACCATCCAGTCACTCCATACCAGTGCCATACACAGTGAGATGTTGCATGCATTGGCTTGGCTTCCAATGGCCTGACCTGCTCAAGCGTGACCTCCAGGGGTTTCTGAAAGACAGCAACCAAGCCCCAGCTATTGAGAGGCCACTGCTGCAAAGCAGATAGACCAGTTACACTGAAGTCAGGTCTAGAGTCATACAGCACAGAAACAGGCCCTTCGGCCCAACTTGATGCCCCATCCAAGCCAGTCCCATGGCCAATAACTCTCTATACCATTCCCATCCATTTGCCTGTCCAAATGCCGTTTAAATGTTGTTAATAAGGTTCTAAGGGATATGCAAGAATGGTTAGTTGATCTTTTTAAGCAGAGCTTGGCATGCTTTAATTTAAAATTTTGGTTTAAATATGTTTAAAAAATGGTTAAAATATTGTAATTTTACTTTTGTAATGGTTTTTATTTTATCTTCTTGGTCCTAGTAGCAGAAGGAAGGAAAGACTTGGGACAGTGGTTGAGTGAAGAATTGATTGGGATTGCTGAGGGATGAATCACTCACAGACTAGCCACAATAATAGGGCTGTTTTAGTTCTCAGTTCCTTTCCCACACCCTGTTCACCTCCTCTTCCTCCTCCTGGTCTTCAAATGGCTCATCGTGTAGCCATGAGCAAAGTCTGAGCCCTCATGGAGTGATGGTGAATCCACACAAGGCATTGAGTGCTGCCGGCCTTTCTCAGTGTGATCCGGTACTGAGATCACTGTGGCAGTTGTCCAACCATCAATTCCAATGATGACGTGATGTTTCCATTGCTGCCCACTATCCAGTGGCATGTGTTCACATGTTCATAAGTCATAGGTGCAGAATTAGGCCATTCTACCCATCCAGTCTACTCCGCCATTCAATCATGGCTGATCTATCTTTCCCTCTCAATCTCATTCTCCTGCCTCTCCACATAACCTTTGACACCTTTACTAATCAAGAACCTGTCAATCTCTGCTTTAATTGACCATCTCCACAGTCGTCTGGGGCAATGAATTCCACAAATTCACCACCCTCTGGCTAAAGTGTGATCATGAGTGGGTTATCTTACTTGCCTTGCTCCTCCTCGTTTGATATTCCTCCTCGTCTCCTTTCTAAAGGTACGTCCTTTTACCCTGAAGCTGTGGCCTCTGGTCATAGACTCACCCACTACTAGAATCATCTTCTCCACATCTACTCTATCCAGGTCTTTCACTATTCTAATCCACTATGCGGATTTAGCATGGAGTCAACAATT
Organism: Amblyraja radiata; assembly: GCF_010909765.2. Classification (NCBI taxonomy): domain Eukaryota; kingdom Metazoa; phylum Chordata; class Chondrichthyes; order Rajiformes; family Rajidae; genus Amblyraja; species Amblyraja radiata. The sequence continues at coordinate 52,516,183 of NC_045961.1, forward strand.
GAGAGGACTGGAAGGTCTCGGAGTTTGGACCACGTGTACACCTGGGTTTTCTGTTGCCAAGGTCTGGTGCAGGTCGGTTCAGGAACCTGGTAGCTGTAGGAACATAGCTGTTCCTGAACCTGGTGGTTTGGGACTTTAACTCCTGCACGACATTAGGACCGAGACGAGGGTGCTGCATATATGGAACTAACTTCCAGAGGAGGTAGTTGAGGCAGGTACTATAACAACATTTAAAAGATACTTGGACAGGTGCAGTACAAGGACGAGTCGCACCCTGGCCACTTCCTCTTCTCCCCTCTCCCATCAGGCAAAAGGTACAGAAGTGTGAAAACGTACACCACCAGATTCAGGCACAGTTTCTTCCCAGCTGTTATCTGGCAAATGAATCATTCTCCCACAACTAGAGAGCAGTACTGAACTAATATCTACCTCTGGTGAACCTCAGACTATCCTTGATCGGACTATGCTGGCATTACCTTGCACTAAATGTTATTACCTTATCATGTATCTATACACTGTATCTATACACTGTAAATGGATCGATTGTAATCATGTATTGTGTTTCTGCTGACTGGATAGCACGCAACAAAAGCTTTTCACTGTACCTTGGTGCGCATTACAATAAACTAAACTGAAGTGATATGGGCCAAATGTGAGCAAATGGGACTAGCTTGAATGGACCATCTTGGTCGGCATCGGCGAGTTGGGCCAAAGGGCCTGTTTCCATGCTTTGATTCTAAGAGGATGATCACATCAGCCTAATGGTGAGAGGAGAGGACAGGGCAAGGAATTTGTTGTTACGGAACTGAAATATGACAGCTACAATGTTAGGTCTCTATTTATATGTTGACTATAATGACGAGTTGCCCCAATACTGGTACACAGAAACCACTGTGCATTTGATTACTGCTCAACGTCAACAAAACCAAGGAATTAATCATTGAGTTCCGGAGGAGAAAGTGGTACGATCACATGCCAGTTTCCATATAACATATAATATAACACATTCATTTGTAGGATGTACAAAGTTGAATAAATTTTGGAGTGATATATTTGATATATTTACAAAGCTCTTCAAGTCAAGAATAGAACCCAAAATGGAATGGATTATATTTGGAATAATAGGAGAAGACACCAATTTAAATAAAGACCAAAATTTTTTTTTAATTATGGGTTAATAATTGGAAAGAAATTGATACTCAAATTTTGGAAAAATATAACCATACCAACTGTTAAAATGTGGATTAGGAATATAATGGACATAGCACGCCTTGAAGAAATGAGACTCCGACTAATAGATAAATATGACCAATTCTTAAGGAGTTGGTCTCCTTTCATCGACTTTTTGGAATCATGTGATGCAGCGGTACCGTAAGGATTGCTGATTTCAGTTCATTACGTGGATAGATCTACATCTCCGAATATAGATTTGAAAAATTCTCTTTTAAGGGGCCTTCTCTTCTATTTCTACTTTCCACTTTTTCTTTTTTCTTTTTTTTTCTTTTTTATATACACACTTCACGTTTTTCTACTCTCTACCATCTATTTTTCCACTTTTTCCCCTTTCTATTGTTTTCTTTTTCTTGTCTTGCTTACTTCCTTCTCATAACATAAAACTAGAGGTTGTACATAGAATGGATTACGGTATGACATAGTTGGCACCTAAAATTAGGTTCCACCGTATTGTTTTGTACTGTATTAACTTCTAATAAAACAAAAAAAACAAAACCAAGGAATTAATCATTGAGTTCCGGAGGAGAAAGTGGTACGATCACATGCCAGTTTCCATTCCATGGTTGCTGGAGGAGGGATTGATCGAAGTGTGCAGGGAATAAAAAATGGGAATAGAGTAGGATTGGTATAAAAGGGTGTTGATGTTGGCACAGAGTTAGGGGGCTGAAGGGGCTGTTTCGAGATGTATGACTCAAGACCACCCTCCAGTCACATCATCCAATGTACTCTAATGAATACATGTGTGTTGGAAATGAGGAAATAGCATGTAGGCTGGGTGGATATTGTTAGAGAATTCTGCCTACATTTCACAGTAGGCTGTTTATAGATTGTAAGTTAAAAACCACAATATTTCTCAAGCTCTCGAATTTCTTTGGAAAGTCTGTTGTGTGCAAGAACCTGAGTGATGACATTCTTTGCTGCACAGCTCATGAATGTGCTGATCAGAATTTACTCAACATACAAAGTGCAGGATTTTGATGAGTTAAACCTGAATCCAAAGAAGATGAGAGAAAGCAGCTCATGACTTTGATTGCCCACTAACCAACACATACATGACTGAAGGAATTCAGTGCTGGCCCCATCCTCTCCACCTGAGGGGCAACCTTCACACAGAGTGGTGTGTACATCGAACGAGCTGCCAAAGGAAGTGCTAGAGGCACGTACAATTATGACGCTTAAAGGACAGCACAGTGGCAGCAGCGGTAGAGTTTCTGCCTGACAGCGCCAGGGACCCAGATTCAATCCTGACTACCGGTGCTGAATGTACGGAGTTTGCACGTTCTCCCTGTGACCACGTGGGTTTCCACCGGGTGCTCTGGTTTCCTCACACATTCCAAAGACGTACAGGTCTTGTAAACTAAAGCTAAATTAATAGACTGGGGACATGCCCCATAGAGGACCCGAGAAGCCAACTCACAAGATCACCCAGCTATAGGAAAGGTGTCATTAAGTTCAGTTTAGTTTAGAGATACAGCATGGAAACAGGCCATTTGGCTCAACGAGTCCGGGCTGATGATCAATCTCTGTCCACTAACAGTAAGAACACTGAACAATTTACAATTTTATTATAAATCCTGGTGGGGGGGGGGGGGGGGGGGGGGAGCTGTCAAGGTTGATTCCCGTTGGAGGCCGCCAGCTCCTAGAATCTAGCAGCCCAGGACTAGCTGCTAGCTCGTCTGCCCCAGGTCTGCCTGTAGCGCCCAGATCGCCAGCGTGCCCCGCGACTGGCTGTAGCGCCCAGTTCGGCTCACCTGCCCCACACCCCAAAGACATGCAGGTTTGTAGGATAAGTGCTTCGGTAAATTGTAAATTGTCCCTAATGTGTCGGATGGTGCTAGTGTACGGGGTAATTGCTGGTCGGCGTGGAAACAGTGGGCCAAAAGACCTACAGTTCCCAGGTCATCATATGTTGATAGATTGGAGCGGCTGGGCTTATGTACTCTGGAATTTAGAAGAATGAGAGGGGATCTTATTGAAACATATAAGATTATTAAGGTTTGGACACGCTAGAGGCAGGAAACATGTTCCCAATGTTGGGGGAGTCCAGAACCAGGGCCACAGTTTAAGAATAAGTGGTAAGTCATATAGAACGGAAATGAGGAAACACTTTTTCACACAGAGGGTTGTGAGTCTGTGGAATTCTCTGCCTCCGAGGGTGGTGGATGCTGGTTCTCTGGATGTTTTCAAGAGAGAGTTAGATAGAGCTCTTATGGATAGCGGAGTTAAGGGATATGGAGCGAAGGCAGGAAAGGGGTACTGAGTGTGGATGATCAGCCATGATCACATTGAATGGTGGTGCTGACTTGAGGGGCCGAATGGCCTACTCCTGCACCTATTGTCTATTGTCTAAATGGGATTCCCTTAGTTGGGTACTATCACAACATTTAAGAAACATTTGGACAGGTACATAGATAGGATAGGTTTAGATAGATATGGACCAAATGCAGGCAGTGGGGCCCATTGTAGATGGGGCATGTTTGTTGGCATGGGCAAGTTGGGCTCAAGGGCCTGTTTTCATGCTGTATGACACAACGACTCTATGCTTCTATGACCACCAATCTTCCTGGTGATTAACTGACCACCAAAGGTCTTTTTCAGCTGGTGAAGCAGAACTCCCACACACAGAAGGAGTGCACATCAAGTTCACAGGGCGGGGAGATGATTATCCATCACCAAGTGTCACTCAATGGGCTAAGCCATGGAGACTCATAAGGGAACAAAAAGGGAGTGAGATTTCACCCTCAACAATGAGGTCAGATGTATCTGTACGTGTGACCTCATCTACAACAGTCTATCTGGTGCCGATACATCTGTCTGCCCAAACAGCTGCAGTCTTTGAGTGTGGGATAACTCCATCCAGTGTAAACATGCACCACTTCCACCGTTGGTGCTCCATGGCCTGATCCATATAATTAACAAGGTGCCCAAACGCAGTCAGTAAGGTCACATCCACACCTCTCACAGCCACCTGGGCATCGGGGCAGGTGAAGAGATTGTCGGGACCTGCACACTACACTCCCTCTTTTGTTTTGCACATATTTTTTTAATTTATCGAACTTATTTCCGATTGTTTCTTTATTATCTTAGCTATTGAGTACTGGGTGGACAGACCTGTTGTGCTGCTGCAAGTAAGAATTTCATTCTTCTGTTTTGGTACACAAGACAATTAAACACTCTAGACTCTTGGGTTTCTAATTAGGTTGAACTTCAGAGAGGAAGGAACCAGGCAAGGCCACCAGCATAATTCAAGGATCAGTCTCACCCGGCCACTCCCTCTTCACCCCTCTCTCATCAAGTTGGGAAAAGGGGAAGTACAAAGAGATATGGGGGTCCCTGTTCATCACTCACTGAAATGCAGGTACAGTAGGCAGTGAAGAAAGCGAATGGCAGTTGGCCTTCATAACAAGAGGAGTATCGGAGCAAAGAGGTCCTTCTGCAGTTGTACAGGGCCCTAGTGAGACCACACCTGGAGTATTGTGTGCAGTTTTGGTCCCCAAATTTGAGGTAGGCCATTGTTGCTATTGAGGGAGTGCAGCGTAGGTTCGCGAGGTTAATTCCCAGGATGGCAGGACTGTCATAAGTTGATAGATTGGAGCGGCTGGGCTTGTACACTCTGGAATTTAGAAGGATGAGAGGAAATCTTATTGAAACATATAAGATTATTAAGGGACTGGACACGCTAAAGGCAGAAAACATGTTCCCGATGTTGGGGGAGTCCAGAACCAGGGGCAACAATGTAAGAATAAGGGGTAGGCCATTTAGAACGGAGATGAGGAAAATATTTTTTACCCAGAAAGTTATGAATCTGGGGAATTCTCTGACTCAGTAGGCAGTATAGGCCAATTCTCTGGATGCTTTCTCGAGAGAGTTAAATAGAGCTCTTAAAAATAGCGGAGTCAGGGGATATGGTGAGAAGGCAGGAACGGGGTACTGATTGGGGATGATCAGCCATGATTACAGTGAATGGCGGTGCTGGCTCGAAAGGCCAAATGGCCTACTCCTGCACCTATTGTCTATTGTCTATCAGGCAAGAGGTACAGAAGTTTGAAAACGCATACCTCTAGATTCAGAGATAGTTTCTTCCCAGCTGTTATCTGGCAACAGAACCATCTAGATGGGAGGTCAGGACCACTAGCCAGAGAGTGGTCCTGACCTCCCATCTACCCCATTGGAGACCTTTGAACTATTTTTAATTGGACTTTACTGGACTTTATCTTGCAATAAATGTTATAAACTTCATCCTGTATCTGTACCCTGTGGACGGCTTAATTGTAATCATGCATAGTCTTTCCTCTGACTGGATGGCATTCAACAAAATGCCTTTCACTGTACCTCTGTATGTGACAATAATAAACTAAACCTGAAGATTTTTGTTTCTTAATTCACACTTCTTGCTCACTCTGCACACATACTGTACAAGCAGGTTCTCCACATCTATTTCTCCCTGCAAGCTCTCTCCCACGATTACTTCTTTTATAAGGATTCTGCTCAGCTGCAAAAAAGAGTTCCTAAGTTTAAGCAATGAATACCCAGGCATACAGAGTTCAGTTCCTGAGCAAAGTGGCAGTAGTAGTGTACTGTAGCAAGCTAACCTTCTTGCCTGCTTTCTAAAAATAAAGCGCTGAAAGTCAACACATCTCTGTTCCTCAAGCCATTAGGAAAATCAGCAGAAAAATAAGAAAGATAAAATGTTAAGCTTCCTTGTGGAAATTTGTACGTTTTTCTCTGAGAGCAGACGTTTCAGTTTTGGTAATATCATAAACAAAACTATATTTTATGATTAGTATATGTAGGAAGGAACTGCAGATGATGGTTAACACCAAAGACGCCAAGTGCTGGGGTAACTCAGTGGCTCTGGATAAAAGGAATAGGTGACATTTCAGGTCGGAACCCTTCTATAGATTCCAGTCTGAAGAAGGGTTCCGACCAGAAATGTCGCTTGTTCCTTTTCTCCAGAGATGCTTCCTAACTCACTGAGTTTCTCCAGCACTTTGTCTATATCAGGGGCGGCCCCCGGGTCGAATGGGGATTACTTGAAATTAGCGTGAAATAATGCATGCAGGTACAGCAGGCAGTGAAGAAAGCTAATGGCATTTTGGCCTTCATGGCGAGAGAATTTAAGTATGGGAACAAGGCGGTCCTACTACAGTTTTACAGGGCCCTGGTGAGACCACACTTGGAGTATTGTGTGCAGTTTTGGTCTCCAAATTTGAGGAAGGACATTTTTGCTATTGAGGGAGTGCAGTGTAGGTTCACCAGGTTAATTCCCAGGATGGCGGGACTGACATATGATGAAAGAATGGATCGACTGGGCTTGTATTCACTGGAATTTACAAGGATGAGAGGAGATCTTATAGAAACATGTAAAATTCTCAAGGGATTGGACAGGCTAGATGCAGGAATTTTTTTCCCGATGTTGGGGGAGCCCAGAACCAGGGGTCACAGTTTAAGAATAAGGGCCATTTAGGACTGAGATGAGGAAAAACTTTTTCAGCCTGAGAATTGTGAATCTGTGGAATTCTCTGCCACTGAAGGCAGTGGAGGCCAATTCACTGGATGTATTCAAGAGAGTGTTAGATATACAGTAGATCTGACAGAATAAAGGGATATGGGGAGAAAGCAGGAACATGGTACTGATTCTGGATGATCAACCATGATCATATTGAATGGCGGTGCTGGCTCGAAGGGCTGAATGGCCTGCTATTTTCTGTGTTTCTATGTTTCTAAACCGCTGGGTTGTAAGCTGCCCAAGCGAAATATGACCTGGCACTGATGTAGATTTTAAAAAGGTAAGTAATGTCAAATGTGGACATATTGTAGGAAGAGGTATGTACAGTACATTGTACTCACGGAGCTACCATCAGGCTGCAAGAGTCATTAGGCTATTGGCCTATCGAGACTATTCCACCATTCAATAATAGCTGATCTGTCTTTCCTTCTCAATCCCTTTTCTCCTATCTTCTCGCCTTAACCTTTGACGCCATTACTAATCAAGAAATTGCCAATCTCTGCTTTAGAAATACCCAAAGTCTGTCTGTGACAATTAATTCCACAGATTCATCACCCTCTGGCTAAAGAGTGATTATGAGTGGGTGATCTTACTTAGTTTGCTCCCAAGATTACCTCCACCACAGTGTCATGTTAATCCAACCAAGATTCAAATGGAGCTTTTGTTTTAGAGATACAGCATGGAAACCGACTTCATCGATCACCCGTTCACACTAGTTCTATATTATTCCACTTTCTCATCCACTCCCAACACACTAGCAGTAATTTACAGAAAGCCAATTAACCTACAAACCCGCATGTCTTTGGGGTGTGGGAGGAAACCAGAGCACCCGGAGAAAACCCACGTGGTCATAGGGAGTGTAAACTTGGTGCCAAGAACACACCAAAACTACTTTTGCCGACAGTCCAGCTACATACAGTACCTCTACATTAGCAGTCTGAGACCGTCAAGGTATATACCACGCACAAAATACAGCCAATTATCACCCTCATCATTTATAAAGCAAAACATGAAGACATTACTTCACCATACAGCCTGGATTTTTCTGACACAAATCAATTAACCCAGAAACCTGTATTGTTATTGATATTGGTATTGATACTAGTATTGGTATTAATATTAGTATTGGTATGGGTATTGGTAATGGGCTTGTGAAAGAAAATAGGTGACAGGGAAGAGAAACAATAGCAGCGAGGGCCATTAAATACTTGCTGGAATTAATTACAATGAATATGATTTACTTCTCTTAAGAGAAATCATTCTGCAACTTGAAATCTTCAGAGAATCTTCAAAGAGATAAAACAATTTATAGCCTATAATATTGTTGCACTACTCAATAAGGTTTTGACACAATGCAAAGGATAACAAAACACAATACATTGGAAAGGAAGTAATTAAACATATTTTATTACTTCTATACAGATATACACAATAACAATCACACTTGTGAGTTCCAAAGAGACACACGCAGAGTTCACCTCATCATCAGTTGGGATAAACAACATTCAACTAACAAAATTTCAGTCAGATGGTGGCTTACACTCTGAGAATATAGTGTATAAATATAAATATATACTGTTCTATTTAGTGTACTAAACTAACGATCATGCATTCTACACAAGCATAAACACAGACCATCTAGGACATGAGTTATAAGTGGTTTATTCTATATTTTCTTATGCCCATTTGCAGTGTGTAAAGGTTCCACAAATCTACCCAGTGAATTCACTTCAGGCAAAGTTCCCAAGAAGGTATCTCTGATATGTGGCCTTGATTAACAACACATCGATTAACAATGTAGAATAACTAGCTGGTTGATGTATAGAAAGCATTTATCATTTTCAGTGCAAGATACCAAGGAAACATAACCTATTTAAGAATTATATTTGTCAACTGAAGATGCTAACTTACAGAATACGAACGGTAATTAGGAATGTTTCCAGCATTTGAAACCACATACACCTGTAATCTGGATGCATTCCAGTTATGTGTCTGGAGCTAGACAGGAGTTTGCCATGTTAATCTGTGTAATGACAATGAAGAGGTGGGTGTGGGACAAAGCCTGGCAAGTGATAGGTGGATACAGGTCAGGGAGGGAGAGTGATTGGCAGATGTGGAGTAAGTGACAAAGGATAGAGGTGAAAAGGAGGCAAAGATTGTCATATTAGAGGTTAAATATAAAGCTGAAGGGAGGGATATAGGTAGAAGGGGATGAGGGAAGGGAAAGAAAATGGAAACAAGGACATGTAGGATGGGGGTGGAGAAGAGCACACAAAGCAGGGGAAAGGAGTAGGGTGATAGTGGAGGTGGGAGATGGTGGAAGAAATGTGTTTATACCGGAATGAGGGGAGGGGGGCTCGGACATGTTTAGAGGGATATGGGCCAAACGCAGGCAGGTGGGATTAGTGTAGATGGGACGGGTTGGTTGGTGTGAGTCTGGTTCCATGCCATATAACTCTATGACTGTATGACTATTTTATTTTTTCGATTTTATGTTAATTGATTGGATCTTTTAAATCTCTTTTAATCATCAATTACATTTTGACAATTATCAGGTCATCAAGGCATAAAGAGGAATCTCAGGCTCCAATTTATCAGTCAACAGCTCATGAACTGCTCTGCTTTGTCAGAGTTATTGCAACAAAGCCTCGAGTTTATTTGGACCCAAGGAGGCACAAGAGGTTACTGCGGCCATGGGGATAAAGGTGTTTGGTATGGGAACTTGCAAGTAGGACTGAGCACCACTGGCCCAAGATAGAGCAGGGAGATTAAAGCTTGTTTGCCCCAATTCCCAACCAGCTGGACTGTTGGCAGTGATAGTCCTCCATTAAAGATGCAAGTGGATCGGAAGCAAAACATCAGGAATAAGATGTTGCATCATCTAGTTGCAGTGAGAATGCAGGTGGGATAACCAGAAAGGTAATGGACTCATGTGGATCATGTTCCAGCAATACCAACTGAGAAAAAAAAATAGTATTTGATACACTCCATAAATAATAACCAGGTTTGCAGTTCCGCAGAGCACCCATTCAATATTAAGTATTAGTTTTTGGATTAAATGGCTTGGGGCTAAGTGAAACTTAAAATATTGTTTGAAAGTAGAAACAAGGAACTACAGATGGTGGATTACATAAAAGGACACAAAGTGCTGGAGTAACTTGGCGGTCAGGCAGCATCTCTGGAGAACATGGATAGGTGACACTTTGGGCCAGGACTCAGAGGCTCAGACTCTGATGGAACCACAAAAATGATGGAAGGGACACAGAAGTTCCCAAGCCACCTACATATGTTAACATGCTGCTCTGCCTCTGGTACCTCACAAGGCATTATTTATGCACGTTGGAACCTCGAGAAATGGCAAACTTCACAGAGATAGGAGCCGAAATTGGGATTGAACTCAGATCTCCAGCACGGTGGGACGGCAGCACTACCAGCTGTGTCACTGGGCCGACTGGCAGCTCAGTGCAGCGCAGGGACCTCAAGTGCTTAGTTTTCTTGAGACAGAAGGAGAAGTTGGCCTGAGCAAGACTCTGGATGAGATGGCTGCATTTGAGGTTGTCGTGGATCTTGTCAGTGACCCTGACCACACACCAGTGGAGCAGTGGATTGCAGAAAGTTTTGCATGTAGTCCAGTCTATCACACAGACCATACTTCACACCATTGACTCCATCCTCACTTCACCATTCTTCAGAAAGCAGCTAACATGATGAAAGATTATCTCCCTGTGGTCATTCCTTCTTCTCCCTGCTCAGAAAGATACAGAAACTTGGAAGCATGCATCACCAGATTCTTCTTCTGAATGGTCCTTCCATATGCTAGGGTACGATCCGATTCACCTCTGCACCATTGCAGACATTGGACTTTGTCTATGGAGCTGATGCCCTGCAATGCCGAAAACTATACTCTGCACTCTGTATCTTCCCCCTTGGTCTATTTATTGTACATGAGTTTGACGATTGATTGGATAGCACGCAAAACAAAACTTTTCACTGTACCTCAGTACACGTGACAATAATAAAGTAACAATAATCCAGGGGAAACAACGGAATGGATTGGAAGCAAATCATCCACCAACCCACAGGACTGCCTAAGAAGAGGAAAATAATACTTTCATTACCCAGACATAAAAAAAGCCTAAAACAGTAAAATTCACACAGTATATCAGATTAATACAACTATTCAGCAGTTTTAACGTTAATTTTATAGTACTAATAAATGTGCGATTCGCGCCTGTGCTATTTTAACTCAATGGCTTATGTTTAAAGTAAGAAATGACAAGAGAGAATAAAATCCCCATAAGTATCTTTCTTTGAGTCAAATATAACATCACTGAGAAGAATATACAATATCAAGTAGGTCTTGTCCAGGTGTTTTATCAGTTTCTCTATTGGTTAGAGTTAGTAGAAAATGACATCCAACCAGTAAAAAAACTTGTCCATTTCTGATTTTAAACTACGTCAAATTTGTAGTTTTGATTTAGGATAGGATTAATAATTGCTTTTGTAAGTGTTATTGCTTGCTATGGTAGCCACATATATTCTAAATAAATGGGCACATTACAGTTAACGGAAATAAATGGGCACATTAGAGTTAAAGGAGTTATGATGCTACTATAACTCAGTTTTATAATTGAGAGAGTTTTAGCACACTTGTCCGTGACTCAATAAGCTGTGAGCCCAGACTAAAGAACCGTGTTCATGGTTTAGACAGCCACTTCATGCAGTACTGTGAGTGTCATATTTCCATCAAAATCATTTTCAGAGGAGATGTCAGACCAAGGCATTATTTACCTCCCTGTCTGTTAGAATGGATCCCGATGCACTCTTTGCAAAAGGATGCCCTCGACAAAAAATATTCCTTAAGCAAAGAAGCAATAAAATATATGAACTGATTATTTATATGCTTGCCATGTTATAACAGTGACGGCGTTAGAAAACGAATTTGCTGGAAGATAGCTTGCAATTCCCTGGGGAAATGCAAGGTATGAACTAATGTACGTTTTTTGTTTCGTCACAGACCATTTTAGGCCTTTTGATTTACACTCAGTAAGTTGCACCGACAAAAGCTATCTGTCACTGGTAACATTTCCACTGAAAGCATAATATTTATGAAATGAGTATTTTAGCTTTATGTTGTCAAGAGGTTTTTCAATGAGCCGTAAATACATTTACATGTACCTGTAATTTAATTTATAATAACGAGGGTAATAAAGAAATGTTACAGAGCCGTAACAAAGCTCTGCCTGATATGCCACAAACTACCTGCAGATAAAGTTTTTCAGTGTCTGGAGTATCAACAGAAGGTTTTAATGCAGTCTTCACTGCTCTTGAAGATGTTTCTAGGATAATGTGAAGAGAACTCGAGAACCAGAGGACATAGATTTAAGGTGAGGGGGGAAAGATATAATATTAATCTGAGGGGTAACTCTTTTACACAAAAGGGGGTGGGTATATGGAACGAGCTGCCGGAGGAGGTTGTTGAGGCAGGTACTATCACAAAGTTTACGAAACATTTAGACAGGTACATGGATAGGACACGTTTACAGGGATATGGGCAAAACGTTGGCAGGTGGGACTAGTGTAGATGGGACATGTTGGCCGGTGTTGGCAAGTTGGGTCAAAGGGCCTATTTCTACAGCGTATGATTCTATGACTAACTCCAAACCTTTTCCCAAGCACATAAGTGCCGGTTGTTATTATACCTAGAAACAAGGAATTGCAGATGCTGGTTTACAAAACAAATGACAACAAAAGGATGGAGTAACTCATTGGGTCAGGGTCCATTCTGGAGAACATGGAAATTATACCTGTCGTACAGTAACAGATTCAGAACTTCCGGCTTTGTGTGATAGCAACTCCATCACTAGGAATGCCTCCTTCACTCAAGGGTTATGTTACCTCCAAATACGATAGCTTATCTATGCTTAATGTATCTACACAAGGTTCTGACACACTTAACAATGAAGGTAGTGGGCAGCACACTTATGTTTTGATATGGGTAACAGCAATGACAATAAAGTTTGCCTCAAGATGTAGTGCAAATCACTGAATATGATGATTTAAAAAAAAATATTGATGGAACAGCCATTTAAACCGGTGGGGAGATATAAAAAGCCAGTGAGTTGTAGTCTGGTGGGGGGATGCAGCAGCTCATTTTTGACTCTAAAGAACTCCGAGAGCAGAAACTGTCACGGGCAGGTGTCTTGTTGTCTTCCTCTTCACACTGGTAACCGGAGCTGTACATGCTCATCCAAATGCTAGCTTCAGATAACACCAACTCTTTGCTTTTGCTCGTTGTTTTCAAACTGTAAAAAAAAGAACAAACTGTTACTGACCACCTCAATGTAAGTATCATGATGTGGCAACAAAAGATAGCAAATTCCTAAAAAAGATGCTGGTTTATACCAAAGGCACACACAAAGTGCTGGAGTAACTCAGCGAGTCAGGCAGCATCTCTGGAGGATATGCATAGGTGATGTTTCAGGTCAGGATCCAAATAGAGTCATGGAGTCATGCAGAGTGGAAATGGGCCCTGTTACCAAAGTTGCCAATCTGACCAAGGTGTCCCATACACTAGTCCCACTTGCCGCCGTTTGACCCTTATCCCTCTAAAAAGAAGGGTCATGACCCAAAACCACTTATCCATGTTTTCCAGGGATGCTGCATGACTTGCTGAGTTACTCCAGCACTTTGTGTCTTTTTTTTGTAAACCAGCATCTGCAGTTCCTTGTTTCTGCTTGGAGATACCAAATTCCTAATGTCTCACTGAAAATACCAAAACAAAATGATTTAGAACTTTCCAATAATAAATTAATCATTAAATGAAAGAATGTTCACAAACATTCCCAAATCTTATATAATGTTTAATGTTCAGTAGATGCTTTCAGAATATCACCTAGTTGCAAACATGAATTTCACAGTACCTCGGTATATGTGACAAATAAAGTACCAAACCATACCAAAGGCAAGGTAAATATTCAGGTAATATCCTTTGATTGCCTTTTCTCTTTAATCCATCTTGCATAGAATCACAGAATTATGGAACCCATAAGACCATAAGACATAGGAGCAGATTTAGGTCATTCGGCCCATTGAGTCCACTCTGCCATTCAATCATGGCGGATCTATTTTTCCCTCTCAACCCCATTCTCCTGTCTTCTCCCTATACCTTTTGCTGCCCACACACCAGTCACATGCTAATCCCATTTGCCCTCAAAGGCCCCATATCCCTCTAATCCTTTCCTATCCTATGACCTGTTCAAATATATTTTAAATATTGTATTACTATGTGCCTACACTGGCTTCGCAGGCAGCTTGTTCCAAGTATTCACCACCATCTGTCTGAACAATCTACCCTTTAAATTTCTCAGCTTTCGCTTAACCCATTGCCCTCCAATTTTAGACACCCCTGCCACTGGAAAAATGAACTATCTTATTTATACCCTTCATAACTTTGTAAATCTCTACACGGTCATCCCTGAACCTCCCGTATTCCAGTGAGAATAAAGTCATCCTATCCAATCTCTTCTTATACTGTAACTACGGCCCTCTATTCTAGGCAACATGGGTGAGAGGCGGTACACGTCTGTCCCGTACTCCAGGCCAATAGAAAGTGGCTCATCATGGCGACCGCTACAGAGAATAGCGGCCAGTTATCCCAGGCCAACTGGCAAATGCTGGTGCTAGGACATTGTTATATTTAGACAGAATTCTCACTTAGAGGCGTTCAGTCATAATCCGCCGGATGGTGGCTTCGCACCATTCACTCCCCAGACGAACAGATACAGCAATTAAATAAGAAGTGTTGCAATTTGGGAAGTTGAATGTATGGGGAAAATATACAATTAATGGCATGACCCTTAACAGTAGTGCTGTACAAAGGGATCTTAAGGTTCAAGTCCATAACTCCCTGAAAGTGGCAACACAAGTAGACTGAGTGGTTAAGAAGGAATATGGTATGCTCATAGGTTGGGGTGTTGTATAAAAGTCAGAAAGTCAGGACTTGGTTTTGGCTGCATTCGGAGTTTTGTGTGCAATTCTGGTGGTCCCAGTACAGGAAGGATGTGGAGGTTTTGGAATGATTGGAATGCAAAGGAGGTTTACTAGAATGATTCCTGGATTAGAGGGAATTAGCTACGAGAGGTTAGAAAGACTTGGATTGTTTTCTCATAAAAGCCGGATGTTGCAGAGAGACCTGATAGAAGTATATAACATTATGAAAGACAAATAGGGTAGACAGTCAGAACCTATTTCCCAGGATGGAGATATCAGGTCTTGCCACTGTACAGGTCATGTGCACCTCCTCCAACCTCATGTACTGCATCCGATGTTCCTGATGTGGCCTCCTGTACATTGCCGAAATCATGGGTAGACTTGGCCAAAGAATTAACATCAACCAAAGATAAATTATTATTATACATTAATACTACAGATGGATGCCCAGACACTTTCCAACATACAATAGACAATAGGTGCAGGAGTAGGTCATTCGGCCCTTCGAGCCAGCACCGCCATTCACTGTGATCATGGCTGATCATCCACAATCAGTACCCCGCTCCTGCCTTCTCCCCATATCCCTTGACTCCGTTATCTTTAAGAGCCCTATCGAACTCTCTTTTGAAAGCATCCAGATAATTGGCCTCCACTGCCTTCTGAGGCAGAAAATTCCACAGATTCACAACTCCTTTGGCCCCTGCTCCTGGACTGCCCCAACACCGGGAACATGTTTCCTGCCTCTGGCATGTCCAATCCCTTAATAATCTTATATGTTTCAATAGGAACTCCTCTCATCCTTCTAATTTCCAGTGTATACAAGCCCAGTCGCTCCATTCTATCAACATATGACAGTCCCGCCATCCCTGGAATTAACCTCGTAAACCAACTCCCTCAATTGTCCTTCTGTAACAGAATGTCCTTCCTCAAATTTGGAGACCAAAACTGCAAACAATACTCCAGGTGTGGTCTCACTAGGGCCCTGTACAACTGCAGAAGGATCTCTTTGCTCCTATACTCAATTCCTCTTGTTTCTTACTATATTGGTTCATTGGTGTAAGGTTGATGTTGGAGGTGAAGTTTTTACTTGTATGAGAGAACATTGAACTCAATTAACTCTGTTACCCATTGATTTCTCTAATTTCAAGTAAGCCTTACTCTCTCCCTCCGTCCCTACCCCACCGTGCTGGAGATCCTGCTAGTGTCACTGTTCATATCCCTTTGTTATCACCTCCTCCACAGCCAACAATGGACCATTATGGGCTCGTTGGTCATTGGTGCGGGAAACTCCGATTTGTTCTGTATCTTCTCATTCCTCTGGTTTCCCTCTCCCCTGACTCTCAATCCGAGAAAGTGTCTCGTCCTGAAAAGTCACCTATTTATTTGTTCCAGAGATGCTGTGACCAGCTGAGTTACTGCAGCATTTTGTGACTATCTTTGTTAGAGATCAGCATATGTAATTCCTTCCTAAACATTCTATTCTATTTTTGTTGGGGGTCATGGGAGTGGTGTAATTGAAATCCCTTCTCCTGTGGTGTGAGGCAAACTCAAAGCCAAAACTTGGAGGAACAAGTCTGCTGCAGAGCCAAGTGCAGACTTGATTCCAGAAGCCAAGGAAGAAGACGGGAAGTTCGCAGAATGTTTTCCACACATGAAGCTAACAGAAGAAAGGCTATCTGGAATTGCCATTGAACTAAAATTTCACTGTACCTTAACTGGTGCATGTGGCAATAAACTGACCTGAAACTTTGAAACCTTGAATAATGGAGGCGAGGTCATGTGCTTTTGAACAAAGAACACATTGCAGATTACCATCATGACATAAATAAATGTGGTGATAGGGATCCATCTGGTGCAGGACTCTGATCAGGACTCTTGGTTTGCAAATGTATGTCTTCTGGTTTGATGTCATCTCTCTTAACTTCCTTAGATTTTGGTTTAGTTTAGAGATGCAGCCTTATCTGAAGGCTGCCAGAAGATACAGCGGGATATAGTTCAGCTGTAGAAATGGGCGGAGAAATGGCAGATGGAGTTTAACCCGAGCAAGTACGAGGTGTTGCACTTTGGGAGATTGAATGATAGGCGAGAGCATATAGTTAAGGGCAAGACCCTTAACAGCATTGATGTACAAACCTATATTGAAGCAAGTTCATAGCTCATTAAAGGTGGCTGCACAAGTAGATAGGGTGATAAAGAAGGCATGTGGTATGCTTGCCTTCATTGCTAGGGGCATTGAGTACAAGAGTCAGGAATTCATGATGCTCCCTACAACTTTGGTTAGGCCGCATTGGGACTATTGCATGCAGATCCTGTCGCCCATGACAGGAAGCTTTGGAGAGGGTGCAGTGGAAGTTTACCATAATGCTGACTGGATTAGAGTGTTTCAGGGAGTGGTTGGATAGATGGGTTGTTTTCTCTGGAACATTGGAGGCTGAGGGTAGACTTGATAGAACTATATAAAATTATGAGAGGCATAGAATCTTTTTTCCAGGGTGGAAATGTCCAACACTTAATTGCAAAGTTCCAAAGTGAAAGGGGGGGAGATGTGCGGCGTGTGTTACACTGAGGGTGGTGGGGGTCTGGAACACATTGCCAGTGGTGTTGGTGGAGGCAGATACGATAGTGGGGTTTAATAGGCTTTGGGATGGGCACATGGAAATGGAGGGAATAGAGGGAAATGGATCATGTGCAGGCAGAAGAGATCAGTTCAGCTAGGCATCATGTGCAGCACAAGCATTGTAGGCCAAAAGGCCCATTCCTGTGCTGTACTGTACTGTACAGTGCTGTACCAAGTGTGAAGAAGGGTATCGACCAGAAACGTTACCCATTCCTTCTATCCAGAGATGTTTCCTGTCCCGCTGAATTATTCCAATATTTTTTGTCTATCTTCAGTGTAAACTAGCATTTGCAGTTCCTTCCTAGACTGTGCTGCTCTATGTTCTATACAGCATGGAAACAGGCCCTTCGGCTCATCGACTCCGCACCAACCATCGATCACCCGTTCACATTAGTTCTATTTCATCCAATTTTCGCATCCACTCTCCACACACTAGGGACAATTCACAGAGACCAATTAACCAACAAAACCGCATGTCTATGGGATGTGGGAGACAATCGGATCACCCGGAGCAAACCATCGATGTCACAGGGAGAAAATGTAAACCCCACAAGACATCACCCGAGGTGAGATCAAAGCTGGGTCTCTAGCTGTGAGGCAGTAGCTCTAACACCAATGCCACTGTGCCGTACCTTGTTGGAAAATGTTAGCAAATTAATGCTATTTACTATTTAACGCTGTGCGCTTGTTTTACTTAGGTCGGTTGCAGTATGCTGATCACATTTTACTCATTCTTTTCCCAGGTCTTTGTCATTCAAATTATACATTGGGTTGAATCATGCTCAGTGAAACTTGCCTCCACCCTAGTTTCTCAGAATCACTAAATCCTGAGTCATGGCCTTAATGCTGTAATCCTGTAAAGGCAGTATACAGTGAGTAGTGATCAGACCTAGTTCTGTCAAAGGTTTGTTCCACTGATTTCAAAAATATCTCTAATTAGTCACCACTGGGGGTGTGTGGTGGGGGGGGGGGGGGGGGGGGTGGGGGGTGTGGTAGGGGGTGGTGTGGGGTGGGAGGGGAGATGTGTATGTGGGCGGGAGGTGTTTGCGAGGGGGGGGGGAGTATTCAGTATTCAGTATTTACTTTAATGTCATTTTAACTGAGTACTTACATACACAGATGAAACAAAAAAATTGTTTCTCAATCAGTTCCCATCAGTGCGTTTAATAAAAACAGAATAAATACATATAGCTTTAAAAATTAAAATTACCATATCTAAAATAGGCCTAAAAATTGAAATAAAAACAGACCTTCAGACCGAACAGTGGCTTTGCTTTGACAGGTGCCTAGCTGTCAAAGTATGGGCGAGGTTAGATGTGTTGGTGTATGGTATATGGGGAGGGGACACAGTCCGTTAACCAGTCTTATTGCCTGTGGAAAGAAGCTGTGTAGCATCCTGTTGGTTTTGCAGCTGATGCTCCTGTACCTCTTCCCAGATGGCAGAATGGAGAAGATGTGGTGTGATGGATGATAGGGGTCCTTGATAATGGAGATGACCCTGCTGATGCTCCGCTTCTTATAGATCTCCAACAGGAAAGGGAGTGGGGCACCAATGATCCTGCTGGCTGTCTTCACTATCCTGTTAAGTTGGTTTTGCAGCTCCCAAACCAGGAAGTGATGCCGTAGGTCAATATACTCTCGATGGTGCCCCTGTAGAAGGTCCTTAGATGAACAGTAGGGAGACCTGCTTTTCTTAGTCTCCGGAGGGGGTGGAGCCGCTCCTGAGCTCTTTTGATGACTGCTGTGGTGTTGGTCGTAGAGGTCAGGTCATCCGCCAGGTGAAGTCCCAAGAACTTCACATTGCTGACTCTCTCCACAGCAGCGCCATCAATATGCAGCGGAGTGTGATGGAGTTTTCCAGCCCTCCTGAAATCGATCACCATGTCCTTAGTCTTTTCCACATTGAGGGTGAGATTGTGAGATCTGCACCACTCCGTAAGCAGCTCCACCTCCATCCTGTACGCCGACTCATTGTTGTCACTGATGTTGCCGCCACTGTTGCGTCATCAGCAAACTTGTTGATATAATTATTGCTGAGTCTGGCAGTACAGTCATGAGTAAGCAGACTGAACAGCAAGGGGCTTAGGACACAGCCTTGGGGTGAGCCAGTGCTCACAGCGATGGTTCTTGATGTCCGACTGCCCACCCTGACTGTCTGCTGCCGTTGTGTCAAAAGGTTAAGGACCCAGTTGCAAGTGCCAGCGTCCACCTTCAACAGCTTCAGCGGGCGGGAGGAGGGATGTGGGGGGGAGGGTGGGGGGGTGGGGGTGTGGGGGAGGGGGTGTGTGTGGGAGAGGGGTGTGTGTGGGCAGGGGCAGGGTTGTGAGGGGCATGTGGGAGGGAGCGGTGTGGTGGGGGAGGGGTGTGGGGGCAGGGGGCGTTGTGGGGGGAGTGGTGTGTGGGCTGGCGGGAGGTGGGGAGTGGTGTGGGGGGGGGCGGGGGGGAGAGCGCTCGGAGAAAAGACGGGGAAGAGCCATGGATAGAGTGCAGTATCACGGGGAGGGGGGCAGGAGCCAGCGAGGTGGTTGGCGAAGCGATGGGGACTCACAGCGGGCGCTGGCTGCTTCGCTGGTTGATCTCATCCGCCGGGATCAGAGGCTTCGCATTCCGTTTGGCGACATCGGCACCAGCTCCGACTCCGCGCTGGGCTGTGCTGGGCCGGGTTCAGCTGAGCTATGTCGGGCTGGGCTGGGCCGGGTTCAGCTGGGCTAGGTTGGGCTGGGCTGGGCCGGGTTCAGCTGGGCTAGGTCGGGCTGGGCTGGGCTGGGTTCAGCTGGGCTAGGTCGGGCTGTGCTGGGTCGGGCTGGGCTGGACTAGGTCGGGCCATTTCCGGTCCCTCCCTCAGAAAATTGTGTCTGGTTGGAGACCTACGCCGGCCACCCAGAGCCTCCCGTAGCTGCAGTAAAGACGCAATGGCGCAGGAAGGGGTGGACCGTTCCGCGGAGTGACAGTAGAAAGGATCAATCGGCGCGGCGCTGAATAGCAGGAGAGGCAATCGATCTGCGCACGCGCGTTTTTTAAGATTTTTAAACCCTCATAATGCTTACCAGCTTCCACCGATTGGAACAAAACTTGGTGCAATCGCAGTACAGGAGAATGATGAGTAAGCTGGCGAAAAATCATAGTGCTATCGCTTACTGTTTTTGCGCAAATAGAATGGCTGCCAAACCGGAAGATAACAAGGTCAGAGTTTTAGTTATGTATAGATGATCAAAAAAGTGAATGAAATAAAAATAAATTAAACATAGAATGTAGAACAGTACAGCATAATGTCCTTGCATAATGTCTGTGTCTAACATGATGCCAACCAACTCCTATCTGCCTGCACATAATCCATTCTCTGCATATCCATGTGCCAATCCAGAATTCCTCTATCGTATCTTGAGGAGTACTCTAGATTCCTAGAGTATCCAGGATACTACCCCTGGTTAGGACAGGAGTTTTACATGAAGGGTGGTGGGTATATGGAACGAGCTGTCAGAGGAGATAGTTGAGGCAAGTACTATCATAACATTTGAGATATTTGGACAGGCAGAAGGATAGATAGGTTTAGCAGGTCCAAAACTAGAAGTAGAAACAAGAAATTGCAAATGCTCGTTTACACAAAAAAAGACACAAAATGCTGAAGTAACTCAGTGGGTCTGGCAGCATTTCTGGAGACCATGGATAAGTAATTTCAGGTTGGGACCCTTCTTTTTAGAGGGATATGGACCAAACGCACGCAGGTGGGACTACATAGGGTAATGGGTGTATGGAACCAGCTGCCAGAGGAGGTAGTTGAGGCTGGGACTATCCCAACGTTTAAGAAACAGTTAGACAGGTACATGGATGGGACAAGTCTGGAGGGATATGGACCAAACGTAGGCAAGTGGGACTAGCGTAGCTGGGACATGTTGGCCGGTGTGGGCAAGTTAGGCTGAAGGGCTAGATGTGGCATGATGGTCAGCATGGGCAAGTTGGCCAAAGGGCCTGTTTCCAAGCTGTATAGATCTATTACAACAAAACTGACATATTGTTATGCCAGGGTCCAGTGTGCAGGATTATTTACTGAAATATATATGCGAACAACAAGTACAAAAGTGAAACAAAAATTGAACCAATCTTAAAGAAATACCTCTTTCCCTTTAATTCCAATCTGTCCTTGCCATGTTTAACTGCTGTAATCTTTAAAAGTTTCTCTCTGCACGTTATTTTGTTATTAAATATTCATGTGTGGCACCTAGTTGTAATTAAATAGCAAGCTACTTTTTTAATTCATGCATTGCAAATAAAGTAAACAAAAATATTTTTGGAAACAGGAAGAATTTCAATTAAAAAATTTGCTAGCATTTATATTCTAAATTTTGCAATCTAATTAAATTGGAATGAATGACACAGACATCAGATAATTAGTGTGTAACTCGTAAAAAGGTCAAGATTTACTTAAGAATTAGCCTGCTGCAGCACATTTGCTTGGCCCTCATTCTTGAAATGATGTTTATGCAGCACAAATTTACTCACAACTTTAAAAAAAAAGCATTTTGCCATAGAAAGAGCTTCCTACTTAATCACTTTCCGGCATATTTGGAGAGTGCCAAACTTCATGTAGTCTCTGCTCCGATCTGTTGCGTTTTTAAGCCATGTCTATTTTTTTCCTGGTTCCAGTTTCCTGTTATAATTACTGCTTTTGACAAATATACTGTGTCGATTTACCCAAAATACTGTGGACACATCGGCTTGTTGTTCATCAACACCGGGTACTTTAATTCTTCTGAAGCTAAAACCATTCCACTGTCAGTCTGATAATCCTAAAAAGACAGGAGTAAATTAACCCAGGATCGATACCTCATTTTGTTATAACATCTGTAAACCATTTAACAATTTGAAGTATGATTTGTTCACTCATGATAATAACTCGCATTTAAGATAATGGTTTTGTATCAATCTGGAATTGTAGGTGGGATATATTGTGTTTCCTTGCCTCACTGACAAACATCCCTATATTGTTTCAACAATTATAAATTAGCAAATGTAAGTAAAAGTGAGTTGAATTGTAAGTGAAGCATTATTCATGCATATTCCCGAAAGAAAAAAGTGTAATGTGGATAATGAACAAGTGGATAACGTGGATAATGACTAAGTACGCACCTTACTTACATTAGGCTTGTATATAGTAAATGGTAAAGTCAGTCGTACAGCATGAAAACAGGCCCTTCGGCCCAACTAGCCTCAAGCTGACCAAGATGCCCCATCTACTGTACATTAGTTTCACCTGCCCGTGAACTAAACTTTTCCTTTCCCTGTACCTGTCCAAACGCCTTTTAAGTGTTGTTATAGTACCTGCCTCAACTACCTCCTCTAGCAACCTGTTCTATATACCCACCATTGCAATGTCATTAAGTTATTTATTACTATCACAAGGTGAAACTGATCTTAATAGAAGTCATTATCGAGGGTTTTCTATCTCTGTCCAATTGTTTCCAAAATTATTCCTGAACTTATTCCTCCACAATGTAGACAAGAAGTGCACTTCAATTGTTGATTATCTTATATGGGGGAGTTTTTCAATAAAAGTTTTAACATTGCATTTCAGAGCTTGAGCATGTGACCATTTGGCTAATACAGAAACAAGGAAATGCAGATGCTGATTTACACAAAAGGACACAAAGTGCTGGAATAAATCAGCAGATCAGGCAACGTCTCTGGAAAAAATGACGTTTCTTATCTATGTTCTCCAGAGATGCTTCCTGACCTGCTGAGTTTAGTTTAATTTAGAGATACAGCGTGGAAATAGGCCCTTCGGCCCACCAGGTCCGCACTGACCAACGATCCCCATACATTAACACTGTTCTACACACACTTAGGACAATTTACATGTATACCAGGTCAATTAACCTACAAACCTGTACGTCTTTGGAGTGTGGGAGGAAACCAAAGATCTCGGAGAAAACCCATGTGGTCTCAGGGAGAACTTACAAACTCAGTACAGACTTAATCATCATACTATTTAGTGTCTTTGCATCGTTTCTTGGATGGCTCATTTGCAGACTGGAAAATACAATCTCTGCAATCTTTCCTCGTTTTGCATAAGTTGACACTTTCCACGATGCGCCAACCAATTTTTAGGACGTCGCGTAAATGAGGCCCTAGTGGGACAGGCCGTTAAGGATCAGTCTCAGGGCTCTTGCCTACACAACGTTTTGCTGGCCAAACATTCCCTTGCATCTTGACAACGCAAACTTGGAGTGCTCAAGTGCGGTCTGCCCAGAACACTGCACAATTTAATCACAGCTTCTTCTGACTGTAGACTTTTCAGGATATTTTGCTCTGGAAAAAGGTTTGAGTTGTTTTACTATATTTTAGTGGCACAGTGGTGCAGCCATAGAGCCGTAGCGCCAGAGACCCAGGCCAATCCTGACTATGGGTGCTGCCTGTATGGAGTCCGCACGTTCATCCTGTGGCAGCTGCATTTTCTAAATGGCTTACCCCTTATTCTTAAACTGTGGCCCCTGGTTCTGGACTCCACCAACATCGGGAACACGTTTCTTGCCTCTAGCTTGTCCATATGCGGGCGACTATATCAAGCAAATAATTTCACTGTGCTTTCATTCCATTCCATTCTCCTTGTCGGCAGACGGTCATCTCCTCCTGCCTTCCACTTCCCGAAAAAGTAAGTACAGGTGGGAAGTCACCACAGTTTTGTGGATGTAGGGGACAAAACATGTACGTCTAGCATAGACTAAGCATATTTGCAAGATTATTTGGTGTACTGTGTTCAGTTTTGGACACCCAGTAATAGGAAGGATGTTGTAAAGCTGGTAAGAGTGCAGAGAAGTTTTACAAGGGTGTTGCCAGGTCCCGAGGGCAGGGCTCTGAGGAGAGGTTGGGCAGAGTAAGAGTGCAGGAGGTTGAGAGATGATCTTATAGAGGTGTATAAAATAATGAGGGGAAATAATAAGGTGAGGGCACAGACTCTTTCACCCAGGGTATGGGAATCAAGAACCAGAGGACATAGGTTTAAGGTAAGAGGGGAAAGATTTAATAGGAATTTGGGGGAAAACTTTTTCATCCAGATGGTGGTAGGTACATGAAACAAGCTGCCTGGGGAAGTACTTGAGACAGGTAAAATAACAGCATTGAAAAGACTCTTGGACATGGACCTGGATGGGAAAGATTTAGTGGGATATAAGCCAAATGGAATTAACTTAGATGGGGCATCTTGGCTGTGCTGGGCTGTGAAGAAGGTCAGTTTCCATGCTGTATAACTCTATAACTCTATGATTCACTACATATTTCCCAGACAATTATACATCATTGCCACAAGGAGAACGATTTAATATATATGCTGGCACAGTCATGAGTAATAATGACAATTATTTGTACATGGATATCATCCTTGTTACATTTTGTCTACTCATATCTACTCCAATTACTAATTGGTTTGGAGGAGGTTGAACAGCTAATTTAAAAGGCAGTTCAGGCAGTAGTTTTCCTCCCATTCCCCTTCCTCTGTTCTTTTCCACGTGCATATCCTTTGATTACCATTTCCATCATTAACCTGCCATCCCCGGATCATTGTTATGTCTGGTTCAGTTCCTTGTGTATGCCATTTTACATTTCTACCTTGTTTTTATAATTTTGACTACAGACTCCATTTGGTCCCATTTTGACTGACATACATTACATTTTGAGAGGCTAACTTGAACATTCTTATTCTGAATTTTGTTGTTGGTTTTATAGAACATGCTAGATGTTGTTTAATATGGAGATCAAATTTCTTACAGTTTGTAGAAAGAATATAATTTTCAGAAGTCAAAAGTTTCAGAACTTTTGAAGTTGAAAATTAGGTTAAGATAAAACTTCATCTGTTTTAATCAAACCTAACTACAGAAGCATAATAATAATCCATAAACTGCAACAATGCTAGGGCAGAAATCATTTTCAACTAGATATATTTATAATCATATTTGATTTGATTTATTTCTTTGTTATCAAAGCATAAGGTTTTCAAAACGCAAAGGGAAAAGGGAGAGACTTTTTACATCCCCAAAAGAGTCAGAGGGAAACCAGAAGTGATTCGGTAAAGTTTGTCATAACACCGCAGATAACATCTTCCATTGTAATATGGGGAAGGATGCTTGCAAAACTATATTGTAAGTCTTAAGTTTTGAAACTGAGCCAAGGCTATCAAACAATACACAAGTCAGAAGAAAACTTACATCTGTTAATGTTGTAAGCTCAAGTGGTAACTCTTCAAATGTCTCCAAATCCTGTGGCCGTTTGTTCATACGAGTGTTAATATATCTGCAGTAATAGCAACATTACAATTAAAGTGGGGCTGCATGTCAACTTTTCAATAAAATAAATTCTGCTTCTGAACTATTGGTTCACTAAGATAAAACAAGGATTTCGAAAAGACAGGTTTGTTTTTTTCCTTACAGTATTCGTAGATTAAATTTTGAAAAGTAAACTGTTACAATTTTGCTCAAGGTGTTTTGGGTTTTATAGGGATTGCTTTGTTTAATATTGAAATCAAATTTGTCTTGCTATATTTACTTACAGTTCGCACAAACAGTACAATTTGTTTCTGAAGAACTTTTGATGTTAAAACTTAGATCAAACTTTGTTTTATTAAACCTATCAGCGGTACTCAATCAAAACGGATGGTGTCCTTGTTATATTCGTGAGCCTATTAATGATTCTTTCTGTATGCGGACACAACTTTTCCATACAATCTGGCTTTCCTGCCTTTTTTTTCAATCTTCCTTCCCATCAGCAATGCAATAGGCAACTTAAGATGTTAGTAGACATTACATTTCCCGGTAGTTCTTCTTGAGTTACGCATTTACTCAGAGTTTTTTTCAGGGATTAAATGATTGTACTGAGTAGAAATAAGGAATTGTATATACTGGCTTACAAAAATGGCACAAAGTGCTAGATCACCTCAGTTGGTCAGGTAGCATCAACTTTTTCGAATCAGGGCGCTTTTTTGGACTGGGCCCGACCCAAAACATGACCCATCTATATTGTCCAATGATGCTGCCTGACCTGCTGAGATACTCCAGCACTTTGTGCCTTTTAATGATTGCATAGATTCATGTTTTTCTCGGATTAAATAACTACTTAACCCCGTTTCATTGTGCAAATTTCTTATCAGTTACCATTTGTAAATGTTACAATCCATTATTAGAAGTTCAAAAAAGATAATTATTTCTGCTTCATGCGAGAGAACCCTAAGTTGAGTTCATTAATCTTAGTTTGTCCGATCTTTATATAGGCCCGGGGGTTAAATCAGTCTTGAGCAGAATCAGCATGAGTTTAATACTGCCTTCGCTCTTGTTAAAGAACAGACGTGGGAGATGTCGCAAGTCGATAAACATCGTAGAACTGAGTCAGAAGCAAGCTCTAGTTCTGGAGACTTGAACAAAGCACTCTTTGTAAATTAACTCTGCAACTCATTTCAATGTCCGTCCTTTTGACCAAATTTTAAGTAAAGACTTAAATTTTCCAGATAAGAAAAGTACCCAAAACTTACCCAAAGCTTCCCGTACATTTATAATTAAATTTTGAATTCTCCATTTCTTCGCCCAAGCACGAGTCTGATGATGTTGGGACTGAAAAATTAAACCTATTTGATACCAGCATGTCTCCCAGCGGGGTGTAGTCCTTTCCATCCTGCCAATCACAACATATCTACATATTACTAAAATTCTCACCTTGTTTGTTTCTATCAATCTATCTCTGTGCACGTATGTGATCCCGGAACTACGGCAAAATGGTACACGATAGTGCTAACTTTTTTTGCACCACCCTATTCACAATTGTCCTGTGGTGCTTTGTGTCAAGTTTCATTCAGATTGATGTTATATTTCACAAGTTATTTCACATTTTTTAATTTTAAAAATCCAAATTTGAGAAATAAATCTTCCCTCTGCAGCCTACCAGCTACGATGTTGCAATCCTGGGATACTCAGTCCTGCAATGTTGCAATCCCTTTTTTTAATATTCCTGGCAGCAAGTATATTCCTGGCAGCATATTGTGACTTTAAAAATATTTTAGTCACAATATACTGATTTTTAAAAAAAGTTTAATATGAGGGCGGGTGAATAAGGCGAAATGAGCAGCCCCTGCGCAGTTGGGGACTATGGGCGAGTGGTGGAATATTGCATTGGAGGAGCGGGTTGCCTTGGGGAACCTGTTGCGTTGGGGGACCAGGCATCCCGTGGTGGCTATGGGCGAGTGGTGGAATATTGCGTTGGGGAAACGGGTTGCATTGGGGGACCAGGCCTCCAATGTGACAGGGACCCAATGGGTCCCACTTGAGATACCGATCAAAATAGGCCCTTCGGCCCACCGAGTCCACGCCGACCAGCGATTACCCCGTCCACTAGCACTATCCCACACACTAGGAACAATTTACAATATTCTATTATCTTACGCTACAAACCTGTACATCTTTAGATAGTGGGAGGAAACCGGAGCACCCGGGAAAAACCCACGTGGTCATGGGAAGAATGTACCAACTCCATAGGGACAGCACCCGTAGCCGGGATATCTGGCACTGTTAGGCAGCAACTCTACTGCTGCGCCACCGTGTAAAATATAATGATGCTTTTAAATATAATGATGATTTAAATGTTCTATTTTGCAACCGATAATAATTTATGATGATACTATTCACCAATAGCACAAATGGGAATGCAAAACCCGCAGATGCTGGAAAACCAAAATAAAAGCAAAACCAGGAAATAATCTGCAGTCCTGCAGCATCTGTGGAGAGAGAAACAGAATTAATGTTTCAGGTCACCGAAAGAACATTGACCGGAAACATTAACTGTCCTTCCTTCTTCACAGACCTGCTTGTTTTTTTCCTTCATTTTCTGTTTTCATTTGCAATAGCAGCTCCTTGCTGAGGCCAGCAATGAACTGAAAGGAACTATGTTCTGTTTGGGGAGGAATCAGAACATAAAACATAGAACATAAAAAAGTACAGCACAGGAACAGGCCCTTTGGCCGATAATGTCTGTGCCAAACATGATGCCAAGATAAACTATTCTCATCTGCTGCTACATGATCCATATCCTTCTATTCCCTACGTGTCCATATGCCTATAAAAAGCCTCTTAAAAGCCACTATCATATTTGCCTCCACCACCATTCATAGCAGCTGTTCCAGGCACCCCCAACCTTTAAACTTTGCCCCTTCACCTGACAGCTATGCCCTCTTGTTGTTGATTTTTCCACCCTGGGAAAAAGATTCTGACTGTCTACCGTATCTATGCCTCTAATAGTTTTATATACTTCCATCAGGTCTCCCGTCTCCCTCTGGTGTTGTGGAGAAAATAACCCGAGTGTGTCCGATCTACGCAACAGTTTCTTAAATTTGTTCTTCACGACTCCTTAATACCTGCTGAACATTTGCTTGTAATAAATCTCCGAGTCTCTCCACAAGCTTTGTGAAAGTTGGCCGCTGTTTGGGATCACTGTGCCAGCAGTCGAGCAATGTTTGGTAGCTGGAACAGACCCAACAAATATTTAGCTTCATTATGTTTATTTTTAACATTTAATGGCAATGTAAAATTAGCTGTAAACAACGTCTATAAACATCACACCAAAATCAATTTAGTTTTACACAAGCAATCCCTTTCCGATATCCCAGAAATGGAGTTTCATGGCAAATTGGTTGTAGTCTTAATTGAGATTCTCAATGATAGTTGGAAAAAATAGGGCATACCCCTATCAAACAAGGCAACAATAGTCACCCAGATTGCGTTGCTATATTTGGTGCGAAATTCAAATAAACATAGCTACTCTGACCCTCAACTTTCTTATCCACCTCTGATTCATATCCTTTAGTTTTCCTGACCAACAAAAATCCATGCTCCATTGATTATTTTAAAACATCTGCAATTTTACTACATCTGTGGAATAAGCTCTCCTTCACATCTCAGCTGAACGGCTCTAATTTTACGTGTAGGAAAGAACACGAAGGTAGACACAAAATGCTGGAGTAACAGCGGGACAGGCAGCATCTCTGAAGAGAAGGAACGGGTGACATTTCGGGTCGAGATCCTTCTTCAGGCTTCAGGCTCTAATTTTATCATGTGTTCTTCCTCTGGACTCCCCCATTGAAGGGAACAGAAGAGTGGACTTATTAACAAATAACACAGCACACACGAGATACTTGGACAACAATTTTAAATATGAGACCAGCAAGGAAAATGTTGCATGGGTCAAGTCTGGAGCAGATGTTTTTCCTGGCCACTTAGGAGAGAAAATTAAAGTTGAAGACTGCAAATACTGCAGAAGGGGATTGAAAATGTGACAGGTTGGCCTTAAATTCAATTTTAATGACCCTTCAGCAAAACACAAAGTGCTGGAAGAACTTAGACGGTCAGGCAGCATCTGTAGAGGGAATGAACGGACAACGTTTTGAGTCGGGACCCTACTTCAAACTCCAGACGTAATGCCCCTTGTCTGATTTTCATCAAGCAGGCAGGAATACACTATCCTGCCCCACTTTTTCCTTTCCCCTCCCCCTCCCACTTCCCTTCTACATATTCCTTCCTCTGGCTTCATAATTCACTCTTCATCTCTCCTCATATCACAGCCTTTAGTCTTCTTCTGATGTATTGTCTTTCTGCTGACTGGTTAGCATGCAACTAAAGCTTTTCACTGTACCCCAGTACCTCAATAAACTAAACTAAACTAACTAAACTAAGTAGATTTCTTTTTTTTGCTCACCCATCTGTATATCAAACTACCTCCTCATCTGTATCTACCTATTACTTGCCTGACTTTGTCCCACCCCCACGTCTCTTCCAGCTTTCTCTCCCCTATTACAATCAGTCTGAAGAAGGGTTGTGACCAACAACATCAGCTGTCCATGTTCTCCAGATAAGCTGGCTGACCTGCTGAGTTACTCTGGGTTATATTTTATGACTTCCAGCATGACAGAAGGCAAACTACCTGGGTCTTGACTTTTTAAAACTAGCAATTGCTTTGTTCCTGTCAGCCAGCTTACATTTCTGGAGTTGAATAGTCGGGAGCTCGCATCCTTGTGCCCTCTTTTAATCTTCGGCAAAATTCCTCATCGATCTGGACTCCTGGGTATGGCGATGCACCTGGATGAAACATGCAAGTAAGACTGTGTTTTAAGAGTAAATCATAAGGACACCAAACCTATATTGAATAAGATCGGTCCAGAACAAGATAATATTAGTGCCAGATTTGACAAAGCTCAGAAAGTAAGTTTGGCAAATTGGTGGGTGAGGAGGCAGAAATATCAATTAAAATAAAATCATTGTCACCCCTCAAGTAAATTCTAGTTAGAGCAATCACTGCTGTGAAACTGATGATTCCACAAAAGCAAATTTCACAAAATAATATTTGAAACATGAATGATCCTGTACTGTATCATTGATTCTGGTTTATAAAAGCCAGAGAAGCTGACCAGAAGCTTAAGAGGTCAAAGGTCAAAGGTCAAAAACTTTATTTGCCATTTGTGCTTACACACATAGGAACTCTTGTGGGGTTGTTCAGAGAGTCAAGTCAAATCAAATTAAAAAGACACACAGAAAGACACATAATCTATAAAAACATATACTTCTCTAGAAATAAAAAAGAAAGTGCCTAAAACCCTATATAAAGGGGAAAGTGAGAGCATTGTAAATTGCACAAACCCTATATAAAAGTGTCGATTGCATTGTAAATTGCACAGGCCCAGGAGACAATATAATATGATACGCTATGAGGCAGGTCAGGACATCAGTTCATTTTGTTTTGGCCAAGAGTCTCACTGCGGCAGGGAAGAAGCTCTTAAAAAAGCGTGTTCTGTTTGTGGCGATGCTGTCCGCTCGTCTGTGCCTGAGGTTGTATGTGCAAGAAAGGGGAATCTCTGATAAGAAAATAGAACCATACAGTCGTGCAGGTTGGAAACAGACCATTCGGCCCTCCCAGTCTATGCCAACCACCGATCACCCATTCACACTGACCCTACATTAATCCCATTTTATTTTGCCTATTTCCCATTAATTTCTCCCAGATTCTGACACTCATCTATATACTCGGGCAGTTCACGGTGACCGTTAAACTACCAACCTACTCATCTTTGGGAGAAGGGAGAAAACTGGAGCACTTGGGGTACGTGAATGCGACAGGAACTTGTCACATGTTAAGCTACAACCATATGCAATGCACAGAAGTGTGTAGTTCTTAATCATTTACTTTTAACCAGGATATCCAGAGATTTGTGCCCTCATATCTCAAAACACCTTCTCTTCAATCTCTGCAATGCAACAAGTGAGATAATTTGTCTGGCTGATAATTTCTGGTGCTGAGAATTGTGTACAGAGGACTGTTGGTAGAATGAACCATCATTACACTCTAAAAAAACAAATATTGTTGGGCAACTCACTTTTAGTTTAGAGATACAGCACGGAAACAGGCCTTTCGGCCCACCAAGTCCGCACCGCCCAGCGATCTCCGCACATAAACACTATGCTACACACACTAGGGACAAATTTTTACACTTTAACCATGCCAATTAACCTACAAACCTGTATGGTCTTTGGAGTGTGTGAGGAAACCGAGATCTCAGAGGAATCCCACTTGGTCATGGGGAGAACCTACAAACTCCGTACAGCAGACCCTGAGGTCGGGATCAAACCCGGATTTCTGGCGCTGCAAGCACTGTAAGGCAGCAACCCCACCGCTGTGCCACAGTGCTGTACCTGAACTAGTGTCTGACAATCTGAAGATGTGCGTGCAGATATTTGAACTAGTTCAAAATGATTAATGGACAATGAAATAGAGGAGGATGAGGCAGGTGAAGGCTGTTAAGAATCCTATTGGAAAGACTGAGTCAACCAGGCTTTGAGAACGGGAGAGGTTTTGAGACAGGCAACATTTCAGGTTGGGACCCTTCTTCAGACTATATAGCTCTGCTAATCAAATAGCTAATTATAGTTGGTCTTGGGACACACAGACGTGGGGAACTATCAGAGTCCAATAGAGATCTTATCTATTATATATTAATATTATTTATTATCTATCTTGCTGTTAATTATTCCATAAACGCCTGAAGACTCTTCTCCTTCGTTGACTTGCGGTGATCGTCCATGGTCTTGTCAAACAACCAGTTGAAGTAATAGGACTGGATTATATCTGCTGCATTCCCCATTTATTACAGAGAACAACAGGGGATCAAGCAGCCTATAACCCACCAGTAGTCAGAAGCTATCCTATCTATAAGCCAGACATCAATTTTAGCAAATACCAAGCAAATGCAAGAAGGTGGCTGCATAAAAATTAGATACATTGGAAGCATGCTGAGCCATTTTGAACAGTCTATCAAGATTAATAAATTACGGCATATTAGAATTTTACTTAGTAACAAGCATGCTGCAGTTACATTCAATTTCATTTAGATAATGTGTTATTTATAGATGACTCTCATGATGACTCATGTTTCATATTCATAATGGGTTCAATATGGGGCCTTGAACATTTTTGTATGTCTTACGATGTCAACTGCACCACCCTCAGTTTTATAGTTTTATAACTATTTTACAACAGTCGGGCAGCAGTAGAGATGCTGCCTCACAGCATTAGAGACGTGGGTGCAATGCTGACCTTAGATCATCTCTGGTTGCCCATTCTTCCTGTAACCTTGTGGGTTTCCTGTGAGTGCTCAATTTCTTCCCACATCCCAAAGATGTGCAGGTTGGTAGGTTAATTTGTCCCAAGTGTGTATGAGAGTGGTAGAATCTGGGGGATAGTTAATGAAAATGTGTGGAGAATAAAATAATGGGATTCATGTTGGAATAGTGGGTTGATAGTCGGCACAGAATTGGGAGCTGAAGGGCCTGCTCCATGTCGTATCTTCCTATGGCTCAATGAATATCCCAATTGCAAGCTGGTAGGGATGCATAGAATTAAACTAATATCGCACAAGAGAAAGTTGATTTCATAGGGATCAGTTCACAGCTGACCACAATGTTTAGGCTAACGTAATAGATATATCACTGGGGTGAAGTTGGGTTTAGGTCCTTTAACCTACGTGCCGTTACGATCATACTGTCAATTTTGACTAATTCTATATAGCAGAACTGAGGAAGCTCAGAGAGATCAGACCATTGTGGGGCTGGAGGAGGTTACAGAGATTCGTAAGGATGTGGTTAGGGTAAAAGGAAGCGTC
This sequence comes from Amblyraja radiata, assembly GCF_010909765.2. Lineage (NCBI taxonomy): Eukaryota > Metazoa > Chordata > Chondrichthyes > Rajiformes > Rajidae > Amblyraja > Amblyraja radiata. The sequence continues at coordinate 52,549,711 of NC_045961.1, forward strand.
AAAGGTCAAGCACGGCCAGTCTGTTAGTCAATACAATTCAACTAGCGCAGGGGTGTGTGTCATTGCCGAGTCATACTAAACAGAAAATACTTTGGAGATACTGAAAAACTTATTTTTATCAGCAATGTTGGGCAGTTTATTGTGAGTCAAACAACTGCGAATCAAAATAAAATATTTCATATTCCAAACCACATGTCTATGTAAATATAAATATATAGACAGCTTTGCACTAAAATACTGTACTCTTTATCCTTCATCTGTGCACAGTAGACGACTTGATTGCAATAATGCATAGTCTTTCCTTGACTGAATATCATGCACACTAAAGCTTTTCACTATATTTTGGTACGTGGCAATAATACACTAAACTAAATAATCTGCACGTATTTGCATGCCAATCAATGTGCGCCAGTAAAGCATCCTGCACCTCAATACAATACATAAATGTAGATACTGCGACGTACCTAAGGAAAATATTTCCCACAGTAAAACTCCGTAAGACCAGACATCACTTCGAGTGTTGTAAACTTTGTCAAATATAGATTCGGGGGCCATCCATTTGAGAGGGAGCCTTGTCTGCAAACATTGATGAACAAAGTTATTGACATAAACCAGACACAAAATGCTGGAGTAACACTGCGGTTCAGGCAGCATCTCTGGAGAATAAGTGACATTTCGGGTCGAGACCCTTCTTCAGACTGAGTCAGGGGAAAGGGGAACGAGAGATATAGATGGTACTTAGGACAAATGAATGGAAGATATGCAAAAAACAACGATAACCAAGGAAATGTAGATCGCACAATGGTCCATTGTTGGCTGTGGGAAAGTTAATAACGAGTTACTCAGACAGTGGAAATCCACAGGACGACAGTAAAACTAGTACGACGATTAGGGTGGGGGAGGGACGGAGAGAGAGGGGTGAAAGGGTTACTTGAATTTAGAGACATAAATATTCATACTGAAGATAGACACAAAAAGCTGGAGTAACTCAGCCGGACAGGCAGCATCTCTGGAGTGAAGGAATAGGAGATTTGGGTCGAGACCCATCTTCAGATTCATACTGTCATACTGCTGGGTTGTAAAATGCCTCAGCAAAATATGAGGTGCTGTTCCTCCAATTTACATTTGGCCTCATTGTAAGAATGGAGGACATGACCAACTCCTAATGCCAGGTAACTTTCCATTTTTTACATATCAATTTATTCATGTATTTTCAAGTAAATTAACTTACATCTCCCTTTCGTACATAATCAGGATCTTTATAAATATCTCGTGCAAGTCCAAAGTCACAGATCTTCACTACATTGTTCTCAGATAAAAGGATATTTCTTGCTGCCAGGTCTCGATGAATGCACTGCAATAAAAGAGTTACATTCTTGAAACTCATTTCCTCAATCATTGCCATGAGTTTCCTGATATCATTATTTACAATGAAACTTTTTCAGTGAAACCTCTTTGCCTAATGATACTAAAAATGATCATTTTTCCTGGGGATCTAGACAGAAGCAAGTAGGAAGTAAGTAAGTCTGCTTGAGTTCCTCAGAACATACGTAACAAATGCATTTGTTTTCTGAAATCGCGATTTGAAAGTACAGTAAAAATGTAATAATCTTTCATTCCAATCCTAGATGGGAGGAAGAGGAGGGCTACACAAATCCAGCCTCATACTGTGCTTCCAGATATGCCTCAGCATTGCTTATGTGAACATTTTAACTTGGCAACACATAACAGGCAAGAAAAAAATTGTCTTTGACTTTTCAGTGACAGTTTCACAGCGCAACAGGGCAAAGAACAGGATCTGCCACAAGTTGTGTAAAGCAATGGACAGAGGAAGATGGACCAAACAGTGAATGGAAGTGACACACACTCCATTGACTTTTGTCTTCCTGCATCAACTGTACCCTTAAAATAGGAATGGTCAAAGTAATACTAGATTTGTTCCAAGCTCCTGTGTGTTTGGAAGATTGAATGGCGGTGCTGGCTCGAAGGGCCGAATGGCCTACACCTGCACCTATTGTCTATTATGAAGTCTTAGCGTCATACAACATGGAAACAGATCCATTGGTCCAACTCCTCCTTACCGACCAAGGCGCTCCATCTAAGCTGGACCCATTTGCCAGTGTTTGGTCTATATCCCTTCAAATCTTTCCTATCCATGTACCTGTCCAAGTGTCATTTAATTATTTTATGTCATCTTTAACAACTCTTGATTTTCAAAGAAGATGGTTACCAATGCTGGCAATACCAGACTTCTTATGCTTTAACTGGAATTTCTATTCAACTCTCTCTTTCCAGTGGATCACGTGCAGATAGATGAGACTAGTTCATCTTGTCATCATGTTCGGCATGGATGTTGTGGGCTGAAGGGCCTGTTCCTGTGCTGTACTTTGTTCTATGTTCAGTATCTTCTATTTTAACTATGATTCAGTTGAAAAAATGTTGATTAAATTGTGCGATTTTTACAAAGCAATTTGAAAGAATTAATATCAATTGACCGTTGCTAATGTTGGTATTCATAAGCATGGGGTCTGGAAACATTGTACCATTAGATGAATGGGCTGTAGATCATCCAATCCCTTATATCTGCTCTGCTATACAATAAGTTCGCGACTGCTTCTCCACTTCAACTCTTTTAAAGGCATCCTTGGATTCCTTGTCACCAAAATCCACAAACCTCTATCTTAGACATATGTGTAGCATTCATAACATACATTCATGTCACATTCAGTAGTGTTCGCAACTATCTTTAAATCAAGCACCCTTGCCACTCTTGTTGTCCCCTAGGATAATATCCCTTCCCTTGTTTGAGGGCTGCCCACTGGATTCTGGCCTTCAATATCCAGCAGCGGAAAGACACTAGACTGTGCTTCTGACCCGCTGAGTTACTGCATAATTTTGAACCAATTAATTATGTGTCATGCATATTTTGCTGAAGAAATGCCTGAGCTTTCAGCATTTTATTCGACTTTTTAATCATGATGTGAGAAATGGATTTACTCAATGTGGTGCACTTGAATGGCTAGCACTAAAAGTGTTGAAATTTGACTCATCATCTGTCTCTGCACTATACATGCGGTGTAGTGTTCGTAAAGTTTGCCAAAAATGAATTGAATGCAGTTCATTATGACCTAAGGTCACAACTACTGCATCATTGCTGGGCTAACTGCTTCTTCTTCTTCTTGCGTATGGCGTGCACAGCCTAAAGGTGTAGGACAAATTGTTCTATTTGATCTTATTTGATTGTGCACGCCGGGTTGATTGCATTCGTCGAAACAGGGCGGACCACGTGAAGGTTGCAATCTCCCAACCCGGCTAACTGCTGGGAAGCAAGTTAGCACTAAAACATTTTTCCCGAGGCAACCACAGCACAACAGCTGAAACAAAAGCCATGAAGCCAAGTGTGGAGGTAGGGAGGAGGTCATGATGTTCTCCAGTCTGCTCTTGGCCCACATTACGTTTCCGCCAAAGCGGCCTGACCAAGACCTGTGCAATGAGTTGTCCCACAAGAGGTCTAAGTGAAGGCTGGTCAATGGCCGATGCACGCAAGTCATGCTATTGTTTAAAAAATATGATGTGACATATTAGAAAGTGAGGCTGGGAGATGCTCTGGTGGTATGGCAGTGTCAATTCTAGAACTGAGTTCCCCAGCCTGCAGTTTCTGCCCCCATTGATTTTAGTGGGTAAATAATGAATATTGTAGGTTTTCCCCAAATCCCCAATTTATAGAACATAGAACAGTATAGCACAAGAATAGGCCCTTCAGCCCACAGTGTCTGTGCTGATGCCAAGCCCAACTCTATCTGGCTGCGCATAACCCATATCTCTCCATTCCCAGCATATCCAATTTCTTGGACGAAATGTGCACTGCGTCAATTAGAGTCGTAGAGTCATACAGTGTGGAAACAGGCCCTTCTAACAATCCCAACTTGCCTACCCCAACTACTCTAGTCCCACCAGCCTGCATTTGGTATATCCCTCTGAACCTGTCCTTTCCACGTACTTGTTCAAATGTTTTTGGGGGCAAGAAAATATAAGCCATGCAGATATAAATCATAGCTAATTTCCTCCCGCTTATTAATTGACACGGAAATTTAAGCTGGTACAATATATCGTGTGGAAACTTTGTTTTTGTGCAAATGTGTATAATTTCTCTGTATTATTTTATTTGCCTATGATGAAGGGTTGGCTTCAGCATTTAATTTTTCTATCTGAAATTAAAATACCTAGATTTTACAAATGTTATTTAATGAGTAATTATTATTCCAAGAAACTAATTAAATAAATGAGTTCAACACCTTTCCCACCATTCTAAAGTCCATAGTAAAACTGCAACTAGTATCATACTGATTTGCACTGATATTATTGCAGGTGAAAATAAATGTGCATCAAATTGTAGCAAAACAAATGATAAGTTGTGAGCTTGTTATTTGTTACAAAAGTCTAATTAATATGAAATATTGATCAATCTTCCACCCTAATGTTTTGCTCTTTTTGATTAGACATTATCTTAATGTAACAGTTGGAATGCCAATCTACCAATCTACCAATAGCCAATCTACAGGTGATATTTAATTATTCCTGATATCAATTACCCCGAGGTTCAGTATCTTTATTCAGATTGTACTCAAACCTTTCTTGATGCTAAGAATTCCATGCCTCGAGCCACTTGAAAGCTGTAACTGATCAGATCCTCCATGGTCATTGTTTGCTTGAACAAGTCATCAGCATCTATCAATTATTCAAAAAGAAGGGAGTGAATAGTTAATTCTGGATTGCTACAGCAGGTATTACTTCAATATTAAACATAGAGCAGAACAGTACAGCACAAGAACAGGCCCTTCGGCCCACAATGTCTGTGCCGAACATGACACCAAGACCATCACTTATGCCTGCACATAATTATATCCCTCCATTCCCTGCATATCCATGTGCCCATCCTAATGTCTCTCAAATGTCGCAAACGTATCTGCCTCCACCATCACCCTGGCAGTGTGTTCCAGGCCTTCACGTAAAAGAAAATTCTTGTACACCTCCTCAAACATTGCCCCTCGAAAGACCCTACTGTATGGGGAATGATAAGATACAATCCTTTAATGTTGATTAAAATGTTTTCTATATTTTCAATCCTGGTGCAACTTGGAAATTTCAATGGCACTCACCAGAAGTCCCATGCAAACAGCTCATGCAAGATTCAATGAAGAAAGTCTCTGGAGTTGATTTACCCTGAATTTTATGATAACTCTAAACTGTATTAGAGTCATGAGTCATACTGCAAGAGAACAAGCCCTTCGGCCCAACTCATCCATGTTGACCAAAATGGCTTATCCAAGCTTGCTCCAATTGCCTGCGGTGGTATTCACTCAAGGTCATAAGGTCATAAGGAATAGGAGTAGAATTAGGCCATTCAGCCCATCAGGTCTACTCCGCCATTCAATCATGGCTGATCTATATCTCCCTTCTAACCCCATTCTCCTGTTCTCCCCAGAACCTCTGACACGTACTAATCACAAATCTATGTATCTCTGCCTTAAAAATATCCACTGACTTGGCCTCTACAGCATTATGTGACAAAGAATTCCACAGATTCACCACCCTCTGACTGAAGACATTTCTCCTCATCTCCTTCCTAAAAGAACATCCTTTAATTCTGAGGATATGACCTCTAGTCCTAAACTCTCCCACTAATGGAAACATCTTCTCCAAATCCAGTCTATCCAAGCCTTTCACTATTCTGTATGTTTCAATGAGATCCCCCTCATTCTTCTAAACTCCAGCGAGTACAGGCCCAGTGCTGACGAACGCTCATCATAGGTTAACCTACCCATTCCTGGGATCATTCTTGTAAACTTCCTCTGGACCCTCTCCAGAGCCAGCACATCCCTCCCAAAATGCCCAAAATTGCTCACAGTATTCCAAAATGTAGCCTTACCAGCGCCTTATAGAGCCTCAACATTACATCCCTGTTTTTGTATACAACCCTCTTGAAGTAAATGGTAGCATTGAGTTTGCATTCTTTACTACCAATTCGACTTGCAGATTAACTTTTGGGAATCCTGCACCAGCACTTCCAAGTCCCTTTGCACCTCTGATTTCTGGATTCTCACCCCATTTAGAACATAGTCTACGCCTTTATTCCTACTACCAAAATGTATGACTCCACACTTTGCTACACTATATTTCAACTGCCACTTCTCTACCCACTCTCCCTCCCAAGGTATGGGAGAAACAGATGTCTGAGACACAAATGGAAAATTAAAAGTTCTCCAGTATGTGACTGGTTACATGGAGCAGATCTTGTAAGATATAACAAAGCATTGCCGAATCCGCAAATATGAAGGGCATGTTCTGGTGCTGTACTGTTTCAAGGAAAGATCAGAATGGGCCGACATAGTAGCGCAGCGGTAGAGTGTTGTCTTAAGCGCCAGAGACCCAGGTTCGATTCTGCCTATGGGTGCTGACTGTACGTAGTATGTACGTTCTCTCTGTGACCGCATGGATTTTCTCTGGGTGTTCCGGTTTCCTCCCACATTCCAAAGACCTACAGGTTTGTAGGTAAAATTTTGTCCCTAGTGTGTAGGATAGTTCTAATGTATGGGGATCGCTGGATGGCATGGACTTGGTGGACTTTAGGGCCTGTTTCTGTGCTGTATTTCTAAACTAAGCTAAACTAAAGAATGATTCTCTGTTAAGTGCAATACAATGAACCACCTTAATATAAACTGATATTTACAACTCTACTACTCCATCAGTTAACTACAGAGGTCTCTACACAATTAGATTATCTTTTGATAGGAAATCTTCACCAATTCCATCATTACATCTATCCTTTGAATCATGGACCAAGATTGATGTCAATTCCCCAAAAAGTGCTTAGACAAAGGACAATATTTGGAATATTACATTTTACACTTTCACTTTGGATGCTACCTGACCTGCTGGGTCTTCTTTTTGCTACAGACAACAGATGTTATCAGTATTTTAACTTTTTATCTATAATGATGTTCTTTTGATTAATTTAATGGGAACCCTGGGATCAGCAATGCCACAATCACCTCAAGCACACTTTTGTGGCATCCTCGTAAAGTAACTCAATATAATAAGCAATTACATTCTTCCTCGCCATTCATAACAATTCACAATTGGCACTGTGTTTCTTATGATAGGCTCCCACATTACTGGAGATCATTAATCTTTCCTTTTTCCATAAAATATCTTTCCAGTAATTCTCCTACAATCTGCAACACTGCTGATACACCTCTGCCATGACCAATACGTACATCAATTTCCAATTTTTTCCCCATTTAAGTTGGGCAAACAGCTTGTCATCAACAAGCAAAACTATATATCAGGAAATTCTTTTAATTAAAAACATTGCACAAAAATGCAATAGTAAGATATGTATAATATAAACTATTGGAATTAATGTAGCTACAAAGGGTAAAATTCACTATATTCCAATGTCCTAGGTTCCAACAGAGTTCATTTGTACTAGTGCCAACTATATCCAAATTTGATCACAACAATCCAAATGTTCTTCTCTGTTCCCGGACACAAGTCATGGAACTGATGTGATGATGTTGTTTGTTCTTTGTTACCTTACCGAAGTGATAATTTGTCTGTAAAAGACCTGGGAGGTTAGTAATCTAAAATAAAAACAAAATGTGCTGGAAGTATTATGGAGATCGGGCAACATCTGTGGAGAAAGAAGAGTAACCAAATATCTCAGACTGTCTTAGATCAGAAAAGTAAAGATGCCAGCAATGAACACGAACAGAGATGAGGTAGAGCAGGGGGAGGCCTTAAGGGCCTGTCACGCTTAGGCAATTTTTCGGTGACTACAGGCGACTAGGCTGTTTGCACCTGGTCGCGGGGTGATGCCTATATGGTCGTGAGTAGTCTCCTCAAGTCGCCTAAAGAGTCGAAAAATTCTTCTGGTCGCCGCTGGATTTTGAAATGTTCAAAACTTTTCGGCGACTGTGGGCTTGACGTAGCTTGTCTTCTCCTGCCGTAGGTGCTGTCATAGGTTGTCACACGGATGACGCAGGTTGTCGCCAGGTGACGTTGGTTGTCGCCGGATGCTGACTTCGGTGAATTCCATTGGCGACTACCTACGTCAACCTACGACAGGTACCGGCGACTGAATTGTCTTCAGTTCTCGCCGACAGGTTCGTTGCTTGTCGTAGCTTGTCGCAGGTGGACGCAGGTTGACTTTGGTTGTCGTAGGTTGTCGGCTGTGTGATTGTAGGTTGTCATAGGTGTGGTCGTAGGTGGACATCCTAAGTCGCGACCGATTGGGTCGCTGGTTGTCGGTAGCTTGCCGTAGCTTGACATCGACTAGGTGGTAGGTTGTCATGGGGTGGGGGGGGGGGGTCCAGTCGAGCCTTTTTCAGCAACCTGCTACGACTGTGACAGTCGCCGGCAGTCGCCGAATAAATCGCGTAAGTGGGACAGGCCTTTTAGAATCCATTTCTGAATATTCTCAGGATTTTCTCAGGCATAGATAACGTAGACAATCATAACGTTTTGCCCAGAGCGGAAATATCAAAGACTAAAGGACATAACTTTAAAGTGAAAAGGCAAAGTTTAAAAGAGATGTGCAGGACAAGTTTTTAACAGTGGGTACTTGGAACGCTCTGCCAGGGGTGGTGGTGCAGGCACATACGATGGTAGCGTTTAAGTGGCTTTTGGATAGGAACATGGATATGCTGGGAATGGAGGGATGTGGATCATGTGCAGGCAGATGAGATTAGTTTAGCTTGGCATCATGTTCAGCACAGACATTATGGCCCACGGGGCCTGTTCCTGTGCTGCACTGTTCTATGTTTTGCATTCAATGTTCTATGTCTTGCTGTTGTCTCTGTGGGATAGGATGGCTAAATTACCGCTCACTTGGTTAATCAGTGATCAAAGCATGGCAAAGCTACAGCTACTACTGATATCTGCCTTTTTATTCCTGCCATGTTTGCTAATACTCAGCTACACCCTTTCACCTCCCAGAGATTAGTGGCAAAATAACTAGGTGAGGTTTCCTCTCTACAGATCTGGAAAACTACAGATGTGCTGATAAGAAAAACATTTTTTTTTACACATAGTACATCGTGTATTTTTATTATTTTTCAAACTTGAAAGGTGTGTCTCCTCCTATTAAGAATATCCCACGGATGTTTATTAGAGAGATAATCAGCAAGGACATCAAAGATACTCAGTCTGATGTAAAAATAACTTTGAAGGCTGTAAATCAGGAAGAAATCAGGAAGGAATCAGTTCTTACCCTCCTCTTCCTCTTCAACATCACTTAGAGTTTTATCTTCATCAAATCCAGAGCTGGTGGAACTCTCAGAACTCGTAACACTAGCCAGCCGTCTCTTTTTCCCCTCCATAGGGATCTTTTCTTGAATGTGATCTGCTTGTAATGCAGTTTCCTAGAAATGGATAGAAAGCAGGGCAAAAGTGTTGTCTTGGATATTTCATTGATCTTGGTTGATGCATTAAAAACTTGATATGATAGCAGAGTTACAGGTTATTCCACTTAAAATGTACTGTTCCATTGTTAAACCTAACTCACAGCTTTCTACTACATTATGTTTACTAAATAGAAATTATTTGCAGATTTTCTTTCTCTGTCCTCTCCACCGCACCATCAACTCCACCCCTCTATCACTCACCCATTCACTACGGCGAGTCACATCCCAGCCATGGCAACCATTAAATAAGAGACTAACTCCATCATAAATACCATTGTTTAACAAGAATAAAAGGAAATCGATTGTTTGTTACAAATTTGTTCAATAAAATCATCATTAGTGAATAGGCTTTTAATAGGTGCGATGTTCAGAATTTTCCCGATGTGTGTGAGAATATTGTCCATCAGTTACATTCAATAGAACGGAAGGTTAATAATTCAGTAAGATATTTTGAAATAGATAGTTACGTACATTCACCTTGTGCAACACAAATTTATGCCTCTTGGTCTGAAGATAGTTGGAGAGATTGCCGTATTTACAGTATTCAACAATCACCATCAAAGGATCTGCGTCAAGAAAAATAGGGCACAGTATAGATTTGTTTAATTAAATTGATACTCTAGGATTAGACATGAAGCAATTATCCAAATTTGTATTTGAATCAAGAACCTTGCCCTTTGTTTCTGCACATCAGGAAATCAATACAAATGATTTTGTCGAATGCACAAACTGGTTCTGTAAGTGGTACTCAGGATGCATTTAAAATTAATCTATGTTTTAAGATCAAAACATTTTTTCTTTGTAATAACGTATTTTTGAAACTTTAAAATTCATAAGGTGTTTTGATGATGACATTCGCATTAATTAATGTTTTTGAAACATGGCACTGATATATAACACTTCCATTCTTCACTCAGCTCTCAATGTCATCAGTTGCACACCTCTTGTAGGAAATCTTCAGGCGATTCTAAGCTCCAGGAGCCAGTTGCAGTATTACAGTATATATACTGCACGGTTCAAAATGTCCAACTGAGGCATCAATCATTTGCTTTTGGAGTTGTGGTGCACAGTTTTGTTTCTGCGGGGAGATTCAGATTAACAATCTACAAGCCATCCAGACACTCTGGGCACCATGGTATAGGAAAGATGTCAAGATGGAAAGGGTGCAGAAAAGATTATCGAGGATAGTGCTAGGAAACAGGCTTGAGCTACAGGGAGAGGTTGAGCAGGCTAGGGCTCTATTCCTTGGAGCGTAGGAGGATGAGGGGTGAGGGGAATCATGAAAGGAATAGATCGAGTAGACGCACAGATTCTCTTGCGCAGGAGTAGGGGAATCGAGAACCAGAGGACATAGGTTCAAGGTAGGGGGGGGGAAGATTTAATAGGAACATAAGGGGTAACTTTTTCCACACAAAGGGTGGAGGGTTTATAGAACAAGTTGCCAGAGGAGGTAGTTGTGGCAGGTACTATCACAACGTTTAAGAAACATTTAGGCAGGATAGGACAGGTTTAGAGGGATACAAGCCAAACGCAGGCAGGTGGGACATTTACTTCTATTTTCAAAGACATTTTATTTTTAGCAGCCATTAATTTGTTTTGAGTGCTTATGAATGTCGGAGACAAGCAAATCTTTTGAGAATTTTGACAGCTAAGGCCATGGATTATCGATACATCAGGGCTTTCTGGAAGCAGGTCGTTATTTTTTTCAGGACAACTATGTATTGTATAGGGTCTGGCTGATCAGAAGTGGGCTTGAGGGAACAAGGTTGCTGCTGGTACAGTGGTAAGCACAGGCATATTCTTATTAAATAACATTGGACTTGTAATTGAACACTGTCCATGCCTCTGTTGGTATCTACCCATTGGAAATCATTGCAGCATCTACCAACAATAATCCTGTTCATGGTTTCCATGGACACTCTTTCATTTCCTTATTCCCATCTGTCTGAACTCATACTTCTACTAGAAAGAATGTTTCAAGTCAATGACCTGATAGCAATTGTTCTGATGATAGGTCATCACCTTAAATCTTTTCATTAAATGTAATTAACTCTTCTCTTTCTACTGACAATCCCTAGATGTAGATTATGTGCAGACAGATAATAGTTGGTTTGGCATCATGTTTAGCACAGGCTTTGTGGGCCAAATTGCCTGTTCTTGTGCTGTACTGTTTTACATTCTATGTTCTGAGTATCTCCAGTATTTTCTGTTTTAATTTCAGATTTTTAGCATATGCAGTTTGTTTTGCTTTTTGTGATCTTCTAGTTTAGAGATACAGCGCAGAAACAGGCCCTTCGGCCCACCGAGTCCGCATTGGCCAGCGATCTCCATACACTAGCACAATCCTACACACAATAGGGACAATTTTTACAAATTTACCAAGCCAATTAATCTACAAAACTGTATGCCTTTGGAATGTGGGAGAGAACCAGAGCATCCAGAGAAAACAGACTCAAGTCACGGGGAGAACGTACAAACTGTGTATGGATAGCACCCACATTCAGTATCGAACCCGGACCTCTGGCTCTATAAGGCAGCAACTCTACTGCTGCACCACCATGGCACCCCTACAATCACATTATTCTACAATCACATTGTTATTATTTTTTAATAAAAAATAACCCAACATTTCAGTCAAACATTGACGAACATTTTGTTCTATTCTATTAAGTTCTATTACACTGTTAAGGCAGTCGTAATGTTACAAACCTCCATGTCTGGTGCATGCTCCCAGCAAATTCACAACATTTAGATGGTTTCCGATATGAATCAGGATCTTTAGTTCTGACATTAAAGCTTTATGTTCACTGGCTGTGGCATCCTCTTCAAAGAAAATATCATTAAACAATTTAGAGTTAGAAGTACAACATGTTCAATATCTATTCATGTACAAACAAATGTTGTACACCAATGTTGTACACAAACAAATTAAGTACAAATACAAATCATGCACATAAGGATTTAGAATAATTCAATAATTTTTAGATCTCTTAATGATAGAACAAGCATTTATTATTTTACAGACTCATTTCATAATGTTCATAAATCATAGGAGCAGAAGTAGGCAATTCGGCCCATTGCGTCTACTCTGTCATTCAGTCGTGGTTAATCTATCATTCCCTCTCAACCCCATTCGTCTGCTTTCTCCCCATAACCCTTGACACCCTTACCAATTAATTATATCTGTCAATCTCGTGCCTTAAAAATACGCAATGACTTGGCCTCCACAGTCGCCTGTGGCAATAAATGCCACAGTCGTCAACCTCTGACTAAAGAAATTCCTCCTTACCTCCTTTCTAAAGATATGTCTTTTTATTTTGAGGCTATGCCTTCTGGTCCTAGACTCACCCACTAGTGGAAACACCCTCTCCACATCCACTCATTCCAGACCTTTCACTATACGGTATTATATTCTTATCAAGCATTTATTTTAAATCAAGTGCCACCACCAGGACAGCAGACGTTTATGGCCAAATTAACATTCTAACATTTTTTTAAATTTTGAACTTAAGGGGAACAAGATATTGCCTAAAACGAGACAACTCTTGTGTATGGTCTACTATCTAACACTCTCGTACTTAGTATAATTGTGCTATGTGTAGTAGGATTGTCACTGAACTGTATGCAAAAAATAATTTCACTGTACTTTGGTACAAGTGACAAAAAAGCATATTGAACCATTGAACCAGGTTTTAAGCTGAAGTAACCATTATGATAGTTTTGAAACATCAAAGTCAAAGTACCTTTCAGCATTTTAATGGCAACGGTTTTACATGTGGCTGATTTATTGATGCCAAAAGCAGAAGCTTCCACCACCTTCCCAAAAGCCCCGTGGCCAAGAGCTTTACCTAGGATTGAGATAAGCATGGAAATTCATGAGATAGGTATTTACATTCTCTCAACCATCCTCAGATATGCTATGGGGCATTGCAATACACACAAGCTTATTACTTTTTATCCATTACCATGCAGTGTTGTTGCAAAGTGTAAATGTCATATGTGTATCATTGTTTTCATGTGATCACTGTATGCACCTTGAATCACTCTACAAACACCAATGGAATTTAAAAATCAATGGTAAAAATCAGAGGATCTAAGGGGGTAGAGGAACTGAAAGAAATTTTCATTAGGCGAGAAATAGTATTGGGTAGGCTAATGGGACTGAAGCATGATAAATCCCCTGGGCCTGATGGTCTACGTCCCGGTGTCCTCAGGGAGGTGGCTCTAGAAATAGTGAACGCATTGTTGATCATTTTCCAATGTTCAATAGATTCAGGATCAGTTCTTGTGGATTGGAGGATAGCTAATGTTATCCCACTTTTCAAAAAGGAGCAAGAGAGAAAAATAGGGAATTACAGACCAGTTAGCCTGACTTCGGTGGTGGGAAAGATGCTGGAGTCAATTATTAAAGAGGTAATAATGGGGCATTTGGATAGCAGTAAAAGGATTAGTCCAAGTCAACATGGATTTATGAAAGGGAAATCATGCTTGACTAATCTTCTGGAATTTTTTGAGGATGTGATAAGTAAAATGGATGAAGGGGTGCCAGTGGATGTAGTGTATCTAGACTTTCAGATAGCCTATGATAAGGTCCCGCACGGGAGACTGGTGACTAAAATTAGAGAACATGGTATTGGGGGTAGGGTGTTGACATGGATAGAAAATTGGTTGGCAGAACGGAAGCAAAGAGTAGGAGTGAACGGGTCCTTTTCAGAATGGCAGGCAGTGGCGAGTGGAGTGCCGCAAGGCTCAGTGTTGGGGCCGCAACTGTTTACCATATATATTAATGATTTGGAAAAGGGAATTAGGAGCAACACTAGCACGTTTGCGGATGACACAAAGCTGGGTGGCAGTGTGAACTGTGAAGAGGATATTAGGAGGTTGCAGGGTGACCTGGACAGGTTGAGTGAGTGGGCAGATGCGTGGCAATTGCAGTATAATATAGATAAATGTGAGGTTATCCACTTTGGCGGCAAAAACAAGGGGGCAGATTATTATCTCAATGGGGTTAGGTTAGGTAAGGGGGAGGTGCAGCGAGACCTGGGTGTCCTTGTACATCGGTCACTGAAAGTTGGCTTACAGGTACAGCAGGCAGTGTAGAAAGCTAATGGAATGTTGGCCTTCATAACAAGAGGATTTCAGCATAGGAGTAAAGAGGTTCTTCTGCAGTTGTATAGGGCTCTGCTGAGACCACATCTGGAGTACAGTTTTGGTCTCCTAATTTGAGGAAGGACATTCTTGTGATTGAGGCAGTGCAGCGTAGGTTCACGAGATTAACCCCTGGGATGGCGGGACTGTCATACGAGGAAAGATTGAAAAGACTAGGCTTGTATTCACTGGAGTTTAGAAGGATGAGGGGGATCTTATAGAAACATATAAAATTATAAAAGGACTGGACAAGCTAGATGCAGGAAAAATGTTCCCAATGTTGGGCGAGTCCAGAACCAGGGGCCACAGTCTTAGAATAAAGGGGAGGTCATTTAAGACTGAGGTGAGAAAAAAATTTTCACCCAGATAGTTGTGAATTTATGGAATTCCCTGCCACAGAGGGCATTGGAGGCCAAGTCACTGGATGGATTTAAGAGAGAGTTAGATAGAGCTCTAGGGGCTAGTGGAATCAAGGGATATGGGGAGAAGGCAGGCACGGGTTATTGATAGGGGACGATCAGCCATGATCACAATGAATGGCGGTGCTGGCTCAAAGGGCCGAATGACCTCCTCCTGCACCTATTTTCTATGTTTCTATGTTTCTATGTATGAAGCAAATACAATTACGTTTTTCAAAAAGACATTTTGGGAGATATATGGATAGGAAGGGTTTATTAATTTACAATTACAAATTAGATTAGTATGCCAACTTGGTCGACATGGACAAGACCATGTCTAAGGTACACATTGTTAATTATTTGGAATATTTTGTTTTTGGGCCATAGTTCCAATCAATCACAAAGGCAGATTATCAAGTTTAACTTTATAAAGACAAATATTTTGGATTCTGCTGTGCAGAGAAGAAAATCAATGTTTAAAAGTTGTCATTATATTATTTCGTCTGAGATTGAGTTAACTTCGAAACTGTAAGCAAGAAATGTTGAATGAAATGGAAACACATTATATACTACTAATAGAGTTTAGTTTAGTTTAGTTTAGAGATACAGTGCGGATGCAGGCCCTTTCGGCCCACCGGGTCCGCGCCGACCAGCGATCCCCGCACATTAATACGATCCTTCAGTCTGAAGAAGGGTTTCGGCCCGAAACGTCGCCTATTTCCTTCGCTCCATAGATGCTGCTGCACCCGCTGAGTTTCTCCAGCATTTTTGTGTACCTTTTCACTGTACCTCTTGTTACAAGTGACAACAATAAATCTAAATCTGAACATAAACCTCAACCTAAACCTATCTGGAAGTCTGGTGTAAATGATCCAATAGTGTAGTTTGATGGATTAGCCTGAATTTATGTGAATTACTTAACATGGATATAGAGAAGAACTTAGTTATCATTACTCAAGGTTTATTAAGATCAAAAGCTGTCAATTGAGAATTAAGAATGGCCAGTATATGTTACCTTGTACTCTAGAGCGAGCATTACATTTTTGTGCTCATACCTAGCTTTAGTCTGTCTCGAGGAAATTCCCATTTATTGTCATCGTAAGGGAGATATCGCTCATCAAGGGGTACTTCATCTGGGTCCATTATGATTGACAGGTAGTCAGTTTTTGTCTCTGCAGATCTAGGCTGGAAAACCAAAGCATGAGAAAACACTTGTGTGGGCCCACACATTTGTCCACTGGTGTCATTCAGACATCATGCCAACACACATCATCTTAATGGTTTGTAGTTGGAAAGAAAAACATTGTACCATTAAGCATTTCCAATGAAGTAACCTTCAAGGTTCAATAGCTTGCGACAAAACTGGCAGTGTGATCCAGTCAAAATTAAATGGCATCTTTCACTGGACTAATCAATGCTCAATGTATCCTGCCAGACTGTCTTGATGAATCCGGCATGAATAAAACAATCATTCAGTGTTAAGGTTTATATAACAAGAACAATTATTTGTTTAGAAAGTGAAAGGGTATTCAGCAAGAAAGGCATCAGAAATTTGCAAAATATTTGTTGAAAACATTTGTTTAATTGGGCAAATCATATACAATTCTAAAAGGAAAGCAGTATTCACTAATATTTTTACGTGGCCGTTTTTTAAAGCCAATTTAAATTAAAAATACTTTTTAAAACTGTTAACCCTGGACACAGTCCATGAACCCTTTAAAAATATATGAACTTTCATCTGACTTTCATTCATATTGGCAAAAAATAGCAGGTGAAATTTCATCTGAGTTTTCCCAATCTGTGCTTAATTTTGTTTCAACATCAACATTCTTTGTATTACATTTTCAGCTGACATCCATTTCCATCTCCAGCAGAGAAAACTCAATTCTCATGTTGTCTTTTACATGACTGTCCATTAATGTTTCCAAAGCTTTGGAATACATTGTATTTTCACAGAATTGCATCTACCTCTTGGATCCCATCAATCTCACTTCCACATTATCCATAACACTGAATCAATGGCATAAATAACATCACAAGTGGCTGTGAAAATGGTCCACTTTAGCAGTCTGAAATTTATCTCCAACACCACTTCATCTCCCTCAAACATTTATTTTGTCTCTTGTTCTGCCTTTACCTTTATCACCTCAGTCATCTCATTATTCTCAATATAGTATTGTTTTAGTCTGTCTCGAGATGTACTTGACCCTTCGTGACGTGACTGCATGGGTTTTCTCCAGGTGCTCCAGTTTCCTTCCATGTTCAAAAGACAAGCAGGTTTGTAGGTTAATTGGCTTCTGTGAATTGTCCCTAGTGTGTAGAATATAACTAGTGTATGGGTGATTATTAGTCAACATGGACTCGCAGGGCTGAAGGGTCTCTTTCCACGCTGGATCTTTAAACTAAACAAAAACCATAGTGATAGAGGAACTCAGCTGGGGTTGCTCCTTTTGCTCAAGATTACAGCAGCTGTTGTCTTTTGTGTCTTTGAAAGTATCCGGAGAACCGGCCTCCACCGCCCTCTGAGGCAGAGAATTCCACAGACTTACAACTCTCTGTAAGAAAAAGTGTTTCCTCGTCTCCGTTCTAAATGGCTTACCCCTTTTCTTAAACTGTGGCCCCTGGTTCTGGATTCTCCCAACATTTGGAACATGTTTCCTGCCTCTAGCATGTCCAAACCCTTAATAATCTTATATGTTTCAATAATATGCCCACTCATCCTTCTAAACTCCCGGAGTATACAAGCCCAGCCGCTCCATTCTCTCAACATATGACAGTCCCACCATCCCGGGAATTAACCATGTAAACCTACGCTGCACTCCCTCAATAGCAAGAATGTCCTTCCTCAAATTAGGGGACCAAAACTGCACACAATACTCCAGGTGTGGTCTCACTAGGGCCCTGTACAATTGCAGAAGGACCTCTTTGCTCCAATACTCAACTCCTCTTGTTATGAAAGCCAACATGCCATTCGCTTTCTTCACTGCCTACTGTACCTGCATACTTGAAGACAACAGATCAGCAGTAGCTTGCTAGGTACACAAAAATGCTGGAGAAACTCAGCGGGTGCAGCAGCATCTATGGAGCGAAAGAAATAGGTGACGTTTCGGGCCGAAACCCTGCTTCAGACTGAAGAAGGGTTTCGGCCCGAAACGTCACCTATTTCTTTCGCTCCATAGATGCTGCTGCACCCGCTGAGTTTCTCCAGCATTTTTGTGTACCTTCGATCTTCCAGCATCTGCAGTTCCTTCTTTAACAGCAGTAGCTTGCTAATGGGTACACTTATGTTTACCTTATAGCGTTAAGGAAGCGTGCTCATGTGACTCCGATTGCCAGAAAATTTGAAGCCCCCAGTGTGCTACAGCAATACGTAAAAGCAGTTTGAAGATACACAACATGCATTATAATGGAGATATTATTTTTAACTTGTCCTATAACCAAAAGAGTTTTCGATGCACACAGCAGGTCTAACATCATCAATGTTTTCCTTTTTCTCAAGAGATGCTGCCTGACCCGCTAAGTTACTCCAGCACTTCATGTCTATCTTCGATATATACCAACATCTGCTGTTCCTTCCTACACACTAATATCGTCAATGAATGACAATCTAAGATTTGATTAGGGTAGTATCTTGGACCTACCTTTTTGAGTTTCCGAATGAAGAGAGTCAGGAGAAGCCAGAAAAGAGCAGCAGCTACACAGGTACATGTCAGGGTGATCAGCTCCATGTTTGAGTTCTCTGTTGACCCTAGAATCATGCAAACACAAGCTAATTTATTCGGAAGCCTTTGAAAGCGTAGACACCTGATGTAAAAAAACACTGCTGCCACAACAATTACCACGCATATAATTTTAATTTTCTTTTTTATCATTTTATTCTATGAAAAGAAAAGTACAAATGTATTTTTTAGATTTATTTACCAGTATTTGCCTTGCAAAACCAAAGGTGCTAAACTGAGCAGGAGCTTTGCCACTTTCACCAGATAACAGCCCTTCAGCAAGATATTTATAACAATCTAAATAGACCTATGATATATCTAGATTAGGTTAAAAGTATTGAGTAGCACAGAAATAGTGTATAATGACTCAATTAGCATTTTCTTCTGAAAATTACCCTCTTGTTTCCACAGGAGAAGAATGGAATAGAATGCTGGGTTTCTTTTGTTCTGATACCACCTCCCTTCTCCCATCCCCAGTGCCTGTACCAACGTAGAAACATTTGGTCTCTGTTTATTTCCCTCAGTAAAGTGGCACAGTACAAGGAAAGAGGAAAACAGGGGTGAGCAGGATAGTTCAAGTGGTATAGCTGCTGCCTCACTGTGCCAGAGACCTGGGTGATGTTTGTGCGAAGCTTGTACGTTCTCCCTGTGACTGCATGGGTTTTCTCCGGGTGATCCGGCTTTCTTCCACATTCTAAAGACGTGCAAGTTTGTAGATTAATTGATTTCTGTAAATTGCCCCTAGTGTGTAGGATGCGAAAGCAGGATAACATAACTAATGTGTTCAAAAGGGAACTGCAGATGCTGGAATATCGAAGGTACACAAAATTGCTGGGGAAACTCAGCGGGTGCAGCAGCATCTATGGAGCGAAGGAAATAGGCGACGTTTCGGGCCGAAACGTCGCCTATTTCCTTCGCTCCATAGATGCTGCTGCACCCGCTGAGTTTCCCCAGCAATTTTGTGTACCTAACATAACTAATGTATGGGTGATCGATGGTCGGCGTGGACTCTGTGGGCCAAAGGGCCTGTTACCACGCTATATCTAACAAAAACTCGCTATGATGACCCACTCTTTCAGCATTGTGTACTGCCTTCAGTTACACATTACACACTGTTGGTAAGAATTGTATTGTTCTATTTTGGTGCATATGACAACAAAATACTCATGACTCTGGACATTGGCGACATATTGAGGCAGCAGAATCTCTTTTAGCCCAGAATTTGGAAACTTGACAAATGCTTCTTGAAAAGCAATGACTATGCAGTCCATGGAACCCATCACTGTGCTAAACCACATAAACCTTGCAAGGTATTTTACTCATTCCACTTGGTTGTGCCTGGCAAGGTGGAATTAAATGTAGGTGTAGCACTTTGGATGCAGAGCCTCAACAACTTGTCTTATGCAACAGTAGATTGCAAACAACTCCTGCATCATCCTGAAAGGGGGCTTGATTACAGCTATGATCATTTGCAAGCAAGAGCATCCATACTCTGCCCTAAGGTTGCAGCTAAGGCTGTGCTAGTCATTAGATTTCAGTGGCAACTTCCTTCATCCACCAAACGTTAGCTGATATGGTCCAGGTTGAAGAATTACATTATTTTGTGAACTTGCCTCCCACTCCTCTCTGTGCATCTGCACATTGTCCCGATCGTGCTCGATGAACAGAAATGCTATGAAGGTCATCCATAGCTGAAAATATCTGGTTGGTGCAGATTCCTGATTAATCTATACCTCACCCACCTGCAAGGCTTACACATACATCTTGACATGTAGGATCCAGAACTAGATGAAGTCTAACCAATACTAGACCACAGCCTAGTTTTCCTTCTTCATTTAGATGAAGACTAGTGTTTCATCAGTTTGTTAGTTTGTGTGGGTGTATGTGTACACTTCCCATAGATATGAGAGATTGCCATAGATGGTGTCCCTGCTTATCCACTGTTGAGTAAAGCACTGCCCTATGCTTAGTCTTTCTTTAAACTCTGTTTTCTAACTGGCACCAACTTACATTTATCCATCACCATTCTGCCATCTATCTTCTCTCTTAAAACACAAAGTGCTGGAGTAACGGCAGCGCAGCAACAGTGTTGCTGCCTCACGGCGCCAGACACCCGGGTTTGATCCTGCCTACGGATGCTGTCTGTACGAAGTTTTACGTTCTCCCCGTGATTTCCCCGGATTTTCCCCGGGTGCTCCGGTTTCCTTTCACATTCCAAAGACATACAGGTTTGTAGGTTAATTGGCAAATGTTGTAAATTGTTCCTAGTGTGCAGGATAGTGCTAGTGTACTGGGATCACTGGTCGGCACAGACTCGGTGGGCCGAAGGGTCTATTTCCATACTGTATCTCTGAACTATAAACTGAACTAACTCAACGGGTCAGGCCGCATCTGCGGAGGGAATGGATATGTGACGTTTCAGGTTGAGACCCTTCTTCAGTCCAAAGAAATGTCCTGATTCGAAATGCCACCTGTTCATTCCCTCCATAAATGCTGCCTGACCTGCTGAGTTACTCCAGTCCTTTTGTGTTTTGCTCAAGATTCTAGCATCCTTGAGTTTCCTATCATCTCTCTGTTCTTTGCCTATCTCCAAAAACAATTCCTCAAACATGACAGAAGAACTTTCAGCCATTCCAGTGAACTAGTTGTTAAAATATCAACTGATTATCAATCACCACACGATGACTCATAAATGATATTCTCATGTCCGTGGTCGGATCTTGAGTCCTAAAATATTTTTGGTGTCCGAAGAACAGCCTTGACCCAAAACGTCACCTATTCCTTTACTCCAGAGATGCTTCTTGACTTGCTGAGTTACCACAGCATTTTGTGTCTACCTTTGTTGGAAACCAGCATCTGCTGTTCCTTCCTACACAAAATATTTTCATGACTGGTAACCAAATTTCAAATTCAGAATTCTAACTTTTAATTATGTTCTTACCCATCCTAAAATGTTTTTTTTAACATCCCACTTCTATTTTCTGCAGTTACCTTGAACAGTGATGTAAGCAGAAGTCTCCACAAAGCCTTTCCTGTTAGTCGCCTGGCACCGGTATAAGCCTTCATCCTCTTCTTTGACTCTTTCAATAATTAACATTCTGTTTCCTGGTCCCAGAGTAATACCTTTGTACAAAGTATGTGGCAGAGAATTAGAACCATGCTTTCCACATAGGCTTATTTTGTTTATAGTTAGATCCCATTTACTACATCTAGAAGCTGAATGGGCAGACAGCCACCTCATACTATGACATCCTGCATGATACTGACACACTGTTGGAAAACTCAGTCTTCACTAGAAAAAAAAAGGCAACTTCCTATTTAGTCTATTCTTAACAAAGATAACAGAAGATTTGATTTGGTTTTCTCTTATGTTAATGCAACATTTTCAGATTGCCCCCTTTAAAAAAACAACAAATTTATATGACAATAGAACTAAAACCAGAACATATCCAACATACGTATGGAAAAATACTAGAGAATAATGCTCTACTAAAAGGTTCAAAATTATAACAAAAGTTAAGTCCATTCCCAGAAGGCTCAGGTTATTGGATCACTATAAAATATTTCAATGTGTAAGGTCAATTATTTTTTTTCCAATCCATTCCTCTTTATTAATTCCCAACCCATCCATTTACATTTAAGAAGGAGATACAGTATGCAGACAACTTTAGCCGGTCAATGGAAATTTTAGTAGCACCCTGTTGTGACCCAGTAACTGATTTCCTCTCACTTGTGGGAAAATATCAAATGTTTACTTACTGCCTTCCCCTGATGGCACCGCTGATACCAGAAACTGCACAGTGGGAACCAAAGGGTTCCACTTCCTAAAGGGTACTGCATTTTTGGGATAGCAATGCATTCTTCTATTTTTCTAACTCAATTAGATCTTATAAAAATTCTAATTAATATTAAAGTAAACTGTACTGTATGGAGATGATGAAAAACAAAATTATCATAATGTAATTATCTAATACATCTTTATGTTGTTAAAGCATTAGTCATGTCTTGGGGTGTTAATATTTCTGCATTGATACATTTCTTAAATGTTTCTATTTAAAGTTTTCTATTTAAATAAATAACAGTGGATACAACAAATGATAGATACATTCACGTTAACTGCTCAAAGAAATATACAGGTCCTCCACCGATTTTACAGCATCTGGTGGTCCGGCACCTCCTTTAATCAGGACAGAATTACGAAAGCATTTGAAATCCCTTCCGGAAGTCTCTCCGAAAATGTGCTGCCTATGCTGGTCTCGACCTCATCGGGATTTCTGTGGCTGATCGGCGGGTCAAATTTGCCCCATGCTGCCGGGCTCTAGAACTCCAGCCTGGCCAGAGCCAGCAGATCCATTCCCATAGCCGACTTCTGAGGCGGAATTTGCAGGCCGATATCCATGCTCATTGACGGCCCAGGCGGACCGTTCTGGTGCCGTTCGACGCTTCTCAGGTTCATAATTTGAACCTCTGTTGGTCTGTCAAAATGGATAATCCAGAAAGGCTCTGGACCAAAGGAGCTTGAAAATCGGTGGTGGACCTGAATAACCATGTTCAGACAATAATTGACCAACAATAATTTTCAAGTTCATATGATATAGACAATCATTTCCTGTCAAAACCGCACCTGATTCAATGTGTAACCTTTGATTGTTTTTGTACCATGTGATACGTGGCACTGGTCTTCCCTCTGCTTGACATTCCAACAAAATGGAACTACTGATGTTTACTTCTCGGTCACTTAGGTTATAAAGAAGGTATGGAGCTTCCTGAGCTGAAATCAAAGGAGATATAATCTCAGAATCAAAATTAATTGGAGGTTACCATGTGAAATAGTTTATTTTTACAAATTATATCAATGAAAACAAGATTTTAGGTCTTGCCTAAAGATTTTAGACTTTTTAAAATACACCAAAATACACCACTTAGAATGCATAAATCGTGGCAAAATACACCACTTAGAATGCATAACTTTCAATGACTCAATTAAAATACGGGCATACATGTAATTCAAGCAGATGTACATGTATTTAATGTCCATCATATAAATATTTACCATGAAAATTTAGTTTAGTTTAGAGATACAGCACGGAAACAGGCTCTTTGGCCCACCTAGTCCACACTACCATCGGTCCCTGCACATTAACACAATCGTACACACACTAGGAACAATTTGCACTTACACTAAGCCAATTAACCTACAAACCTGTACATCTTTTGATTGTGGGAGGAAACCGAAGATCTTGGAGCTTCAAGCAGTCATGGAGAGAATGTATGAACTCCGAACAAACAGCACCCGTAGTCAGGATCAAACCCGGGTCTCTGGCACTGCAAGCGCTGTAAGGCAGCAACTTTATCACTGCGCCACCGTGCCACCCGTATATTTAAATTTAATGAGCAAACTTTGAAGCAGCACAGTGGTGCAGGTGGTAGAGCTGATGCCTGACAGCTCCGGAGACCTGAGTTTGATCATACCCTCAGGATGGTGAATCATTTGATCTATAGATGTATATGTGGATAACTTTGTAGTGCTTAATATTTATTAAATTACGGATAATAAATCAAATCTATTTTAATAAAATGAGTTTTAGGTTACTTTTTAGTTTCTGCCCACTTTCCACTGGAAATGTATTGGGATTCATTGTTTGCTAAACTTTCCATATATATCATCACCCAGATCCAATAGGTGGTCTGCCTCACAGCGCCTTCATAACATAGAACTAGTGTGAACAGATGATCGATAGTCAGTGTGGACTTGGTGGGCCAAAGGGCGTGTTTCCACGCTGTATACTCTGAACTAAACTATATGTTTTAATGTTTCAGAACTAAAAAATGCAGCTGTTTGGCACAGGTTTGATCGGTATACAATTGTTCTAATTTGAATGATGACACAAGAAAGAGCAGGCATAAGAGGCTGTGGTCACCTGTGGTATTGTGACTGGAGGGTTAAGATAACCAAGTGGAAAGAGAATGATAGTAATAGAAAAATGTCATTTTGAAGCTTTACTTGTGGAACTTGTAATGCAATATTTGTAAGCTACCTAGCATATGTGATTAGTTTACCTAAAATAATCACACTGGGAACATATCTAAAAATGCCCTATTCTTAGTCCAGAAACTCCCACAATTACTGAGCACTTGTTTCTGCTTAAACGAGTAGATTCCCTGTGAACCTGGTATCAGGCGGGGGTGGAAATGCCATTGTTTACTTTACTGCCCTCAACAAAAGCAATTCCCATGTGAAAGATTAAGTTCAGTTACAGGGCATTGTGCCACTTTTTTAAAGGAGGAAGTCCGCTCAGGAGTTCACAAGCACGAGAAACTGTTTGGATTCCGTCAGTCCAGCCCCACAAATGAGTAGCTACATTTCATGGGACGTGACTTGAAGCTTTTCATTCACAACGCTGTTCAAATCAAGGCAAGTTTGTTTTTCTTCCCCACGTTTTAAACATTGTGGTTCAGATATGGCCAACAAGAAGAGATAACGAGGACGTGATTTCCAGCATGTAATAATTTTAAAAAATCATGCGGAACTGAAGTTCGGCCAACTAATTGTCGATCTGTTAATTAATCTCCTCTCCTTTAATTGATACAAAATAGAATAACATACTAATCAGCTTGTCATGAATCCAGCTGGCTTGATGTTGCTCTGTGCACACACACTGTATGAAACAGTTATTCAAGTTCTGTTCTGTTGAAGACTGCAGGCATTGTTTCATTAATAAAACAAACACACTCTAACTAATGTTTGAGAAGACATTCTTAACAGCGGATGCAATGCATATGTTAGCAAAATAAAAGTTTGCAGGACGAAACAAAAGCAGACAATATAGTTTTTGATGGGGGGACATTTAGTTTGGTTTAGAGATACAGCCTAGAAACAGGCCCTTCAGCCCACCGAATCCACGCCGACCATCGATCATCCATTCACACCAGTTGTATGTTATCCAATCCTCTCCCTACACACAAGGAGCAAATCTTACAGAGGCCAATTAATCTATAAACCCGCAAGTCTTTGGAAACCGGAGCACCTGGAGGAAACTCATGCGTTCACAGGGAGAACATTCAAACTCCACACAGACAGCACCCG
Organism: Amblyraja radiata; assembly: GCF_010909765.2. Taxonomy (NCBI): domain Eukaryota; kingdom Metazoa; phylum Chordata; class Chondrichthyes; order Rajiformes; family Rajidae; genus Amblyraja; species Amblyraja radiata. The sequence continues at coordinate 52,575,527 of NC_045961.1, forward strand.
AGGTCAGGATCTAACCCAGGTCTCTGGCGCTGTGAGGTAGCAAATCTCATTTTCTCTTAGATTGGACATTTCCCTATTGAAACACCTTAGTCCAGTTAAAAATCTAAAATCATCTCTTTTAAATATTTTTTTAACCAGAGGCTGTGTTGCTGATTTAGAGGAGCAAAAGGGCAAAAGTAATAAATGGTGATCAGGATTGTACTTTGTTTTATTACCCAGACTATTAAATCCTCCAATATAAACGCTGTCCACTGAGGCTATCCACTTAACCCAAATTATTAAATTAAATTATAACAGGAAGCTGAATATAATGAACGATTAACTATTTACATAATGGTCCCCTTTACTAACGAGTCTTGCATTTTTGGTAATGACAACATCGGAATAAGACAGTAAGAATTATGAACATTCTTAAAGTTAAAGGAATGTCTACAATGTACCCTGGATCCATTATACACGGGGAAATGCTCAATTTAAATCATATTTGAAGCGTGGTCTGCTCATTGCCAGCACCCTGTTTCATCAGAAAGACAAGCACAGACTTCATGGCAATACCTCTTATCCAGGCACTGGCACCTGTTAAACTATATCAATAGAATGTGGGGTCGTAAATTCAAAGTAAGAGGTAAAATAAGAGGTTGAGCATTCATGATTGAGATTAGTTTAGTTTAGTTTCCTTTACTTTAGTTCAGTTTCGTTTATTTTAGAGATACTGAACACACAGCAAGCAATAGATTTTAAATATAGATAGAATCAAGGGGCATTGTTGCAGGAAAGTGGTACAGAGGTGAAATAACATGCAGAATCTTATTTTCTGGTGTATTTGGGTTCTTGTTCATCAGTCAATGAAATTAAGCATGCAGGTACAGCAGGCAATGAAGAAAGCGAATGGCATGTTGGCCTTCATAACACAAGGAGCTGAGTATAGGAGCAAAGAGGTCCTTCTGCAGTTGTACAGGGCCCTAGTGAGACCACACCTGGAGTATTGTGTGCAGTTTTGGTCCCCTAATTTGAGGAAGGACATTATTGCTATTGAGGGAGTGCAGCGTAGGTTTACAAGGTTAATTCCCGGGATGGCGGGACTGTCATATGATGAGAGAATGGAGCAGCTAGGCTTGTATACTCTGGAGTTTAGAAGGATGAGAGGGAATCTTATTGAAGCATATAAGATTATTAAGGGTTTGGACATGCTAGAGGCAGGAAACATGTTCCCGACGTTGGGGGTCCAGAACCAGGGGCCACTGTTTAAGAATAAGAGGCAAGCCATTTAGAACAGAGATGAGGAAACAATTTTTCACACAGAGAGTTGTGAGTCTGTGGAATTCTCTGTCTCAGAGGGCGGTGGAGGCCGGTTCTCTGGAAACTTTCAAAAGAAAGCTAGATAGAGCTCCTAAAGGTAGCGGAGTCAGGGGATATGGGGAGAAGGCAGGAATGGGGTACGGATTGGGATGATCAGCCATGATCACATTGAATGGCGGTGCTGGCTCGAAGGGCCGAACGGCCTACTCCTGCACCTATTGTCTATTGTCTATTGTCTATAGTAAGTCCCCTGAGCTTAATAACCTATTCATGCCTTTATTTATTATGTTCTTTCTCATACATTGCCATTTCAAAAAAATTGTAAAAGAAAGAACATTTATGTGTTGCCTGGAATGGAGAATGAGGTCATGAATTTTTAATTCAATTTAGAGTCACTAAACAGCCAAACTCCAAAATAGGTCAACATTTGTGATTTCTTAGTAATAAAGCATTTGAATCGCATTCACAAATTATCGTCATTTCATTTGAAATAAGTATGTCTTATTTTCTTTAAAAATAACATGGCAAACTTAAAATCGATTAACATACTGTCATTTCTAACTTGCCTCCCATTTCCAATCATTACATGCCTACATCTCTGCTTAAAATTCATTAGAAAACTAACCATTTTTTCTGATGTGGAGACGTAAGGAACTGCAGTTGCTGGAATCTTGAGTAAAAAGCGAAGAGTGGTGGAGTAATTCAGTGGGTCAGGCTGTATCTGTGGAGGGAATGCACAGGCCAATGGTTTCGATCCGAAATGTTGCCATCCATTCTTTCCACAGATGCTACCTGGCTATCTGAGTTCCTCCAGTCCACTGTGTGTTTTATTCTTTTTTTTTTAATGTGATCACGATTTAATCACAACCTCAAACAATTTGGCACTCTGTTCCCAAACAATAACATTAAGGTACATTCCAAATGATTTGGATTTCAAGGTTTACTTATATGACTTAGTATACTATTTCCATTAACATTTCTACAATGCAGTAGCTATGTGGTTGACTGACTACAGGCTGTTTACAACAAGAACATTGTACTGCAAGTCATCTACAAAAACTTCAGCAATAGGCTCTGATGCAGAACTGAATTTTATTGTACAACAGTACAAGTACAATGCTAGAATATTCTTGCATAAAGTTGCATTTCCATACTGACCTTTCTGTCCTGGGCCTCCTCCACTGTCAGAGTGAGGCCACAAGCAAATTGGAGGAACAACACCTCATATTTTGCATGGGTAGCACACAATCCAGCGGCATGAATATTGATTTCTCTAATTTCAATTACTTCTTTTCCCCCCTCTCTCCCCACCCCACCCCCCTCCCCCTAGTCGTGCTACTAGTTCCACTGTTCACATCCTTGTATCTCTCTTATTAGTTCATCTTCCTAAACCAACAATAGGCCATTATGGACTCCACCCTTCCTGAGGTCCTCTGTTGCAAGCACTTTGTTCTGGCCTTCTCTATCTTTCAGTCTAAAAAGGAGTTCCAACCCGAAACATCACCTGTTGCTTTTGTCCAGAAATGCTGCCTGACCCACTGAGTTACTCCAGCATTTTGTATCTGCCTTCTGCATAAAGTTTAGCTCAGGAATTATTTTCAGAAGAAAACACAGAAAAGGAATTAAACAGACATTCAGAATCAGAACCCTTTTCTTGCAAACCAGCATCTGCAGTTCCTTGTGTCACTATTCAGAATCACTAATCATTTAATTTCTTGGATTGTTCATATCCCACTTAAATTAAAGGAACTACACAATCTAATACTCACCGATAACATACACCTCTTGCTTCTGAACTGTATTTTTCTGAGTGATAATATTTCTGGCTGTGCATTCATAAGTTCCAGATTGATCCTGACTCACATTTTTGATGGTAAAGTTCAGAGCAATCGAATATTCTTTGGTGGTTATTTCACTTACACTGCTGAGATTATACAACGTATGATTGTCCTTACGCAGAAGACGACAAGCAACATTTGAGTATAAAAATTTATTGGCTCGGCAGTAAAGAGTCAGATCATCACCCTCTGTTGGTAACGCATGATGTCCTATGCCAATCTCAAATCCAAATTGATTGCGCACATCTAATAAAACAAAACACAAATGAATAAGCCTTTTGTAATATCAACATAATTGAAAACAATTAAAAGTCATAAGGTGGCTGACATGGTAACTAACGGATGAATTCATCTTGCACATGAATTATCGCACAAATTATCGCAATCAGGTATTTGAAGATCTTCAGTTTAACCTTAAACAGCTAATTTTAGTCGAAACAGCAACTGGAACAATGACAGATGGCCTCAATGCCCTGAGCAATCAGTGTCTTTTTCTTAATTGGTAACATATGATCTTCATTACAAAATGCATAGATATGGATGACAGGTGTGCATGTCAGTGGAACAAGGTGAAGATGGGAACAAGCTGTATTTTTTCACTTTGAAAATTTCCCAATCGTTTTTATGCAAGCTCAAACATATTAAACGGTGGTCTCTCGGCTTACGCAGAAAATTCAGCAAGGACGGATCACTACATTTATTGTGCAAGGGAAATTTAAATATAATAATAGTCTAGCAAGAATCAAAACAGGGATATAAAGCTTCCATAGGATTGTAAAAGGGAAAAAAGTTGCAAAAATTAAGGTGGATTCCTCACAGGCTAAGACACTAGATATGATATGGGGGAATAAGAAAATAGGAGAGAATTCAAACACATATTTTGGGCTTGTCTTCACAGAAGAAGAAACAAAAACCTTTCAGAAGCAGTTCAGAACAACATGTCTAAAGAGTTGAAAAAAGTTAGCAGTAGTTCTAAAAAAGAAATATAAATAGTATATTGCCCTTTATTGTATGATTTGAGTACAAAAGAAAAGGTATCTGATTAGAATTACATATGGTATATGGAATACTATGAACAGGCCTGTCTTCTCTATCTAAGGAATCCCTTGTAAAAGAGGGAAGCAGCAATGGTTCATGAAACTGGCGAGTTTGTCCAATAAAATATATTGAGTAAAATTAGATGTTGAAGGTATTGAGTAGAATAGAAGATTCACTCTTGAGTCTAGAAGAATAATTGAATTGAATTGAAAGAAACAGCATGGAAACAGATCCTTCAGTCCAACATGTCCATGGTGACCAACCGTTCGCACTCGTTCTATGTTATCTTATCCTATGATCGCTTCTACTCCCTGCGCACAAGGGGGGCAATTTGCAGAGGCCAAATAACCGACAAACCCACAGGTCTTTGGGAGATGGGAGGAAACCAGAGCACCTGGAGTAAACCCACGCAGTCACAGGGAGAACATGCAGCACTGAGGTCAAGATCGAATCCAGGTCTCTGCCGCTGCGAGGCAAACGCTCGACAGCTGTGCCACTGTGCTGCTGTAATTGATTACATTAAATCAGTTTTTCAGACCTTATCTCTCACAGCACCTCGCAGCACCCTGCAATGCGAGTTCATTGAACAAAAAGTGTTCTTGGTGGTCGAATCCACGGTTACATTTTGTGTGTGTTTGTGCAGTGGGGGAGAGAGAGGAAACAGGTTGTTGATATACATTAGACTAATATAATACAACTACAATTGAATCTTGGTAAAGTTTTGATTAGTTTCCCAAGAAATGTTATGCTTGGATCAGAATTGTGCTTACATAGGAGTTTTGTAACCAGGAGTCAAAAATAACCAAGCTGCTATCCTTTGTACAACTGCTGTCATGTAATTGTTCATTCAGTAATTCATCTTAAACAGAGCAGAAAGTATGTAACAAAAACAAATAAATGAGTGCAGAAAAGGTAAATTGGTAAAGTTTACAACATATTCTTTGTAGAACTCGGCACTTGCATTGAGTGTATTATTGCCCTGACCGTACAATGCTTAATTGTTCTATGCAAAAAATGTACATTTGTAGTGGTACATTCTGTTCAGGAATGAAAGGGATGAACAGGAAGTATATTTCTGCATACACTTCTAATCCTGGATCCAACAATGTTTACAGTGTGTCTGCATTAATTGGGGTTGGTCGTGATTCGGAAAAGATATAAGCAGGAGAAGAAGTACTACACATATAATAATAATAATGGATGGGATTTATATAGCGCCTTTCTAATACTCAAGGCGCTTTACATCGCATTATTCATTCACTCCTCAGTCACACTCGGTGGTGGTAAGCTACTTCTGTAGCCACAGCTGCCCTGGGGCAGACTGACGGAAGCGTGGCTGCCAACCTGCGCCTACGGCCCCTCCAACCACCACCAATCACTCACACACATTCACACACATTCACACACAGGCAAAGGTGGGTGAAGTGTCTTGCCCAAGGACACAACGACAGTATGCACTCCAAGCGGGATTCGAACCGGCTACCTTCCGGTTGCCAGCCGAACACTTAGCCCATTGTGCCATCTGTCGTCCCGACATATCCTTCTACACATCCTTCAACATATCCTTCTACACGTATCCTTCTACACTTGGCAGCAGATTTATGAGGAGAATGGGTCCAGTGTTATTTATTTTCCCACTTAATCCCTCAGGTGTTAACTCCATCTCATTTCCCCAAATTGCTCATCTACTTCAACATCATTGGAAGTTTACTACCTTTTACATATCAAACTCAATTTCCTCCTTATTAAGCTATTTATTATGTTAATTACAAAAACTAGTCAATAAAAAAGCTGCCTATTTAATATGACAATGCATGCTGTTGAAGACATCCATATAATGTAAGACCATTGTGAAGGAACTAGAGTCAGATTGAGACAGACAAATTAATCTTCAAAATAGATACGAGGAGGAATTTCGAGCCAGAAGGTGGTGAATATGTGGAATTCATTGCCACAGAATGCTGTGGAGGTCAAGACATTAGGTATTTTCAAGGCGGAGATTGATAGGTTCCTGATTAGGAAGGGCATCAAACGTTATGGGGAGAAGGCAGGAGAACGGGTTGGGAGGGAAAAATAGATCAGCTCTGATTGAATGGCAGAATAGACTTGATGGGCTGAATGGCTTAATTCTGCCCCATTGTCTTATGGTCTTATTACTCTGGGACAAATTGCCTGTATTTTTAAACATGATCAGTGTGCACAGGCTACAATCCAAAATATTTTAAAGATATTAGTGGAATGGTTGCACTGCTGGTAGACCTGCTGCCTCATCGCACCAGAAAGCCAGACTCGATGCCGACCTCAGGTGTTGTCAGTGTGGAGTTTGCACATTCTCCCTGTGACCGTGTGGGTTGCCTCTGGGTGTTCTGGTTTCCTCCCACAACCCAAAGATGTGCAGGTTTGTACATTAATTGGCCTCTGTAAATCACCCATAGTGTGTTAGGAATGGAGAAGAAAGTGCAGCAACATAACTAGTGTGAATGGGTGATCAATTGGGGGCGTGGACACGCTGGGCCGAAGGACTTGTTCCCAGGCTATATCTTTAAATTAATCTAAACTAAATAAGCAGAAATGTTTTTTAAATCTTTAGAAGGATAACCTTGATTCAAATAGCATTAATGTTTATTTGATATTTGGAATAAAGTTGACATAAATGGGCTGTTTATCATTTTAGAGTATGAGAGACAATTTAGTGGCATGCCCAATCCTTACTACATTTTACAATGTTCCCCCAAACTAACCGACACACTTTGAAATAATTTAAAGAGGATTTATTTACTTAAGTGATTTGAAACTTCCTCTGAAAATAACTCACAGGTTTCCTGATGGAAGATATTGTTTATCTTTGCCGAGCACTGTCAGGAATCTCAAAACAAAATGCATTTAGTGACACTGGGAAATCTCAGAGATAAGGCAGTCCTGTTCCTGTCTCACCCGTGGTAATTAATAACACACCCACAGTCGCACTGTGTGCCAGCAGAGAAAGAGGATTGCAAACCAGAGATTTGATCTGGTGATGTAACTTTCACTTTGAAAATGAATGATGGGCAGCAAGTGTTGAGGACTTAGTTGCAGGATTTGGAATCTTTCCTATGTGTCAGCTAATGTCACATTGTTCTTTTCCAACTGCCCTGCCACTTGTAGGTCACACCCAACTGTTAGCTTCAAAACGCTTCAACCAAGAGATACATGCGACGCACATGTTTTCCTCTGATATTTTTCTCCTCCCTTCCCTAAAGTCCTGACTCTGTCTGAGTTATGGACATTAATAGATCTTCACTACTGGGCCATTCTCTTGGAATCTGGACAGTGCTCTGGGTGGAGTGGACTTCCACATCTCCGCTCTTGGCACACACCGGGAACAAATATTGGGAAGTTACAGAAGCCAAGCTTATGACTTTCCACCCATAAATTTTAATGGAGGAAAAGTGACATGCATCATTTCCTGCTTTCCGCTCCCACCACGAGCCAGAAGCGGAAATTTCTACCTGTGTGTCGACATGCCTCAATTGTGATTGCAACTGAACTTGATTCAACCCTCAAACCCCTCTGAGAAGGGATCCATGGACAGTGATCAAAAGCAACAATGATCTGTCACTGAATTGTAACTTTGCTATCTGAAAGAAAAGAATGTAAGAAAATAAGTACACATTGAACTTAGACCAGAATGGTCCTCAAACCTTCCCTGCTGTTCAATAAAATCAAAATGTATCCTCTACTTCAAGTCTATATCTGGACAATCCCCATACCCCCTGTTTTTATGAAACTATCAATTTCAGTTTCAGTATTTTCAACCACTGAGCATCCAACACCTTCAAGAGTTGAACATTTGAATAAAACAAAATTCTCCTCACGCCTGTTCTAAGTGTCTGATTCTTACCCTGAGGTTCTGAATCATTTCTGGAATAACTTCTATCAGTATTTTAATCATGTCATTATATTATGCTCCAATCCATGTTTGTGCTTTCCAAGGTCAGCCATTCTAGTCTAATTCAGCTGCCACAGAGGTAGATGGTACCAGGGAATGGGAATAATATTGTCGAAGGGATCTACAAGAGTCGCTGCCAGGAAAAAGGCAGCCAGCATCATCAAAGACCACATTACCCGAGCCATGCTCCCATTTCACTCCTGCCATCGGTAGAAGGTATAAGAGCCTGAAAGCTGTAACATCCAGGTTCAGGAGCAGCTTCTTGCTTACAACCATCAGGCTATTAAGCACTCTGCAGCGGTAGAGTTGCTGCCTTACAGTGCCAGAAACGCCGGTTGGATCCTGATTACGTGTGATTGTCTGTACGGAGTTTGTACGTTCTTCCCATGACCTGCGTGGGTTTTCTCTGGGATCTCCGGTTTCCTCCTACATTCTGAAGACATACAGGTTTGTGGGCGAAGGGTTTCGGCCCGAAACGTTGCCTATTTCCTTCGCTCCATAGATGCTGCTGCACCCGGTGAGTTTCTCCAGCTTTTTTGTGTACCTTCGATTTTCCAGCATCTGCAGTTCCTTCTTAAACAGGTTTGTGGGCTAATTGGCTTAGTATAATTGTAAGTTATAAATTGTAAACAGTACGTGTAGAATAGTCATAAGGTCATAAGGTCATAAGGTCATAAGGAATAGTAGAATTGGGCCATTCAGCCCATCAAGCCCATCTACTCCGCCATTCAATAGTCCTTAAAATAATTGCCCAAAACTATCTTTGCTACAAATGCATCCATGACTTTGCTCCTATCTTTCTCACCTCCCTAGACCCAACCACTCGTTAGTGGTGACAGAGTTTTCTGACCACATTTATTTGCAACTTTAGTTCAGCCCTCACAATTTCATCCTGACTAAATTCCCAAGAGCTGCTTATTCATAGTCATACAGTCATACAGAATGGAAACAGGCCCTTCAGCACGACTTGCCCACACCGACCAAGATGCCCCATCTACACGAATCCCACCTATCTGCGTTTGGCCCACGTCGTTCTAAACCTTTCCTATCCATGCACTTGTCCAAATGTATTTTAAATATTGTTATAGTACCTGTCTGAACTCCTCCTCTGGTTGTTCGTTCCATATACCCACCACCCTTTGTGTGAAAAATGTTTCATCAGGTTCCTAATAAATCTTTCCCCACTCACCTCAAACCTATGTTCTCTGGTTCTTGATTCCCCTACTCTTGGTAAAATACAGTGCATTTACTCTATCTCTCCTCCCACATCCCTAAGACATGCAGGCTTGTAGGTTAACTGGCCTCTATGTATTGCTCCTAATATGTAGGATGAGAAAGGGGGATACCATATAACTGGTGTACGGGTGATCTACGGTTGTTGTGGACTCGGCGCGCTGAAACTGCTTATTCTATGTAGTATTTAAATATTCCATAAATACAAGCAATCCAAGTGCATTGGAGTGGATTAATTGGGAGGAAACAGCAAATAATATTAGAAAAATAACTGAGGGGCTGACATGTTTTGATCCAATTTAATAATACTTCTTTGCAATACTTCCTTCTCCCTGCATACAACAAATAACTCTTATCACATTTTTTTTACACAAACTTTGTCATTGTTTCTGGAATTGTAACATTGCATTCATATCAAATAAATAATTCATAGCTTTTATTGCTGCTTTAATCACTTACCTGAAATATAAAAATTAATAGTTTTTTCATCATTTCCAACTTTGTTTGAAGCCAAGCAACGATAAATTCCAGAAATGTTAGATTCAGCTATCACTATGACACTGACAGTCTAAAAGAAAAAAGATTGAGGGGAAAAAAACAATAGATATCATATTCATTTTCTCATCAAATGGAATGTTCCCTCTTGCAGTAGCAACAGATATTCAATGGTCCCTCCCACTTACTCATCGACATGTAATTGTGAAATAGTTACATTTTAATTTGAAAATACTTTATTCTAAAATAATGATATTGGTAAAATAACAGGAAAACTCTCCCGATGGAATCATTTAACATCTTTATTGTTCTGTTCCTGGCTTCGAATATGGAGACATATTTGGTTTGTGTTATACGCAGCTGAAGCAAAGGCTGAAAGTTTAGAGAAGCAGTGTGGAAACAGGCCCTTCATTTCACTGAGCCCATGCTAACAAACGATCACCTGCACACTGGTTCTATGTTATCCCGCTTTCTCATCCACTTCCTACATGTTAGGGGCAATTTAGAGCAGCCAATTAACTGACAAAATCTGCGCGTCTTTGGGATTTGGGAGGAAACCAGAGCACCCGGAGAATACCCATGCGGTCACAGACAATGTGCAAACTCCACACAGACAGTACCTGTAGTCAGGGTCGAATCTGGGTCTCTACTGCTGTAGGGCAGCAACTCTACTGCTGCACTCCATGCTGTCCTTATGACTTTGGTAGAGTTAGTCTTAGCCAAGTCGAATTTGTAAATATTAGCAATGCTCCACCCCAGAAGGGAATTCTGCATATGAGTGTCTTCACTATGAACGTGTGTAATAACTTCAGATAGTTTTATCTTGCTGTTATCAGGCAACTGAACTATCATAACAACAACTAGAGAACAGTCCTGAGCCACTATCTACCTCATTGGAGACCCTCGGACTATCTTTGATCGGACTATACTGGACTTTATCTTGCACTAAACATTATTCAGGTTATTCCCTTTATCATGTATCTGTACACTGTGGACAGCTCGATTGAAATCATGTATAGTTTTTCCGCTGACTAGTTAGAACACAACAATTAGCTTTTCATTGTACGTCGGTACACGTGGCAATAAACTAAACTAAACTTAACAAATGCTAATTCAGGTTTCTCACAGGAAATATGACAGTCTCATCCAATGATACTCACAACATGGCACTATGTAGTCATGTTTGATACACCCTTATATTTACACAGAAACGTTAATGTCAATTCAAATTTACTACATAACAATGCCATCTCATGACTACAACAAAAAATGTTTATAAAATGAAAAGCAATAATTATAATCTGATTTTTGTTTAGTGTGATTCTTTTTATATTTCAGTATTTGTTAATTTTAAAATATCCTTTTGGATTTCATTTTGCATTTTGTTAAACATTGGAAACTGCTCCAGCCATCCTTCCCCACCCACTCCCCAACTCATCCACTTTAGCAATGACACAGTAGAGTTCTCTTCATCCCTGCACAATTTTGTTGCCTCAATGTTAAAAAGCGCTGGAAACTAGATCTCTGCATCTGCCTATATTGGCCAAAGGAAGAATGTCCTGAAAGATTTCACAGGAATATAGTGTGTATTACAATCTCAGGGTGTCGGCAGCACCTTACAATCAATGATGTATTTTTGGAGTTATAATCCCTGTCACATTGCAGGCAGTGAATTTGTACACAGCAAGATCCCATCAGCAGCAATGAAAGAAATGCTTTCATGTTCTATTGTGGATGTCGTAGGAGGGGTGACAGCAGACCATAACACTGACAAAAAAATGTTTTGCTTTAATCTTAGAGATACGGCATGGAAACAGGCCCTTCGGCCCACTGAGTCCACACTGAGCATCAAGTTCTAAGTTAAGCACACGAACTTCTATGTTATCCCACTTTCTCATCTCACTCCCTACACACAATGGGCAATTTACAGCCGCCAATTAACCTACAAACACGCATGTCTATGGGATGTGGTGGGAAACCGGAGCACGTGGAGGAAAAATACGTGGTCACAGGGAGAACGTGCAAACCCCACACAGACATTACCCAAGGTTAGGATCAAACCCGGGTCTCTGGTGCTGTGAGGCAGTGGTTCTACCAGCTGTGCGAGCCAAATAATACAAATAATTTTGTTGGTCAATCTAAAAGGGTATTTGGGATTTTGGTTTAAAAACTCATGGTACTTTAACAGCACAGCATATCGATACAACAAAGAACGGTTTTGGAATATGTACTCAAAGATTTTGGAGCTAGCCTTACATCCCTAACATCCAGATTCAATGACAAAACTGCTACTCTGAACCAGACTTGACATGTAATGACTTGGATTTGGAGGCTTCTTGAGCAAGGATTTCATTTATTTATAGAATGGCAAAATTGAAATGAAATAATCAGTTTAAATACACATTGCTTTCTCCATCCTCACCTCCCCGCAATGATATATTCCATTTATTTCCTGCAAAACTAAGAACAGATTAATGTTTTGGAGCTCTTAATCCAGAAGACAAGAGTAATTTTGCAGTGATACATATGCAGAAAATCCGGCTATTTGAATGTGATCATGAAGTTAGATTACATGATTCCATTTAGGAAAGGAAATCTGCCACCCTTAGTCGATTTGGTTTTTGCAAAGACTCCTTGCCTGGATAAATTTAATTTCCAATTTAGGAGCTAACCTGTTTCCCTCCATCTTTAGTTTATTTATTTTGTTTATTGCTATTATTGTCATGTATACCGAGGTACAGTGAAAAGCTTTTTGTTGTGTGCTATCCCGTGAGTGAAAAGACTATACATGATTACAATTAAGCTGTCCACAGTGCATAGATACAGGATAAATGATATATCGTTTAGTGCAAGATAAAGTCTAGTAAGTCCGATTAAAGATAGTCCGAGGGTCTCCAATGAGATAGATGGGAGGTCTTGACCATTCTCTAGTTGGTGAGAGGACGGTTCAGTTGCCTTATAACAGCTGAGAAGAAACTGTCCCTGAATCTGGAGGTATGCGTTTTCAAACTTCAGCACCTCTCGCCTGATGGGAGAGGCGAGACGGAGAGACCGGGATGAGACTCGTCCTTGATTATGCTGATGGCCTTGCCGAGGCAGCATGAAGTGTAGATGGAGTCAGTGGAAGGGAGGTTGGTTTACGTGATGGACTGTGCTTTACTGCGCAACTAGGAATGGGCATCTTAAGAATGAATTTATAAAGTCTTAACATCCTTTTTTACAAGTATGGTACTATCTAGAACGTTGGTTGTTGCCAACTACTCAGTAAATCCAAAGAAGACACATTTTTGAAGACGCAGGCTGGATAATATTTGTTAATGTCTCATCCGTTCATCCCAGAAAAGAACTGTTGTAATTCCTATCAGCTATTAGAGACAGGTTTGAGTCACAGCAAGACCTGGACCTTGAACCTGAAAGTGTTCAATCACAATTAACAATGACAAGTAAACTGGGAGTGTTGGTAATTAAGTGATTCACAACTTTAAAATCCCTTAAATACACCATACTGTAAGTATTTCTAACAAAATGGATTGACCTTTGGGGTGTGGGGTAAGGAAACTTTATCACTCAGAAAAACATTAATAGAGCTGGCTTAATTGAGTGTCATTATTTAATGGCATTAGCTCTGCCATGTGATAATTACTTTCTTCAGCTCTCCTCATCTATAAAGTAGTTGGAACGGAAATGTTGCGACAACATTATGGTCATCGTTCTTGTTTAATCAGAGAATATTTGTACTCATTTCCTCCGCTATCATTCAACTCCATATATAACATGTTGAAATGTTAGGGGTCATATTAAGGAGACCATTAATTACATTATCACCATTATATTGTCTATTCTGGTATAACCTATGACCCGCCATTCTGTGTTTTCAGGCACTCAACTTCATCTGAGTTTGCAGGCTGCAGTTTAAAACTGTTCGTAGATTCTGCATAGAAATATACCACTCAAAATATGTATATTTTGGTTACTTTATAAATATGGTAGGTTCAATGAAGTATCTGCTAAAACAATACATTTGTTTTGTTTTTAATGTACGTCATTCTCATGTGCTATGCATTAGAGAGATGGATGAATATAAAATAACATTATTTTTCATTGAGGAACTCAACAGTATTTATTTAACTGCAGTAAATGTTGGATTTTAAATGTTCAATATATTTCAGGTTAAGATAGGACAGCACAGAGGCATTGCGGTAGAGTTGTTGCATTGCAGTGCCAGAGACCCAGGTTCGATCCTCTCTATGGGTGCTGTTTATATAGAGTTTGTACGTTCTCCCTGTGACCGCGTGGGTTTTCTCCGGGTGCTCTGGTTTCTTCTCACACTCCAAAGATGTACAGGTTTGCAGGTTAAATGGCTTTGATAAGAATAGTAAATTGTCCTTACTGTGTAGGATAGTGTTAATGTACAAGGTGATTGCTGGTCGGTGCGGACTCGGTAGGCTGAGCCTTTTTCCGCGCTGTATTTCTAAAGTAAAGTCTAAAGATACAAGGTATAAGCCAAAAATTCCAAAGGGCATGAGATGTCTTAAGACGTCTGGGATTCTGGGACAATAATGACATTCTTTTGATTCTGAGGGTGGTGCAATGCGATCACCTTTAATATTTAGAAAAAATAATAATTCCCATTCACTGCACTCATAATGTGATAATTGTTTGAACTTTTAGCTGCTGGAGATAATTCAGTTGAGGATTTATTTCTGAACTAGACCAAGTGGGACCAATTGTGCCCCGTTCCTCAACGCGGGGGGGCGGGGGGGCGTCACATGGGAGGGCTGGTCCCCGAACACAGTGTCAGCGCTCACCCCGGAGACAGGTGCCCCCCGGAGCCAATCGCCCCCATCACCCGTTCCCCCAACACAACCCGTTCCCCCAATGCAATATTCCACCATTCACCCATAAGCCCCAACTGCACAGGCACGGCTCATTTCCTCTCATCCCCAAATACTCCCTCCCCCTCCTCGTCACCCTCCCTCTTCCCTCCCCTCACCTCCTCCCCTCCTACACTCCTTCCCTCACCTCTCCCTCCATCTCCTTTCCCCTACCCTCAGTCACTCCCTACTCTCAGTCACACCCGCCCACCCTCCATAACCCCTCACCCCTCCCTACCCCCCTGACCCGTTGAGCCCCGTTTCCCCAACGCAATATTCCACCACTCACCCGTTTCCCCAATGCAACCCATTTCCACCACTCACCCATTCCTCAATGCAACCCGTTCCCCCAACGCAATCAATCCTTCCCACGTGGGCAGTCGGCGCTTCCCGGAACCAATTAATGGACTCGACTTTTGAGTCGGCGATCAATCCTTCCCACATGGGGGGGGGGGAGGCATAAATCTCACTCTCTCCTTACTCCCCTTGAAGCTGCTGATCCTATTGTCTCAAGTTCAAGTTCACATTTACTGTCACATGCACCAATTGGTACAGTGTACCATACAGCCATACAAATAAAAAGAACACAATACACGATAGAGCTTAATGTAAACATCCACCACAGCGGAATCAAAAAAACAACAACAAAAAAAGTAATAACAGACGGACTGCAGGCGAGCCGCAGCCGTTCAACAGCGCCGCCACTTCCGGAACGGGCCCGTTCGCGGAGCTCGGGAGCCGCGGGACTGACTTATCATCGCCCGGTGGGGTAACAACATATCGCCTCAGCGCAGAGGGAGAATGAGGAGGGAAGAGACAGTAACCTTAAGACTTTTGCCTCCATCACAGTGAGGAGGTGCCTGGTGAACTCACTGTGGTGGATGTTAATTTGTGTTTATTGTGAGTTTTGTTGTTTATTATTATATGTATGGCTGCAGGGAACGACATTTCGTTCAGACCAAAAGGTCTGAATGACAAATAAAGGATCTAATCTAATCTAATCTAATCTAATCTAATCAACATTTCCCACTGTGATGGAAGGCAATAAAGTTCAGTCATCTTCCTCTTTGTTCACCTCTCCCTCCCTCTCCTTTTCCCTACCCGCAGTCACTCCCTCCCTCACCTCTCCACTTTTGCACTCCCCCACTAAAGACAATATTTAAATAATATATCTTCTCCTCCCATCCCCCACTCCGTGAACTCTCATAGCTTCTGTAATGGCAGCAGAGATCACATTGTGATGTCATTTTCTGTTTTCGAAATCTTTACGGCAGCTTGTGTAAATTGTGATTGGACGACTGTGAGATGCCATTGTGACATCATCACTGGAAGCTGCTAGAAAAGTCTCCCACTCACAGGCAAATATTATTTTCAAGGTTGGCTTTTTTTTAACTTTAAATATCAATAACGTGAAATATAACATCAGATATGAAGAAACTTGATACTAACGGCCGCGGGGGGAAGAGCTGAGTAAGATTCTGCAAAAATGTTCGCACTATTGTGTACCGTTTTGGCATAGTTCCTTGATCTCACAGACAGACAGACAGACAAACAAGACAAGACTTTTAATAGTATATAGATGCAACATCCTGAATGGAAAATTGCAGATATTGTGTGTTATGCATATACATAATAAAAAAAACAACAGTTTGATAATACTAAGAAAACATATCTTCTGCTGAGAAAGCTCTGGCAGTGTATGTGTTCCTCATATACATTCTTGACATTTCTAATTTCACGACAGCACTTGTGGAAGTGTGAAACCCAAATTCAACTACAGTTATCCATTTGAACAACTTGAACAGTGATCCACTGAATAGTGTGAGAATTATACCAAAAAAACTTCCATTCATGGATAGGATAGGTTTAGAGGGATATGGGTCTAGCATAGATGTAGGACTAGCATAATGGCACATCATGGTTGGAATGGGCAAGTTTGGCTGCAGGGCCTGCTTCTGTGCTGTGTGCCTCTATGATTTATACACTGGCTTCACTCCTGCAGTAGCTTACATGCAATAACATTTTGAAAGGTATTGTACTGTAGAACATGCAACAGCTAATTTGGAGCCAGCAAAATTCCTTAAACTACAATACGATTATGACCTGCATCTCCTAACGATAAATGATCCAATCCCCAGCTGATGGTGAAAATTACACTATGGTTGAGCTGATAATTAATAAAAAAGTAATGTTAACACAGTTCCCAAAATTATCTTGAACCATCCCAGAAATTATCCAGATTTTTTCCTCGAGATGGAACTTTAACTTTTTACTTTCCCACAGACTAAAAATTATCTGCATCGTCAGAGAAATTATACAGATTTTCTTTCTCAAGATTAAACTAGATTTTTACTTTCCCTGGAGGCAACTTGGACAAATCAGGTGAGTGAGGTGGAACACTGTGAATCTTAATACAAAGTATAGTGATAAGTTGGTCTTTTTAATTTAATTTAGTTTTGTTTAGAGATACAGCACAAAAACAGGTCCTTTGGCCCACTGAGTCCACGCTGACCAGCGATCCCCGTACACTAATACTATCCTACCTTCTAGGGACAATTTACAATTTCTACTGAAGCCAATTAACCTACAAACCTACATGGTCATGAGGAGAACGTTCAAACTCCATACAGCCAGCACCCGAGATTAGGATTGTACCAGGGTATCTGGAGCTGCAGGCAGCAACTCTACCACTGCGCCACAGTGCCACCCCAAGTCTTCACAGGTTTTCACCTGTCCTATAAATTGTTAGTAACACCATGCCTTTGTGAATGTCAACAATTAACTAAATATTTAGTACATTTGAAAAATGTACTTTCATGTTTTGTGCTATACTCTTAATTTAGTTTAGAGATGCAGCACCGTAACAGGTCCTTCAGCCCATCGAGTATATGCTGACCATTGATCACTCATTCACACTTCTTCCATGTTCCACTTTCTCATCCACTCCCTACACACTAGAGGCCAATTTACAGAGGTCAATTAACCTACAAAGCTGTATGTCTTTGAGATGTGGAAAAAAACTGGAGCACCCAGAGGAAATCCACATGGTCACAAGGAATGTTCAAACTCTACACGGACAGTAGCCGAGATCAGGATCAATTCTGGGTCTCTGTCGTATGAGGCAGATCACCTTTTAAGACTTGCATCTATTGGTTCTGGGTTTAGATCCAGGTCCATAATATATATGGAAAGTTTAGCAATCCATTTCCAGTGGAACATGGGCAGAAACTAAAAAGTAAACTTACATTTATTTTCTAAAAATAGATTTGATTTATTAACCACTAATAAATATTAACCCCCACAAATGTATCTACATATACACCTGTAGGTCAAATGATTCACCTTGCTGAAGGTATGATTGTTTGTGAGTTTTGGTTGTGGTGTGGCTTAAGAATTCGTCTTGTAACAGGTGCCTAGCCAAGGATGAACGGTGTATGTATGCAGGAGGTAGAGAAATGGAAGGAGAATATCACAGAAAAGAATCTCCAAAATTCTTAAATAAATCTCACTTCAGGTTAAAACATGTTACATTTTCAAAGTATTTGAAACAATATTTGTTAGTATGTACATATCTGTAAATGCATTTAATTCTTTAAATACCTTATTTTTCCCTTCCAGTAATTCTACTCTTTCATTAATGACGTGAATCTTATTTCCAGTTACGTTGGTGCTGCTGCCAAGTGGAGCCAGAGAAACAATGCTGCTTTTGGTCTCTGAGTATGCTTCACATCTGGAAACAGCATTTAAGAGTCATTATATTAATGATAAACTGCTTACATGGCCTCTCCTTAAATCAGGTCACTGCTTATAATATTAAAGTTACTGATTGTAAAAGGAATACTATTAAGAAACTAATTCGTAAATGGTACCAAACATATAAAAAAGTCCAAAACATAAAGTTTCATACAATCACATCGTTTTTGAAAAGTTATCAAAATACTGGAAAGCTTTACAACATTCATTAAATTTATTAAAAGAGTTAGTAAAAATGAGTTAGTAAAAGTTTGGATCTGTATTAAAAATATAATCAGCTCCATCAGCGGCCTGCACAGTCTATATTGACTAAGGCTTTCCATTGATTATATTTCAAGTCTCACTGTTCTGTTCTTGCGTTCTTCCCCATGAGGTGTGACAAACTTAGCAATGATCATGTTTTGTGTATGACGGAGGCTTGATGCTAATAACCTTTGAAGAGAGATTGCTAACTAAATTTAACATGTCATAACTTTTAGAACAGATGGGCTGGAGTCAAGGGCCAGGGGAACTGGAGTTCAATTGTGATGGGCAATGGGAAGGGGTAGGGAATTAGTGAATTGACAAGGAGGTGGTTCTGAAAATAAAGGACAGTGGAGTGAATGAACCTTAGTTTAGAAAAACATGTAGAATCAGCTTAGGTAGAACAAAGAAACAATAGTGTACATTGATGAGAGTTGCCTATACATCATGTAGCAGTATTTAGGTCAGGCAGCTTATAAATCAGTAAATGAGTCTAGGCATAAAATAAATGCAGTGATAGTGCCTTGAATTAATTTTTTGATTGCATTTAATTAAGGTTTTAAATCAGTACTAAGAAACCACGTGAGGAACAGGCTATTTTAGAATTGACATTGTGTTTTGAGACAGAGTTAATTAATAACCTAGCAATAAAGAAACATGATCATTACAATTTTGGAATGACATTTAGAATGCTTCAGTTAAATCTGAAAATATGGTCTTAATATGGATGGAAAGGATAAATTGCATCGAGTAGATTAGGGCAACGGGGTTGAAAAAATGATAGCAGATAGGCATGACAACGTTTGAAGAAATAACTTGTAGTTTGCAATGTATACATTCTTTATAGTTTAATTTAGACAATCGACAATTGACAATAGGTGCAGGAGTTAGGCCATTCGGCCCTTCGAGCCAGCACCGCCATTCAATGTGATCATGGCTGATCATCCACAATCAGTACCCCGTTCCTGCCTTCACCCCATATCACCTGACTCGGCTATATTTAAGAGCCCCATCTAGCTCTGTCTTGAAAGCATCCAGAGAACTGGCCCCCACCAAGCAGAGAATTCCACAGACTCACAACTCTTTGTGTGAAAAAATGTTTCCTCATCTCCGTTCTAAATTGCTTACCCCTTATTCTTACACTGTGGCCCCTGGTTCTGGACTCTGCCAACATCGGGAACATGTTTCCTGCCTCTAGCATGTCCAAACCATTAATAATCTTATATGTTTCAATAAGATACCCTCTCATCCTTCTAAATTCCAGAGTATACAAGCCCAGCTGCGCCATTCTCTCATCCCTCCATCCCTGGAATTAACCTTGTGAACCTATGCTGCACTCCCTCAATAGCAAGAATGTCCTTCCTCAAATTTGGAGACCAAAACTGCACACAATACTCCAGGTGTGGTCTCACTAGGGCCCTGTACAACTGCAGAAGGATCTCTTTGCTCCTATACTCAACTCCTCTTGTTATGAAGGCCAACATGCCATTTACTTTCTTCATTGTCTGCTGTACCTGCATGCTTACTTTCATTGACTGATGAACAAGGACCCCCAGATCCCGTTGTACTTCCCCTTTTCCCAACTTGACACCATTTAGATAATAATTTGCCTTCCTGTTTTCGCTACCAGTGGATAACCTCATATTTATCCACATTAATCTGCATCTGCCCACTCTCCCAACCTGTGCAAGTCACCCTGCATTCTCTTAGCATCCTCCTCACAGTTCACACTGTCACCCAGCTTTATGTTTAGTTTAGAGATACAGCAGGGAAACTGGCCCTTCAGCCCTCCAAGTCCATGCCGACCTGCAATCCCCGTACATTAGCACTATCCTACACACTAGGGACAATTTACAATTTTTTACCAAAGCCAATTAAACCTACCAACCTGTACTTTTTTGGAATGTGGGAGGAACCCGGAGCATCCGGAGAAAGCCCACACAGTCACATGGAGAACGTACATATTCCGTACAGATAGCATTGATAGTCAGGATTGAAGATGGATCTGCGCTATAAGGAAGCAAATCTACTGCAGCGCCACCGTGCTGCACCATTCCTTATACAACAATTCACTTATGGAACAAACACTCCACAACACAATTAACAAAATCAATTAAAGATTATAGTAGATTACAGGAATAGTATTGCAATTTTGTCAAAAATGATAGTAATCCTGAGGCTGGGGTGGATTTTAAAATTCAATAAATGATGACTAAGAAATTGATAAACAGACCAAAAAATTTGAAAAATGAAGAAAGCCAGCAATAAATACATAACGAAATCATAAAGGATTCTATAGATATGAATAATGAAACAATTTGCTTTATTACAGTTAGGGACAGGAGAAATCAATAAAGGGAAAAACAGCAGATATCAAATAAATCTTTTTTGCCCAAAAGGACACAAAGTGCTGGAGGAACTCAACTGGAAACGGTTGCATCTTTGAAGAATAAGCATAGGTGACGTTTGGGACAAGACCTTCAGACTGATTGTAGGGGGGAGAAGAAAGCTAGAAGAGGGGTGAGGTAACAAAGCGTTCAGGTAATATGTTGACATAGGTGAAGGTGGGAGGGATTCAGAATTATAGAATGTGGCATCTTGGAACTTGGTTACAAACGTGAGGTTCCTGAACAAACTGATATGATGCATGACTTAGCCCGAACTCCTGATGTGAACCCACACAGCAATCTCTCTCCACTTCCTTTGCATTGTATATTCAGACGGATTCCTAGGTTCCTGCTGTTGCAGGGTATATCTCTGTTTTTGAACCTCCCCCAAGAAGAATACTGCCATCCTCTGTGTATCATATTGTAAGATGTAATAAAAAGCAACTGCAGATGATGTTTTTACCCCAAAGATAGACACAAAACGGTGGAGTATTTCGGCAGGTCAGGCAGCATTTCTGGAGAAAATAGTGATGTTTTGGGTCAGGACGCTTCTTCACTCTTAATATAGAACTCCTGCTTGAGGAGGCATTGTGCATCTGAAAGGACTTTCACGAAACTAATATATCAATCAGCTGGCTCTTCCGGAGTAGACAATTATCCATCCATTATAGTTCCCACCACTTCACTATGTCCTTAAACCATTTTTGTTAAATATCCGTTGTTTCTGAGTGCAGCCAAAACATTTTTTTTTCATTTTTTTAACATTGATACTCAGATTTCTTCTGATTCAGAAGCTGAAAAAGGGTCCTGACCCAAAATGTCACTTACACATTTTCTCCAGAGATGCTGCCTGAGCCGCTGAATTACTCTAAGATCTTTGCCATCTTTGTCATATTTTAAGACATTGCTGCTAAGCCAGTGACTGCATTAGTTTTGATCTTCCCGAACTTCGGGATTTTAGAATGGTAGTAAATGCAACGTTGTTCTTAAGAAAGGAGGAAGATCACAGGGAAGTACTTGCCAGTTAACCTGAGTTTAGTTTAGATAAAAGGACACAAGGTGTTGGGGTAACGCAGCGGGTCAGGCATCAACTCTGGTGGACATAGATGGATAACGTTTTAGGTCAGGACCCTTCATCAGACTGATTTCCATGGTGTATCATTAAACTAAACTAAACTATGTTTAGACCCAAGTCCACGCCGACTATCGATCACCGATTCACACTAGTTCCATGTTCCCACTTTTGCATCCAGCCCCTACGCACTAGGGAAATTTTACAGAGGCTAATTAACTTACAAACCCACATGTCTTTGGGGTGTTGGAGGAACCCCACACAGTCACAGGGAGAACATGCAGCATTCCACACGGACAGTGCCCGAGATTAGAATTGAAGCTGGGTCTCTGTCGCTGTGAGACAGCAGCTTCACCAGCTGCGCCACTGCAAATGATAGGTGAAGAATATAATCTCTTATTAGATAAATAATACCCAAAAATCATATGAGTGGGGCAGTATTGGCACAGATTTATGAAATGGAAATGTTGTTTGCCATGTCTGGCCTGGTGAATGAAGGACAACAAAGCAAAAAGCATTTAATGATTTCTGTGTTTGTGCGCACGTGTATGTTTTTATCGCTGCTCCACAAGCTTAAAATGTTGCAATAAAACACTAAGTTCAAAGTCTCCTTCTCATAGATAAAGATTGAGGAGCATAGTGGGAGACCACAAGGGAGAAGGGGTGGCACAGTGGTGCAGCGGTAGAGTTGCTGCCTTACAGCACCAGAGCCCCAGGTTCGATCCTGACTATGGCTGTTGTCTGTATGGAGTTTATACAATCTCCTTGTGACTGTATTAGTTTTTTTCCAGGTTTTTTTCTCCCACATTTCAAAGACGTACAAGTTTGTAGGTTATTTGGCTTTGGTAAAATTGTAAAATGTCCCTTGTATGTGGGATAGTGCTAGTGTACGGGTTGAAAGCTGGTCGGCACCGACTCGGTATCGCACTGTATTTATAAAGTCTAATGCTGTGAATAGGAGTTCCTTCTTACAGTATCGAGTTTACAGCCCCACCATACTATGTTGAGGTGGTAGCCAGGACACGGCCATGTGTGGAATGGCTATCAGTAATCCCCTCCGGGTGACAGCATATTATCGTCACTACTGACACACAAGAAAGTGGGAAGGAACAACAGTCCCAAATGCTAACACACATCAGATTAAGTCGAAGCACACATCAATCACATGCTATCAACAATTCAAAGCGTCAAGGTAACAAACATGGTGAGACGCATAAATCACATTTAGAGAAGAAAAATTTGGCTGCACTCAAGTTGTCCAGGGACTATTCTTCTTATAATGCTGTATCATCAGGAAACAGAAACAACAGATATTTTCTTTTTAAAAAATGGTTTAAGGACATGGTGGAGAGGCTGGCACCACAATGGATGGATAACTGTCTACTCCAGGAGAGCCAGCTGGTTGATATGGTAGTTTCCTGTGTCTTTTTCAGTCTAAATGCATAGTGTTTAAGAAGGAACTGCAGATGCTGGAAAATCGAAGGTACACAAAAAAAAGCTGGAGAAACTCAGCGGGTGCAGCAGCATCTATGGAGCGAAGGAAATAGGCAACGTTTCGGGCTGAAACCCTTCCACATTATGCATTTGTGAATATATCGTGAATGCTTGTCACATCTATTTCACTTTATTTTATAGTTGAGACTGTAGAGATACAGCGTGGAAACACACCCTTACGCCCACTGAGTCCTTGCCGACCTGCGATCACCACCTGTACTAACACTGTCCTACACACTAGGGACAATTTACAATTCACCTAAGCCAATTAACTTACAAACCTGTACGTCTTTGGAGTGTGAGAGGCAACCAGAGCACTCGGAGAAAACCAATGATGTCACAGGTAGAATGTATAAACACCGTACAGACAGCACCCGTGGTCAGGATTGAACCCGTGTCTCTGGTGTTGTAAGGCTGCAACTCTACCGCTGCACCACTGTGCAGCCCCTCTTTTCTTCTGATATTCTTTTTTACCTAATATTATTCTTGCCCTCTTCAAAAATACCGTCCTTGTCCCCTAGTGTCCCCAAACTGATGACACTTCTGCAACTTATCTTTTTCCTCATCCTTGAATAACTACTGCTTCTCAAAACCCATGCCCAAATTTCCCACAACTTTACTTCTCGATTTCTTCAATAAGTGTTTGTTAGCTACGTAGATTGCCACTAAATATTACAATTACAATTTCAAAATTACATTTCTTACAGTCATAGAATCATACAGCACAGAACATGCGCTTCAACCCAGCTCGTCCATGCCGACCAAGATGGCCCATCTGATTCTTGCCCAAGCCTTCAAATCTCTTCATGGTCTCAATCTTCCACAGCTCTATTATCTGCCTACATAAACGTTGTGTCTCTCAGTGTGACCTATCGTGCACCACCTTACCATCAACCACCCTTGCTGTTCAACCCAACATGAAATATATTTTTCTCAACATTGGCACCAGAGACTGCTGCATTCCAATGCTCTTCAATTTCCTCCATGAATCTCTGTGCCTCCTCTCTCGTGATCTTCTTTCCCCCCTTATGATAGTCACCACTGACCAGGCTTTAGGTCAATTGTCCTAATTTACCTTATGATACAAAAAATCATTTATTTTGTTTTGCTTATACTCCTTGGAAAATTTTGAAGTTATCAGAGTGTTTGCTCAGAATCTTTTAAACATGGTAGGGGAATCAAAAACCAGAGGACATAGGTGTAAGGTAAAAGAGGAAAGATTTAATAGAAATCTGAGGGGCAATGTTTTAAATAGAAAACATTAAAATATTGAAAAATAGGTGCAGGAGTAGGCCATTCGGCCCTTCGAGCCAGCCACCATTCAATATGACCATGGCTGATCATCTAAAATCAGTACCCCGATCCTGCTTTTCCCCCATATCCCTTGATTACTTTAGCCCTAAGAGCTAAATCTAACTCTTAACAGAGCATTGTGGGTATTTGGAATGAGCTGCCAGAGGAGGTAGTTGAGGCAGGTACATAACAAGATTTAAAAGATATTGGACAGGTACATGGATAGGAAAGGTTTAAAGAGATATAGGCCAAACACAGGCATGTGGGGTATCTTAGTCATCTTGGGTAATTTGGACCTGATTCGTGCTTTATGACTCTTTGACATTACATAAAAGTGAGTTGTTTTCTCTTATGTCAAATAATGGCCGTATCAATGATTATATGTAGAGCACCTTTTTGTTTTACAGGGATTGATACATTGCTTGAAGCAAAATAATAAAGCTGGAAAAGGAACATGAAAAGGTCAAATTTTCTCAATTAGTAATTGGCCAGGTGACTTCAAACCTACGTATGTCTAAGCAAAAGCAAATTGCTGGAGAAACCCGCAGATCTGTGGAGGCAAAAAGATGGGCAATAGTTTGGGTCAAGACCCTGCATCAGTGTTGGTGAAGACCCTTGAGACAAAATGTTGACTATCACTTTGTTTCCACAGATGCTGCCTAATCTATTGAGTTCCTCCAGCCGTTGGTTATTTTTATTTCAGATTACAGCATTGCAAGCTGTCTCCAGTTTTCAAGATGTGGTACTATCATATAAATAGTTTTGGATTTCCCGAAGAAATTGTACTTGATGCCAAAAGAAAAATCAGTACCTAAAGATTCAAGTTCAAGGCAGTTTTGTCACATTTTGTAACTGAATGTCTATTTCTGGATCATTTTGAGTCACTTCAGAAATTCAACAAGAACTCTTACTGTGAGTCAGCCTTACACCAGCATTGCAATTGCCACATCAGGAAAGCGTAGGAAGACATAATTTTCCACTTCTATAGAATGCTGGTGTGACCGCTTTTGGAGATCTGGAGTAATGAGTTTAATATTGTCATGGAGTCTTAGAGTCATTGTGGCATGCTGCACTACAAAATGGCCTTTGCCTTTACTCACCTAAACGGAACAAGCTGCCTAACCTAGCTAGTCCCACTTGCCTGCATTTGACTCAAATCCCTCTAAACCATTCCTGTCCAGGTAGCTTTCCAAATGTCTTTTAAACGTAATAAATTTACCAATCTCTGCCAGTTTTTTGGCAGCTCATTCGACATTCCCACCACACTTTATGCAAAAAATCTGTTCCTCCGATCTCTTTTAAGTCTTTCCCCTCTCACTATAAACTATGGTCTGGAGTTTCACATTCCCTTACCCTGGGAAGAGGGATGTGACCATTCACCTTAGCTATGCCTCTCATGATCTTATAAACCTCTGTTGGGTTCTATTAGTTTGCTTCAAGCAATGTATCAATCCCTGTAAAAACAAAAGAGCCCTAATAACGCTGCCATTATTTAACCTATGGAGAAAATAACTCACTATTATAGTCAAAGAGTCAACAGCACAAAGCAGGCCCTTTGGTCCAACTTGCCCATGGCGAGTAAGGTGCCCCAGCCTCCAATGTTCCAGGGAAAAATGTCTCATCCTATGCAGACTCTTCTTATAACTCAAGCCCTCCAGTCCTGGTAACATCCTTGTGCATATTTTCTGCATCCTTCTCAGCTTAATGAGATTTTTCCTATAGCTAGTCAACCAGAATTGTTCCAAGTGCCACCTCACCAAAGTCTTGCACAGTTTGATTTTGATATGTTTGAAACAGTTCAGATAACGTTTTCAGGACCCAGAGTTGGGAAGGCTGGGAAAGCACATCTCAGACCCGCAAACGCTCAGCATAGGAGCACCGCAAGGCTGCGTACTCTCTCCTCTCCTCTACTCTCTCTACACCAACTACTGCACCTCCACAGACACCTCTGTCAAGCTTCTCAAGTTTGTGGACGACACAACCCTGATTGGACTGATCAAGGATGGGGAGGAATCTGCCTTCAGACAGGAAATGTCGCACCTGGTGCCATCGCGACAACCTAGAGCTCAAAGCTCTCAAGACAGTGGAATTGATTGTAGACTTTAGGAGAGCTCCCCCTCCCCTCACCCCACTCACCATCAACAACACCACAGTCACATTCGTGGAGTCTTTTAGATTCCTGGGAACCATCATCTCCAAGGACCTTAAGTGGGGGGCTACCATCGACTCCACAGTCAAAAAGGCACAACAGAGGATGTACTTCCTGCGGCAGCTGAGGAAGCACAATCTTCCACAGGCAATGATGGTCCAATTCTACACGGCCATCGTAGAGTCAGTTCTCACCTTCTCCATCATGGTCTGGTTTGGCTCAACCGCCAAGCACGACACCTGGAGGCTGCAGTGAATCGTCCGATCAGCAGAGAAGGTTATTGGCTGCAACCTTCCCTCCATTGATGAACTGTACACTGCAAGGGCCAGGAAGCGAGCGGGCAAGATCATTTCTGACCCCTCTCACCCTGGCCACAAACCCTTTGAATCACTTCCCTCTAGAAGGCGACTCCAGACTGTCAAAGCTGCCACAGCCAGAACTAAAAACAGTTTTTATCCACGAGTAGTTGCTCTACTCAACAGCCCAAAATCCGTAGCCTCCCTTTGATCTGGTATTTTGTTGGTTCACATGCTTGATCAATGGTGTTTTATCATTAATGTTTTATTATTATTAATGTTTAGTGTTTTCTGAGTCATTCGTAACTGTCACTATGTCATGTTGTTACTTGTGGGCGGACACCAAGGCAAATTCCTTGTATGTGAATACTTGGCCAATAAACTTACTTACTTACTTACTTACTTACTTACTAACAAACTAGGCTTCTATTCGTCGGAGCTTTAGAAAAATGAGTGAGAGGTGATTTATCGGAAATAGACATGATACTGAAGGGTCTTGACAGGGTGGATGTGGAGAAGATATTTGCTCTTCTAAGAGAGTCTAGAACTGTTTAACTATAAGGAGTAATCCATTAATAGCAGTGATGACTTACACTGTTCTTCTGAGAGATTTGTGGACCTTTGGAGCACTCTTCGTCAATGGACAGTGGAAATAATGTCCTAAATAGTTTTAATGTAGAGGTGATTGGTTCTTGATAAGTGAGGAGGTAAAAGGTTACAGCAGGTGGATGGGAATGCAGAGTTCTGATGACAGCCAAATATCTTTGACCTCATTTAATAGTGGAGAGGCCCAGAGAGGCTGGCTGGCTTATTCCTACTCATCATTTATACGTTTGTGATTGATCGATTGAAATATACAGCTTGGAAAAAGGCCCTTCGGCCCACCGTGTCCACGCCAACCATCAGTCACCTGTTTACACTTTTCGCAGACAATCACTACAATCTAGGGCCAATTTTCAGAAGCCTGGTGTCTAATTGGGACCTCACCAGCACTCTATAGATGTAGGTGAATGATGTAAATCCATGCCTCACTGATGTGGCAATTGCATCAGTGATTATAAGGCTGACTCACACCTTGGACCTCACAGTTGAGACAAGTGTGATGTTCCTATGCGATGGAGGGTGACAGACCTGGATAACATTGTTATATGAAATAGCTAGCATAAGACATGTTTGAAGCTACATGGTCTTTCAATCTAATTATCGGACTTGATCCCAAGGCAGATAAATGAATTATGTATCTTCACTCTTCAGGAACCCATCCAATCAATCCATCCACTGGTCTCCAATTCATTTCCCCCTACTTCCCTCCTATAATCTCCTATCTTAATGACAGTTTACACACCCCATCCACTATAAATACTAGTTTGTCTATCTCCTTTGTGTCCGTCTGCAATGCATCGTCCCCATCAAAATATCCCTGGTCTATCTGTCCTAAACTCACACCCCAAACAGTCCCCTCCAACAATCCATCCCTAATCCATTCCCCGGACAAACCATCGCCGATCCATTCTTTTAACAACTTATCCTGGGTCAATTTGTGTAATAGGTGTTCCTGATCCATCCTGCACTAAGCTATTCCTGATCAATCCCTTCAACGACTGGTCGCCCCAATCCATTCCCCCAAATGTCTGGCCCCGAACCTTGCCCTCAGCCACTTTCCCCTGAACCCCCCCCCCCACCCCAAATAATTGATCTCCGAGGAAAACACATGCCTTGTGGGTGGAAATGAATAGGTGACATTTTAAGGAGAGGATGGAAAGACGATGTTTCAAGTTCCTCCAACACTTTGTACTTTCCTTATGATTTCAGCATCTGCAGTTGCTTGTGTCTCCACATTCTATGCTCTGCTGATCTACAATCTGAACACAGCACTTGCTCAGTTTGGGCCCTAAATTGTGCAGCTCTGGTTACTTGTGCCCTAAGGGTACACCCACATTTCAGGGAAAGGTCCATTCTTGGCTGTTTGAGTCTTTGTGACACTAATTAAATCTTTATTTTTCCTTATAGAAAGCCTTCACAAGGAATCATCTGAAAGGATTGTAATATAAGTAATTATTATAAATATTGGAAAAATAATGGGTATTGGACAAAGTATAATTATAATATTGAAAATTAATTGTGAACTTATATTCATATTTCTTTTAAACAAATAACACAATTTAATTTTATCCCACTACCAGTTTCTCATGGCAATGTAAAAAGGGCATGGCTGTTGTAGCAATTTAAACCTTGAAAAAATATTTGTCACCATTGTGGTTGCAATGGAATGTTTAGGATTGATTGAGTCTCAAGCACTAATCAGGCACTTAAGGGAAATACATTGCACCACATTTGAAGAGTGAGAGACAATTGTGCTGCTGGGAATGGTCTTACTTGGGGGAGGAAACTAAAACAACAAGAGGAAAGCAGCATATACCGTGATTTTGCACAGGAAACTTGTAGCACCTTCTGCTACAGCAAGATAAGAAAGCTCCCATGGCCCATGTGGGAGAAGGCCATTGCTATCTGCCTGCCAATGTGTTTAATAAGTGCCTCGTAGCATAGTAACTCGCACAAAGGCTGTTCATTCAAATACATTCTAAATTAAGATCTGATTCACAATCTCTAAGCAGTAAAGAGTCTATCTGAATCTGAATTTCATCCTGTGGACTATCCATTCACCCACCACTTTCTTCAATGTAGATTCAGATTAGGTTTGTCTCAATATTTGATCTAAAGTCAGTGATTCCTGTTATATCAAAGACTGCATTCAACGACTTATTAAATCAACACATTTTTAGAGATTAAAGCAGAGCAGAGAATTGAATTCCAATAATGGCCCAAACAAGAATGTTTCTACCAGACATCTGCTTAAAAGCATATGCATCATTCAATTGATGCAAGAATTTGCCCCTATTATATATATATATTCACTTTTATTTCTGAAAATCTGTGATTCATGCAGTGTGGTGTAGCAAATTTTCAATCATAGGACACTTTGGTCAAATAGTGCGACGTATGACCACACAATAGATCAGTGAGAAGAAAAAAAAAAAATCGGAAGGACACAAAGTGTTGGAGTTAAGGGCCAGTCCCACTGTACGAGGTAATTCAAGAGTTCTCCCGGGTTTTTCCCTGATTCGAACTCAGAGAATGTCCGTAGGAGTTCGTGGATGTCTCGTAGCGGCTCGTACGAGTAACGGTAGGTACTCGGGAAATCCGGTAAACTCATGACGTTTTTTCAACACTGTGAAAAATGTCTACGAGTAAAAAAATACTTGTGATTAAAAAAATTGTTACTTTTTACTCGTACGAGCCGCTACGAGACATCCACAAACTCCTATGGACCTGCTACGGACATTCTCCGAGTTCGAATCAGGGGAAAACTCGGGAGAACTCTTGAATTACCTCGTACAGTGGGACAGGCCCTTAACTCAGCGGGTCAAGCAGCATCTTTGGAGAACATGGATAGTCTGAAGAAAGGTCCTGACATTAAATGTCAGGTGACGTTTCATGTGAGGACTATCCATGTTCTCCAGAGATACTGCCTGATCCAGTGAGTTACTCCAGCACTTTGTGTCCTTTTAAGCTTCCATCCAAGTGCACTGTCTTGCATCTTTAGGCATGGAATAAAGTGACCTTACAGAGTCCAAATGAGTGATCATATTGTGCTACTGGTTGAAGTCACTTGCTTATCTTGCAAAAATGTAACATTGCATAAACTAGAACATTGATGACAAAAAAATCTGCTTGTGTCCTTCTTTATGGAAAAATATCTCAAAACACATGATTTTGAGCATTCTTGGCATTCCCTTCAAGTTTCCTGGTGAATACCTGCCCAATGGACATAATGCAGGCAAAAGGAATTAGGATAGACAGTCATCATTGTTATCATGGTTAGCAAAGGGCCCCTTTCTGCATTGTACAACTCAAACATTTCACCCTCTTTTGGTACATTAACTGTATGCCGACTGCTACGGTTAGGTCTAATATTAAAGCAGAGGCTGACTATGTGATGAAAAGGCATCAAAAATACATCAAAAATTGTAATATAAGTAGAAATTTAAAGTATTTAGCTCACAAGCTGAGGCCCAGAACTACTGTGCAAACCCAGACATTGGTCAGGCTGCACATGGAGTATTGTGTACAATTAGAATCGCCACACTACAGGAAGGATATAGTAGCATGACCAAGAATGTAGAAGAAATTCATCAGAATGTTGCCTGCAAAGGAGGACTTTATTTATATGGAGAGTTTGAATAAGTTAGAATTATTCTCACTGGAATGTCAGAGGCTAAAGTGGTGACCTAATAGACGTTTTATCAATTGTACATTGTAACGTTAGGGTAGATCGTTTTTTTTACGAGTAGGGAATTCTAAAACTAAAGGGCGTAGGTTTAAAGTGTGAGGGGAGAAATTCAAAAGAGGTCTGAGAGGCAAGATTTTTACACAGAAGGTTGGCTATTTGTTGAAATGTGTGTTAATTATGCAGCTATAAATCTAAACCTATTGATCCAAATTTTGGCGTCAAATATATAATATGTGCTGTGCATGTTGATGACAAGGAAACTACTTAATTAATGTGAAGAAGTTCCCAGTGATGAAGTGCATTACACTGAACATGGTGAAACTGCAAAATGTAACGGTCAGCAATTTTATCTGTTGAAAATTATCAACCATAATTATATTCCCAACTTGAAGATAATGCCACAAAATGCTCAAAATCATGCATTATGAGATATTTTTCTATTAAAAATGACTATAAAATCCTTCTTTGTATTAGATTTTTTCCCATATTTTTGTTGCTAGGCTTGAATTGTAGACTATTAAATGTGATTTAAATTTTGCCAATGGAAACACTTGCCTTCTCCATACAGACTAGACTGCAACTTTGAGATTGTGCCTTATACAAAAGTAAACTGAGAGTTGAACAAATTCAAAGCTGTTGAGTATTTAAGATTTGACATTCGACATGCATGTAAAATATGTAGGAAGAAACTGAAAATACTGGTTACACCAAAGATGACACAAAAAGATGGAGTAACTCAATGGGTCAGGCAAATCTCTGGGGAAAAGGAATAGGGGACGTTTCGGGACAAGACCCTTCTTCAGACTGAGAGTCGGGGGAGAGTCAGTCAATTCCCTCTGCCCTGACTCTCAGCCTGAAAAACATCACCTTTTCTTTTTCTCCAGAGATGCTGCCTGACCCACTGAGTTACTCCAGCTCATTGTGTCTATCTTTTTGTGTGTAAAATAGCCGTGTTAAAGGAAGTAACATGTAAAAGGTAGAGAATGTTGTTCACACAACAGCAGAAAACAAAGTGCTCAAGGAACTCATTGGGTCCTGTGGAGGAAAATGGGCATAGAACGATTCGGTTCGGGATCTTTCTTCAGTCTGAATCCAGCATCTGCAGTCTTTTCCGTTATCAACATAAGTGATTGGTAAAGATGCATTAAAGAACCACAGAAAAAGTCCTATTAATGGGCCTGTCCCACTTAGGTGACTTTTTAGACGAGTGCAGGAGACTATGCGGTCGCCACAAGTTCGCCGGTGGTTGCCAGGTAGCGCCTTCATGGTCGTGAGGAGATCCCGCATTCTGGGAACTAGTCGCTGCCTCATTTTGGTTGCCGCAAATTTTACAACATGTTGAAAAATTAGCGGCAACCAGAATGAGGCCGCCATGGAGAGTAGCGAGAATTCTCGTGCCGTAGGTGGGTCACCAGGAGGTCGAAGGTTCTTGTAGGTTGTAGCCAGTGCTGACCGGTGAATTGCATTGGCTCATTGGGAAAAAAAACATAAACAGTAGTTTTCAGAACCAAGGATAACCGACTGGTAATGTTAATGTCTGCTGAGCTTCACAGCCATGTATCTCTGGCTTCTTAAAACTTGTCTCCACTCCTTCTCCCCCCTCTCCCCCCCTCTTTTAAAGGACTTACATGACCCTTCCTGTATACTGTGCTTTCACCATCTTAATTACAGCGCCAACCTTCCTGTTCATCGCGGTGTGTGTCTGTATCACATTGGCTTTGCACCGACGAAATTCACTCAGACAGCGCTCCCCCCGCTTGCCTTGTCCCCCGCCTGCAGGAAGCGGTGTGTGTGTGTGTGTGTGTGTGTGTGTGTGTGTGTGTGTGTGTGTGTGTGTGTGTGTGTGTGTGTGTGTGTGTGTGTGTGTGTGTGTGTGTGTGTGTGTGTGTGTGTGTTCCACTCTGACAGTCGCCGGCAGTCGCCTGAAAAATCGCCTAAGCGGGACAGGCCATATTAAGTCTTAGTTTAGTTCGGAGATACAGCGTGAAAACAGGCCCTTCATCCCACCGAGTCTGTGCCGACCTGTGATCACCAAAACTAGCACTTTCCTACACATTAGGGATGTTTTACAATTTTTACCAAAGCCAATTATCCTATAAACCTGTACGTCTTTGGAGTGTGGGTGAAAACAAGGCGCACCCAGCGAAACCCACACAGTCACGGGGTGAATGTATTAACTTTGCACAGACAGCACCCATAGTCAGGATCAGACCTGTGTCTCTGGCGCTGTAAGGCAACATCTTTACCGCTGCGCCACCTTGCCGCCTTTCATTGTAGTCAATGAAACAGAATCTGAAGCATACCAAGATGACTAGTTCAGTGCGGTGTTATTATTGCAATAGAAATTGTAAATAGAAACAGAAAAAAGGATTTTGTAGTTTGTCCAGATAGCAAGAAACTGGAATTGTATGGTATTTGCAGCAAAGAGTAATTATTGATTTCCACATTAAATGGGTTGATTAACAAACAGAAGGGCCTATACCCACCATTGTACTGAACAATGACAAATGAATCAAATTTAATGGGTAAGGACTGACTGAAAATATTTTCAGCAATAACATTTCAAAGTTGTACCTTGAACCTGTTGAGAATTACACTCTGCTCAAAGGCAGCTCCTCTGGCTTAACAGAGTACAATGAGTGATGATGGCAATGGTAATACAACACCAGCAACCCACACTTAGAACTTTACTCATTTATGGGTTATGCTTTCTTCATCCAAGATATTCCATGCTATGACATTTCTCTCTTTCCCTCTTCCCTCTCCCCCCCCCCCCCCCCCCCCCCCCCCCCCCCCCCCCCCCCCCTCTCCACCCCCCGTCACCCTCCACATGGTCCTTCCTCTGGCTTCACATTTCTCACACTATCTTTATATCACAAAAGCACTGAGGAGGAGGATTTCCTGGAAGGTATACAAGATGGTTTTCTAAGCCAATATGTAGAGGAACCGACTAGAGGGCAGGCCATCCTAGACTGGGTATTGTGTAATGAGGAAGGATTAGTTAGCAATCTTGGTGTGCATAGCCCCTTGGGCAACAGTGACCATAATATGGTGGAATTCTGCATTAAGATGGAGAGTTACACGGTTAATTCAAAGACTTGGGTACTGTACTTAAAGAAAGGTATGAATGGTATGAAACGGGAATTGGCTAGGATAGACTGGCAAATGATACTTAAAGGGTTGACTGTGGAGATGCAATGGCAAAGATTTAAAGATCGCATGGATGAATTACAAAAATTATTCATCCCTGTCTAGCAAAAAAATAAAACAGGGAAGGTGGCTCAATTGTGGGTAACGAGGGAAATTAAGGATAGTGTTAAATCCAAAGAAGAGGCATATAAATTGGCCAGAGGAAGCAGCAAACCGGAGGACTGGGAGAAATTTAGAATTCAACAGAGGAGGACAAAGGGGTTAACTAAGAGGGGGGGGGGGGGGGAGAGCATGAAAGAAAACTTGCAGGGAATACAAAAACAGTGTAAAAGCTTCCTTTAGATATGTGATGAGGAAAAGATTAGTGAAGACAAATGTCAGAAATAGGTGAATTTATAATGGGAAACAGGGAAATGGCAGACCAATTAAATGAGTACTTTGGCTCTGTCTTCACTAAGGATGACACAAACAATCTCCCAGAAATACTAGGGGACTGAGGATCTAGTGGGAAGGAGGAACTGAAGGGAATCCAAATTAGACAAGAAATGGTGTTGGGTAAACTGTTGGGACTGAAGCAAGATAAATCCCCGGGGCCTGGTGGTCTGCATCCCAGAGTACTCAAGGAGCTAGCCCTTGAAATCATGGATGTTTTGGTGATCATTTGCCAATGTTCTGTAGACTCTGGATCAGTTCCTGTGGACTGGAGGGTAGCTAATGTAACCACACTTTTTAAGAAAGGGGAATTATAGACCAGTTAGCCTTTCATCGGTAGTGGGGAAGATGCTTAAGTCGATTATTAAAGATGTAATAGCAGTGCATTTGTAAAGCAGTGACAAGATCGGTCAAGAAGAATGAATAAGGGAGAGCCAGTGGATCTGGTGTATCTGGACTTAAAAAGCCTTTGACAAGGAACCACATAAGAGATTAGTGTGAAAAATTAGAGCACATGGTATTGGGGGTAGGGTATTGGAATGATAGAGAACTGGTTGGCAGACAGGAAACAAAGAGTAGGAATTAACGGGTCCTTTTCATAATAACTGGGGTCCCAGCACTGAGCCCACTAGTCACTGCAGTGGGTGACTATTGGGTGCTGGGAGCCCAGTTATTTACAATATATATGAATGATTTAGATAAGGGAATTAAATGTAACATCTCCAAGTTTGC
The DNA here is from genome assembly GCF_010909765.2 of Amblyraja radiata. Lineage (NCBI taxonomy): Eukaryota > Metazoa > Chordata > Chondrichthyes > Rajiformes > Rajidae > Amblyraja > Amblyraja radiata. The sequence continues at coordinate 52,611,524 of NC_045961.1, forward strand.
GGATGACACAAAGCTGGGTGGCAGTGTAAGCTGCGAGGAGGATGCCATGAGGCTGCAGGGTGACTTGGATAGGTTGGATGAGAGGGCAGATGCATGGCAGATGCAGTATAATGTGGATAAATGTGAAGTGCAACAAGACCTGAGTACATCAGTCACTGAAAGTAAGCATGCAAGTACAGCAGGCAGTGAAGAAAGCTAATGGCATTTTGGCCATCATTTCGAGAGGATTTGAGTTTAGGAGCAAGGAGGTCCTACTGCAGTTGTACAGGACCCTGGTGAGACCGCACCCAGAGTATTGTGTGCAGTTTTGGTCTCCTAATTTGAGCTAGGACATTTTTGCCATTGAGAGAGTGCAGCGTCGATTCACCAGGTTAATCCCCGGGATGGCGGGACTGACATATGATGAAAGAATGGGTCGACTGGGCTTGTATTCACTGGAATTTAGAAGGATGAGAGGATATCTTATAGAAACATTCTTAAAAGATTGGACAGGCTAGATACAGGAAAAATGTTCCAGATGTTAGGGGAGTGGAACCAGGGGTCACAGTTTAAGAATAAAGGGTAGGCCATTTAGGACTGAGATGAGGAAAAACTTTTTCACCCAGATAGTTGTGAATCTGTGGAATTCTTTGCCACAGAAGGCAGTGGAGGCCAAGTCACTGAATGTTTTCAAGAGAGAGTTAGATTTAGCTCTTAGGACTAGGAATCAAGGGATTATGGGTAAAAAGCAGGAACTTGGTACTGATTTTGGATGATCAGCGATAATCATATTGAATGGCAATGCTGGTTCGAAAGGCCGAATACTCCTGCACCTATTTTTCTATGTTTCTTTCTTTCATCTCTGGCCTTTGTCCAACCATCTGCCAATCCACCATTTATCCACCTATTACTTGCCAGATTTTGTCCCTCCCCACCACTCTTCCAGCTTTCTCCTCTTACTACTACAATCAGTCTGAAGAAGGGTCCTGACCCAAAACATTATTTAATTCATATTTGCCTGGGAATATAGCTGATTTGCTGAGTTACTCCAGCACTTTGTGTCTTTTTTTGCAAACCAGCATCTATAGTTCCTGATGTCCCCACTGGTTCTATATTCTTCCACTTTTGCACCCACTCCCTACACACTTGAAGCAATTTACAGTGGCCAATGAACCTTTACATGAACATGTTTTGGCATATTGGAGGAAACCAGTACACCCGGAAGAAACCCACGTGGACACAAGGAGAACGTGCAAACCTCACAGACAGCAAATATATCAGGATTGAACCCTGGTCCCTGGTGTTGTGAGGCAACAGCTCTACCAGCTGTGCCACTGTGCCATCTCTATTGTGCAATTATACTTAACTAGGTAAATAGACAATAGACAATAGACAATAGGTGCAGGAGTAGGCCATTTGGCCCTTCGAGCCAGCACCGCCATTCAATGTGATGATGGCTGATCATCCCTAATCAGTACCCTGTTCCTGCCTTCTCCCCATATTCCCTGACTCCACTATCTTTAAGAGCCCTATCTAGCTCCCTCTTGAAAGCATCCAGAGAACCTGCCTCCACCGCCCTCTGAGGCAGAGAATTCCACAGACTATCATCGATTCATATTTTTTACCAAGCTCACAGCACTCAATAGAATAAACTATGAGAGCTGTGGTGTTCACAGTCAGACATGCAATGGCTAAATTAATGAATCAGGGGAAGATATTTTTGTTAAAGAGAAAAATACTGAAATTAATATAACACATTGGCGTGGAGTGGATTACAAGACTCTTTATTTAAATTAAGTATTAAACAGCTTATAGAGTGGAAAACAACAGAAAGCAACAATATTTTTTATCATTGAACATTAAGGCTGCAAAATAATTATTAAACACCATGGGAGAAATAAACAAACTAAAAAGGGAAAAGACTGCTAAATTCAGTTTCTTTAAATATGCATTAACCTGCCTACAAAATCTATATACTTAACATTTTTGTAACTTTAAAAATAGGTATGCAGCATTTGCAAAAATATATTTCTGTGCTTTTCTAATTATAGATAGAAATGGATGAAGAACCATTTCTCATAATAGTTCTTGAATAAGCTAGCAATTCCTCAGAAATGGTTCTATCGATCAATCATACATCCTCTGTCACAATCATCACATTGTCGATTTAGGGACAATGTAAAAATCTCTAATGAATATTTCAATATTTTTTTGTATGTATCTCCTCTGTATGAATTTGATTGTGTTGTGTAAAATTTATTTTCTATGTTGTACGGGCAGATCAGGGAACTATGCAGAATAGATTTCATTTTTTTTTTAAATCTGTGCATAGTGTAATCAAACAGGTTAAGTAATAATAAAGTTAAAAATAGAATGTGTTGCATCAATGATAAAGCATGGTGTCAAAGAAAACATACAACATGAAAATCAAAATTTATAAATGTTTAACCATGATTAACTCTACAATTCACATTAATCTTTGGTCTTTTAAAATAGATGCCTCCTTAAAATACCATAAGTGCAAACAGAAAGTGCTTACCATAGGCAGCTTGCCAGCAGCTTCTAAGAGTGAAGCTTTGTCCATTAGAAATGCCAATCAAACACAATATTTACTACTAATCTTCTGGATTGATGTTTCTCAGCCAGTATGCAAAAGTAAATGTAAAGTCGGCGTGGATTTGAAGAAAGGAAAACCAGCCTCTAAACATGTTTAAATACATTTGTAGATATTTTTAAAGGGTATTCGATGGAACTGTCTGATTAAAATGGTATTTACTAGAGGAGATAATGTGAATTTCATTTCTGATAATTTAAGATTGTGAGAGAGCCTATTTAGGTAAACAAAAATATCTAGCCCTATTTAACACCAACTGCCCTGAGGATTTTATAATAGTTAACACTTTCATTTATTTTTGTGTTTGGCATATATGCATTTATAAAAATATTTATTTGGCACAATTTGTGGCATCCCACATTCATAAGGCATAAGAAATTACTATAATGAAGTATATATTAAACACTGACTTTTTAATTAAATAAATGTAAGTAAACCCATAACCTGTGCTTAACCCATATTGTTAATAGTACTTTACAATGTAAATAAATGGTAACAAAAAAAAAGACAAATTTACTTACTGTGCTTTTGAACTAATTTGGGCACAAGGCTGCCATAGCCACAAAATTCTAGGAATAGGGATGCCATAGGCAGTGCATGACAAAGTCTGTTTGCTGCCCAATGGGTAGATATCAAGGTTCTGAGTGGGCAGTGCCTTTTCACATATATGTGGTTTTACTGTAAAAACAAATTAATTAGAAAACCAAAAGCCAAAAAGAAAGCTACAAAATCAAAATTATGCACTTTGATAAATTATATACTAAGGACTTATTCACATGTCGGAGTCTAAGTGAAGACAGTACCATTGTTGCAGTTTAGTAAAACCTTGTTCCATTTTGTTTGTCTCATTACAATACATTTTTGTGTTTTTGTGGGAAAAATAGGACTTTTAATTATTCTGCAAAGATACATACAAATCTTAAGAAAAGAATGCTGCCCTACAAAAAGTGTTTGAACAATCCTCAAGATAGATGTTACAGCATTAAAACAAAATGAATAACAAACAAGTGTTCTTTGTCAAAGTTCATCAGTTGTGTGTGAATCTTCAGTTTTCAATGATCAGAACTCTTCTTTCAACACATTCTCTGCACGTGATCAAATTGTTCCTCAGGAATGGTAAATTAGTAGGTACATGGAAAAATAAGGCGTATTCAGACTTGTGACATAACAGTTATTGGATTCAGTTCTGCACTTCTGAGGTACCCACTACAGCAACCGAATGCACCTTCTTTGCTTTTGGTTCAAAACAGAATTTCACAGTTTTAGCCGTGTTACGAGCGGCACGGATTTGCTGCAATGTTGCACGTGCCTGCTCAGTGGTCCGCATTCACATGTCCTTGCTGAACCTTAATGTGCTCCCACGGTTGCCTTTCCTATTTTGTTTGACCTTTTTCCTCAAGGAATGATGTGATTCACCGTGGACCTTCTTTGCTCTTTCTGAGCAGGATTTATTGACTACAGTGCTTCGTTTCATGTACTTGTTGATAATGAGCTTCACTGATGACTTTGGTACTCCAGTTCGTCTGGATATTTCACGGGTGGACTTTTTACACAAGTGATAGTCAATAATGATAGCTTTTTGAAACTCTGTGGGCTGCTTCAGTTTTTCCACTTTGAGTAAAGGTGAGGCACCTAGGATTGCAAGAATGTGTTTTTTTATAGCGTCCACAGTTGTTCTACAGCATTCCCAAATATGACTTTACGTCACTGGGTCTTAACTGTACAGGGATTGTCCAAATATATTTTGTAGGGCAGTATATAGATTTACAATTAAAACATGCAATATTACAATACAATTTTAACATGCAAAATATAGCATTTAATGACTAAGATTTTGTTAAACAGTTTGTGTATGTGTAGACAGACTTCTGAACTGTTCACTGCCCTGTGTCTCCCATGAATCTGAATAGATTATATTCCTATTGCTATATTGTACTTTACTGATCCCACAATCAATCTGATAGTAAGAAAGAACTGTCCTGGTTTAGATCGAAGGTAGATACAAAATGCTAGAATAACTCAGCTGGACAGGCAGCATCTCTGGAGAAGACTATCAACCTGATAGTGCTATCTGTTAAATTACATTTCCATGGTTCCTATAAATATTCACTGATAGCGTGCTTCCGTACAAATATAACTGTAGTGTCAATACAATATCGTCAACACACCATTACTTTCACTGGTATCATCCAAGTTTAATTACGGCAAGGAAGGTCATAATTTCTCTCCAATCATTTCTTAATGTTTTTTTCCCACGATAGGAGAGTTTGTGTCTCATTAGCAACTCAAAATGGAGCCTTTGTTGAAAGGAGATATGGTCAGTGCCCTGGCCTCATTGGGATTTTCATTAAAAGGCCTAACAATATCTTCAAATATATGGTGACAGTGTGGTCACCTAAGAGCTTTACATACGCAGAAACTAAATGGAAATGGTTGGTTTCAAAATCTTGTGACAATTTTTTTTAAACCAGACACTGATGGTTCATTGCAGCTTGCTGACAATTTCGCTGTCGAGAGCAAAATTATCAACTAGTCTTGTAATTTGTCTTTCATATGCAGTAAGCTTCAAAGAAGCAAGCAATTATTTTAATCCAAATTTCTGTTTCAAAAATTTCATAGATATTGTATATCGTCTGAAAATTTTTTTTTTACAAATTATATAAATTATGTTGTGGGTCAAAGAGCTTGTTCTTTTGCCATACTGTTCTGTGAAGATATCAAATTTGCTAAATTTGCTGATGAAACAAGCATATGTGAAAAAAATACATAAAGAGGTTGAAAGGGGATACAGATCGTTTGGTAAGTGGGTAAAAATCAGCAAATAGAATGCCATGTGGCTAAATGGAATTAGGTAAAAATTGTAATGGACCCATTGAACAGGAGGGAAAAGAGCCAGTGGGTGTCTTATTGATTCTTGTATCAAAGTCCCGACATTATTTTTCCTCATGAGGGGATCTCTAGAAAGACAGTCAGTTTGGATTAACTAAGTGGTATGTGCCCTGTGTACAATACTGTAGTTTGAATACAGTTTCAAACTTATTATGGTGTCTGGCAGACTATTTGTTCAATATTTAAATTTTTCTAATATATTAAAGGCAGACATTTATTGCACAGGTTTTAAGATTAAATCTGACAGGAAGGTGTAACTTGGAATTTAGTACATAAACATATGTTCACCAAAGATACTTAGGATTCAATGGTCTTCACTTTAAAATGAATGTACTGCTTGATCTGCTGAGTGTTTCCAATATGTTTTGTTTTTATATCAGATTTCCAGCATCTTTAGTTTTCTGGTTTTTACTGACTTGATAATAGTTGTTTGGAGACTCTTAAACATAATGATGTGGTTTTGCATGCATCAAATACTAATTTCACTGGGAAAAAAAGGATATATGAGGAAAGAGGCAAAAAAGATTACTATCAGAATGTGGTAATGTAACTATAAGTATAAATGTGGAGATAATTTTCCTCTTCGGTTCCACTGCTATAAATGTGGCCCTGATCCCCTCTGCATTCTCTGGGCAGTCATATCTAGCAAGACAGGAACAATCAAGGAATCTGCATGACATCCAGAGATTGTAGATGCAGGAATCCAGAGCAAAAAACGAATTCCTTGAAAAACTCAGCAAGATAAACAACATCTGTGGCCATTTTTTCAGGTTGAAATCCTACGTAACACCCAAGTTACAATTACTCCTCGTTACTTTCCCCATTAATTCTTTGTCCAATTTCATTTTTGTTATGATTTCAGCGGAAAGCTTGTTTGCTATTATGATATTAAAACTGATCCTTTAATTAATTAGCCCAGATGACAGCGAGTAAAACGCAAAGTGCTGGAGTGTCTCAGTGGGTCAGGCAGCATCTGGGGAGGGAATGGACAGGCTTGTGCCCCCTTCTTCAGACTGATTGCAGTGGGTGGGGAGGTGGAGAAATCTGGAAAAGAGAGGTGGAGAACGGGCAAAGCCAGGCATGTGATAGGTGGTTATTGGAATACAGGTGATGGAAGGGGGGGAGGGGGAACGGTGATTGGCAGATGGGTGGACAAAAGCTAAAATAATAAAGCGACAAAAGAGTGTCAGACAAAGAGAGTAAAGGAAGGAAATGAAAAGCCAGATGTAAAGCTAGCTGGAGGGATACAGGAGGAAGGCGGTGGAGGGGATAGTGGGGAAAATGTGTGCACACTTGGTTGAGAGGACAGAAATAGAGAAAGGGGTGGTACTTAAAATTAGAGAATTCAACACTCTTATAAGCTACGAGCAAACTATGAGTAATAGTGATATTATTTTGGCACCAATAATACAATGGCCCCACTGCATGACCGCAAGCAGGTGAAAGCTTTTTTTTCTCTTTAGAATCTAGTCCCTGAAGCTGTTTTGTGTGGTTTATATTACTGAAAAAAATCACAGATTTCATGTACTCACCATTTACATTGAGAGTAAATGTGATGTTTTTGAAAAGCTTCCATTGTTTAAGTTCCAGTATTATGCTATAGCTACCACCATCCTCTTCTGAAACATCTCTTATTATCAGTTCATGGCCCGTGATGTTATAGCGAATTGATCTTTCAGTAATAGGCTGTCCATTCTTTAACCTGTTGAAAAAATGATTTTACTGCGCACTGTATAGCATTTAGGTAATGACATTACACTTGAGTGTGACAGTTTTGAAAAAAACATAATTGTTGAGAGATATGATGTGATGGATGCAATAATTTAAGTTTCATTGAAATTTATGTATCTCTATAATAGAAACGTATTTGCATTGTAATGTCTTTTATACTCCAGCTTCTATCCTACACAAGCTACAGCTCATATAAAAGCTGTTCTCTTAAATGTTTCCTACGGTACGTCCAGTTCATCTATTACCATAACAACATAAAAATACAAGATATAGGAGTAGTGATACGCCTGACCATTCAAACTTCTCCCCTCCCAAATACAATCGTAACTCACCCTCTTCCTCAACCACTTTCCATTCTATCAATCTTATTATGCATTCTTTGGTTCAGAGGTACAGTTAAAAACTTTGTTTTGTATGCTATCCAAACAAATCAAATAATACTATGCATAAATAAAACCAAACCAAACTCGAGTACAATAGGTAGATGGGAAAGATAAAGGGTGCAGAATATAGTTCTCAGCGGTGTAGCACAACTGGTCCAGAGACAAAGTGCAAGGTCTGCAATGGGGTAAAGGTGAATCGGACATTTCAGTTTTGTCTATTTTCCTTGTTTCCTGCTCTGACCAGAACTCTAGGTGTCCTCTTGAACCTATTAAATTTCCCCTCACCAGAAAACTCCTCAATTCCCGACCCCTGCATGAAACTTCTTGTGAGTTTTATTCTTCAGTGCCGTGACCAGGACATGCATGCATTCTCCCTCCTCTTTACTTCCTATGCAGCATCCTTTCATTCGGTTGCTGTAAGAGCACTCTTTGCATTGTTGTATGCCCCTTTAAGAGCTATCTTCAATATTCAAACCAACTGTGCTGCATTCTGGAAGTATAAGAGCTTGCAACATATCATATGTGAACGTCACCATGAAAGTAACATTCAGTTTTGAAGCAGTGAACTTCATTGCATTGCTCACAAAACTTCACTGCACTATTCTGTGCATCTTGTAAATGAAGTTCTTGCAACTATCATAATTGCTATTTGAATATTTTAAAATGCTGTTTCAATGTCAAAAAATGTCTAACTTTAGGAATCACCAAAGCCCTAGATAACCTCCTCCTTACATTTGTACTCCAATCTCCTTGCCATAAAGGTCAACCAATGACTCCTCACTGCTTTGTTTCTTTTCTGCATTTCACAAAGTCATACACCAAGATCTTTTTTTCACCCATATTGAAGTGCTTCTCATCCTTTAAAAATATACTTATTTTATTCTTGTTTCTAAGCAGGAAAGCAAAGGTTTCACTCATCTTGAAGAACATTAGAAACAGCAACCAGAGTAGGACATTCAGCCTTTTCCCACCATCTCTTTCCTGCACCAATCCCATTACCCCGTGATTTCAGAACCAAATTAAGGCATTCTGAGATACAACCACCCAATACTTTTTGTCTTTCTCAATCATTTAGTTTAACACTAATGAAAACAGTAAGTGGCAAAAACTATTGCCAGAAGCTTCACAGCCTCATTCAGGATGAGTAAACATCGTCTTGGGACTGCTAAACACTGAATTAATTTTCAATCATGGTGAAATAGATATCATCCATTCTTTTTCAAACCAAACTTTCTTACCCACATGTCCTAACTTAATGGGGAAGTCACGTAAAGACAGACATTTATTTTCAGGTAATACTAGACAAAGTGGGACCCGTTGGGTCCCGTTCCCCCAACGCAACATTCCACCACTCACCCATAGCCCACAACTGCGCAGGCGATGCTGATGGGTTCCCGTTGTGATGCCAGAGATCCCCGTTGTGATGCGAGTCACGGCAACCCTCCCTCAACTGCGCCTCGTCATCCCTCTTACTACCCCTATCCTCCTCCATTCCCCCTCATCCGCCAGCAATCCATCCCCCTCCTTTTCACCTTCCCTCTTCTTTCCCCTGTCCTCCATTCCCCCCACTACCCTCCTCAACTCTCCCTTCCACTCCTTTCCCCTATGCTCAGTCACTTCCTCCCTCCATAACTCCTCTCCCCTCCCTACCCCCTCCTCTCCCTCTATCCCCCCTCCTCCCCTACTTTCCCCTCCATCCTCCTCCATGCCCCCTCCCCTCCATCCTCCCCCAGCCTCCCTCCTCACCTCCCCAGGATCTCAATGTAAACCACCGCGGGCCCCGTTTTCTCTAGCAGGGTGGCAATGAAGTTGTACTTGAGGCAGGGGCTGTCGGGGGGGGGGGGGGGAGGGCTTGAGGCAGGGGCTGGTGGGGGGGGGGGGGAGAGGGGAGGAAGAGCGTCCTTGAGCCGGGGGAGGGGGAGGGGGAGGGGGAGGGTTTGAGGCTGGGGCTGTCGGGGGGCGGCAAGCTTCCCGGAGATGGGGGAGAGGGAGGAGGAGGGCTTGAGGCAGGTGCTGTTGGGGGGGGGGGGGGGGGGAGCGTCCTGGAGCCGGGGGAGGGGGAGAGGAGCGGAGAGGGTTTGAGGCGGGGACTGTCAGGGGGGGCGAGCGTCCTGGAGCCGGGGGAGGGGGAGGGCTTGAGGCGGGAGCTGTCAGGAGGGGCGAGCATCCTGGAGCTGGGGGAGGACTTGAGGCGGGGGCTCTCGGGGGGGCAAGTGTCCTGGAACCGGGGGAAGGGGAGGGCTTGAGGCAGGGGCTGTTGGGAGGAGAGCATCCTGGAGCAAGGGGAGGGGGAGGGCTTGAGGCGGGGGCTGTCGGGTGGCGGTATGGCGAGCGTCCTGGGGCTGGAGGAGGGGGAGGGCTTGAGACAGGGCTGTCGGGGGGGCGAGCATCCTGGAGCCGGGGGAGGGGGGAAGAGACCGAGCGGCCTCTCCCAGCCCCCAGTCCCCGCACCAGCACCAACCCCAGCCTAGGGCCCGGGGGTGGCAGAAATTAAAATAGAAGGAAACTTACCCGTGGAGCCGTCAGGTCGCCGTTGAGATGGGAAAAAAAGATGGTAGTCTGAAATTGTGCAAAGGCCATGCTGAGGACGCATGGTGTGTCCTTTGAGACTCCTGTCAAGGCGCGCTGAGGACCCGTGGGTGTCCTTTGTGACGCCTGTCATGTAAAGACGGCATGTGGGGTCGGCACAAGGGGGGGGCGGGGCAAGTGGGGGCGCTGTTTTATTTTTTTTAAGTTTTAAAGGTCAATAACTTGTAAAATATACCATAAATCTGAACGAAACTTGTTTAATTTACATTACAGGAGGGTGAGTAAGGTGGGCCAAAAATTGTAGTGCTATCGTGTACAGATTTTGCACAAATACAAACCGGGCAAACAAACGGACAAACAATCAAAGATAAGAATTTTAGTAATATAGAGATTTCTTGCACTCAATTTCTAGATCTCAATTACAGTTTTAATCTTACCATAAAACATCCGGAGGTGGAAATGCTTTGACCTTTATTGGGAAATGGTAGACTGCCTGACCAGCAAGCACTTCAGCAACACATGATTTCCGGCATCTGGCACTGATAAATGGTTTTTCTGTTCGAAACAAATAAAGAAAAGGAAGGTTTTAGTGATAGAAACAAATACATTAGGAATAGTTTATATAAGATTTAAGAAATGCAATGACAAATTTTCATGTGCTGTGAAGTGCAAGTCCACCTTGCATTTTACATGGGAGTTATGTGCTTGAAAGTGGTGCATAATTCAAACACGCATAAATTAAACATACGCAAATTTGAGCAAGTTATTTTGAAAATACCAACACGTAAATCAAGCTTTACTATTAAAGGAACAAACATGTTATTTCAAAAATGCATGTCAAACACACATAAAATGTGAGATGTCTATACGAGGCAGATAACAATTTACTGATGCAGTACATGAAATTGAAAAAGCATGGACAAGAATACATGATTATATAAAATATCAGTGCAACACATATCCATAAAGCTTGAGATATGGCTCAACTTGAGTTCTGTTCTATTTCTAATTCTATCCAAATTGTGAATGTTATAAAATTGTACCCTCAAACATTAAATAAAAGATGTTTGCAGGACTCATATACGTCAAGGTTTCTTTTGAACTAAAACCTTACTGCAAATCAAGCAGAGGCAGAAAAATATTCTGTCATAAGACCACGTCACCATCGGCATGATTTTTCACATGAAGCTGAAGCCTCTTTAAAAGCAACTTTGAAGTGAGAAAGTACTGCTTTGATAGAAATGCCTATCGTCCACGTAACATTAATGATTCTTCGTGTTGTTTAAGAAAGAGGTGCATGTATGCTCTGATGTACTGGCCAACATTTATCCTCAATCAGCAGTAAACCAAAGAGATTAAGAAACCATGCATTCTAATATCATTGTGAGATCTTGAAATATTTATTTACAAAAAGAGTGACAATAGACCAGAAGTAATTTATTGGTTGATATGTACTGTAGAGTTTTCAGAGGACACATCCAGCATTATATAAATGCATTTTAATTCTCCACCCCACTCCAACCTTTCTGTCTGTAATTCCCTCTATATTATAATGAGACCCAATACAAGCTTGAGGGACAGCACATCATCATTTTAAGAGGTTGTTGCCAGCTTTTAAGAGGTTAGGGCCTCAGCTACAGAGAGAGGTTGGACCTCAGGAGGATGAGGGGTGATCTGAGTCTTTTACCCAGAGTGGGTGATTCAAGAACCAGAGGCCACAGGTTAAAGGTGAGAGGGGAAAGATTGAATAGGAACCTGAGGGGAATTCTTTCACACAGGGTGGTGGATATATGGAACGAGCTGCCATAGGAGGTATGTGTAGGAAGGAGCTGCAGGTGCTGGTTTAAACCGAAGATAGACACAAAATGCTGGTGTAACTCAGCGGGACAGGCAGCATCTCTGGAGAGAAGGAATGGGTGACGTTTCGGGTCGAGACCCTTCTTTAGACTGACGTCAAGGGAGAGGGAGATGCATAGATAAGGAAACGTAAGATGTGAAAATAGAACAAAGGGAATGTAAATCAAGGAAATATAGAATAGATCATTGTTAGCTGGGAGAAGGTAACAACAAAGGAACCAGAGATAAAATGTATTTGGAGACAGTAAGACTGGTCGGAGATCTGGGAAGCGGGAGAGAGAGAAGGTAAGCAAGGGTTACTTGAAGTTAGAGAAGTCAATGTTCATAGCGTTGGGGTGTAAGTTGCCCAACTGAAATATGAGGTACTGTTCCTCCAATTTGCACAGGGCCTCACTCTGACAATGGAGGAGGCCCAAGACAGAAAGGTCAGTTTGGGAATGGGAGGGGGAGTCAAAGTGTTTAGCAACTGGGAGATCAGGTAAGTTTAGGCGGACTGAGGAGAGGTGTTGAGCGAAACGATCGCCGAGCCTGCCCTTGGTCTCGCCGATATATAGGAGTCTACACCTGGAATAGCAGATACAGGAGATGAGGTTGGGGGAGGTACAAGTGAACCTCTGCTCACCTGAAAAGACAGTTGGGGTCCTTGGATGGAGTTGAGGGGGGAAGTATAGGGACAGGTGTTGCATCTCCTGCGGTTTCCAGGGAATGTACCTGGGGAGGGGGTGATTTGGGTGGGAAGGGATATGTTGACCAGGGAGTTGTGGAGGGAACGGAATACAAAAATGATTGCATCTGATAATGGCTCAGTTGTTTTCCCCTCTCCTTTAGCACACCCTGAGCTGCTACTTATAACACGTAACACTTATTTGTCACTCCCTAACTACTTCAGTAACAACCCATCCCCATAATCAGCCCCAAACCCCACACCATGACAGACATTTATTTTGTGCAACACATCATCCCTAACTTTCTCTAAGACTTAATACTAATTCCATTCTTTCTTTGATTCCTCCACAGGTGAACAAACATACTGCTGGAGGAACACAACGGGTCAGGCAGCATCTGAGGAAAGGAAATGGAATGGCAGCATTTCAGGTTGACCTTCTTCAGATTGATGGACAGATGACATTTTGGGTCAGGGCCCTCAACAGACAACGATTCAGTTTGGGACCCAGTCTTAAGATGGGTCCCGACCCGAAACATCATCAGTCCATTTCCCTCCACGGATGCTGCCTGACCTGCTGTGTTACTCCAGCTGGCATCAAGTTTTCTGACCTACTTAACTCTTTCAGGTAAGTACATCATATGGAGTGAAAGAACACACAGTAAAGATTTTATGACTAATATTTTTAATATTTTGATTTTAATAATGTTACTGTTTCTTACCATAAACATTGACAGTTGCTTTCCTTTTCTTCCCAGTATCCCCACTTCTTACTTGACAAATGTAATTCCCTTTGTCTGATGTGAGCACTTTATCTATAACAAGGGTGCTGTAGAACGTATTTATCATATGATCTGACTGGTCAATCCTTTTTAAGATGGAATTGTTTCTGTTTCCCTGAAAGACACAAATATAATTAATTAGCCTTGCCTATTATAATGGTATTACACCATTAATATAAGTGAAACCAACGTAGAAATTCAGTTGTGCCAACAGGATGTATTTTAAAATAATATCTTCTTGAGCTTTGGAGATAAATTCACTCAAATTCTGCGGGTTTTGGTAAGACTCTTGATGAACTTGTCCATGGAGGCCTGGCAGAATGGGTAAGTGGATTGGTTTCTGCATTCACATTGTCAATTATGTGCTCTCGTTGCATGGAATCGAGATTCTCAATATCATTCTAAATGGTCCTTCATTTTGAGGGATCATGGCCCAAAGCCCAGAGTGAATGTGGATTTTTGCTTTAGAGGCTTTATCTAGGTTTCCTCCATACTTTAATGCATACCACAGATGAAATAAAAGATAACCCAATAGCAAAATTTGCTTCATCTTGGAATTAGTTACTTTGCTTAAATTCAGCCATTTTCTACTCACTAAAAGTGGACTTTGCTAATGCAGATCCAAATTAAATATAAGCATAAACATACCCCCAAAAACTAGATAGATTGTGCATCAATACATTGTGGGGATCAGGTTTAGAGGACCTTGGATCTCTTTGGGGATTTGGTAGGGAGGTGGGGGCTGGGATTTATCAACATTGGGGATTGGATAAATGAGTCGGTGATGGTGAAGATAGAGTCAGAAGAGAGTGTAGGTGTTGGAAACCGGGGTAACAAACAATCTGCTGGAGAAACTCGGTGGATCAAGCAGCATATGTGAGGAAAGAGAAGAGGAAAGATAAAGCAGAGAGGGGGATTAGTGAGATAGGAGCCAGTGGGTGATTGATATATGGTGGGCAGATGTGGTTGATGTATGATGGGCAGATGGAATCATGTGGAGGGGTGCAGTTGGGAAACAGCAACAGGCATGTGATAGGTGGTGGAAGACAAAATAAAGGTAAGAAGGCCAAAGTTTAATGCTGACTATCCTAACCAGTCATTGTCTTTCAAAATGCTGGTAGAACATGTTCCTCATAATCCACTCCTATGACTTTCCACCACTTAAAATAAGCTTGCCACAATGATTTAGGACAAGTGCTACACCTCCCACAGTTGCACGGGGAAGTGCCAGGGGTCAGGGAGGGGTCAGTTCATAGGGATGAGAAGACCAGGAAGTCACGGAGAGAGTGGTCCTAGCGGAAGGTGAAAAGGGGTAGGGAAGAATAGCTGTGGCTGGTGGTGGGGTCTTGTTGCAGTTGGTAGTGGTGGGCAAGGATGGAAGCGGCCATATAAATCGGGGCGGAGCCCTCTAGGCTGCCAATGGGTCAACCCATGAGGCAGACAACCCATGAGACAGACATAGTAGTAGCATTGGGAAGCATAACCATGTACTTCACTGTGGACCTACTCACAAGAAGATCATTTCTCCATCTGCTTGCTCCCTCTCAGAACTAACTGCTGCCTGTTCTGACTACGGGTGCTGTCTATACGGAGTTTGTATGTTCTCCTTGTGACCATGTGGGTTTTCTCTGGGAGCTCCGGTTTCCTCCTACACTCCAAAGACATACAGGTTTGTAGGTTAATTGGCTTCAGTAATATTGTAAATTGTAGGATAGTGCTATTGTACAAGTGTTCGCTGGTCGGTGGGCCGAATGGCCTGTTTCCATATTGTATCTCTAAAGTATAAAATCTAAAGAATTTAACTTTTCCTTATTCCGATGAAAGGTAATCAACCCGAACTATTGACTTTGTTCCTCTCTTCCCAAATGCAGCCTCACCTGCTGAATATTTCCGGGACATCCTGTTTTCATTCATATTCTATTATAATTGCAAATCCGTTATTACATCCTGCACCAATATTTTGTTTCACAACTTCCTTTGCCAATTAACTAGTTTGTACTCTTTCTAAATTTGTTTAGTATGTTGATTTGGCATTTGGATTAATTTGATTAAATAGAATATATTTCATGTAGTGCACATTTTTCCATTCCACATGGAAAGCAATTTATCACACTGAGCAGGTACAAAATGCACAATAACCTTTTCCTGTGTAGCAAATCATCATGTTCTTCACATTAATTTCAACAGGAAGGAGAGGGGAAATTTGAATTTCATTTTAAGTTTCTTCTGTAAAGATTCACACACTACTGAGTTCTTAAAATAAAAGCAATATTAGAAAATTGTTTCTTACAGCACTTTTTCAACCTCGACCAGTATAACAGACATCACATTTGTGTGATGTATGGTGAAAATAATGCTGCCTTCCTTATTCGGAGAAAAAATGTTCTTCTGGCATTTCATAAATAGAAATCTTAACAACAATATTGTCATGAATTATACACAATATATTCAGAGTAGGATTGTGTTTATCTGACAGTGTTTTTCCTGAATGTGCAGGAAAAAAACCTAGAATCATCTATCAAGCCATTAAAAGGTAACATATGATAAACTTCTAATAAATGGCTCTAGTAATGCAAGAACCATTTAACCAATTAAAAAATGTTTTGTATTTAATTTTCTTTTTAAGATTTGAGCATCATTGGCAAGTCTAATATATATTACCCAACATTATATTGATTGAATGGATTGAGTGAAAGATACAGCATGGAAATAAGCCCTTCATCCCATCAAGTCCATGCCAACCATCATTCACCTGTGTACACTAGTTCCATTATCTCAGTTTCATATCCACTCCCTATACAGTAGGGGCAATTTACAGAGGCCAATTAAACTACAAACCTGCATGTCTTTGGGATGTGGTAGGAAACCGGAGCACCCGGAGAAATCCCACACGGTCACAGGGAGAATATGCAAACTCCACAAAGACAGCACCCAAGGTCAGGATCGAATCTGGGTCTCTGATGCTGAGGCAGCAGCTCTACCAGCCATGGCACTGTGCTGCCAATACATGCCCTTGAGAAGGTAGTGGTGAACAACTTTCTAAAACTACTGCAGTCTTTCTGGTTCTGTCACTCCCACTGTACTGTGGGGTGTGATGTTCCAGAGCTTAGGCCAGTAAACAATATAGGTGGGGCAATATATTTAAATGGGAGTATGGTATGGGACTGGTGAAAACTGCAGGTGCTAGTGTTTCCATGCCTGCTGCCCTTTGTAGTTGGGAGAACATGTGAGAATATGTGCGGCCATAATGCATTTTGTTGATGGTACGCAATGAACAATCGTTAGTGTTGAGAGTTAATAATGTTTAGGATTATAGATAAGTACCAATCAAATAGACCATTTTGTCTTAAATTATGTTGAGTTTCTTGAGCTACACTCATCTAGACAACCCTAAATATTTTCTTCTGCACGTTGGGGTAAAGCAAAGATCATTGCTCTGGAGAAGGAATGCAGTTAAAAAAAAAATATATATATATTTTCACTAATTTCCATAAAAAAGGGATTATTATAGTTACATTCCCTGTTTATTTGGTGAACAGAGGCAATAATGTATTTAGTTTAAATGTTCTTGTTATTTTGCATAAATTCAGCACTGATCATTTTCAATGGATATTGAGTTTGAACAAAGAGATGTAAAGATTCAGGAATGTGAAATTAAAGGCAGTGCATATTTTTTTCAATTTCCAGGCTTTCTGCCAATCCAAGTTATTTGTTCATAGTTGTGAACTGAAAGTGCAACATATGTCAATGTTTCTTGGCGGTTCTGAAGGGCAAGAGTGAGACCCATAAACAAAGGTTGTTATCATCCAAACTGTCTTTCATGCCTTTGAAGTCTGTATCCTGCTTAATGCACTTACTTTGCCTGGGAAATCCCAGTTAATCGCAACTCTTGAATTCAGTTCTGTGGTCACAGTGCATTTTATAGCGAGCGATCTTCCACTTAGCATCTTGACTGGACTGGTCACATTGAGCTGTACACTGTTGATCCTGTTGACTACATTTTAAACAACAGTAAAATAAAATGAATACTGTGAAAAACTCAGACATCATAATACCATGATTTATAGATGCATCATTCAATATGATATACAAATTAATTTTAATTCCTTACATAAATTAACTGAATACGAATTAGCCTCATCACATATAATAAAACATATGTGTGCATGAGCTACATTCATTTACAAACAAATGCAATATGTTTAACTATTTAAGTAAAAGATTTGCAACACTTTTTGTCCATCTTTCTTCTGTTGCTTTTACATCTTTCTCAACCAAAGAACTAAAATATATGGAATAAATAGCTCAGTGTACAAAGATAAATAATTGTATTCCCTTTGGAATCAATAAGCCCAACCTTAAAAGTATTTTTATAACATCAGGAAGGAAGGGGAAAAAATCACTATTTTTAAATTTTACATTTTATGGGTATTTTAGAAGAAAAAAAGTTCATATGAGCCTGTCATTTTCATCAATATGTTATTTTCATGATTCCATATCAGAATCCAACTCAATGCACAGTTTTGCAGACGGCTTTTCAGGCATCGTATAAACGGTACATTGGGTTGGAGGAGCTTTATATCACTGACAGCAACTTTAGGATTTTTGCTCAGTACAATACATGCGTGAAGTTCTCAAAATCACTCTCTGCTTCACAGTGCAACGTCAACAAACACTTATCTTATTTTCTTCATTCTTGCCCCCCTAACTTGGCATCATATTCGGCACATACATTGTGTTCCTGTGCTGTACTGTTCGAAGTTCTGTGCTCTATGAACGCACAAGATGATGTCTATAAACCAGTTATAACAACCATGAATAAAAGTGCTTCCACATACCTTTCCTGTGTGTTAAGTAATAAGAATAAAAAGTATTTCCATTCACAGTGGTTTCACAAGATAGCAGTCCAGTAAAATTGAGCGTGGTTCTTGGAATAACAAAGCCTTGTTTGCTGTCCCACATTACCTTCTTTCCATCAATTGTCAAGGAATGATCATTCTGAAAAGACAGGCAGACTTTATGTCAATACAATACAATGAATTATTTAATGGAGGGGACATATTATTATGGTTATTATTGTCTTGAAGAACTTGGATAAACATACTGCTCAAATGTTTTGAACGTACAGCCATCCACTCACTCCGCAACAACTCAGACTGGGTTATCAAACCCGCCGCCAAGGGAGGTGCCGTGGTAGATTGGCATGCTGATCTCTACAAGGCTGCGGCCACGCGCCAACTCTCAGACACCTTCTCCTACTTATCCTTGGACCATGACCCCACAGACAAGCACCAGGCCACTATCTCGAGCACCATCACTGACTTAATCAACTCCGGCTCCCTGCCTCCCCATGCCTCCAACATCATCGTTCCCCAGCCCCACACGGCCCGATTTTACCTTCTCCCCAAAATCCACAAACCTGACTGTCTTGGTAGACCCATTGTCTTTGCCTGTTCGTGCCCTACCGAACTTATTTCCACATATCTCGACTCCATCCTATACCCCCCCTGGTTAAATCCCTCCCTACCTATGTTAAAGACACCTCAGACACTCTCCGTCTTCTCTGGGAATTACGTTCTCTAGGCCCCCATCCCCTCATCTTCACCATGGACGTTCTATACCTCAATCCCCCACCAGGAAGGTCTCAAAGCTCTCCGTTTCTTCCTCGACTGGAGAACCAACCAATCCCGGTCTACAGATACTCTCCTCTGCCTTGCGGAGGTGGTCCTTACACTTAATATCTTTTTGTTCGACTCCTCCCATTTCCTCCAAATCCAAGGCGTAGCTATGGGCACGTGCATGGGCCCTAGCTATGCCTGCCTCTTTGTAGGGTACGTCGAACAATCCTTGTTCGACACGTATCAGGGCCCCATCCCTGACCTCTACGTCTGCTACATCGACGACTGCATTGATGCTACCTCCTGCATCCATGCAGATCTCACTGACTTCATCCATTTCACCACTAACTTCCATCCGGCACTCAAATGCACCTGGACCATTTCCGACACTTCCCTACCATTTCTTGACCTCACTATCTCCATCGCAGGTGATAGACTTCTGACCGACATCCACTACAAACCCACTGACTCCCATGGCTATCTAGACTACACTTCTTCCACCTTGCTTCCTGTAAGGACTCCATCCCCTACTCCCAATTCCTCCGTCTACGCCGCATCTGCTCCCAGGATGAGGTGTTCCATACCAGGGCATCAGAGATATCCTCATTCTTCAGGGAACGGGGGTTCCCCTCCCCTACTATAGATGAGGCTCTCACCAGGGTTTCTTCCAAACCCCATACACTGCCCTCTCTCCCCATACCCCCACTCGTAACAAGGACTCATAATAGAGTCTGTGATCTTACTGATCAAAATACATCCAGCACATAATAGTTCCTCTCATGAAGAAATCTATACATCTCTACTCTGTACAGCTAATCTATCACTAATAAAATGCATTTGTAAGTGCCGATTACAGGGTTCGAGTCCTAAGGATATCATATACGGAAAACTCTCAACAACATGAGAACTGGGAAAAACTGAAGGAAAATTGATACACGGGGAAAAAAATCCGTCACTTCTGCACCTCATCTTCCTCTTCACTGTAAGTTACAATTGTGAACAGTGTGAGCGAAGCACATCTAGAAGGACTGCACACCCCTAACCATAGGAAAGGATATAGTAGCATTGGAGGCAGTTGAAAAGAGCTATTTCATGGAATGAGAGGATTGTACAGTTAAGAAAGGCTAAACAAGTTGAGTCTGTATTCTTAGGTGTTTATTGAAAGATATTTGATCATTAAGGCGACATAACAGGACAAATGTTTTCACGTGGGAGAATATTGAATGGGGGACATAGTTTTAAGATAAAGAACAGTAATTTAAAACCAAGGTGCATTGAGATTTCTTCTCCCAAAAAGTGCCGAATGTCGAGGCTTTTTGCCCAGATACTCCTGAAATAGAAATGATCATAACGAATTACGGGATGGTCTTGAGGCCTGTTCCTATTTTTTAATGTGCTTGTGTCCTTGTGTAAATACTGATCTATTAGTGGTACAGATACTCCTGTGGATCAGGTGGCTATTTAAATATCTTAATTTTTAGTCGATGAACACATTGTCAACAATCTTCAAAAACATGACCACATCTGCCACTATGAGATAATTGGTTTTGTCAAGCAGGTATATGGAATGACACCCTATAGTACACTACTTAGATTAGCAATTCTTCCACACAGGGAAGTGTGTTAAAATTATACTGTGCCGGTTTTATGTCTGGTCCTCTCACGACAAAATTCCATTACGGTTTAGGCCCAAGGTATCATGTGTGTGACAAAATAGCACTTGGCAGAAAGGCTTGGTTTTGCTAGCTCTAGGATGCAGTAGGCTAATTAACGAGAGGGGGGCAGCAAGATCTGATCTGGAGTTTGGTTGGCGTGAGGGTGAAATGGCAGGAGCATCAACAAAAGGAGGAAGAGGAGGAGATTATGTACAGGCTTGGGCCGGAGAGAGTGAGACATGCAGAAGCATTAAACCACGAGAGTCAGGATTAGGCAGTGGTGGAAGCAAGCAACAAGAAACATACTAAACCAGAAATCAAAGCAAAATGACTTTAATAAAGAGAGTCATTGACTGAAAAGTCAATTCTATTTTCCTCTCTGCACAGATGATGATTGGCCTGCTGGGTATCTGCACCATTTTCCGTCTATAATTTCAGACATCTAGCATCCTCAATGTTTTGCTTTGTGCAGATTAAAGCAGGATCTATTAAATAAAATGTGAAAGTCCAGGAATACCTGCGAATAGATCAAGTGAGGTTCACCTCCTTTGCTAATACTGAGGTTGTTAAAGCCTGCTTCATTCTGAGCGGCCAGTGATATCGATAAACCATAAATATGTAAAATTATTTTGTGCAAGTGATGTCAAAGTTTTTCTATCCACTTAATTTAGTTTAATTTAATTTATTGTCACGTATACCGAGGTACAGTGAAAAGCATTTTGTAATGCGCTAACCAGTCAGCGGAAAGACAATACATGATTACAATCGAGCCGTCCATGATAAAGTGAATAACATTTAGTGCAAGATAAAATCCAGTAAAGTCCGATTAAAGATAGTCCGAGATTCTTTAATGAGGTAGATAGTAGTTTAGGACCACTCTCTAGTTGTTGGTAGGGTGGTTCATCAATGATTAATCTCAAAGTTCATATGTTTATTGAACCTAATTGGACCTAATTTAAATATACAGAAGAGGACACCGCATGGAAAATAAACACTTATTTGCTTTTAGTGATGAGATTGATTGAAAGATACAGATGGAAAAAGGACATTTGGCCCACTAAGTCCATGCTGACCACCTGTTCACACTTGTGATATGATACCCCACTTTTGCATCCACTCTCTACATACCAAAGGAAATTTACCGAGGGAAATTAATCTACAAATCGGAACAGCTTAGGAAAGTGGGAGGAAACTGAAGCACCAGATGGACATAGGAAACATAGAAACATAGAAACATAGAAATTAGGTGCACGAGTAGGCCATTCGGCCCTTCGAGCCTGCACCGCCATTCAATATGATCATGGCTGATCATCCAACTCAGTATCCCGTACCTGCCTTCTCTCCATACCCTCTGATCCCCTTAGCCACAAGGGCCACATCTAACTCCCTCTTAAATATAGCCAATGAACTGGCCTCGACTACCCTCTGTGGCAGGGAGTTCCAGAGATTCACCACTCTCTGTGTGAAAAAAGTTCTTCTCATCTCGGTTTTAAAGCATTTCCCCCTTATCCTTAAGCTGTGACCCCTTGTCCTGGACTTCCCCAACATCGGGAGCAATCTTCCTGCATCTAGCCTGTCCAACCCCTTAAGAATTTTGTAAGTTTGGAAGAAAGTGTTCCATCCAGACAGCATCTGAGGTCAGGATCAAACCACAGTCTTTGGTGCTGTGAGGCAGCAGTTCAACCAGCTGTGCCACTGTCTTAAATAAGTCAGACAATGCACAAAACTTAGCAACATTTTGAAAGAATTTCTAGCTCAGTTATGGAAATTCCATTGGTTGCGCTAGTTCTTGCAAAATCTACACGTTATTACTCTCAGCAGAAAGCAATCACATTACGACTCGTTATTCTCATAGGAAGAGAAGCAAAAAAATACCAGGATTAAAATAAAGCAAAGATAGACACAAAAAGCAGGAGTAACTCAGCGGGACAGGCAGCATTTCTGGAAAGAAGGAATGGGTGACGTATCGTTTTGAGACCCTTCTTAAATAAAGCAAGTCTTTTAGATTATACATTGAAAAGTAAGAGCTTTGATGCAAAAAGGAAAAAACAATGCAAAACAAATGCAAAAAACTTTTCTCAGTCAAATGTCCTACGAGGGTGAGACAAAAGGATGCTTTAAAAAGGATGCAATAAACACAACTATGGGCCTATCTCACCAACTTCCTATCAACACAGGATACAGACCTTCTGTCTCTGTTCTCTGCTGCCAACTTATGTTTTATGGAAACTACTACTTGTGGATTATATTGTTTAGTGGGAAATAATTTCTCTATATGACCCAGTGGGTGTAATATTCTTTGGAAATATATATATTGAAAGTGTTTTTATTCAAATTTACTTAATATATCCAGGACTGAATAATTGAATCATAAAGCACCTTATGTTTTCTTGCTGAGTGAATGTTTCTCTTCTATTTATTCATTTACTTTTCTCATTTGATGGGGATTTTCCATGAAAATAGCACTTTTGCATTTCTGAATGCAGAACTTTTCCACGGGTTTCAAGAATGGAGCTCATTGCTTCATAAATTCAAATTTCTGGTCAATAGTTCTGATTCTTTTGCTTTCTTAAACATAGTTATCTGTATTTTTCTAGGTTTTATTGAATAGTAATTAAGCTGGGGAACAATCCGGGTCTTGACCCGAAACGTTACAATTCCTTCTCTCCAGAGATGCTGCCTTTCCTGCTGAGTTACTTCAGCATTTTGAGACTATCTTCGGTGTAAATCAGCATCTGCAGTTTCTTCCTATACAAATATCAAAATTATGATGGATATAGTCTTGATTAAAATGCTATATTTTCCATCAAATCCAATGTTGTGCCCCTCTGAAAATCCAAACTAACAACATTACCATGAGTTCCTGATCATAATTATTCTCTGCATAAAAATAATTTCCCTTACCTTGCAATTCTATCCTTTGCTCAAACTTTTAAATCTTCCTAGTCATTGATTAATCTGTTTAAACTATCTAAACCAATCATGTTTTGGATACTTTTAACAAATCTTTTAACATTCTTTGCTCCAGGAAAAATAACCGCAATTTAACACTTGAGGAATCATAGGAAATCATCTATTATGCTAATCACTCTCTCAGAATGAACATAAACAACGAGGTTAATCTATTCCTGTGCGTGTTCACAACTATGTCTTTAGCTTATATTATCTCTTTTTCTTTTTGCCAAAGGTAATATTTCGCACCTCTCTGCATTAAATATAATTTGACATTTGTTGATCTGTTCTATTAGCCTGTCTACATTTTCTTGCAATCAGCTACTATCATCTTCACTATTTGAACGTTTGTTTCATATTTGTTAAAACACAGATGGAAGCCATTCAGCCTATCTAGTTTGCCAGTACTCAGAGCAACCCCATTCCCCCAGAAATTTCCCAAATTCCCAGAATGTTCTGCCTCAAATGCCATTAACTCAAGTGTGACTTTCTGACCATTGCTTACTCTGAAGGAAATTTAAATAAACCAATTAATCTACCAACTAGCATACCTTTATGACGTGGTAGGAAACTAGACCATCCTGGGGAAACCCTCATTGCCATAAGAAGAATGTGCAAACCTCACACATTCGGTCATGTCAGGATTTAACTAGGGTTGCTGAAGATGTCAAGGAGCAACATTACCTACAGTACCCCACTCTTCTATCCATTTACAATGGAGGCATAGAATCATACAACATGGAAACAGGTCTTCCAGCCCAACTCGTCCATGCCAACCAAGATGCCTCAACTAAGCTAGTCCAATTTTCCTGCACTTGGTCCATGAATCTGCCCAAGTATCTTTATATACTGTATATATAAATATATATATGTTTTTCAGATTGGAGTATAGGCAATAAGTCCCCTCCGGGTCGGAGCTTAGGTCACCTCTTATATTACAAACATACTATATATATATACATATATATATATATATATATATATATGTATGTATATATGTATATTACAAAAGCAGTGATATCAGCTCCGACCCCGAGGGGAATTATTGCCTATACTCCAGTCTGAAAAAATGCTTTCTGCATTCTGCCTGTAAGTCGATTTGTTGCCATGCTATTGCAAACCCTTTAATTCCATGTGCTTCAGTTTTATTAACTGGCTTTTTGTGCAGGACTTTATCAAAACATTTCTGAAAATCAACACCTACCATCTTCATTACTCAGTGTTCTCATTAAACTTTGTCAACTGCCCCCTCTTGCTCGCTTCCTTGTGCCCCACCTGGATTTAGACCCATTTTCCCCTCCCATTTTGAACTTTCATCTCAGGTACCTGCATCCACCTCACCAGGATTTGTCCTACCCCTACCTCTCTTCCAGCTTTTTTCCCTCCCCACATTAGTCTTGTGATGAGTACAAACCCAAAACATGTCCTATCCAGATGTGCTGCCTGATCCGCTGAGTTACTCCAGCACTTTGTGTCTTTTTCTCTTTAACCATTCTTGTATAGCTTTCCTTTAGTAACTCAAATTTCTTCAAATGATTATTAATTTCCCCCTGATTATTATCTCTAAAACCTTTCCCACAACAGTAATTCCTTACACCCCTTTATTGAGCAAGGATGTTACATTTGCCAATTATAGTCTTCCAACACTCACCCTGTATATAGGAATGGAAGATTGGAAAATGATGGCAAGACCATCCATATTGCTTACTCACCTGCACCTCAAAAATAACACATTTTCTGCATGTGTTTTGAAAGATAATGAGAATGCATGTTCAAAGAAAAATGCTATTTTCGGAGCAAATTTTAATGAATGCAGTTGTGCTTTTAACAGCAAGCAGTAGATTCTTCCATTTTTTGAACTATTGGTTATACATTTCTTTACAATTTGGCACACAGCCACACATATATTTATTCCAAACCTTTTAGATTACAAGTAGTTTAACCTGTTTGATAAATAAGTAATCAAATTTTAGAGCATTGGTTGTTGATAGATGTTACCAATATTTGGTAGATATCACATTCTACCTACCAGTTTCAAAGTGACATTGAAATGTGGGGCTGTAATCCTACATGGAATAAGTAGCCTTTGTCCTACTATCACGTACAGAACTTTGGGAACTTCTGCGTATTGCTCGACAAATGGATTGTGTTTATCTGAAAAAAGAATTAATAGTTGTATTCAGTTGAGATGTGAGAAAACAATTTGATCCCATTTGTGGCACAGGAACACATCAGCTCCAAGTCCACACAAGGCTACTTCACTCCAGTTATACAAGTCCACCATAATTCTTCCCGACATCAGTCAAAAACAAAGTTGACATTTGATTACATCACATTATAAAAAGTAAAAATGGTCACTGTCTTTAAAACAGTACATATTACAAAATATAAATCTTTTAACATATGAAGAGGCTTAAGGTATTTTGTTCAGCTATATCGGGGACTTTAAGATTCACAAACTTTATACTTGCCTGGTTATGGTTCTGTTAGGCGATATCCATGTACATTTACTCTGCAGTTTCAAATAGGATATGCGCCAGGAATACAAGTTCAACACAATGTATGAAGGTATGGTGTGATATCATATATTCATAATGCAGTTCCAAATTGCTTTTCCTTTAAACTGCAAGGCCTTTCAACTGTTCAGCCTACCAGTAACAGGGTCTATTTGCATATCGTCAAAAATTCAAAGGTGCACCAAGCCATAATCTATGCCATGTTGACATATTCTACTAAGTAATCTAATTGCAGAATATATAATTTAATATTTTAGGATGTAGTTATTCCTCAAATTTTGATTAGAGTAAAATGAGGATAATAACCCTGAATTATTTTGATGGGCATAAACAGTTTAAAAAGAAAGCAATTAAAAAATGTAACTGTGCTTAGTATTGTGTGCAGATCTTAGCTCACTGTCACATTTTTTGGTTAAACTTTTACTATCAGATGGAAAAGTTCATCTACCTCATTTGTGTCTCCCCTTTCTTTTAGCATCATTACCTTGCAGCTCGAGCCGCACATTCTCCCACTCCAGCCACTGTCAAAGAATGCTTGCAGTTTTTTCCTTTCCACGTAGCTTTCTGTTTTTGCTTCTCTTTTATTTTGTTTCCAACACAGCCTTGTGCTACTTCCACAGACACTTAGTTTAGTTTCGTTTTAGTTCATTTTGGAGATACAGCGTGGAAAAAGGCCCTTCGCTCCACCGAGCCCACGTCAACCATCGATCAGACAATTTTACAGATGCCAATTAACCTACAAACCTACACGTCTTTGGAATGGGGGAGTAAACCAGAGCACCCAGAGAAAGCCATACAGACAATACCCATAGTCAGGATCGAACCCGTGCCTCTGGTGCAACTAGCTGCGCTACTGTGCCACTAATTTCTTTTGGAGCATTAATGTCTCCACAAATAGAAGTTGTTTTTATACTCAGCTTTATACAGCAGTTTCATACACAACTTACAAACTCATGTATAAACTAACATTGTTACTTGTGCTAAAAAGGGCAATTTAATTGCATCATGTGCAAATGCAAAATTCTTAACCCAGCCAGAAGCTCTTCATCCCACAGTTATGGCAACTTATACAATGCAATGGCAATACCCTTCAAAGTCTCATAAGAGCCCAATATTTCACTCTCAGCTGATTTAATAACATACCAACTGAATATTCCCAACTTTGTCTTGCCGACTTATTCCCTAGCCGTATCTGTGTGTTTTAAGTAAAGCCCTTCTATTGTCTGTGATTCCGCACAAAGTAAAAAGCCAGAAGGAAAAAGATACCCTGAGGACTACTTAATCAGATGAAAGCCTGGATTTGTTTTCTTTACGTTAGAGGAACGTTGCATTCTTAAATATTTTTAAAAGTGTTATTTTGTTGTATAAAACACACCCTCAAAACCATTAGTAGAGAGCCAAAGTAATGACTCCCTTGTGGACTATTCAAAATTGGCACAAAATGATTAAAGATTATTACCGCGTGGCTTCCTGAGACTCACCATCTCATTGTGAAGATCGTTCAAAGTGTTAGGAAGAGGTATTGGGGGCATTTCTACTGGCAGACATACTGTCACCAGTCATTGAAGCCAACACAGTGCCCTAGGGACTGCCCTTTTAACCTCAACACCATCATTACTAAAAACTGAAGCAGGAAGTGACAGAATTACATGATACTGCGATTGTACTCTGAGGTGTTTGTTTTTTAAATTAAAGATATTAAATTAAACATAGCTTGTAGATAGAAGCAATTCAGAGCTAACAAATTAAAGTACTGGGAGATAATTTACAATAAGAAATAATTTATCTTTTGAAATTTGTGACAGTTTTAAATTCAAATAAAGATATCCCAAATTTGCAAGGTCATGATTTAATCCCCAATTACCAACAGATGAGCGGTGGAGATGTAGCAATAGATCTTAATGATCCAAGTAAAACGATGGATTGGACAATGTTCACGAATGTGGAAAAAGGTTTTAACAAAGGAGCGAAACGGAAAGATTTAAACTTGGAGGTTAAACTTTGTAGTGTAGATAGGCCAAGAGCAGATTTAGGTCTGTGCACCCAAGTGTGATAGATGAGCTGGAAAACAGACAACAGAGGTCCAGAGGAGTTCAAGTTTATGGTGAGTAGAAACTTGAGGCGTGGTCACTGATCTTTTGGTGCACAGATCTTTGGCTGGCACAGTGGCGCAATCATAGGTTTGCTGCCTTACAATGCCAAAGGCTGATGTTCGATCCTTACCACAAGTGCTGCATGGAGTTTGTACATTCTTAGTGTGACCGCGCGGGTTTTCTCCGGATGCACCGGTTTCCTCCACATTCCAAAGACATGCAGGTTTGTAGGTTAATTGGCTTCTATAACTTATCCCTCATGTGCAGGATAGAAGTAATGCAAAGGTTGGTTGGCATGGACTTGGAGGACCAGAGGGCCAGTCTCCATGCTGAATCTCTAAACTAAACTAAACTAAACTAAATTGGTAACACTGAGAGTTTCCGTAGCAGATGAGGGGGAATTTCTTTAGCCTGAGAGTGGTGAATCTGCACCACAAACAGTGGTGGTCAAGTCATTGGTTATTTTTGAAGCAGTAGGTTCTTAATTAGTAAAGATATCAAAGGTTACAGGGAAAAGGGAAAAGGCAGGAGAATGGGGTTTGGAGGAGAAAATAGATCAGCCATGATCAAATGGCAGAGCAGATTTGATGAACCAAATGGCCTAATTTTGCTCCTATGTCTTATGAACGTATGAGTGGAAGGTAGGTGTTGAGGACAGAGGCGCAAAATGGATGTGGATATCAATTCGAGGTGACTTAAAACTTTCGATTATACAATATGTAAATTGTGGACAGACACAAAATGGTAGAGTAACTCAGCGGGTCAGGCAGCATCTCTGGAGAAATGGAATAGGTGACGTTTCGGGTCGAGACCCTTCATCAGACTGTAAATTGTGTAACTTGTGGAGTTCTGCATTGGGATTTGGAAACTTTTTAATGAAACATATTATATATGTGATATGAAAATAATGATAAATTTTCTGCACATCATAACCTGTAATATATTGCATGTTTATTTATTTTCATATTAGTAGATTGGTCACCAAATTCTGTCTTTTCATAATTCATATATAGTTCAAAGATTGCACGGTGTAAGATTCGAATATTAATTGATTACTTAGGAAGGAAACAATTTAAACAAACAAAACCCAAATAAAGTGCCATATATGATTCAGATCTGAACTCAATATTACAAAGAAGTAAATTGGTTAACCATCTGAAGAGTAGGACAGACCACTTTTCCAGGATTGTGGAGACAATATTTGGAATTGGTAAAATATGCACAAAAATGTTGTTGTAGATTGTAGAGAACAGTATTGTCTTTGTCCATGAAAGGAGAAATGATTTATAAAAGTATACGGTTGATAAGAAAAGCAATGTTTAAAAGCAGGAGTCAAAATTAAAGGCGTTTTAAGGCATCATATATATTTTCGTGCAGAACAAACTAAAATGGGCATTTTAAACCTGAGAAAAGACAAAATAGTGGTCCTCATGGAGCTAATTTGGGAAATTGACTAAAGACAATGTCCTGCCACAGGAAACAATACAGAACCATTCTAATTCTAATACTTTTGCAATCTGTTTCCTAAATACTGAAAATGCCAGAGGAGTTCTTTTTTAGCTTAAGATTGTATTCAATGCATTTATAACAAAGTGCTGGGGTAACTTGGTGGGTCAGGAAGCAGTTACTCTAAGCATGACTCAATACTTTGTGTTATGCTGCCTGACCTGCTGAGTTACTCCAGCACTACGAGGAGTTCAAAATTAATGTATCTGTAGTTCCTTGTGTCTTCAATGCATTTACCTTTATCTAACTCATGCATGCTGGCCACATTGTAATGTACATCAATTGTGTGCCTCACAAGAAACTTTTTAGATATACTCTAATTTTTGTTTCAATCATTCTCAGGATTAAGTGTCAGGAACAGATTTTGTATTCATTGTCTAACTCTTTATGTCTTCTTGCATCATAATATTGGGCCACTATTTTGAATACAACAGTTCAACAATGCTGATTTCCAACCTCTGTGTGAAAATGTTGCCTCTCAGGTTCCTATTAAATCTTTCCTTTCACACCTTAACCCTAGGTCCTCTGGTTTTGATTTCCCTATCCTGGGGAAAAAAGACTGTCCATTCACCCTATCTATTCCCCTCATGATTTTACAAACCTCCAGAAGATCATCCCTCAGCCTCCTGTACTCCAAGAAATAATGGCTTCCTTTCGCTCAGGAACTCAAATCCTGGCAACATCCTCATCAATTTTCTCTGCACTCTTTCGTGCTTAATAGTATTTTTCAAATAGCAAAGTGACCAAGAAAATGCTGAAAAGTATTACACAGTTATAAAATAGCAGCAACTTTTAAAAAAACATTGGTATAGAAGAAAATCCAACTAAGTAGAAAGACTTGAATATTGAGCCAATTTGGCAGTGCCTATTTCCAAGATGGCAGAGTAGTTTTGTATAGAATCTTCGAAATTATGAAAGGTTTGCCAATGAATGATATGCTTAACAATTTAAAGTGAGGAATTAAAATGAAAGATTAAAATGTCAATGTAAAAGGATGCAGCATATTCGAAACGTTGATGCAGAATGTGTTTAAAGAAGAGACTACTGCATGTTTTAAGGAAGAGTGTGGATAAATATTTTAAGCTGAATGACTAGAAAGGGAAATACAAACCAGAGGTGTGGATTTGGAGCCTCTGCAAAATCTGGCATCAATACCATGGTCCCGGAAGCCTTTTGTGTAATAAATATCAATGGTCGTGAAACCTAATTATTTTTTTATATTGAATATGAAGAAAAATGTAGTGCAAATAATTTGTATTTTTTATAATCTACTTGGTCTTTTTTTTTACTGTTTCTAACAGAATCAAGAAACCATTCAAATCAAAGTAATCGTGTACCTTAATGGGAACAAAAAGGATGCTTATAAATCAATAACTGATGTTTGACTTACCCTTTATGAATATATAAATTGCAGTCTTTCTTTGTTTAATGTTTGAAGATGAGGTATTGCAATAGAAGTAACCCGTATCTTTAGCCTGGGCATCACTCAAAGTCAGGTTACTACAATATGGTTTCTTGTGGTCCTCACTATTAAAGTTAATTATACTTATTCTTTCAGTCCCATTCATGACATGGTCTGGCCAGGACCATGATATTGGTGATGATCCCCTGTGGAAATAAAAGATAAATATCATGTTGTTTAGTTTTCCATTTGAAACAAATCATTTTACAAACAACTTCTATACACTGATAGAACTGTTCATGGAATCAAAAATCAAACCTAAACACATATTTTCATTGTGTAGACACAGGAAATGCAGACCCTTCTTCAGACCTGACCCAAAACATTACCTATCCATGCCCCCCAGGGATGCTGCCTGACCCGCTGATTACTCCAGCACTTTATGTCTTTTTTCCTTTTCCTTATTTGTTTTAGTCAGCTTAAATAAATCAAAACTACAAAAGTAGAGATGTAAATTTAAAAAAAAAGATGTAACAGTTTGCTCAGCATCTGTAAACAGAACTGTCACAGTTAGTTTAAACTCATCTCGTGCCTCCGTCCTACCTCGCCAAACCTGCTGCCAATTGGAACAGGTATAAAATGAAAAACATAATACATAATACTATGCTATGAGAATGCAGGGCGACTTGGACTGGTTGGGGGAGTGGGCAGATGCATGGCAGATGAAGTTTAATGCGGATAAATGTGAGGTTATCCACTTTGGTAGCAAAAACAGGAAGGCAGATTACTATCTAAATGGTGTCACGTTGGGAAAAGGGGAAGTACAATGGGATCTGGGGGTCCTTGTACATCAGTCTATGAAAGTAAGCATGCAGGTACAGCAGGCAGTGAAGAAAGCGAAAATGTTGGCCTTTATAACAAGAGAAATATAGGAGCAAAGAGGTCCTTTTGCAGTTGTACAGAGCCCTAGTGAGACCACACCTGGAGTATTGTGTGCAGTTTTGGTCCCCTAATTGAGGAAGGACATTCTTGCTATTGAGGGAGTGCAGCGTAGGTTTACAAGGTTAATTCCCAGGATGGCGGGACTGTCATATGCTGAGAGAATGGAGCAGCTGGGCTTGTACAGAAGGATGAGAGGAGTTTAGAAGGATGAGAGGATATCTGAAACGTATAAGATTGTTAAGGGTTTGGACACGCTAGAGGCAGGAAACATGTTACCGATGTTGGGGGAGTCCAGATCCAGGGGCCACAGTTTAAGAATAAGGAGTAAGCCATGTAGAACGGAGACGAGGAAAGACTTTTTCTCACAGAAAGTGGTAAATCTGTGGAATTCTCTGCCTCAGAGGGCTGTGGAGGCAGGTTCTCTGGATGCTTTCAAATGAGAGCTAGATAGGGCTCTTAAAAATAGCAGAGTTAGGGGATATGGGGAGAAGGCAGGAACGGGGTACTGATTGGGGATGATCAGCCATGATCACATGAATGGCGGTGCTGGCTTGAAGGGCCAAATGGCCTACTGCACCTATTGTTTATTGTCTATTGTCTATTATCCAGTCCAAGCGGCATGCACACCAGGCAAGCTTAACATGGCAGATTAGGAAGCCAATGCATCACCCGGTGAAATTCAAAATTTGGTCTTAACATCTAATTCAAATGAAATGTTAGCATCTTGTCATTGATTCAGATAATGTCAGTCTTGGTCGTAGCACCTCTCCAGAGGTGGAATAAAGGAAAAAAATAAAACCACATTTTAAAAAAATATAAAGATTTCTTCTTGACCAGAAGCAACAAGTGCTCGTGGTAAATCCTGGCCTCTTTATTCCCTGGTTTACTAGCTCTCCTCACTATGATGGCATTCCATCTGCCTATCATCCATCCCACCTATCATCTATTAGCCTCTGTCTCAACACTCCTCGACCCTCCTCTCCCATCTGGCTCCATTTGCCCATTATCCTCCAGCAGTTTGTTTCTTGAACAAATCTATGTATCTACTGCCCATCATTTATCCCATGCCTGCCTTATTCATTTCATTCCTTTGGGTTGGAGTTACTCCTTCAGAGTTACACCAAGGCCCAGAAATTAAAATGGTATTGTTCACCTTTCTTCTCGAGGACTGTTGTGCATTCACAGTCTTTTCTATGGGTTGTTTTGGATTACACTGCTAAATGAATTCTGACTGGTAAAAGTGTGCTCCTGTACTTAATATATTTGTTAACAATTTTTTCTTTGATTAAAAATCATATCTTTTCCCAGTCCAATATCTTTGAGATTAAGACTCTGTATTTTAAATATTTGCCTACAATCCCTAAATTAATGGCTCCAAGAATTAAAATTATCTAAAGCATTATATAACATTTAGAATTTTAGCAGGTGTTTAAGTTTGAATGCTTAGGTTACAGAATAAAAATACACTTTTATATCTCTGATTCTCTCAAATAAAATTACAATGTCTCCTGCAGAGAATTAATTAAACTGTCAACATTGAATATCAACTTTGATCAAGCTAAATCACAGGTGTTAAAATAGACCAAATGTCAAAGAGGATAATACATGTAAAGTGAAATCTGGTACTTGCACCAGAGGATATTTAAATTTAAATTAACGCAAATTTATAATTAAATTTAAATCAATTACAAATCCAAACAGCCTAATGAAAAAATTAAGCAATGAACTGTAACAACTGAGGCATAGAGCCTGATAGCTTCAAAAGAACATGAATGATGTTTGGCTCTCTTAAGTTTAATCCTTTAATGCTTCCTTGATAATTGTTAAAGTTGTATTCTTATTCGTACCTATCCCTAAAATGTCCTGCCTGTAGCTGGGAGGAAGGAAGGGAGGGTTTAAAAAAAAGTTCAAGTGGATGGTGATATGAGACATGGTAAAAAAGTGTTCCTAAGTGCATTTTATTACAAACTTACCTGCATGCCACGTGTAGTGTCTGATTAATTTTAATGACATGTTGTTTGGATCTCAGGTTAAGTTCAGGATTGAGGGGGTCAGGCGATCCTGCAAAAAATAAAATAAAATTGTATTTTCCACATCAATTTTAGCACTAAAGCTTTTATTCGATCTCACTGTGCCCAGTTCCTTATCATACCAAATCAATCAAAAGCATGGAGGTTTAAAATAAGGTATCAAATTTGCTGGTGCTCACTTTTTAAATGGTCATGAGGACAATATACCAGTTCCAGAAAAATGAGCTAATGGGTGGTATTTTTAAAATTAGTTTTACAATTATAGCAAAAAGAATGGAAACAATACCAGTAAGTTGTAATGTTAGAGGGCCCTGAGAGTTATAGTGGGTAAATATGAAAACAATGTATGCTTGCAGTTCACAATAGGTTCAATACAGGAAGTCTCATTATACTGTATTTCCTTAAATATCGAATGACTACTGAAAGCTACAAATATAAATTCAATAGAGGGTTGCCCGCATATCCTTTTTAATTCATTAAGTTTGTTCTGTGTAACAAAATGAAAGCTTAATATATTGTTCCCTGTCCAAACTTAATATATTCAGGGTCCTCAGTCAGACAAATTGTTCTCCTTTGACCTTGTGCTAAAATACTCAGAAATTAACTCATTGACCTAGGTGCATGTGCAACTACCAAAAAATAAAGTTATCAGTATCTTTAATTTAAGGATTTTTTATAGTTTAAGATTGAGTTTGAAGAAACAAAATGTTGCTCTGCTAGTTTGCGTGTAATAGTAGAGTTTGTTGTTAATGTATGCTTCCCTGAGGACACCAATGTTCAGGGCTCCTGTAGGTAAACAATGTACTGTATATTTAACCCAATAATTGAATACTGGTCCTCTCAATAAAACATTGCATTCTAACTCAGTGATTCTCAAACATAAAATACCAGTCTTAAATGATATTTATACTTAGCTGTTCACAGTTAGCTACAGTGATTGAGGGAAGGCAGGAGACGAAGAACTTAATCCCATGTAATATTGACTATTCATAAAATGTTGTTAGTGTGAAGGAACTACTGGTCAAAGATATAGTTTGAGCAATTTGAACATATTTATTATCCAAGCCACAATATAAACAATGCAACATTTAACACAAATGGAAATAGCATTGAGGTGCAAATAATCTATAACATTTCCCTACATTCGAACATAGCCATTGAACTATACAGCACAGAAACAGACCGTTCGGCCCACCTTTGCCATGCTGACAATTTCGGCATCCTGGAATAGTCCTATTTTCCTACATACCTGTAGCTCAAATACAGCATGGAAACAGGCCCTTTGACCCACCTTGACCAAGTTGGCATGCTGGTCACATTTGTCTGCATAGCCCTCTAAATCTCACCTCCATATATCTGACCAAATTATTTTTAAAAGTCATAAATGTATCCGTTTGTATGACTTCCCAATTTTTATGTCTTTACCTAGCTGCTTGTAAAATGAATCAGTACTGTAGATCTCAACAATTCCACGTGGTCGTAAATTTACTTCTCTAAATAGTCTCTGGAAAAAGAAGATTTTCCTATTTCACCACTATATTTATTAGTCAACATCTTAACTGTTCTCACAATATCTCAAGATCAGAAAAAAAATGTTAAATGAAGGATTGATTCCATTTTCACAAATGATGCTTGGACTGGCATAGACTAAAAATTGCAGTCCACCATTAAGTAATTATATTAACCACTAGAGCAATTGATTTATGCAAGCGAACTAGATTGTGAGAGATTGCAGAATTCTGTGGCACCTGAACGCCCTGCTGCATGTGTATGGCAAGAATGCAGATTCATCAAGTAATTAAATAATTAATTGGCAGGGGAATGGAGAACAAAAGTCACAAGGTTATGCTTCAATTAATTAAGGCATTGGTTAGGTGAAATCTATGGTGTACACTAGTAGTCTGCTTAAAGAACTTTAAAGAAGGTGCATTGAACTGGTTCCTCGAATGGGCGTTTTTTGTTATAACCTGCCCCACAGCCAACAATAACCACTATGGCCTCTACCTTTCATTGCTCATCATTTCTTTTTGCATATTTTTCATTCATTTATTCTATATCTCTCTATATCACCATCCATATCTCTCGTTTCTCTTTCCCCAACTCTCAGTCTGAAGGAGGGACTCGACATGAAACGTCATCTATTCCTTTTCTTCAGAGATGTGGCCTGACCCACTGAGTTACTCCAGCTTTTTGTGTCATCTTCACTTGGAAATGGTTAATGTTCTTCTATCTATTTCTATTCACTGCGGCTATTTATTATTCAGATAAAAATCAAGAAAGAGTAAACTATGGTGCACAATAGTAAACTAAGTATACTATCAAAAATAGTTTATATAATGGAATTATTAAAAAATACTAGACCAAGTGGGACCCGTTGGGTTCCGTCCCCTCAACAAGCGGTTGCGGAGGGGAGGGGGAGGGGGTGGCCTGCGGCGTCACACACGCACATTAACCACCACACACACACACACACGACCCCCCCCCCCCCCCCCACTTGATATTGGCGGCCTGCGGCGTCACACACACACACTAACCAGCCCCATTGATATTATATTAATATTATTCATTCACTCCTTTTGCCCCATCCCCGGCCCTATCCACTCACGCATAGCCCTCAACTCGCAGGCGCGGTTACGGGGGGGGGGGGGCAGCCTGGGGCGTCACACACACACTAACCCCCCCCCCTTGATATTATATTAATATTATTCATTTGCTCCTTTTCCCCCAACACAGCCCCATCCACTCACGCAAAGCAGCCAACTGTACAGGCGAGGTTAGAGAGGGAGAGGGAGGGGGGTAGAGAGGGAGGGGGAGGGGGTAGAGAGGTAGAGGGTTAGGGGGGTAGAGAGGGAGGGGAGGGGGAGGGGGAGGGTGGTAGAGAATGAGGGGTGGGGGGTGTGCGGCGTCACAGGGGAGGGCTGGTTCCCGAACGCACTCCACCACTCACCCATAGGTCCCAATACTCATCACTCCCTAGAGAGGGGGGGGGGGCTGTAGAGAGGGAGAGGGGGGCAGAGAGGGGGGGGGGGGCAGAGAGAGGGGGGGGGGGCAAAGAGAGAGGGGGGGCAGAGAGGGAAGGGGGCAGAGAGGGAGGGGGGTAGAGAGGGATGGGATAGAGACGGAGGGGGTATCCCATTCTCCCCATGAACATTATAATGAGAAAAAAGATCCAGAGTGCTCATCACTTGTGAACCCAAATTTCTACGTAACTGATGTGCTACAATGCTGAGAACTATATTCTGCCATCTGTAACTTTTCCTTTGCTCTACCTATTGAATTGGAATTTAGCTTGCATAGATTTATGTATAGTATTATATAATTTGACTGGAGTCGCCTCGGTTCGCCAAGGCCTGCTGGGCCTCCAGGTTGCTAATTATCTTAACTCCCCTTACCATTTGACCCTACTGTCCTGGGCTCCCTCCATTGACTGAGTGTCGCATGCAAAGTGGAGAAACAACATCACATATTCCGCTTAGGTAGCTTTAAACCCAATGGATAGAACATTGAATTCTCCAAATTTAAGTAACTAAGCTACAAACAACCTCTCCCCCTCCACTTCTCCCCCCCCCCACCCCCCCCACCCCCCCCCCCCCCCCCCCCCCCCGGCCTGGATGCACCCATTTTTCCAATGCCCCACCCTATCCACCTAGATTCGTTCCTCTAGCTTCACTTCTATAGTTAACCGATGCCTTTTGGGTTTTCACCTCCGTATACTTATAACTTGCCAGACTTTGCACTGGCCCTCCTCTCTTCCTACTTTCTCGCCGCCCCCATCATAATCATTCCAAAGAAGGGTCCCAACCCAAAATGTCTATTATTCATGAACTCCAGAGATGCTGCCTGACCCACTGAGTTACTCCTGCACTTTTTTTTGTCTTTTTTCGTAAACCAGCATCTCTGGTTCCTTGCTTCTACTAGTGACGGAGATAAATGTTTTATTCATGAAAATTGTATTTTCAAAGATTAATGGCCTTAATGGAGATGCTTTATAAATTAAAAACACTGCATTCAGGCATAAAGACAACGTTTTTGTATGATGAGCCATACGATTTTTGTTTAGTCATCATCAGTTTAAAATACTGCAGAATATGGAAGAGGAGAAAGACATAAAAATACAAAAGTAAGCAATGTACTGTATGTATGGTTATTAACAAAGGGTAATACTTGTGTGTTGTTGTACACAAGGTTTAAAAAATGCTCTTAAAAAAACGTCAGTGATTAGAACAATTAGGGTATAGTCTGCAGTTTTGAACATTCCAACGATTAATTATAGCAATGGAATTATAAAATCTTTGTTTTCTTTAAAACTGTAAAAAAAAAACAACTGAGCATTTTTTCCAACAATTTGTTATTTAAACTTACTCTGGACAAGATGCTTCTCAACTGACAAGTGCCGGCAACCAACAGATTGAGAGCTTCACAGCAGTCGAGAGAGTGGATCTTCAATCTTCAATGAATCTAGCATTCCATCATAATAATATCCTAGCAACAATGGCTCAAATAATGTAACAACTACATCAAATAACTAATGGCTTCACAGTTAGCCCCAAAGATGGACAAAAAATGCTGGAGTAACTCAGCGGGACAGGCAGCATCTCCGGATAGGAATGGAAGATGCTGCCTGTCCCGCTGAGTTACTCCAGCATTTTATGTCCATCTTCGGTGTAAATCAGCGTTTGCAATTCCTTCCTACACACCTAGTTAGCTCCAACTGTATATCAACTATTCATTATCTGGAGATAGACACCAAGTGTTGGAGTAACTCAGCAGGTCAGGTAGCATCTCTGGAGAAAATGGATGGGTGATCTTTTGGGTCGGAATGTCTTAAGAAGAGTTCTGACCTGAAACGTCACCCATCCTCCTTCTTCAGAAATGCTGTCTGGCCCGCTGAGTTACTCCAGCACTTTGTGTCTATCTTCGGTATAAACCTGCATAAATTTGCAGTTCCTTCCTATACATTCCTTATCTTACCATTTCAATTTCCTCCAACAAAAGCTCATTTCATTTTTGTTGAAAGAACATTAACATGGCACCAATAAGCAACAGCAGTTTATATATATATATATAAAATCTATTGTTTTGGCTTTGGCAACCATGAAAGAAAATAACTAGTAGTTGTAGTTAGTTAGCTTTAATACATCGCAATCATTCCCCATTTCAATTAATTTAAAACATTTTGTTACCTTCATATTCCTTAAATATTACTAATCACTTTCCCCAACAGACAGAAAATTTAGTACAATTTGGAAAGGATTGGTTTAACCCAATATCTGCCAATCTGAAGACTATAACATTTATCATCCATGTATTAGTGTTATTTGCATAACATAAAGTATATTTTTAACCTATCTGGCTGTGCAAACTCACAATCATTATGGTGTGTAAAAGCCAACTGTAAATAAAGAACAGGGGTCTTTTATTTTAAATACTGAAACAACTATATGCTTCTGTGGACATTTTGCCAATTTGTATTATCCTTTGTAATACCAAAATATGAATGTGAATTATTCAACTTCTCTTTTTGTTGTGGAAAACAAATTGCTAATGTGGCACATAAAGTTGGATCAGATGAAAAAGGAAGCTACTTTTATTCAGCACCTGATCACATTCACAGAGTCCCTGAGCACATTTCTCAAACACTGGCTTACCTTGGAAAGTAAAAATCAGTAAATGATGCGATTAGAGTCACAGAGAGTCATTAGAGAAGGGTCTTCAACCTGAAAAGTTAACTCAATTTTTCTTTCCACAGAAGCTCTGACCTGTTGATTGGTTCCAACATTTTCTGTTTATAAATTACTTATCATTCATGTTCAAACACTGATATTATGAATGGAAGCATATTGTAAGGCTTGTGTATATTTTGTTCTGTTTTTACATTAAACAAAGCAAGCGCATAACAAATCAGATATCCAATATGGAATATGTGAAACAAACATATAATGTAGCAAAGGTTCTGAAAATATATATTGTATCCGTCCTCTGAAAATACTCAATTGTGCAATTACTATTCAAGTACATTAATAGTTAAAATAACACAGAGGTGTGCTGCCTTATTTTAGGCACTCCTATTCCCAAGATTTGTTAAGGTGTTAAAAGCCCTTTATTTTGACGCACATGTGTTCAAGGGTCACTGCCTGAAAATGCATTGCAATTTATTAACTTGTCTGTCACCAAGTGACCATTGGGAGCCTACCCCGTGGTGAGGTACATGATATAGAGATTACTTTTTTTGAGATTCCGACATAAAGAAGCCTGAAGAGAATCATACAAATGCAAGAGCCGCATTAAATAAATGTCAATATTACTTGCTTTTTAAAATAATTTGTATAGATCACTACTCAAGAAAATCTTTCAATTTATGCTCAAATAATAGTATTTTCTAAATTAAAAGTGGCAGGAAAAACAAATACAGCAACTTAAAATTGTTATTGTCCTCGTGTACTATTTGTGAAGATGGGGGGAGGTGGGGCTGATCACAATTATAAAGTTTGTCATATGAATTTTGTGCAAAAGTGCATTTCTGTTATTAAATCAATTGATTTTACTTTGGTAAAGGCAGTACAGAAATTGGAGAAAAAAAATGTAATGCTCACTGATTTTTCTTTTTGTCACATAATCATTATCAATATGTTCACAAAAATAAATTATTGATTTTGATAAGATTGAGTGTAAATTTGAAGAAACATTATTGTGATCGTTGCTAGATTTAAGTGAATACAAATAAAATGAATTGGAAATAAAACAAAAGCACATCAGGGAAAAGTTCAAAAGTGTAACATTTCAAACAATCTGAATAGGTAAATAGCTAATTATGTAATATGCTTTAGTGGATTGAACCTATACTCCAGTCTATTTTAGACAAAGATATAAACATTTGTTTCACTTGAAGATAAACGTTTATCACATATGTATAGACTTTATTTTTTTAATTAATCAATTTGCAGAATACTTTCCATCACTATGGGAGTTCTCTTAATTAAATTATAATGACGTTAAAGCATATTAAATTTAAATACAGAATTTGTTGTGATGTAAAGTGCCTGAAAGCATTTCTTAAACAACGACTTACCTTTAACATGATTTTATGCAGGCAGATATACAGTTTTCTTGTTCCTGGGCTCAGTGTGAAACTGATATTTTTGTCAATGGTTTTATTTTAAATCAGATTAAATTTGTTTTAATGGAAGAGAAATACAATGCACTTTAACAAAATCATGGTTTGCTCAGAAACCTGCTCTTGAAACCTAAATAGCCATCAGCTTGTAATAAAGTTATCAATCATGCAGCATTGATTTTACCCAATGCTCCATCTGCATATATTTCAAGCCTCATTAGCCATTAACTCATGCATTGATCGTATATTGTCAAATAAAAGTTCTGCTGCAATCATAAAGTTGAAAAGCAGGAAAAAGTGTGTTTTTTTTAACCTTGAACATGCATAAATCTGAGGGTTCATGGGTGTACATTCATAATAACAAAAAGATGGTAGTATTTAGAATTATTGTGGTGCTCTCTTTCTCCGAATGTCGCTACAACTTGGCTGGAAGATGTGCAAAAGGGTCAAATTAATGCTTCTGAACTCTAGAGGTGGTGTAAAGGATAGTTCGAAGGTCTGCGACCAGAACAATCAGCAGTGAAAAGCAATGACACACACTGACAGAATGGGACGGCCTTTCAAGATAATGTTCAGTGACCTCCAATTTAGAATAAATGTTTATAATTTCCAACAAAACATTGCAGCCATCTTATAGAGCAAAAAAAGTAATGCAAATTATTAGATAATTACAATCACACAGCTTTAATATTGTATCTTATATGCAGTAAAATGCTGACAGGTATATAAAACTCAGGGTCAGTATTAAGAATTCCAATTTTATGTTAGCTTATTTGCCGTGTGAGTCATTCTTTTTTTTTCTGGATTCACTCGGTTACCCATTGGTAACAAGAATAGTGAAAGACATGTGTAAGTGCTGTTGTGACTTCACTGATCAGTCACTCATTAATTTACCAAGATTTTCACTCTGGTAACTGGACAATACTGGTGTTACTTTGGAAAGATGAGTTTGGATCCACATTTCTTGGTTCCAAAGTAAAGTTTTTTGTGTGTGTTAATATTAATTAATGCATGGTGGACATGCTATGGTACTTGAAATGACTCAGAAAATACAAACGTGTTATTTATATATGGTCCTAACCATGTGAAATGCTGTAAATTAATAACTAGTTCACAGTTCTTCTTAAAACCAAACTTCCAAATTACAATGTATTTAAACGTTGACAATTTCTGCATGAAAGGTCTCAATACATTTATTAATAACTCTACTAATCTGGAGCAAATTGTTCTATCAAAAAGAGTATTTTAGATACAAGAAATCCTGTTTTTCCCTTTAATTGATT
Organism: Amblyraja radiata; assembly: GCF_010909765.2. Lineage (NCBI taxonomy): Eukaryota > Metazoa > Chordata > Chondrichthyes > Rajiformes > Rajidae > Amblyraja > Amblyraja radiata. The sequence continues at coordinate 52,654,063 of NC_045961.1, forward strand.
AATGTTTGGTTACAATGAAATTATATGAAACAGGAATCAAATATTTTGTTTAATATGCGGTATTAGGCTTTACTTCTGAACATAATATAGTTTGTTTCGAAACTACGATTGCATTTTTACGCAATAGTAAAATAACGAAAGAAACGAATTCATATAGATCGCCTTGAGCACCTTTCACACTGACTAAAAATCATTGTCAGACCTATTTTAAAATACCTGGGGAACCTCTGAAAAAAATCATCTGCCGAATAGTTTAAAGTACAGAACTTTTTGGTTTGCATTTCTTATGCGGACCGAAGATTGTTAATGCTGTCTGATGCTCGCATTAGAAGCCATTGTGCCACTTTCAGTAAAGACGATGTATCCTCGATATGGAAGATTTCACCCCCGATCCAGGGAAAGTGATTTCATTTTCTATCTTGGATTGGAGCTTCATTGTGGTATTTGCGAAATGACATTTTAACGAATTTGAAGGTAGACAAAAATGCTGGAGAAACTCAGCGGGTAAGGCAGCATCTATGGAGCGAAGGAAATAGGTGACGTTTCGGGTCGAGACCCTTCTTCAGACGAATTTGAATCATTCCTAATCTTTGGAATTCTAGTCTGAGCAAATAAATTATATATTGTCTCTTACCAACCTATTACCCACACGCTTCCTTTGAAATTATCACCCAAACATTGTTTTCTTTATTACATTATATTAAATTATTTAACTCCGTTCTGCTTTATGCGTTAAAGTGTAGTTAATCGGCTTGGTGCATATTCTGGGGGTGGGAAAATCGTTCGGGGGGCGGTCATTGTATCTGGTTCAACTCTCTCGATTCCAAGATGCATTACATTTTATTTGCTTAAGGACGCCTAACCTCACGTTAATTATGTTAGTGAATCTTCATAAATATTTAAACGTTGTTCTGGTACGAAATTACCATTAGAAGTTAGATAAAAGATCACTTTCTATTTTTGTCTGTATTAGTCAGAGGTGTTTAAATCAAGACTACAGTGGTTTTAAAATTGGCCTGAATAGTATGAGTCAATTGGTATTTTTTTTCTATTCGTTTACTATTTTACAGCACCGTTCTCGCTCCGATCGCATGAACTGAGATCGAACCCCAAACCGACCTAAGATGAACTGCGGTAGGCTGGCCTAAAAGCGGTCCTGAGCTGTCATTGTGTGGGCGAAGCTGTCGGAGCTCCTCTCCCCGCGCCGCGTAGCCGATTATCCATCCCACCCGCAGAACTTCAAAAACTGCTTTCTATATCTCCGACAGACAGATCTCCCGCCCCGATTCTCCTCACCTCTTCTATAACCCCAGGTCTATGAATCTCCTTAAAGACGAATTGTGTTGTGAACAAGCCGCCTAAGGATCGCATTGTTATTTAGTAGATTGTTACCTTGCAGAAAAATGAGAAATCATTGTAAATGTTCATACAATTAAATATTGAATATTCTCCACACTTGCAGTGTTGAGTTTTAAGTTTCCAGTTGTGAACGTATTTGGTTATTGTACTCATACCAGAAACGTTAATTTGTGCAATTATAAACATTTTAATAATTTACCAGCCTGTTAATTGTGTCAGAAATTAGACTATTGATAAATCTGGCACTGATTATCTAATTACTAGAATGAAAATACACCGTTCATCACTGAGCAGAAGACAGAAAGGGTCTTACACATAACATTTCCCTGGAACGCCGGAGGTTGAGGGGAAACCTATGCCTTTATATATATGCCTAGTATCATAAATGCCTAGTATCATAAATAAAAAAAATATATATATAACTTCATAAGAGGAGCAGATAGGGTAAACAGTCAAATATCAAATACTAAAAGGCATAATCTTAAGGTTAGAGGTGCAACGTTTAAAGGAGATGTGCGAGGCACGTATTTAACACAGAGAGCGATGGGGGTGGGTGGGTGGTGGAGGCCGATATGATCGTGGCATTTATGATACTAGGCATATAGATATGCAGGTAATGGAGGGGTATGGATTACATTGTAGGTCGAAGGGCCTATTCCTGGGTTGTACTTCTATGTTCTATTCAGAGCGCAAGCCTCTATCAATGATTCTACTGTACGACAGAGATACAGCGTGGAAACAACGCCCAACGAATCCACGCCAACTATTAATCACCCATTCACTCGCTCTGTGCCCTACACACTCGGGGCATTTTACAGAAGCCAATTAACCGGCAACCCCCTGGGAGGTTAACCCCGAGCACCCGGAGAAAACCCACGGGTAGAAACGCGGGAGAATGCACAAACTCCGCACAGACAGCACCCGAGGTCAGGATCGAACCTGAATCCTTGGCATTGTGGAGCAGCCACTACTGTGCCGCCCATTTAACAAGCAAGATACACAACCCGACCCTGGAAACTGGGGCACGCTTTCCAAAATTTGGGAATACCCTCTTAGTGGAATTGTTACTGAAATTTACAGTTGTCTTTCTGGCCATCTGAGAGAAAAATGTGAAGGTTCCGACCTCGAATCCGACGCTAACCTCACGGTATACAGTATGCTCGGATAAGTGTTCTACCTATAGTAAGCATCCCAGAACACTGGAGTAATACCATCAAAACATATCTCCCTAAAATCTTTCGGGACTATTGGCAGGATAAGCTAACTAGGATCAACGTGTTCACGTCGGTCAACATCTCAGGACTGAGGACTTCATTGCACTCAACTCGCTCCGATGGGCAGGGGTGGCGAGGTACTATGAACTTTCAAAACTGTGAGCTTTAAGAATGTAGAAACAAGGATCCCATGTTTTCCGGGGATGCTGCCTGACCCACTGGGTTACTCCTGCTCACTGTGTCTTTTTCATAGTGAAACATTTTGTTTTGCAAGCTATCCAATAAATCAAATAATACTTGACATCAACACAATCAATCCAAACTCGTACAATTGGTTGCGGACAGGAGAAAATACAGAGTGCAGAACATAGTTCCCAGCATGGTAGCGGAACAGTTCCAGAGGCATCCATTGTCCACGATGGTCGGGGTGAATCGGATAGTACCCTAGCTAATGGAAGGACCGTTCCGAGGCCTGATAACGGACGGGGAAAATGCTGCTACTGAGTCCGTGTGGAAGCAAAAATAAAAGCCGGTCGCAGATATGATTTAAAAGCATTCTAAACCTCCTGGTAGGCATCTTTGATCCATAACTGTTCGAGATGAGAAAAGCGTTCCGGGTGGCATTGACCGTTCACCGGGAGCCCCACAAATGGCAGAAGGAGCGTACCGCCTCCCCAAGGTATCCACCCTATCGAGCAGCTCCGTGGCGCGCTGCCGCTCGATCAGTGGGGTATCAGGGGCTCAACGGGAGGGGGGGGGGGGGGGGGGGGATGGCACGAAGTGCTGGAGTAACTCAGCGGGTCAATCGGCATCTCCGGAGAACATGGTGACTTTTCAGTTCGGGACCCTCCTTCAGATTGATATCCATGTTCTGCAAAAATGCTACTTGAACCGCTGAGTTACCACAGCACTTTGTGTTCTTTTATGTAAGCCAGCATCTGCAGTTCCTAGTTTCTAAGATTTAAAATGGACTTGATGGACAACCTTTTTCACACAGAGGGTGGAATGAGCTGCCAGGAGAAGTGATAGATACCCGGACAGTAGGAACGGTTTGGAGGGATAGGGGCCAGGTATAGGCAAGTGTGACTAGCTCGGTTAGGCAATTTGGTCGGCATGAACGCGTTGGCCCAAGTGTCTGTTTCCCTGCTCTACGACTCACTAGCCTCAAGAACCAGCCGACATCGTTACTATAATATAATATAGACGTTATACATTACAGCGAGAGTAGCCCACGATGTTCCTAAAACGATCTAACGGAATTTAAGTACGATTACTAGATAGCAAGTGTCAACTGTCTACAGGAGTGGAAACAAAAGCAATCAGAACGAAAGCTGAACAAATAATACAACCTCCGGTGAGGTCATGGTGGTCAAGATGTGACAATCCCAGGATGGAAATTTCAAAGAATAGAGCGCATAGTTTGAAATTAAGAGGGACAACGTTTAAAGGAGATGTGCAGGGCATATTTTTACACGGAGGGTGGCGAGTGTCTTGAACGGGTGGTGGTCGAGCCAGATACAATAGTGGCATTTAAGGCACTTTTGGATAGGCATACGGATATACCGCGAATGGAGGAATGTGGATTATGTACAGGCAGATAAGAGTTGGTCTTGGCATATTGTTCGGCACATTGTTGGTCGAAGACCCTGTTCCTGTGCTGCACTGTTCTATGTTCCTTATGTTCAATGGATTTGCTTAAGCATCTTAATATACGCGTTAATTTCGGGAACAGCAACTATGCAGATATTACAGAAATGCGTCCTGCAATTCACAATATTCCGTTGAGAATTTTTGAAAAATACAAAGATCCCAAACACTGAAATCACTCAAAACCATACATTATCTCCGTTTAACGACGAGGCTCCATAGCAACTATTAGCATGCAGAAATAACTGAACAGTGGCTTGGAATGTTGTTAGTCATCCTCACTCACACCCTCGCGTAGAAAAATCGGCACATTACATGAATATGATTTCGCTAACTTTATTAACCCTTGCTTCCCCCCCCCCCCCCCCCCCTGTCCCTCCCCCCACCCAGCTCTCCAACTAGTTTCACTGTCCTCCTGATTATTATTTTCTGATTGTCTGCCTCGTTGCCTACTTCCCCTCAGCTAACAATGAACCATTCTACATTTCCTTGACCTTCGTCTACTTTGATCTGTCGTTTTCACACCTTACCCTTCCAAATCTCTAGACTCCCTCCCCCTAACTCACAGTCTGAAACCGAAACGTCACCCATTCCTTCTATCCATAGACGCTGCCTGTCCCGCTGAGTTACTCCAGCTTTTTGTATCTATCTTCGGTGTAAACCATCTTCGGCACATTTCAAGAATTCAGTACAGCATGTGTTGAAATGTAACTTGCCACCGTGATCGCTTCACAATTATATTTTAATCACTATTTAAAAATGATTCCTAATCGTAGGTAAACTACTCTTGGGGAAAAAAATATCTTGGCCCTTAAGGTAGCCGCCAACTATTGCTCGCTTCAGTTAAAACGCTCGGAACCCTTTCCTTCTCTTCTAAGATGCTGCCTGTCCCGCTGAGTTACTCCAGCTTTTTGTGCATTTCCAACATCGCCCTGCTTCCGCTAGACATCTAACCTATTCCATTACTGGGCACCTTATATTTAATATTAAGAGAAGACTCGCTCAGAGGACGGCCAGACGTTAGTATAAAAATACATGCTTGCGATATATTAACATAGTCCGATGAATGGTCCAGAACCCAAACATCGCCTGTCCCTTTCACAGATGCTACCTGACCCGCTGAGTTCCTCCAGCACTTTGTGTTCTGCTCAACGTTTGTTAAAATATAGCTAAAAACCAGAAAGAAAAGTTAACCCGCAATACATATTTTACCACTAGAGTGTTAACCTTCTTTCTCTTAAATATTGCATTTTCCGCGATTTTTCAAACGATTAAGACATTACTTACGCGCTGTAACTATACTTCCAATTTGACTACAAAATATAATCGATATTAAAGCATAAGACATCTTGAAGTGAAATAAGCACTTTGCTGCGCAATTTCCAAGCTGAAGGTTTTCTTGAAGGACGATGGTTTCCCCTCAGAAGCGATATTGCTCGGTCTTCTGTGTCAGCGCGTTGATGGCCGGTTATGAAATAACCGCTGTATGGTAGTGCTCTAGATGCCCGGTGCAAACATCCTAGGACTATTCTAAAAACTCTGTTCCTCAGTTTGTAGGCTCAGCCTTATCGGGACAGATCTGCGGAGACAACTACGCCTTAATAACAAATATGAAGATGCAAAAGGTATCCAATAGGAAAAAACGAAGATCGCCGACACTTGGCAAATTGTGCTCGCTGATTGGCATCGTGTGCTTATATACCCTTCCTCCCGACTCACGGCGGAAGTGTTCCACCCGAGTGACGTTGCGGATTCTTGGCAGATCCACAGTGCCTGTCGCTTTGCGTGTCACCACTCTACAATTGTTTCTTATATATTGGATTCCAGATTAAACAGAGATCTGGTAAACATAACAAGCCTCGCAGAGCTCTCAAAGTATCCCGAAGTATTTTTTAATGCATTCACCGACACCGATTGCCAACGCCAAGATAACGTGGTACAATGCAAAGTGCTGGAGTAACTCAGCGGTTCAATCAGCATCTCCGGTGGGAATGCAGAGGCGAAGTTTCAAGTCGGACACTTCTTTCAGAATGAAATACTGCCTGACCCGCTGAGTTACTCCAATACTTTCTGATTTGCTCAAGATTCCAGCATCTGCTGTTCCCTGTGCCTCCGTGGTACTCAAAATATTAGTTGAAAATGCGTTAAAATACTTGAGATTATATTTTAGTAATGTACGTTTATTTTACTTGACTACAGTTTTAGGGTTAAATATCTAAAATCTTTCATGTAATACGCACTTTAAATCCGCCATGGATATATATTATGCTGGGAACAGAGTATCATTTCGAGATGGGTAGGAAATGGACGTTTCTTTGCGTGTTTCCTCATGTTTTGATTTTTTATTCTGTTCGAAGTTTTGCCATTCTCACGGTTGGCAGGAAGGAAACCACATTTGCGTGTTGAAGAACATTTAAACATTAGACAAATGGGATGGGAGGTGTTTGAGGATACTGAGAATACCGGAGATCTAAACCAAGTCATCAAACTGTGCAACAGATTTGATGTCTGTTCTGGCCAATTTAATCTATGGCTTTAGATCCATAATTAGCGTTATGGGTACAGTGCTTTTGCCGATGTAATGTACAATAGGCAAGACATGTTTAGCAAGTGTCGACATGTAATTATCTGTTTATTGAGATATAATTTACTGGAAAGATGCGTGCCTAAAATCGTAATCGGAATTTGGAGGTTCCATCTTTTTGGCGTGGGACTTGGGGCGAGGTTGTTAAATTAATACCAGGCACGATTGCAGAATTCGAGCCAGTGTTCTAAACTGGGGATTAAGAGAAAATAGTAGACCGAGCTCTTAATCAGAATTCTGTGACCAATCGAAGTTTAGCATGGTACACAAATCGGCTATTATTTGAAATAAAGTGCCTTACATTTATAAACAGCAAGAAAGCAAATATGCTTAAGATCCTGATGCTGAAAATCTTACATTAAAATAGTAAATGCTGGAAACACTCAGCAGGTCAAAATGAATATTTTACCGTTCGACAGAACGCATGGAAATAGTGCCCTCACTACCCCTGAAACTCCATTGTAAATTTTGGTTAATCCAACCTACTTTGTATATTTGAAATTAAAGCATTTTAGTGTAGTTTATTGTCATGTGTACCGAGGTACAATGAAAAACATATTTGTTGCATTTCAGTCAGCGGGTAGACTATATACGAGGTTACAATCAAGTCGACAACTGTATGCAGATGTAGGATAAAGAGAATAACGTTTAATGCAAGATCAAATCCAGTAAAGTTCTATTACAGATAGTGTGGGGGTCTCCAATAAAGTCCGAGGGTTTCAATGAGGAGCATTATGAAGCAATAAAACAGCAATAAGGCGATTTTATTTATACTAGAAAAACATGATCAAAATCTCTGCTTTCTGGTGGAGGGAAAGCCATGGCAAGAATGCTCTTCTACAGTCTGCACCCGGAACCCGAAGAGCTCCTCCCAGGGTTCCAATGCCGTTTCCATTCCAAGAAATACAATGGATATGATCTTCACTCACGGCAAATTCAAGAAAAGAAACAATGCAGGGGTCAACACCAGTCACTGACCACCAGAACTTCAATCTGCAAAAACCTTGCACGTTTACCTTGCACTAAACGTTATTCTCTTATCATGTATCTATGCACTGTAAATGGCTCGATTGTAATCATGTATTGTCTTTCTCCTGACAGGATAGTACGCAATAAAAGCTTTTCACTGTACCTTGGTACACATGACAATGAATTAAAAAATAAACCCTATTACTTCATCAATGGAGATGAATTATAGAGTATCTTTCTCATAATCGACTGCCTGTCTTCAAGAATTGTCACTGTTCTATGTCCGACACAATGTGGTTGATGTTGTGATTCTGATCAATCTATCCATCAAATCCCAGGTTCCCCGAAGGTTGGCACGTTGTCCATAAGACTGAGGAGCAGAATTAGGCTGTTCAGCCCAGAGTCTGTTCCAACATTCAATCATTACGGATCTATTTATCCCTCTCAACCCATTCTCCTGCCTCACCCCATAACATTTGACGTATTTACTAATCAAGAATCTATCAATATCTGCTTTAAAAATACCGTATGACTTGGCCTCCACTACAATCTGTGGCACTGAATTCCACAGATTTACCACCCTCTGCCTAAAGAAATTCCTCATCTCCATTCTGAAGGTTGGAGAGAAGAAGCTAGCATGTGTCTAAAGTCCTGAGATCAAACCCATCAGACTTATCCAAGGTAGGTAGATCGAGGGGGAGGTTCCTTGACTCAAGAGGAAGACCTCGACCTTGAAACAAGAGGAGGATGGTGGCTGGATTTGGAGATTGAATTCCATCATTGTTACAGCTACAGAGAGAATGCAAATTTAAAAAAGTGGGTGAAACTGCAAATGGAATATGTAACTGAAAATGATGTGCAATTTCAATGGAGTATGAAACCTGGAAACATGGTCTGTGGGGGAGTTTAGTATTGAGAGGAAATGAGACACTATTCAGTGCCTTGAACAGACTTACCTGAATGTAGCACAGGCAGAAGCAAACTTGCATTGTTGAGAACAAAAGAAACAAAGAGCAATGTCGGTTGTCAACAGGAAGTTGATTGATTGGTATCACAGGTGTTTACTTTTCCCGTGGTGTGGAATTTTAGAACTTATTTTAGTTTTAAAAAAAACGCATTGCAGGGTTCCTTAATCCTATTGAACGCATATCCCATGCCTTGTGGGATATCCAGGATACTTCCTACTTCCTGGACATCCACGCATTCAGGAAATATCATTAAATGGAAGAGTTCACGATCTGGATTTGAGCAAGAGGGATTGGAATGAAAATTGGATCCGGAGGAGAAAGGAAAGAGTGATTATCAGAGCAAGTGTTAGTGACGAGCTGTGGTTTTAAGGGCTGACTCAGTACCTGCGCCACTGCTTTCCATGGCATTTGCTAGTGAATGAGTTTAAAAGGAGTGACAATGATTCTGAATTATGCTGATGACACAAACAGAAAAGTATTAATGGATTTGAATAAATGTAGGCAATGAACATAATCTGGAGAGATAAGAGCTAATATTTTTGGGAGAACATACCAATACAAAGGAATACATGACAAATAGAATGATACAAAGAAATACAGAGTATACTGGCATTTAGTAGTCCCTGTCTACAGATCCCGGTAAGCCTCCGATGCCATTAAGAAGGCATGCTTGCACAGTATGTGTGGCCAGATTAAAAAATGGGAAAATAATGCTACAATATCATTCTATCTTTTATATATACATAACTAAAGCTCTGATCTTGTTATCTTCCAGTTGCGCGGTCATTCTATTTGCGCGAAAACGTTACGCGATAGCGCTACAATTTTTCGCCAGCATGCTCCCCGTTCTCCTACGGTGCGATTGCGCCAAGTTTCGTTCCGATCGGTGGTCTAATGTAAACGTTAGTCAGGCCCATACGAATCTTTTCAAAAAGGGGGGTGGCATGACAGGATTACAAACATTTTAATGTGAAATAATGTACGTGCTGTGCACATCACGAGCCGAAACGTGAAGTCCCTCGATGCTGGGGTCCAGGGCCCTTAAGCGGGCCCAGGAAGCTCAGGATTTTTTGATGTTCTCGGATGCATTCTGAGCCTTATTCTGGAGCATGTTTGCACCAAATTTATGACCAATATTTCAGAAATTAACAGGAATCTGAGAGGTAGCTTTTTCACACAAAGGGTACTGGGTGTATGGAACGAGCTGCCAAAGGAGGTAGTTATATGGATAGGACACTCGCATTTAGATGGATATGGGCCACACGCTTGTGAGTGGGACTAGTGTAGATGGGACATGTTGGTCGGTGTGGGCAAGTTGGGCTGAAAGGCCTGTTTCCACACTGCATCACTCTATGACTAAAACGTTAACAAGAAAAATCCAAGTAGATAAGTAGAGCAGATTTGAAAGAGTGAAATGTAAAGGCAGAGAGAGGTTTATGGGTGGAAAGGAGCATACGAAAGGAGGGGGGAGGGTGGGCTTGGGCAGATGGGTGAAGGGAAAATAGACACAAAGTGCTGCAGTAACTCAGTGGGTCAGGCAGCATCTCTGGAGAAAAGGTATAGATTATATTTCGGGTCAAGAACCTTCTTCAGTAATATTCATGATGTGACATGCAGATATTCCTAAATGTTACCCAAACCATCGTGAGCTACTTTGTGACGGTGCTTGCCCTCTCCTATAACGTCTCTGCTGCCTTGGGGATGCAGGTCAGGACACAAGCTTTGGGACATGGTGTGAAGGTGTTGCAGTCTGTTCCAGCCTGGTAAAAGCCTGGATGGAGTGGATGTGGAGAGGATGTTTCCACTAGTGGGAGAGTATAGGACCAGTGGCCACAGCCTCAGAATTAAAAAAACATTCCTTTAGGAAGGAGATGAGGAGGAATTTCTTAAGTCAGAGGGTGGTGAACTGTGAAATTCATTGCTGCAGACAGCTGTGGAGGCCAAGTCAGTGGACACTTTTCAGGAGATTAATAGATTCTTGATTGTCAGAGGTAATAGGGAGAAGACAGGAGAATGGGTTTGAGAGGGAAAGATAGATAGTCATAGTGATACAGTTTGGAAACAGGCCCTTCGGCCCAGCATGTCCCATTTACACTAGTCCCATCTGCCCACGTTTGATCCATATCCCTTCAACCTGCCCCATCCATGTACCTGTCTAACTATTTCTTAACAGGAAAACGGTCTCCTGTTAGACCCCTCGCGGGTAGTTTACTACCCTAGATACTAGAGGATGAAAACCAGACATCTGCTCCCGCAACTAAATATTCCACTACTTACCCAGAGTAGACACGAGGCATCGAGGCGATCGCTGATTGTGTGGACAGCAAAATGTGATCTGATCCCGCCCGGGCCCACTGCGCACACGCGGAGCGACAGTCATTTTGCGTCGCTACTGCGACATCGGCTTCCCCCAACTGCGCAGGCGGGGATGGTCTCAATTTTTTGCCACCAAATCATCCAGCGGGCAGGAACCAGAATTTCGGGTAAACGCTGATTGTGCTCCAAATGTTTTTTTCCTCTGGATTTTTTCTTACTCTGGGGGAAAAAGGGGGGGTGCGAGTGCACCCAACACAATCCCCCCCTTCGAACGGCCATGTTAGTGAGGTTTAAAAATCTTTAAAACCACACGTGCGCAGATCGATCTCCTCTCCTGCCGTTCAGCGCCGCGTGGGTTGGTCTTTTCTCCTGTCACTCTGCGGGATGGCCCGACCCTTCCTGCGCCATCGCGTCTATACTGGAGCTGTGGATGGCCGGTGGAGGTTTCCAATCGGACACAATTTTCGGAGGGACTGGAAACGGCCCGACCCAGCGCAAGAAATGTCGCCAAACGGAAAGCGTAGAATCTGATCCAGGCAGAGAACAACCAGCAATCAGTAGTCCAGCGACCACCGTGAGTCCGCTCCAGCCCTTCCCCTCTGGTCCGCCTTGCTGGCTCCTGCCCCCCTTCCCCATGATACCCCTCACAACCCCCGTCTTTTCTCCGAGCACTCTCCCCCACACTGAACCCCCCACCCACACACCTGCTCCCCCCACAACCCCCCCGCCCTGCCCACACACCCTCCAGCCCCTCCCGGCCACACCCCCCTCTCCCCCCCGCCCACACACCCCCCTCTCCCCCCCGCCCACACACCCCCTCCCCCACAACATCCCCTTCCCCCACATACTAGCAATGTTACAAAATTTTGAGATTTAAAAAATCAAGTCTTTAATTTATCCCATCAGATAAAGCATAAAAAGAAGTTTAATTTGACACCTAATTCACTTTCATATCTTCAGTATTAAAAAAGTTATGGCCATTTTCATACTCGGAAATTGGCATCTTGTTCCCTATTGCTTTTTCATTGACAACACAAAAGCTGTGATCGAGAACATTTAAAAGCCGATAGCTTTCTTAAAATTTAAGAGAGCTGAAATAAAATTTCAGTTATTATAGATTGAAGCATTCTGAAACAAATATGAAACAATCTTACTTAGATGACTTGAAATTAAAGCATATAATTAGTTACACAAAAAAGCTGGAGAAACTCAGCGGGTGCAGCAGCATCTATGGAGCGAAGGAAATAGGCAACGTTTCGGGCCGAAACCCTTCTTCAGATGGATTATTAGTTAGTCGGACATATAATTAGTTAGTTACCTAATTGTTGCTAATTACAAAATTCAATTACTAGATCTAAACATCTATCCATTTCTTAAGAATGGATTAACTTTTTTAAATAGCCTAAGTGTCCAAATAACATTCACACAAGAATTCAGAATATAACATAATTTTTAAATCTCATTGTCATGGGTTTATAGGCCAAATGGAAGGAATTTAATGTTTAATACCTGTAACTTAATGCCCATTTAAATCAGCTTGCGAGTGGGATTTTCTGGAACGGGACCATTTGGAACGTTCAGGCTATGGTGAATTTAGTCCCCCATATCGGCAGCAAATACACTGCCGGTTCTTCGGGGGGAAAAAATCACCGTTTAGCAACTTAAAATGTGAATTAAATACATCTTAAGAAACACTTTTATACATAAAAATAAACTACTTTCTTTTACCTGGTCCTCCATAAAATCCGTCCCAGTTGTCGGCATTGACGGCTTCAGAAGCTGATTTTAAAATCAATCCAGCGATTAACTTGTCGGGTGAATTTTAGCGATTCTTTAGCAACATCTTGCACTCCAACAAATATAATTCAGGACCAGGTCAGGAAAAAACCCCGTTTTAACCCCCCCCCCTCAAACGCGCCAAAATCGCGCACATACCTACACATACCCCCACCCCCATCCCCACCCCCCCCAGCCCACACACATCCCTCCCCCACACACCCCTCCCCTCCACACAACCCCCCGCCCACACCCACCCTCCAACATCCTCCCCCCCCCAACACACACACACCCTCCCCATCCCCCCTCACCCACAACCACCCTCCACACAATCCCCTCCCCCACACTCCCCCCCTCCCCCACACCCTCCCTTCCCCACCCCCCTCCCCCACAAGCACCCCCGCCCACACAACACCTCACACATCGTCCTCCCCACACACCCCCTCCCCACCCCCCCACACGCCTCCTGCCCACTTACCCCTCCCCTCCCACCCCACACACCCAGCCCCACTCCCCACCCCCGCCACACAACTACCCCGCCACTCAAGCGGTAGACAACGGCAGCGGCAGGGGTAGGCAGTGGCAGGGGTAGGCAGGGGGTTGAGGGGGGATGGTGTGAGTATGTGGGAGGGGGGGGGAGGGCAAGGGCAAGGGCAAGAGGTGGAGTGGGGGGGGGGGGTGTGAGGGGTGGAAGGGGGATCAGGGGCGTCACAACGGGAACCCGTCAGCCGCACCTGCGCAGTTAGTGGCTATGGGTGAGTGTTGGCATATTGCGTTGGGGAATGGGTTGCGTTGGGGGACCAGGCCTCCCATGTGACTGGAACCCAACTTGTCCCACTTAGTCTAGTGCTAATTATGCTGCTGTGTAGAGTGCTGGTCATTACAAAGGGGTGTGATACAGTAGAGAGAGTGCAGAGGAAATGTATCTCTTTATTCATCGGTATGCCCATGCTAGTTTTATCAGATTTCTTTATTTGGCTATTTTCCCTTTAATCCCTTCAATGTGCAACTAAAAGGGTCTCCGCACATCCAAAATATAAATATATGAAATGGTCCGTTCAGCACCATTTTAGATGTTTTAATGTAAGTTAATAAAATACAAAGTGCAATGGATTACGCATGAGTGAATCCTTTCTAAAAGTTCTTTGTTTCTGAACAATTTGCTGCATCTTCAAAATACTTATAAATCTTACACCTTTGTCGAAGTTTTTGATCATTTGGCGTAACGTCTTCTTCTTTGGTGTGATGTTTGATTGATTACTTTCCTCTATATCTCCTTAAGCTACTTTACTATGTTAGAAGTGCACGTAAAAGAAATGTTGCAGCTCTGAGGGCGATCATTTGGTCTGTGTTAGTCATAAGCGAGAGCAATCCAACAAGTTCCACTATTCTGCCCTCTACCCAGGTTAGCATGCAACAAAAGCTTTTCACTGTACCCCGGTACATGTGACAACAAACTAAACTAAACTAAATCAACCATGACCCCAAAATATTTTTTCTTTCAAGTACACCTTATTCTGAAAATATGTCCCCAAAGCTCTGGATTCCCCACAAGGGGTGACAGCACCTCAGCGTCCAAGCTGTCAAACTTCCTCAAAATAATTTCAATTAGATAATTTCTCCTTTTACTAAACTCCAATCAATAGAGGCTCAACTTGCCCCATCTTTCCGCTTAGTGTAAGCCTCTCATCTCTGGATCAAAACAGAAAATGCTAGAAACGTTTAGCAGGCCAGGCAGCATTTTGGGGGGGGGAATGGTCAGTTCAAGTTTCAGGTCCACGGCCCTTTTTTGTATCTAGTTTTATTCATCTTTACGGAGGGGAAATTATTCTATTTTGTCTAATACCCCTCGTTATGTTGTATACCTCAGTCTCTCAATTTGACTTCCTTCACTTTGGAAAGATAGACCTAGCCTCTCCAGTCTCTACCCATGATTGAAACCCTCCAGATTGTATCTGAATCTCTTCTTTGACCTTTCCTGATGAATGGTCTCAGACATGAAATATTAACTGCTGCTCTTTGCACAGATGCTGCCTGGCCTGCTGAGTACTTCCAGTATTTTTGGTTTTATTTCATCTGCAGTTTTTATTTCTTTCGTCCCAGAAATGAGTCTGTTGAAATTTCTCTGAACCGTCTGTAATATAAATATATCCTTGCTTAAGTGAGGTGACAAGATAGACAAGAGTGTTTAATTGTCATATGTACTCACAACAGAACAATGTAATTCTTATTTGTAGGCACATAACAAGCCTGTAAACACAATACATAACGATAATATATAACAAAATGGCACAGCTGGTAGAGCTGCAGCCTTAGAGACTCAGCTTTGATTCTGACCTCAAGTGGAGTCTGTGTAGAATTTCCATTCATCCTCTCACTGCATGGATTTCCTCCCACATCCCAAAGACATGAGGGTTTGTCGATTAATTGTCCTCTGTAAATTGTCTCTGGTGTATAGGAAGTGGGTGCAAAAGTGGGATAATATACAACTAATGTGAATGGCTGATCGATGGTTAGTGTGGACTTGATGGGCCGAAGGACTTGTTTCCCTGCATCTCTAAACTAAACAGATAACCAACCATAAATTGCCCCTGGTGTATAGTGAGTTGGTGTGCAAGTGGAATATAGAACTAATGCGAATGGGTGATCAATGGTCTGTGTGGACCCGGTTGGCTGAGGGGGCCTGCTTTCATGCTGTATGACTCCATATTCCTTTCGACTTTTTTTTTTCCAAGTCAAGTCAAGTTTATTTGTCACATGCACATACAAGATGTACAATGAAATGAAAGTGGCAATGCTTGCGGGATTGTGCAAAACAACAGAACACAACTGAACCAGTATTTACATTTTTTTTTAAAGAAACAACTGTAATTACGCCCCAGTGAGATCAGTTTACAGTCCCGATTGCATTTTCTCCTGCCTGTCGGAGTCGATTTTCTCAGGCTGTTTAGCTGCTGTTTAGCTAACTCGTTCTATCAAGTTTTTAAAAAACATCGCTGGATAATTTAATTGCTGGAGTAAAATAAAAATCGACTTCTAACGCCATCAACGGGACGGATCTCCCGTACGGGACAGATAAAGGTAATCCGTTCATTTTACATATAAACGTGCTTCTTAGGATTACTTTAATCCAAATTTTATGTTGCGAAAAGGTGATTTAGGTCCCATACGAACCGGCAGTGTTTTTCCTGCCGATATGGGGTTTAAATTCACCGCAAACAGCAACGTTCCAATCGATCCCGTTCCACAAAATCCCACTCGCAAGATGATTAAAATGGCCATTAATTTACGGGAATTAAAAACGAAATTCCTTCCATTTGGCCTATAAATTCATGACAATGAGATTTAAAAATCATGTTATATTGTAAATTCTTGTGTGAATGTTATTTGGACACTTAGGCTATTTAAAAATGTTAACCTTTTCTTAAGAAATGGATAGATGTTTAGATCTAGTAATTGAATTTTGTAATTAGCTACAATTAGGTAACTAACTAATTATATGCTTTAATTTCAGGTCATCCAAATAAGATTGTTTCATATTTGTTTCACAATGCTTCAATCTATAATAACTGAAAATTTCATTCAGTTCTCTTTTAAGAAAGTTATGGACTTTTGACTGCCCTTGATCACCGCTTTTGAGTTAAGTCAATGGAACAGCAATAGGGAACAAGATGCTAATTTCCGAGTATGAAAATGGCCAAAACTTTTTTTAATACTTAAGATATGAAAGTGAATTAGGTGTCAAATTAAACTTCTTTTTATTCTTTATCTGATGGGATAAATTGCAGACTTGATTTTTTAAATCTCAAAATTTTGTAACATTGCTAGATAAATCAGCCATGATTGAATGGCGGAATAGACTTGATGGGCCGAATAGCCTAATTCTGTTCCTATTACTTATGAGCTTCGTTATGTCTGCTTTGCTAATTATTTGCTGTACCTGCACGCCAGGTTGATCTGAGACTTCTTATTTTATAATATTCTGGATTTTTTCCCCCATTAAATAAGTCATTTAGACGGTGAGGTGGAAGCCATTGACTTCGCTCCTTCATCGATGCTCAACAGTCGGTTGGGAGGCCGGAAGTGTCGCGCGGTCACGAGGCCGGAAATTGTCGCCGCGAAAGGGACGGGGCGAAGCGGTTGGTTGAAGCCAAAGATCTTAGAGCTTTGGTTGAAGCGGCGGCGGCGGCGGCTCGTGAGGGAAAAGAGGCGCTCGAGATGGTGAGGCCGGGAGCGGGGGGAATGAACGGATCAAAGTGTCCGGGCTGCACAGTGTGTGTTACTGTGCTGGGGAAGTTGTCGGCAGCTGGCGGAAGGCTCGGCGCCTGATGTACGTGGGCTGCACGCCGCCTTTACTTTGTGATTAGTCACCGGGCCGGATGCAGGCTCCGAGCCTGGGGTTTATCTCGGCGCCGTGTCCCGCCGGCACCGACACGGCTACGGACGCTCAGCGGGAACCGAGTCACACGAAAAAGTTCAGAGATCCGGGATGAGTGAGGGGGACTATCGGAAAGTTAGAAACTGGTTTACATTAGTCTAATTTTCCAGCGTTTGCCCCATATAGAGTGGAAACAGGCCCTTCGGCCCAACTTGCTCACACGGGCCAATACCGTGAAACATAGAAAATAGGTGCAGGAGTAGGCCATTCGGCCCTTCGAGCCTGCACCGCCATTCAATATGATCATGGCTGATCATCCAACTCAGTATCCTGTGCCTGCCTTCTCTCCATACCCCCTGATCCCTTTAGCCACAAGGGCCACATCTAACTCCCTCTTAAATATAGCCAATGAACTGGCCTCAACTACCTTCTGTGGCAGAGAATTCCAGAGATTCACCACTCTCTGAATACGCCCCATATACACGAGTCCCACCTGCCTGCGTTTGGCCCATATTATCTCTAAGTCCATCCTGTCTACGTACCTGTCCAAGTGTTTTTTCAGGGCTCTCACTTAACTTTTTTTCTCTGTTGTCAGCCGGGCAACCTAGGCAGCTTTTTGGTTGCCAAATGACAGTTTAGGTGGTCATTTAAGACGGCTTGCATGACGCGTGCGATAATGTGCTCGGACGAAGTCAATGAAGCATTCACATATTATTTCTGCTTCAAATAAAGTCACAAACTAAACATATTCACCAATCAAAACATGATATATACCACAGTGACATGCAGCAAAATTATAATACAGTATATACAGTATCTCAACTCGTTTTACACGTTGCAATGAATGCAATTTCTATTGTTTCTTTCCACTTCCAAACAAAAATGTGGTTGGATTATTCAGCGTATGATCAATCTCGGTGAGACCAAGCACACGCTTTGCGATCGCTTCGCACAACACCTCCGCTCGGTTCGCAATAACCAACCTGATCTCCCGCTGGCTCAGCACTTCAACTCCCCCTCCCATTCCGAATCTGACCTTTCTGTCCTGGGCCTCCTCCGTGGCCAGAGTGAGGCCCACCGCAAATTGGAGTAACAGCACCTCATATTTCGTTTGGGTAGTTTACACCCCAGCGTTATGAACATTGGCTTCTCCAATTTCAGGTAGTCCTTGCTTTCTCCCCCCCCCCCCCCCCTTCCCCTCCCCTCCCATTCCCAGCTCTCCCACAGCCCACAGTCTCCGCATCTTCCTTTATTATTCCCGTTCCCCCCCTCCCCCCCCGACATCAGTCTGAAGAAGGGTCTCGACCCGAAACGTCGCCTATTCCTTCGCTCCATAGATGCTGCCTAACCCACTGATTTTCTCCAGCTTTTTTGTCTACCAACGGGATCCTACCACTGGCCACATCTTCCTATCTCCTCCCCTGTCGGCTTTCCACAGAGATCGCTCCCTCCGTAACTCCCTGGTCAATTTGTCCCTTCCTGCCCAAACCACCCCTTCTCCTGGCACTTTCCCTTGCAACTGCAGGAAATGCTACACTTGTCGCTTTACCTCCCCCCTTGACTGCATTCAAGGACCTAAGCAGTCTTTCCAGGTGCGGCAGAGGTTCACCTGCACCTCCTCCAACCTCATCTATTACATCCGCTGCTCTAGGTGTCAGCTGATCTACATTGGTGAGACCAAGAGTAAGCTTGGCGATCGCTTCACCCAACACCTACACTCGGTTCGCAATAACCAACCTGATCTCCCAGTGGCTCAGCACTTCAACTCCCCCTTCCATTCCGAATCTGACCTTTCTGTCCTGGGCCTCGTCCGTGGCCAGAGTGAGGCCCACCGTAAATTGGAGGAGCAGCACCTCATATTTTGCTTGGGCAGTTCACACTCCAGCGGTACTTCTCCAATTTCAGATGCCTGATTTATTGTGGAACTGATACCATCTTTTAGATTCTGTTTACTGGGTGATGAATATCTGGAATATGGTTTGCTAATTTGTGCTGGTGTTGCTTACTGCACTTGGGATTTCAGGCACCATGTTCCATCTATTTATGTCCCAAGGTCAGAACACATAATGCAAATCTAGACCATTGTCAGTGAATGAGCCCTTCACTGAATGATACAACTGTTTTTTAATTACATAATGTTATACTATTCCTGTTTGAACACTATATTATGCCTGTAATTAAAGGCTACTTTTTATACTGTTGTCATATTGTTTGTTACAGAATTCCAGAGGACTTAAAGCCCAACTGAAGGATAGTGTTCCTATTGAAGATTTTGGACTTAATGCAGGACCCTATGGCGTGCGTGATACCTTGCGTGGAGGGTATGTATTGTGCATCTTTTGTGTTTTTTTTTTTGTTAGAGCTGTTGTTGAATGGTACAGATTGTTTAAAATTATAATGCCAAATTAATGTATTCTTCACTGTACCTTGGTACATGTGACAATAAACTAAAACTGAAACTGAACTGAGGTAAGTAAATGGGAAGATATCCTAATTGTCAGCTATCTACTTTTTGTGCAAGTTGCTGTCAGTTGTTTATGTTTCTTGTTTCTTCGCTATTTCGAATGTGCAACTCTTAAGAAAAATGTCCACACAATGTACAGACTTCATGGATTTAATTGATCCTTGCTCTAGTTTTTGAACTATCATTTTTTTAAAAGGATAATAAGTACTGGAGTAGCTCAGCAGGTCAGGCAGCACCTGTGGAGAACATAGGTAGGTGAGGTTCAGGTCAAGACTCTTCTTCAAACTCAACTCTTCAGGTCTGACTTCTTCTGAAGTCTGAGTTCAGATTTGTTCAGAAGGGTCTCGACCTAAAATGTCACTATCTATGTTCTCCAGAGATGCTGCCTGACCCACTGAGTTACTCTAACACTTTGTATAGTTTTGTGTATAGAAAGCTCCTTCTTTCAACATATTTTTAAAATGTTTAAACAAATGCAGACACTGGGTTCTGCACCTGGGAATGGTATTGAAGGTTAAGTGTTATTGTTTGAAATGTATTATGTTGACCTTCACAGTTATGAACGTGTTGTCATAAAATTTTCCAACAGTGGGATCAGATTTTGATAGAATATTGTGTACTTGACTTGGAGAGTAATTGAGATTTGATTTATGTAATATTAGAACATAGCAAACACAAAGCAGGAACAGGGGCTTCATCCCACCATGTACATGTCGGCCAAGATGCCGATCTAAACTAAAGGGCCTGTCCCACTTTCCCGAGTTATTCACAAATTCTCCTGAGTTATTCACAAATTCTCCCGAGTTTTCTCGCAGAATGTTCGTAACAAGTCCGTAGGAGTCTATGGATATATCGTAGCGGCTCGTTATGCTAGCCGTAGGTACTCGGGGCATCAGGTAAGTCGGGACGTTTTTTCAGCATGATGAAAAATGTCCACGAGTAAAAAAAAAATAGCCCCGAGTACCTACAGCTGGCGTAACGAGCCGCTACGATATATCCACGGACTCATTACGAACATTCTGCGAGTTTGTAAACTTGGGTGAATTCGTGAGTAACTCAGGAGAATTTGTGAATAACTCGGGAAAGTGGGACAGGCCCTTAACCCCACCTGTCTACTTGTGTTCATATTTTACAAAGAATGTTGCCATTACATTAAATGTTGTAACTAATCTGTTAGGATATGGGGTGGAGAGGGAGGAGTTGTTACCAGTTCCTAGTTGGCATCAAGTTTTTTGAGGTACTGTAGTCCATTCTCTCGTGATTAGATTAGATTAGATTAGATTAGATTATACCTTTAATAATCCTTTACAGGAAATTACAGTGCCACGACAGCTTCAAGACAAACATAACACCACACATTTCCTCAAATGGCTTCCATACTTAACAAGTTAAAATACAAGTTAAAATACAATTAATTTAAAAAAAGTGCAGTTATTTATGCGCATTATATAACCTTATAGCAGCTGGTAAACAGGACTTCCTGTGTCTCTCAGTTTTGCACATTGGTGCAATCAGCCTCTGACTGAAGATGCTGCTCTTGATCACCTTCAGGGCATGGAGTGGGTGAGTGGGGTTGGTCATTATTGAACCCAGTTTGTTCAGAGTTCTGGCCTCTGCCACCTGCTGGACCGTTCATTGCTCAGCCCCGACCACTGAGCCGGCCTTCCTGATTAGCTTGTCCAGTCTGTTTTTGTCCGCTATGCGGGCGCCATCTCCCCAACAGGCCACAGCAAAAAACAGAGCACTGGCCACCACTGAATGGTAGACACTGCACAGTAGGGGTTGGCAGATGTTAAATGACCTCAGCCTCCTTAAAAAGTACAGTCGGCTTTGTCCCTTCCTGTACACCGCCTCCATATGACACTTCCAGTTCAGCTCACTGTCAAGCTGCACCCCAAGGTACCTGTGGTTAGCGACCACCTCCACCTCAGTGCCCTTAATGGTGATTGGTGTTGCTTGAGTCCTCCTCCTCCCCCTCCTGAAGTCCACAACTATCTCCTTGGTTTTTTTGGTGTTAAGATGGAGGTTATTGTGTGCACTCCACTCCACAAAGTTACTTATTAGTGATGCTGTCAGATGTAAAACCTCAAAATATTAACGCATCCCCAAGGAAGAAATGACGATCAATCCAAGTGAGAGCAGTTTGTACCAGGCCGGATCAGTATTCAATATTTTTCAGCTGTTTTCCATGTTGCTTTTGGATGCCATCGGTTTGCGAGATGCTGTCTCAGTAAGTTGCTCCAAATGGTAAAGGTGGTAATGAATAGGTATTAGTCAAGTAGACTATTGTTTTGGTGATGGTAAGCATTTTGGAGTATTACAACAGCACACGTCCAGGCAATCATTCTATTATATGCCTGGCAATTATGCTTTAACCATAGTACTGCTCCAAAAATAAATTGTTAGAATAATAATAAATAAAAATTGAGGCCTCCTACTTTGGTGAATCAAGCATCAAATGAGCGACTGTTTTGCAGAACACGTGTACTCTCCACAACAAACACCTTGAGCTTATGGTTGCATATCATTTTAACTCTCCTACTCCCTCATGGACCTGTTCTGTTCTGTTCTTGACCTTCACCATTCCTACAGAGACACTAATTGCAAATAATTTAATATTCCCCTTGGGTGGCATATAACCTAATGGTATGTATGTTGAATTTTCCCATTGACCCACGCTCTTGGGACCAAACATCGCGGAGCTGCGGGTCTGTGGAGCGGCCAGCCGCAGGCGGCGGCGCTGAACTTTAACATCAGGAGCCTGGGATTTCTCACCAAGATCGCCAGTGGTGGAGCTCCATCCAGCGTTGGCTTCGGAAGCCGCGATCTCCGGTAAGAAAGCGGCCGCTCCAGGCATCCCAAGCCGCTGAGAGGGTTCTCCCGACGCCAGAGCACCATCACCCGGCGAAGAAGGGCCTGTAACATGGCCCCCTTAGCGGCGACTGCGGAGGCCTCAATATGCCCGACTATGGGTGGACATGGGGATGGGGACTGGACTTTGTGCCTTCCCTCATAATGGGAACCATTATGGGGGGATGTTTTTTATGTTTTTTGTTAAATTCTTTAATGTGTCTTTTATCTGTGTGCTGCACGGCAGGTCAAATTTCACTACACTAATTGGTGTATGTGACAATAAATGTCCTTTGTCCTTTTCCTGATCAAATTTGCCTGTCTGTCCATTTTTCTTCTCTCTGTTCATCCCTGTCATCTTCTCCTTCCACCTGGTTCCATCTACCCATCTCGTTCAATCTTTCAACAACCAACCTCTATCCCACCTTCTTACATACTGTTATATATTGGCAAACTTTCCTGTTTTCCCTTACTCCCGATGAGGGTGTCAACCCGAATGTTCACTTGTACCTTTTGCTTGCACAAATGCTGCTTGACCCAGTGAGTACTTCCAATGGTCTGGTTTTATTTTAGATTCTAACAACTGCAGTCTCTTGCAGGCCATGTGCATTTGTTCTTCATATCAGTAGTGGTCTTAATCCTGTTGGCAGCTCAGGATATGTATATTTGTGCTTCATATCAGTAATAGTCTTATCACAACATCTGCTCAGGATATGAAATTCAAAGGGCTTTTTTGGAACATTCTACATCTGCCCATTTATATATGGCATTAAGGAAAATTAGTTCTATTTTCTTAGTTTTGTTAACATTTTGTGTATTTACTATTTAGAACAATGTAATTGTATGTTGAATACGTTAAACAAATCAATAAAAAATTAATAATGGTTTTGTAGTTAATATTTTGTTGATCTTTATGTTAACGCCAAACACAGAATATATTTTCTTTAAAGAATCGTGCTTCATATTCTGCAGAACAGGAAGTAACTTGTTTTCTTTTTTTAATGATTACGGAGTTATTTTAAGAATCTTAATGTTTCAGTACCTTGCGTTTCCTGGTTATGGAGCCAAAAATGTCAATTTGGCGGTAAATAAACAATACAAGCTATTTTGGAAAACTAATCAGCTGTTCTTTTTGCAGCCAATGTCTATTCATATTACCTGGTGATGGGTTAGATATAAAATGGGTCAATTAAAATTGCAGTTTATAAACTTTTTGCAGAGCTTAATTAATGTTGCTGTTTTTAACTGTTTGCTCTTGTACTTTAGAAGTTAAATGAATAGACTAGAGGGCATAGCTTTAAAGTGAGAGGGGCAAAGTTTATAGGAGATGTACAGGAGAGGAGAGGTTTTTTTTTTACACAGAGTGGTGGGTGTCTGGAACTTGTGCCGGGGGTGGTGGTGGAGGCAGATATGGTAGTGATGTTTAAGAGGCTTTTAGATGGGCATGCTGGGAATGGAGGCATATGGTTCATGTGTAAGCAGCTGAGATTAGTTTACCTTGGCATTATGTTCAGCACAGGCATTCTGGGCTGAAGAGGCCTGTTCCAGAGCAGTACATTTTCTATGCTTTTAACAGATGTGGGCCACTAACATTTCTGGCCAATCTGCCCAACTTCAGTACTCAAGATAATGAAAAACATTTATACAAATTCTTATAATTTACACCCCATTTCTTTCTCCCGCCCATTCTAATTTTAGTCTGGCAAGTCTCTCTGTGTTTCTTCAATGGCTAGCGTTTTGTTCTAGAACTACAGTGCCCATTGTCAGTATCCAGCTCCATTGGGGTTGAATCTTGATTGTCGGGTCTGTAAGGCAGCAGTACTACATGCTGCTCCACTGTGCCACCAAGCATGAATGAATTAATGCAGAGAGCTGCACTGAGTGGGAATGGATTCCAGGTACCACACACTGCAGGTATGAATTCTGTGCTTGAACCGCCTGGGCAACACTGTGGCGCAGCAGACAATGCAGCAGCTCTGACAGCCTAGATTCCTTTTTTACCTCTGGTGTTGGCTGTGTGGAGTTTTGCATCCTCCCTGTAACAGTGAGCTGCCCCAGTTTCCTCCTACATCCCAAAGGCATGTTGAGTGACAGTATAATTGGCCACTGTAGATTACCCCTCATGTAAATGATGGGTAGGGTTAACGGGTATGTGTGAGAGAATAGGTTACGTGAGAATGGTATTGCTTTGAGAGTCACCATTGTCTCAGTTGGCTGAATTACCTCTGCCTGTATCATAATTAGAAAGAACCTGAAGGGTGTATATATACCAGTATTGTTAAGAATGTTTTAACTCCTTGCAGTCTAATTGATGAAAGAAGCAATACATAACCTTACTCGCTGAGGACATACATGACCTCCTTAGCAAAGAGGTGATAACAAATTGAAAATTAACCAAGG
Source organism: Amblyraja radiata (assembly GCF_010909765.2). Taxonomy (NCBI): domain Eukaryota; kingdom Metazoa; phylum Chordata; class Chondrichthyes; order Rajiformes; family Rajidae; genus Amblyraja; species Amblyraja radiata. Next base: position 52,678,988 of record NC_045961.1, read on the forward strand.
ACAAATATTTGGTCTGGAGAAGCAGAGAGTTTCTCTCCATGAGCACAAAATAATAATTTTAATGTTGTTGCAAATGCTAAAAGACTGTAAATATAACATTGAATTCTATTCATTAGCTGGTTTGAGGCAGAAACAGAGGATTCTTGTATACTTCAGTGTTGGATGCTATTTGGTTTTGCTATTCACGGTTACGTTGGTGCTTGCATTTACAATTCAGTATTCATTCTTCTTGAAGTCCAAATGTGTACTTTGGTTGTCAATCAATCTTTGGTTTGCTGAGGATTAAACTGGAACAAATGAACTGTTTTTGTATTATAACATCTTTGCATTGGCCCAGGCAGTGGCAGTGGCAGGAACTGCCCACTACATATTCCATTATGAAGAGATGGGCATGAATATCTCTATAAATCTGCAGATGACACAAAGCTGGGTGGCAGTGTGAGCTGTGAGGAGGATGCTATGAAGCTGTTGGGTGAGTGGGCAGAAGCTTGGCAGATGCAGTATAATCTGGATAAATGTGAGGTTATTCACTTTGGTGGCAAGAACAAGAAGACAGATTATTATCTGAATGGTGTCAGATTAGGAGAAGGGGAGGTGCAACGAGACCTGGGTGTGCGTGTACATCAGTAACTGAAAGTAAGCATGCAGGTACCACAGGCAGTGAAGAAAGCCATTGGCATGTTGTCCTTCATTGTGAGAGGATTTGAGTTTAGGAGCAAGGAGGTCCTAATGCAGTTGTACAGGGTCCCTGGTGAGACTGCACCTGGACTTTTGGTCTCCTAATTTGAGAAAAGACATTATTGCTATTGAGGGAGTGCAGCGTAGGTTCACCAGGTTAATTCCCGGGATGGCGGGACTGATGTATGATGAAAGCATAGGTTGACTGGGTTTGTTTTTGCACGAACTTAGAAGGATGAGAGGGGATCTTACAGAAACATATAAAATTCTTAGAGGATTGGACAGGGTAGATGCAGGAAAAATGTTCCCAATGTTGGGGGAGTCCAGAACCAAGGGTCACAGTTTAAGAATAAAGGGTAGGTCATTTAGGACTGAGATAAGGAAAAACGTTTTCACCCAGAGAGCTGTGAATCTGTGGAATTCTCTGGATGTTTTCAAGAGAGAGTTAGATTTAGCTCTTAGGGCTAAGGAATATGGGGGAAAAAGCCAGAACGGGGTACTGATTTTGGATGATCAGCCATGATCATATTGAATGGTAGAGCTGGCTTGAAGGACCGAAAGTTGCTTGGGGATAAGGGCCCTTTGTTAGAATTGAGAAAGGGAGAATATAAATTAGTTTTAAGTCGCAGAGAGTGTATGAACAAAACATTTGGAATATCTGTGGCAGTGTGACCTTTAACATCGGGAGAAGAATGAAAAACAGGGGAGAGACAATGACTTTGCCTTCCATCCCAGTGAGGAGGAGATTCACTGTGATGGATGTTTGTGTTAATTGTGTGTCTTTTTTTTTTCTTTTCTTTTTCTTCTTGTATGACGGCAGAAACCAAATTTTGTTTATTGTCATTTGAGGTTCAAATGACAATAAACGGTATTGTATTGTATTGTATTGTATAAGGATACATGGGTATTTGATTGGTATTTTCAGGAGAAACGTAATGGAGAAAGTGGACAAGAATATATATACATCCAGGTTCAAGAAAAGCTTCTTACTATCAAACTCTTAAACTACCCTGCACAACCCTAACTACAACCTTAACTCACCAAAAACGACTATGGACTTTACACTACCTACTTTGGTTTGCACTATTGCGGTCTGTTTACCTTATTAAAGTGATAATTTAGTGTATTTTTATTTATTATATATTTGTTGCGTTGATGTGCCTGTTAAGCTGTAGCAAGTAAAAATTGTATTGTTTCATACCCATTGCGTATGACAATTAAACACTCTTGACAATAGAAATAAATATCTTCAGGAGACTGGGCAAGGAAAGAATGGACATGTGTCCTTTTAAAATTGTTGACTACTTTACTCATTCATCTGGTTTAAATAAGTTACATATTTTCTGCTTTTTTTTTTAGATTCTCCAATGTGAAGTCTGAACTTTTGCCACATCATCCCCTGGAAGTTTCAGAAATCAATGTAAGTCTGAAAATGTTGTGCTGTACTGAAATGCATTGATACTGATTTATGTTGTGTCTGCTGATATCAAGTGGGGTAAGATTAGGATGCTTGACTCAGCAAGTTTGGATTTGATGGTAGAATGCATGATTTCTGCTCTTTATTGCCCTAATTCATGTTTTTTTTTTAAATGGAGGTGAATCTTTTAAGGGATGGATGGATGGATTTTTCCATCCAAGCAATAATTTTTCACATTACTCAATGGTCAAAATGTCAATAGTGTTTAATTGTAATATGCTCTCTGATATCTTGGATCTAAATAATATTTGAATCTTTTGAAATTATACTTCCTTATAGTTATATAGCCACAGTTTATTAATCCAAAATGGCCATTTGGTCGTGATATCTGTTAGTTTTAACATTCAGTCAAATTATCCCCAAAAACTGCGAATTGGAAAAATTGTTTACAGCTGCCACACAATCTAGTAAAATTTAGAAATGTAAACAAGATACCTCACACGCAGTGGAGACATGATGCTGCAGATGCTGGATTCTGGAGCAACACTAGAAAGTGCTGGAATCGGTTCAGCAGATCGAGCATCATCTGTGGGTGGGGGAAGGGGTGGTGTGGGGAAGGAATAGTCAACATTTAGGTGAAGACCCTGCATCAGGACTGAGAAAAGGAAGATATCTGGTGAAAAGAGGACGATGGAGAGTTGAGACAGAAGCGAGTAGGTGATAGGTGTACTGAGGAGAGGATAAGGACAAGGAGATGCAGACAGTTAAGGGGGGAAGTAGTAGATGGAGCCTGTGAGGATGGTGGTGGAGATGGTTGTTGGTGGAGACTGCTGTCGCAATGCTTGAGATCCTAGCTGGAGCCAAACCGGGCAGCCTGGAATTGGAGCGGAAGGCACATGAGACTTGATAAAGGCAAAGAATGACTGTGGCTTAAGTAACGAGATTTAGTACACCTCTCCTCAACTTCTCCACTCTTCTCAACTTCACTGTGTCTGAGTACACAGCCTTCCACTCACTTGGCACCAATCGCAACCTAGTCATCAAACCTGCAGACAAGGGCAGCGCCATTGTAATCTGGTGCACTGACCACCCTTGCAATTGCAGGAGGTGGGACACTTGTTCTTGCACCTCTTCCCTGACCACTATGTAGAGACCTAATCAACCCATCTAGGTGAGAGAAACATTTATGTGTACCTCCTCCAATACTGCATTTGGTGCTTCCAATGTGGTCGTCTCCTCATTGACAAGACCTAACTCAGACTAGTGACCTATGTAGAGGTCACCTGCACTTTGTCTATTGTTGCTGTCCCAAACTCCCAGTTATATTGTCATTTTGACACCTCTTCTCATTCCCACTGACCTGTCCTATTTTTTTTCTTTCGTTTCCAATATTATCCACACGGCTGCCTCCCAACTCCATCACCACCCCGCCCAACTGGCCCCATCTGCCCTTTTTTCCCCTTTATTTGCCAAACACCTCTAGCCTATGTTTCCCAACTCCCCCCCCCCCTTCCCCCCCCCCCCCCCCCCCCCCCCCCATGGCTCCTCGGCTTATTATCCTTCACCCTTCCTTAGTCCACCTGTAACCTACTGGCCCCATCTCATCCTTTTCCCTCCCTTTATACTGGCTATCCTCCCTCTCAACCTGGACCGTCAACAAATATCTCCCCTACTTCACCTTTCCCCTTTCGGATGCTGTTCAACAAGCTAAGTATTCCCAGCAGTTCAACAATCATGTTTGATGCAAATCGGAAATTGATTTTCCGATTTCCGATTTCACTGAATTGCTTTCATTTTGCACCTGTGTCCTAGAAATTAATGTTTTCTTTATTCAGTTCCAGCTCAATAAAAATCAAATGAATTTTGCTACATTGAGAAATATTCAAGGATTATCCGCTCCACTAAAGTTACAAATGGAATACAAAGCAGTAAAGCAGGTACACCATTTATTATTTTAGTTAAAACTAGACCAATTGCAGACCCGTTGGGTCTGTTCCCCCAACGTGCGGTTGTGGGGGGGGGGGGCGGCATGCAGCGTCACACACTAACTATTCCCCCCCCCCCCGCACTCACGCTAATTTCCCCCCTTGATATTATATTAATATTATTAATTTGCTCCTTTTACCCCATAACCACCCTATCTACTGATGCATAGCCCCCAACTTGCAGTCACATCTAGAGAGGGGGGTGGGGGGAGGGGGTAGAGAGTGAGGGCAGAGAGAGAAGGGGCAGAGACACAGAGAGAAACAGTACACAGAGAGAGGGGCAAGAGGGATAGTGGGGTGGAGAGGAGGAGAAGAGGGAGGGTGGGTAAGGGGGGAAAGGTGGGGGAAGAGGGGAGGAGAGAGAGGGGGTGCTGAGAGGGGGTGGTGAGAGTGAGATGTGGGGAGCAGGGAGGGAAGAGGTTAGGGGGTGTGGAGGGGAGGGGGTTTAGGGGGGGAGGAGAGGGGGGGAGGGCGTGCTGAGAGGGGGGTGAGATGAGTGGAGGGGGAGAGGCGGGGAGGGAAGGAGGTAGGGGTGTGGAGGGGAGGGGCGTTTAGGGGAGGGATGGTGGGGGAGGGGGAGAAAAGAGGAGAGAGACGGGGGGGAGAGGAGAGAGGGAGAGGGGGGAGGAGAGGGGGGGGAAGAGAGGAGATGGGGGAAGAGAGAAAGAGGGATAGGGAGAGAGGGGGGTGGGAGAGAGGAGAGGGGGGGAGAGAGAGAAAGAGAGAGGGATAGGGAGAGAGTGAGAGGTGGGGAGAGAGAGTGCCTTTTTACTTCAACCCAAACCCAAACAACCATTTGCAGGCAGAGCTTTTTTACTTCAAACTAACTATATTTTCATTTTCAAACCAAATTAAGGGTACTCGCAGTGCTGTAAACATTTGTTCAGTGTCATTCAGAGCTCAGAGTGACAGAGACTAATTGACAGAGCTCCATCTTGCAGACTAATTGAGGCACACCACTTCCTGGTTTTATAGTCCCTCCCTCCCTCTGCTGCCAGCGGGGGCAGCAGAGAGAATGGGGAATTTTGTAAAAACATTAATATCTCTGTCCTTTTTCATCGACTGGAAAAATCCTCGGCACACATGCGGCGGAGGGGGGCTCTGAGCGAGGTGGCCAAAAATGACGGCCGTAGGTGGCGGCGTTCTCTCGGAAATCGCAGCACATATGGCCAAAACCGGTCAAGAACAGACTTTTAGTAATATATAGATAATTAAATTAATTGCATTTGAGGTTTTTGTTTGCTTTTTATGTTGACATACAGCATGAAATCTGACCCTTTGGCCTAACTTGTCCCTGTTGACCAGGTTTTATAACTGAGTTAAGGACCTGTCCCATGAGCATGTGACTCCATGCGGCAAGCGTGACCTAACGTGGTTGCTTGAGCCGTATGGCCTCTCGGGGCCGGTCCCACTTCGATCGCCGGAGCCGTATGGAGTTGTGCGGAGCTGGCCCCGACATCGCGCGGGGCTCCGAAAAACTGACCGTGTTCAAAAATTCTGCGCGGCAATGGCCTGCCGGTCTGCAGCCGCCTCGACGCCGTACACCGCCTCGACGGGCATACGCAGCGTCTCAAAGCTGCACGTCACGCGCGAACTTCCCGCGGACTTCGCTCGAACTTCACGTCACTCACCCGACCTCCGCGCGACCCCCACTTCTGGTTTGGTCGCGCTTGCCGCATGCTGGTGGGACAGACCCTGTACGGGGATCACTCAACCTCCGCACGGCCCCCGCTTCTGGTTTGGTCGCGCTTGCCGCGTGCAGGTCGCATGCTCGTGGGACAGACCCTTTAGTCTCATTTGCCTGTGCTTGGCCCTTATCCCTCTAAATCTTTCCTATTAATGTTCTTTAAATGCTGTTAATGAACCTGCCAGTACAACTTCACGTGGCAGCTCATTCCATATATGCACTATCTGTGTGAAAAAATTACCCATCAAGTCCCTTAAATCTTTCCCCTCACATCTAATGGTGATGTAATTAATGTACACTTTCTGAAAGTATGTGCATTGAAAGTGTAGACACAAGGAAGTGCAGGTGCTGATTTACCAAATTGGACATAAAGTGCAGGCAACATCTCTGGAGAACATGGATAGGTGATGTTTTGGGTTGGGACCCTTCAGTGACTGGACCATTTGAAGCTGCAGTTAATGAAAGTAGAGCATGTCGTGAAAACACACCATATATTTTGGATATTCAGCAGATAAGTTTTGGAAAGAAAATTGAACATTTTGTAAACAGGGCGGTGTCGCTAGTAGAGCTGGTGCCTCATTGTTCCAGCGACCAAGATTTGATTCTGACCACTGGTGCTCACGGTGAGGAGTCAGCACGTTCTCCCTGTGACCACATGGGTTTTGCCTGGGTGCTCTGGTTTAATCCCACATCCCAAAGATGTGCGTCGGCAGGTTAATTAGCTACTGCAAATACCCTGTAGTATATAGGTGAGTGATAAAATGGGGAGCTGAGTGATGGTATGGGATTTGATGTGATTGTTGAGAGAATAGATCACAATTGGTGTAGGAAAGAACTGTAGATGCTGGTTTAAATCGAAGGTCGACACAAAATGCAGGAGTAATTCAGCGGAACAGGCTGCATCTCTGGAGAGAAGGAATGGGTGACGTTTCGGATCGAGACCCTTCTTCAGACTGATTGACTGATCACAATTGGTACTGGATTAATGTAATGCAGCTTTGGTTCGTACTGTTATCTCAATCAAGAATATTTCAGTTCCATCCTGGTTCTATAGAGCAGTGTTGGATTCCAACAAAGTATTGGAATTACCCTGTCCTTTAAGTACGTGATTGAACCTTGTGCACGTGGTAAGAATTTCTTGACAAAAAACAAATAGGTTCTCCTGAACCTGGTCAATATGCGCCCTTCAAATAATAGTTCCACAATTGCAAATGAATTGTCATATTTGTGAAGGCGTGAATGTACTTCAAGGCATGGTGAAAAAAAATAGTTGGATTCAAAATGTCGCTATTATTTCCGATAATCAAGTTAAATATAGTAATACTGTATTTCAAATTTAGGTACAGCGTTTGCCTTTCCTCATAAGCTCAAACATTGCACTGGAAACGCTTCAAGGGAATGATGAATGTCTTGGCTTTGAAGACATACTGAATGGTAATATTTTTATTCCTGGTTTTGTTTGTTTTAACATGGTAACTGAATTCAAAGCTGTACAGCACACGTTTAAGGTTAATCTTTATGTTTAAATCTCTTGCTTCAGTTACCAATAGCATAAATATATTTGGATCTAGAACAGAGAAGTTGATTGGATATCTGTACTTCAATATTTTTCTAAATTGTTATAATAAAGTTGGGTGTCCAGCAATTTCCTGCATCAAACAATTTCAAAATTCTGTGAGAATTGTTACTTAATTTTCATCTCTTTTTAGATCCAACTCAAAGTGAAGTAATGGGAGAACCGCATCTTATGATGGAATACAAACTTGGCTTGCTGTAATTCACCTGCATTCCTGAGAATTTCCCAGAGACAAGTATTGCTTCCCGCTGCTTTGCATAGGAGGTTATGAAAATAACATGAACTTGTAAAATATAGATACTTCATAATGTAACTGGCCTAAAATGAGTGTAATTGAAAACTTTCTCATCGAATTAAGTTAGTAAGAAGGAGAAATTTGTTAGTGACTTGAAGAGTTGGTTTGCGAACAGCCCAAATCCCATCACTGTAACTGACGATAAAACTTGAACCCCAGATGCACACATGTTTAACAAAAGTGTTAATTTGTACACTATTAAATACAATTTATAGCAGCGCTAAATATGAAAAGCACATAATTGGAGCGCATACTAGTTATTTCCAATGTAATCACACACAATATTTAATGGTAATTTTGGATGCAGCACCATTATTTACTCCCTTAGATCTTTGTTTTTATACCAAACAAAACACTGAAGACAAATAGTCCAAGTATTTGTACAACAGCAAAACGTTGTACTACTTTGTATCCAAACATTTGGATATATTTGAAATCTTGTCTACTTGCCAGAGACATTTAAGGAAATATTTTTATTTCTCTCTTTGACTTTGCACGTATTGAGGGAATGTTGTCTCATTAAAACACACCTTTCATGAAAATTATCCATTAAGTTTATACATGCTATTTACTGTCAGATTCCTGCAGATTAATAAAAAACCATTGGGCTCTGTAATTCGCTAATGTTGAACAATTCTGTTGTGGAAAATACATACACATTAAAATTTGCAAAGACAAAGACTTTTAACATCAGCAAAAGAAGTTGATGAGTATTTAAATGTCAGGCTGTTAAAAATTTAAATTTATCATATTCCCAAAAATAAACTGGATTTTAGTTTATTTCACCAATAATGGAATTCATTAGGTTTGCAAACTGGTCACTTTGAAGAGAAATATAGTTGAATAATTTTTTTTTTAATAATAAAAATAATATTTCCGTTTTTTCACTTGTTTGCTTGTCCCGTATGGATGATTAATCTCTACAGTGGATTGTGGAATGAAGAGGGAAAGAGTTTGTAATGTTTTGATTGGTTTGTTTTGGGCTGGATGTCAATGGTTAGTTAGCACTCTAAAAATTTAGATAACTTTGCTTATTTAAAAGAAAACACTCAAGGTAACAACTTATGAACCCCATAAGGTGCAAATAAATCAAGACCCTTACAAATAACTTGCAGGCTTGTTTGCCATAATTATTTCTTCTAAATTGGCTTTTTTTTATGTAAAGATTTTTGTAAGTAAGTTTTTTGTTGCCTGTACTTTCAATCTCTTCACACCAGCCTATCACTGAAGCATCACACAAACAAATGGTCGGTGGTCTGCAACAAGAATCCCAAAGTGTGTTGCTTATCCATTTCCGCAACAGGGATTACTTATTTTCAAAATGGATCTGTCTGAAAAAGATTGGCAACTCAAAATGTCACCGGCTCATTCCTTCCACAGATGCTGCGTCATCCAGTTCCTTCAGCACCTTTGTTCAAGATTCCAGCATCTGCAGTTCCTTGTGTCTCCAAGAATTATTCATGGTGGCTGGAGTAAAGATTTGAAAAAGGGAGATTAATTCTAATTGTCATGATCTGAGAGTCTTGAAGGGTACCTACTCGAAAAATTACTCACCCATATCGACACAAAACGTCACCCTTTCCTTCTATCCAGAGATGCTGCCTGTCCAGCTGAGTTACTCCAGCATTTTCTGTCTATCTTTGGTGTAAACCAGCATCTGCAGTCCCTTCATACACATGCTGCCTGACCCATTGAGTTACTACAGTTCTACACAAGATTTGCGTCTCTGGATTAAAAGACATAGATAGGAACATGGAGAAAGTCTTTAAAGAATATCAAGAATTGGGTTGTAAAAGCACAACCCCTTAATAGTCGTAAACCCTGGATTATTACCTGAATCGTGCGCAAATTGGAAAACAAGCGGACAGATCCAAGAGCATTAAAGTGTGGGAAAGCGTGGTTACTTTTCATGGTGACACAAACACCAATTCTGGGACAGGAAAGAGCTGTTCCTGGTCTAGGAAGCATCCTAGGGTGGGAGCTATAAAATAGAGAACCTAAAAATAATCAGAGCAGGAAATGATAGCATAAGGAAGGATAAAGGATGAGAGGATATTGATGACAAGAGAGCAAATAAAATTGCAAAAGAGTTTAAAAAGATAATCAACCATAGAGTGAAGGGAGACAAGATTAGATGCTGGAAACGCGAGTGGAAAAAAACAACACATTTTTGAGGGAACCCGGCGGTCAGGCAGCATCTGGGTCAAGATTCTTCACCTGGAATTAATAGGAGCAAAGGGGTGATGGGGTTCCATCATAAAAGATGCTAGAGGCAATCATTTATCAGGTCAACCCGGGCATAACAGATGACTAATATTCAGGCCATTCAGACCTTGGCACCTGCTGCAATGTTTGATAAGAGCATTGCTGATCATTTACCTCAGCAGCATTTTGTGCACAAGCCTCATTTATATTTATTCTCTGAATATCCAAAAATCTAACAACCTCAGTCAGCAACTTAAGAAGATAAATTGTATGTCACCCACTATTACAAGAGAATTCTAATTCAGAAGTAAATAATTTTTACCACAATTATACAGGGTTTTGGTGAAACCACTGCTGGAGTATTTTATACAGTTTTTGTCCTTGCCATAAGGTCATAAGGAATAGGAGTAGAATTAGGCCATTCGGTACATCAAGTCCATTCCACCATTCAATCATAGCTGATATATCTCCCTCCAAATCTCATTCTCCTGCCTTCTCCCCATAACCTCTGACACCTGCCATAGCAAGAAAGCAGCAACGGTTCACTAGTCTGGCTTGAGGGAAGGTAGATTTTCCACAATTTCCAAAAGCTTTGCAAGTGCCTCTTTAATAATGCTCTCTTTTAACATTAATGCCATGTTAAGCAGTCTATAATTTCCAGCTTCAACACAAGGTTTCAAAGGTCTTTTGTCAAGTGCACCAATTAAGGTACAGTGAAATGCGAATTACCAAAGTTCAAAGAATGTTTGAAAATGACTACCAATCATCCACTGTTACTATAGTAATTTTCTTACACATTCTGTGACGCAGTTTAGTAGGTCTTAGTAATTTATCAACCTTCAATCCCACCAGTTTTTCTGATACTACTGATTACCATCACTTCTTCCAGGTTCCCTATCATTTCTGGGGGAGCTCCACTGAACACAGACCCAAAGTATTTGGTCTGCTGTTTCTTTACTCTTTATTATAGATTCCCCTTTTTCTGACTCTAAGCACCTTACATTTGTCGTTGGCAATCTCTTTCACTTATCGTATCTATAGAAGCTTTTACGGTCACTTTTTATGTTCCCTGCAATCTTGCTCTCCCTCTTAATTAATCCCTTGGTCCTCCTTGCTGTGTGCCAATCTGATCACAGTTCTTAGGTTTGCAACTTTTTCAGACTAATTTATATACATAGAACATGGAGCAGTACAGCACAGGGATGGGCCCTTTGTGTAGAGTGCATTCAGAAATTATTCAGACCCCTTCATTTTTCCACATGTTGTTACGTTACAGCCTTATTCTAAAATTGATTAATTCTTTTATCATCAATCTATACACAATACCCAATAATAAAAAAACTAAATCGGGTGTTTAGAAATGTTTGCAAAATAATTCAAAATAAATAACTGAATCCTCACATTTATATAAGTTTTCAGACCCTTTACTCAGTACTTTGTTGAGGCACCTTTGGCAATGATTATAGCCTCAAGTCTTGGGTATGGCGCTACAAGCTTTTCTCCCATTCTTCTCTGCAGATCCTCTCAAGCTCTGTCAGGTTGGATGGGGAGTGTCAATGCACAACTATTTTCAGGTGCCTCCAGAGATATTCGATCGGGTTCAAGTCCGGGCTCTGACTGGGCCACTCAAGGACATTCACTGACTTGTCATGAAGCCACTCCTGCGTTGTCTTAGCTGTGTGCTTAGGATCGTTGTCCTGTTGGAAGGTGAACCTCTGCCCCAGTCTAAGATCCAGAACGCTCTGGAGCAGATTTACATCAAGGATCTCTCTCTATTTTGCTCCATTCATCTTTCCCCCGATCCTGACTAGTCTCCCAGTTCCTGCCGCTGAAAAACATCCCCACAGCGTGATGCTGCCACCACCATGCTTCACCGTAAATATGGTATTGGGTTGGTGATGAGCTTGGTGCCTGGTTTTCTCCAGACACGACACTTGCCATTCAGGCCAGAGTTCAATCTTGGTTTTCATCAGACCAGAGAATGTTGTTTAGGTGCCTTTTGGCAAACCCAAGCGGGCTGTCACGTGCCTTTTACTGAGGAGTGGCTTCCGTCTGGCCACTCCACCATAAAGACCTGATTGGTGGGGTGCTGCAGATATAGTTGTCCTTCTGGAAGTTTCTCCCATCTCCACAGAGGAACTCTGGAGCTCTGTCAGAGTGACCACCTCACTGGCCAAGGCGCTTCTCCCCCGATTGCTCAGTTTGGCCGGGCGGCCAGCTCTATGAAGAGTCCTGGTGGTTACAAAGTTCTTCCATTTAAGAATGACAGAGGTCACTGCTCTTCGGGATCTGCAATGCTGCAGAAATTATTTTATACCCTTCCCCAGATCTGTGTCTCGACACAATCCTGTCTCTGAGGTCTACGGACAATTCCTTCGCCTTCATGGCTTGTTTTTTGCTCTGACATAGACTTTCCAAATCATGTACAATCAATTCAATTTACCACTGGCGGACTCCAATCAAGGATAATCATTGGAAACAGGATGCACCGAAGCTCAATTTTGAGTGTCATATGTTATTGGGCACATTGGTCGGTATGGACAAATTGGGCCAAAGGGACTGTTACCGGCTGCACAATTTTGACTCCATAAGCCTATGCAGTGGAAGCAGTGAGGGAAACAAGAGATATAGACGGTGATATAGAGATACTGTATGGAACAAATGAATGTAAGGCAGCGACTCTACCACTGCGCAACCTTTCATTCATTTGTTCCATACAGTATCTCTATATCACCGTCTATATCTCTTGTTTCCCTCACTGCTTCCACTGCATAGGCTTATGGAGTCAAAATTGTGCAGCCGGTAACAGTCCCTTTGGCCCAATTTGTCCATACCGACCAATGTGCCCATCTGGAGGAGGGAGCCATCTTGGGGAACGGCTGCTAACCAACAGCCGTCCGTTTAATCAATTTTTTCCCCCAGTTTTTTAGTAAGTCTTGTTTTTCGTTTGTAGGAGAAATGGACTTCTTAATGTGGGGGGAAGGAGGTAATCTTACTTCTAGGTCCCTACCTGGTTGGTGAGGCAGCTTTTTCTCTGGACTGCCCGTCGACCCGTCCTCGTGGCCTACCAGCGGGCTTGGAGCGCCGTTTCCCGGCGGGGACCGCCCAGCACCTCGGCTTCGTTGGCGGCACAGCGCTGTAGCGCTATCATGGAGCGGAGCGGGCGATGCCTGGGTCGCCGCGCTGGATCGACGCGCTGGAGCTCCGGTGAGCTGTGACCGCTGTGTTCAACACCTCCGGGCTGCGGGTCTGCGGAGCGGAGCGGGCGGCGCCGACTTTAACATCGGGAGCCTGGGAGCTCCAACCCGGTGCGTCCCTGTCGGCTTCGGAAGCCGACAATCCCCTGCTAGGAAGCGGCCGTTCCAGGTGGCCCAGCCACTGTGAGGACTCTCCCGACGCCGGGGCAACTCCACCCGGCCAGAACGGCCAGGAACATCGGGCCTCCGTAGAGGCAATAGCGGTGGCCTCAATAGGCCTGACTTTTGTGAGAACTGGGGATGGGGACTGGACTCTGTGCCTTCCCCCACAGTGGTAACCAATGTGGGGGGATGATTTTTTTGTATGTAGTTACTATGTTAGTCTGTGTCCAAGATGGCTGTCGGAAGGGAGAGTGGACGCTGGCGCGCTTTAGCTGCCGCTGCTCTCTCTTCACATTGTGTTTTTTGATTTTGTGTCTTTGGAGCGATTTCTATCTTTAATTTGTATATTGATGATGTCCTTATTATTTATTATTCTCCGACTATATGTTTTTTCTCTTCTGTTAATCTTTGTAAGGTGTCCTTGAGATTTGAAAGGCGCCCGAAAATAAAATTTATTATTATTATTATTATTATCTAAGCAAGTCCCATTTGCCAGCTTTCGACTCACAAACCTCTGAAATATTCCTATCCATGTCCCTATCGAAATGACTTTCAAATGTTATTGTACCTGCCTCAACCAATTTATTTGGCAGATCATTTCATATATCTTACCTCCATATCATTTAGGAATTATAGAGAATGGAATTGGGCCATTTGGGCCAAATATGATGCCCCATCTAAGTTAGTCTCCAATTTACCTGCACTTGGCCCATATGAATCATCTTTTGCCTGCATTCTTCGTGGTGGACTTGGAAAAGATAACAAGATTTTATTATTTTTTTCAAACAAGTTAATTATGACTGTGCTACCGACATCTGTGCAGAGCAATGGAATCCAATTATGGATTACCATCTCAAGCATTTTGGAGAGCACCTCCATCAACAGCATATGAACAGGTCAAATATGGCCTGGTTCGGTGACTCAAACACCTGAGCATGAAAGAGATTATAAAGAGTGGTAGATACTGCCCGGTTCCTCACATGTACTGGCCTTCCCACCACTGAAGGGATCTACAGAGAGTACCACATCAAGAAGGCAGATAATATCAGATGACCTCTGAATACATTCTCATCTTGCTGCTGTTCTGGGGAGAAGGTACAGAAGCCTGAGAACCATTATCTCCAGGTTCAAGAACAGCTACTTCCCAACAACCATCAAGCTCTTGAACCACCCTGTACAACCCTGTCTCAGCACTGAACTACTGTGGACATTGCGCTATGTTCTTCGGCTTGCACTATCTAGCCCTAACCCACTTTTCCTCATTGACAAAATAGTTTTTATAACACTATTTTCCATAACTCAACGTGTTTCTCAGGAACACAACTCATATTTTAGCAGCACAGCCTATATTTTGTATTCTGCACTGACACCTTGTGGTTAGGATCTGTGCAGCATTATGGTTATTGACAATTTGTTGTTGATGAAAGAAAAATCAATCCATAAAATAAAATTTAAAAAGAATTGACACCATGCAAAGAGAGTTACTGGTTTTTTACTGTAATTGGAAGTATTGGCTTTAGTTCATAGTTTGTTTTAGATAAATAATTGAATAAATCAGGGAAGTAACTGTTATGCGCTCCCTCTGCTGGTGTTATAGGGTACTCACCTGTTTCTGTTTTCTCCTGAGTGCAGGCCTTCACGGGGTTAAAGGCTCCTGTACCCGATTGGCCAAGCTGCATCATGTGACTCATCTGAAGCTTAAATACCAGAGTCTCCCAGGATTCTCTCTCTTCTTCGTAGACCCTGACTTGTGAGCAGCCTGCTGGTGTGAGCTGAGGAAGATCTGGCATAGATCTTTGTGTGCTTTCACCATTACTTGTTAACAAATATTGAATTGGGACGGATAAGGG
The DNA here is from genome assembly GCF_010909765.2 of Amblyraja radiata. NCBI lineage: Eukaryota > Metazoa > Chordata > Chondrichthyes > Rajiformes > Rajidae > Amblyraja > Amblyraja radiata. The sequence continues at coordinate 52,694,040 of NC_045961.1, forward strand.
CTGACCTTAGTGTTTTCGGGTATTTTGTTTCAGGGTTATATCTCTTTAGGCAGGTTTTAGAGTCTCCGGTTCGACGGCCCATTATGTGGCTGGCTGGAGCACTGTTTAATTGTTTGTTAGCCCATCCCTATCCCTGACTGGGTTGTTTGAATCAGGTTTGGGTTTTGTGTTCCATTGAATAATTAAAACTATTTTTGAACTTGAACCTGGTTTTTTGACTTATGTTACGCGGCTCTGAAGTACCTGCATTCGGGAGTCGTAACAGTAACCTTAACCCAAGCACTGGGACCATTTACGATGCCTCATTTTGCAAGGAGAAAGATTTTGTAATTATACTTTAAAAATGGAAACTCTCGGAATTTCATAAGCTGCCCGCCAGAATTATTTATGTTTCAAAAATCACCACTTACTCGACTAAATTCCAGATAGTACAAACCCATTCGGATCACCCCTATTGTCCCATGAATCAATCCACTGAATCTTCACTCCAGTAACTCCAGGGCTTGTATTTGAATTTGATCTTGTAGCATTATTTCTGCATTAACATTTCCTAGAACAAATGATTTTTTTCCTGGTTATTTGCATAATTTTGTGTGACTGCAGTTGATGGGGGGTGCACATGTTTGCTGCCCTTCTCTTTTTTGATTGCCACATTGCAGACTTGGAAAGAGCTGCTGGAATAATTACTTGCTCAATCACCCTATCAAGCCTGTGTTTGCAAAAGACCATGACATACTTACTGAAAAGTATCCATTTCCATTTGTGTACAAGTCTACATGATTCCATGTATCAGATGGAATTATGAAATGACAGAGCATTGAAGATCACATGTCCATCATACCTCTACCAATTCTGAAGAAGCTATCCAGCTAGTCTCATTCCTCTCTTTATCCCAACAATCCTCGATACTTTCCCTTCTGATTTTGACTTCATTTTTGAAAATCACTGAGCAGTTTCCTTTCATACCCTTTCGAGCATGGTATTCCAGACCACGTTCTCTGATCCTTAATTCTTTATACTTTGGTTAGTGATCTTGCGGCCACTGGGAAAATATACTCCTTTCTTCATTCATGATTTTGAACCTTTCTCAAATCGTCTTCAGTCTCACGTGGCCTTTATTGTGGTAAATTATTTTTGTATACTTTCTAAATTCTTTCAAAATGTGATGATGGAATGGAACAAAATAATCCATTGTTGAGCTAATCAATACTTCATAGGATGCAGTGTACCTTTGATGACCTTAAACTCTATATCTCTATTAATAAAGATATTAATATTGATATTTGTCCCTTTACAAAATGTGGAGTAAGAACATGAACGTTGCTGGCATAAAGTTGGGAGGAGGCTCATGTGAAATATAAAAATCAGCTGATAAAGATGTTGCTGGATGTTAGACAGGTACATTGTTAGGAAAGGTTTGTAGGAAATGGGCCAAACGCAGGAAAATGGGATGAGCTTTGTCGAGTATCTTTTGTCGGCATGGACAAGTTGGGCCTAAGGGCCTGTTTCTCACTATATGGCTCTATGAATGTTATATACTAGCGTTGTATATGCCATGTATGTTCATATACAGTCTGCAATTCGCATATAATTGATTTTGAGTTGTAAGAAGTCAGCTGTTGCAGGTAAGTACATGGTTTTCAGATCCGACAGCTACAAAAGCTGTCAAAATTGTATGTATAAATGCAATCTTTAATTACATGGCAAATGATGCCATCATGGATGCACTATAGCTAAACCAGTCCCATCTTTATCACACACGCAATCCTCTGGTGTGTTCCAAGATTTATTCAGGAACACAATATACCCAGGAACACAATTTACCCAGGAACACAATATACCTCTACTCTTGCCCAACTAAAATTTATGAACACGCTATAGACAAATATAGTGAATTTAGTTATTGAATAAACAAGACACACAAGGAACCAAGAACCAGAGGACATAGGCTTAAGGCGAGGGGGGAAAGATTTAATAGAAATCTGAGGGGCAACTTTTTTTGTTTACACAAATTGTGGTAGGTTTATGGAACGAGCTGCCAGGAGGTAATTGAGGCAGGTGCTATAACAACATTTGAACAGGTATATGGATAGGAAAGGTTCAGTGGGATGTGAGCTAAATGCAGGCAGGTGTGTTTAGCGTAAATGGGTCATTTTGGATGTCATGGGCAAGTTAGGCTGAATGGCCTGTTTCCACGCTATATGACTGATTCTCTCCATGACTAGGAACTGCAGATGCTGGAATCACACAAGGTTTTGAAGTAATTCAGCAGGTCAAGCAGCATCTGTGGAGGGAATTAAGGGTCCCGACCCAAAACATCATTACCCCTGTCCTTCCACAGATGCTGCCTGACTGGCTGAGTTACTCCATCTATTTGTGTTTTATTATTGAATTAACAAGCTTTGTTCAATTTTAAGAAACTTCCACATTCGCCCGTCATGGGAGAAACAAAATTATGGCTGCAGTGAACAGCAAGATTTTACTCAGCTTTTTCAAAAATGTATGAGCAGTTTTCTGGTTTTAAAATATCTGCACTTGTGATTTCCGCAAGTTAGATTTTAAGATTAATATTAAAAAATGCAATAAATACCAGCTACCTAATCAGATCCCACAACCGTTAACAGCATTTCAGTGCATGTTTAACCCAGATACAGACTTGATTCATGCAGACACGTCTTAGTGGTTACTACAGGCTATAGCAACTTTTTGTCTTTAGAGCAAGAAGTTAAGTTCACAAGGAAAGAATTTGTGTTTAGGATGAAGGAGGTCACTGACAAGTAGGATTTAATCTAGTCCAGAGCTCCGAGAAAAGTGGCAACACAAGTAGAGTGGTAAAAAAGGCATATGGTATGCTTGCCTTCATTGGTCAGGGCATTGGGAAAAAATGTCAAGAAGTCCTGATGCAGCTTTATACCATTTTGTTTACGCCACATTTTGAGTATTTCTTGTATTTCTGGTCATCCCATTACAGGAAGGGTGTGGAGGCTTTGGAGTGCAGAAGGGGATTACTAGAATGCTGCCTGGATTAGAGAGATTTAGAGGAGATGTTGGATAGACTTGGATTTTCTCTAGAAAAACGAAGGTGGAGGGAAGACCTGATAGAAGTATAAATTAGGGAATTAGAGGCATAGGGTAGACAGAACATATTCCCCCCAGGGATGAAATATCAAAGACTAGAGAGCATAACTTTAGATTCAGATTCAACTTTAATTGTCATTGTCAGTGTACAGTACAGAGACAACGAAATGCAGTTAGCATCTCCCTGGAAGAGCGACATAGAATATGAGCAATAAATACATCTATTTACATGCATACAGTCATAGTGGTGGGAGGAGTGTCCGGGGGGGGGGGGGTGATTGGCAATCACCAAGGTACATTGTTGAGTAGTGTGACAGCCGCAGGGAAGAAGCTGTTCCTGGACCTGCTGGTCCGGCAACGGAGAGACATGTAGCGCCTCCCGGATGGTAGGAGGGTAAACAGTCTATGGTTGGGGTGAGAGTAGTCCTTGGCAATGCTGAGCGCCCTTCGCAGACAACGCTTGCTTTGGACAGACTCAATGGAGGGGAGTGAGGAACTGGTGATGCGTTGGGCAATTTTCACTACCCTCTGCAGTGCTTTCCGGTCAGAGACAGAGCAGTTGCCATACCATACTGTGATACAGTTGGTAAGGATGCTCTCGATGGTGCAGCGGTAGAAGTTCACCAGAATCTGGGGAGACAGATGGACCTTCTTTAGTCTCCTCAGGATGAAGAGACGCTGGTGAGCCTTCTTGACCAGAGTTGAGGTATTGTGGGTCCAAGAGAGATCATCGGAGATGTTGACCCCCAGGAACCTGAAGCTGGAAACACGTTCCACCTCCGTCCCGTTAATGTGGATGGGGGTGTGCATGCCGCCCCTAGACTTCCTGAAGTCTACAATGAGCTCCTTGGTCTTCTTGGAGTTAAGGGCCAGGTTGTTGTCAGCGCACCATGCTGCTAGGAGCTGGACCTCCTCCCTATAGGCCGACTCATCGTTGTTGCTGATGAGGCCAATTACCGTTGTATCATCTGCATACTTGATGATGGTGTTAGTACATTATACAGGCGTGCAGTCGTAGGTGAAGAGGGAGTAGAGGAGGGGGTTCAGCACACAGTCCTGTGGAACGCCGGTGTTCAGGGTGAGGGTTGAAGAGGTGTGCTTGTCTAACCTAACAGACTGGGGTCTGTTGGTTAGAAAGTCCAGTATCCAGTTGCAGAGGGAGGGATCGATGCCCAGGTAACCGAGTTTGGTGATCAGTTTAGAGGGTATAATGGTGTTGAATGCTGAGCTGTAATCGATGAACAGCATTCTTACGTAAGTGTCCCTGTTGTCGAGGTGGGAGAGGGCGGAGTGAAGTGCCGTTGAGATGGCATCCTCCGTACTCCTGCAACTGAATGAAAATCTGACTAATGATCCAAATGAGATTGCAACAGCCCTTAACACGTATTTTATAGATTCTGTGAAGAACTTGACTCATAGTTCCTGTTCTGCAGTCCGACATGCTATGCCGCTGAACACTGCTTCTCCGGTTCTTATTTTGAATGAAGTGTCTCAGCCATGGGTTAACAGGATTATTTGTGGTCTTAAAAATTCAAAAGCCGAAGATGCTTTTGGTATGGATATAATGTTTCTTAAAACTCATAAGCAGTCACCCATTGCTCCAATTACCAGCATCATCAACAAGTCCATAAACGAATGTGTATTCCCAAATTCTTGGAAATCTGCAGTAATAACTCCAATTTTAAAATCAGGAGACCCCACTATAATTAGTAATTATAGACCAATAAGCATTCTTCTGGCAATTTCCAAGATAGCTGAAAAATGGGTTGCAGGACAGATAATTAAACATTTAAACAATAGTCCATATACCCTAAACCCAATGCAGTTTGGCTTCTGAAAATATCACTCCACCGCGACGGCACTTTGCTTCCTTTTGGAAAATATGAAGTCCAAAATTGATGCAGGTGGTGTTATAGGAGCTGTTTTTCTTGATTTACGAAAAGCCTTTGATACTGTGAACCACCAGATCTTGATGACCAAATTGTCCTATTTTAACCTCTCTTTGAGCACGATGAAATGGATTGAGTCATATATGGTACAGAGAAAACAATGTGTTAAGAGTACACAACAGTAAATCTGCAACTTCTAAAAACCCTCTTGGTGTACCTCAAGGTTCAATCTTGGGACCGTTATTATTCAGTCTGTACATTAATGATCTACCAAGTAGCTGTACATCAAATGTAACTTGCCAGATGTATGCTGACGATGCAGTTGTGTATGTACATGCCAAAAACAAACATCAAGCTGCACAAGACCTATCAGCTGCTATGATTAATGTGTCAAACTGGTTGCAGTTTTCTGATCTACATCTTAATGTGTCAAAGACTGTCTGTATGTTTTTCTCCAAAAAGGCAAGTACTCATGGAGATCCTGATGTGTTTGTACATGGAACAAAACTTAAAATTGTACATGAGTTTAAATATTTAGGAATCGTGATCGATTCACAGCTCTGCTTCAAACAACAGGTGAAAAGAACAGTAAATTTAATAAAATTTAATTTGTCCAACTTTAGATATATTAGAAATAATTTAACTATTGATTCAGCCAAACTATACTTTAATGCAATGATTGTGCCATACATGACCTACTGTATAACAACTTGGTCACTGGCATGTAAGTCCACACTAAAGCCTGTTGAAATTGCTTATAAACAAGCCCTAAAAACTCTTGACAAAAATCCCAGAATGTACCATCACTGTAGCATCCTGAAGAAATTTGATCTGCTGAGCTGGGAAAACGTAATAAAATATTCGGACTTGATTTTGGTTTACAAAATCTTCCGTGGACTAGCCCCACCTCCGTTAAAGGACTTCATAAAGAAAAACACAAATAGGTCGACAAGAGCAGCCTCCAGGGGTGATTGTATAGTCCCGTTTAGGAAAAGTGTCTTTGGGCAGTCAGTATTTTCATATCGAGCGTCGCAGACCTGGAACGCGATACCATGCGTTATACGGGATCTGCCAACCCTTACCTCATTTACTAAACATCTAAAAACATGGTTACTGCAAAATCAAAATTGCAATCATAATCTACCTTAAAAATAACCTATGGTACTCTTTAATTGCTACTTTTTTACTTTATTGTTTGTTTTGTTTTTGTTTTTGTCTTTTGTTTTTACCTTGTTTGGGATGTGTTTACCTTGTGTTGGGACTAAAGATTGAAATTAGCTACTGGCTACAATCTTGCATATTACATGCAAATGTTTATTAATATGCACTGTCCCTAATAAAATCAATTCAATTCAATTCTTGCGGTAGGCAAACTGATAGGGATCCAGTGTGGGGGGTAGGTAGCCTTTGAGGTGTGCCAGGACCAGCCTCTCGAAGCACTTGGTGATGATGGGAGTAAGTGCAACTGGGCCGAAGTCGTTGAGGCTTGCCGCAGTGGAGTGTTTTGGCACGGCACGATGGAGGTGGTTTTAAGGCACGTGGGCACAACTGCTTGGGCAAGTGACAGGTTGAAGATGTCAGTCCAGACGTCTGTCAGCTGCGCAGCACAGGCCCTGAGGACGCGCCCGGGGATGCCGTCAGGGCCAGCAGCCTTACGTGCATTAGTCCTACTCAGTGCCACGTACACATCGTAGGGGGTGAGTGTGAGGGGCTGGTGATCGGCAGGGAGCACAGCCTTGATGACCATCTCTAGATTGTCCCTGTCAAAGCGGCCATAGAAGTGGTTAAGCTCCTCAAGGAAGGAGGCGTCGCTGGATGTGGGGGTGGTGTTGGTGGGTCTATAGTCCGTGATGGCCTGGATGCCTTGCCACATGCGTCGGGGGTCGGAGTTGTTGTTGAAGTGCTCCTCAATCCTGAGCTTATGGCAGTGCTTGGCCTTCTTGATGCCCCTCTTCAGGTTAGCCCTGCATGAACTGTAGGCTCGGGCATCGCCTGACCTGAAAGCAGTGTCCCATGCTTTCAGCAGTAGCCTGACCTCGCTGTTCATCCAAGGCTTCTGATTCGGGAATATGGTCACCCGTTTGAGGGAGGTGACACTGTTGATAGCGGAGTTTATAAAGTCCAGAACAGAGGATGTATAGGAATCAATGTCCGTGTGGGAGTCAAGGGTGGCCTGGGCTGCAAATGCCTTCCAGTCAGTGTTTCCAAAACACTGCTGAAGTGTGGAGTCCGCCTCCTCTGACCAGACTTTAACTGTCCTCATAGTGTGTTTAACCCGTCTGATGAGTGGGGAGTACTTTGGGAGCAGGAACAATGAGAGGTGATCAGATCAAGGTGGTGGAGGGGGACAGCTTTGTAAGCTTCAGCCATGTTAGTGTAGACTTAGTCCAGTGTCTTGTCTTCTCTAGTGGCGAAGGAGACATGTTGGTGGAATTTGGGGAGTACAGTCTTCAGGTTGGAGTGATTGAAGTCACCCGCAACAATGAAGGCTGCCTCGGGGTTGTGAGTCTGTTGTTTGCTAATGGCAGTATGCAGCTCTTTCATTGCAAGCTTGGCATTAGCATCAGGAGGAATATAGGCTGCAGTCACAACAGTGGAGGTAAACTCTCTGGGCAGATAGAACGGTCTGCATCTAACCAAGAGGAACTCTAGGTTAGCTGAGCAGCGACTCTCGATGATGGTGGAGTCCGTGCACCATGCTTTATTTACATAATAATATCTTTTATTGTCATTGCACGTCAGTGCAACGAGATTTAGTATGCAGCTTGCAACCGATGTAAAAGAAGAGTAAAATAAATAAATAAGCTGTGTGACGTGGTCCTCCAAGGGAGACAGTCCCGGGGGGTGGGGGGGGGGGGGCACTCAGCAGGGCCGGTTCAGAGCCGCTATAGCTCTGGGAATAAAGCTGTTTCTGAGTCTGGAGGTTCGGGCGTAGAAGGCCTTCTAACGTCTGCCGGAGGGAAGTAGTTCGAACAGTCCGTTACAAGGGTGTGAGGAGTCTTTATGGATGCTGACGGCCTTCCTGAGGCACCGTGTGTGGTAGATGCCCTCCAAGGCTGGTAGCTGTGTCCCAATGATCCTCTGCGCTCTGTGAACGCAATGCACAGATGCACAAGGTGAGGTGAGGGGGCAAAGTTAAACAGAGATGTACGGGACAAGTTTTTTTCTACACAGGGTGGAAGGTGCCTGCGACACACTGCCGGGTATGGTGACGGAGCCAGAAATGAGAGTTGCATTTAAGAGACTTTTAGATAAGCATGTGGATATTGCAAGGAATGGACAAAGATGGATCATGTGCAGGCATGATTGCAGGCAATCTTGGCTTCATGTTTGGCACATACAATGTAGGTTGAGGAGCCTGTTCTTGTGCTGTACTTTTCTATGTTATTTCCAGTTATGAGGTGATAAAAGAGAGGGGAATAAATAAATGTCAATTATGTCAAATTGTTCAGTGAAAACAATGCAGTAGAATTGAACATCTAAAACTTGACAAACAAGTTCACATGATAAAGATTGTCACACAAAAACATTTATATTAAATAATATTTAATTCAGGACACAATTTAAAATATTTGAAGGTTTATTCATAGAATTTATTGAAACAAGTAATACCTATAGAAACTCAGTTCAAATCTTCAAATCTGTACAGTGCCATCATATTAATTGCCTTGTCTCATTCAAATCCCATAGATGCATTTTCTATATCATGCTTACATCCATTCACTTCAGATAAGAAAGATTTTTTTATTAGTTGTCGCTATCTGAGCGGCTGACTTAATGCAGGTTACAATAAAAATAAAATCACACTCAAAATGCTACATCTGAGTTTTTTTTTTAAACATGACCACGATAAAGGAATTTAAAATGCTATGGGATTTATTATGCTGCTAGAATAATTTCCTGCACCCAAATTATTAACTGGAAAAGATGAGCCGAGAAAGCCCTAGAGACAAAGAAATGCATGATTCATGTGTTGAGTGTGACCATCGTTACCACAAATAATCTCCATAAACTAGAACATCAATTTCAGCCATGGTGACAACAGGTCTTGGCTAGTTTCTGCATTAGTATGAGCCTCTATTATTTTGCTAACCTACCAGAAATTAGCACAACTTTATGACCCCCAAGCTAACAAGACCAAACTGGGAGATTAATTCCGGGCATAGGAACCCATAACCATCATATTCTGAATTAATATTGATAAATATTTAAACATAGAAACTAGGTGCAGGAGTAGGCATTCGGCCCTTCGAGCCTGCACCGCCATTCAATATGATCATGGTTGATCATCCAACACAGTATCCTGTACCTGCCTTCTCTCCATACCCCCTGATCCCTTTAGCCACATCTAACTCCCTCTTAAATATAGCCAATGAACTGGCCTCAACTACCTTCTGTGGCAGAGAGTTCCAGAGATTTACCACTCTCTGTGTGAAAAATGTTTTTCTCATCCAAAAGGATTTCCCCTTTATCCTTAAACTGTGACCCCTTGTCCTGGACTTCCCCAACATCGGGAACAATCTTGTTTTCTTGCTTTTGGAATTGGGTTATTGGAGGAACGTACTGTAGATTTTCCATGGTTGGCTTTTAAAATAGCACTATTTACATCATAGATTAAAGGAAATTGTTTTTCAGAAGTCAATATTCATGTGTTGCCAAGGTGCACTGCAAGGCAAGTTTAAAATGTATATGGTTAGTATTTCTATAATTATTCCTGATTTTGTTGCTTTAGTATTTACTTGTGAAATAGTGGTGGAGAAGAGATTTACATTTAGGAAAACATTGCACTACTGTTGATAAACATTTCAAACTGAACCATTTGGAAAATTAACAAAACAAGTCATTTTACAAATTTGATGAAAATCTCCATCGAGCAATTTTTGCAAAATTAATGTTTTGGGTTTTTAAGAACTTAGCACTGCATTTTTACTTGAAAGACTTCTTCGTCTACTATATTAGAAATAATTAATACTGTTGAATTTTGTTATCATTAGAACAACAGCAATACTGTATATAAGCACAGAATTGTTCAAAGTAAAACATATTTAAAAGAAATACATTTTACATTTACCCAGGTAAAATATCTTAACTAATAATATCTGGACAGCCAGATAAGGAGAAAATCATTTGACATCACAAGCAGTGGTGACACATGGTAACTTCATTACAATATTGTTGTGGTCAGTGAAATACTCTGAAAATATCATATTTAACAACATATTGAAAATGTTTGCCCACACACAGTGCTTTACCCCATCTCTCAGTAACACCTCAATCAATCTGTTTTTGTAATACTAGTTGAGGGGAAAGACTGTCCAGGAACTAGAAAATAGACCAAGGTCATTCCAAAATGCTGTAGGGTCTTGGATATTCAGCTGACTAAACTGACATACTCAATGATTAATTCAAGACTGCAACATCAACCTAGTTTATGTTCTGGACTCTTGAAAGTGGAATTGAACCCCATAATTGTGGAGTTAGGGTTGGTTATGTTTGAGGTTCTTCCAGATTACTCACTGGCTTGCCCACGATTGTATCTATTGTCTTTCATACCCTGAATTTACTTCAGATAATTGGTCCATTGTGGCCCATCTTTAATGCAACAACATTTAACAACCTATTTTCCCAAAGCCCTTTAAAATGAGTTTAAATTTCACCACCCTTTAAGGTCAGACTATTCCAGGTTTTCACCATAACATGTGGGAAAAGAAGTGTTCCAATTTCACAATTAATTTAGCTCTGTTTAGGGTTAGGTCCAAGCCTGCCATCGATCACCCGTTCACATGTTCTATGTTATTTCACTTTTGCATCCACTCCCTGAACACTAGGAGCAATTTACAGAGGCTACTAACCTGCACGTCAGTGGGATGTGGGAGGAAACCGAAGTACCCAGAGGAAACCCAGGCTGTCATAGGGAGAATGTGCAAACTCCATGCAATTTACTGCTTCCCAGATACACATTAGTTCAGGATTAAATTACCCCTCAAACATCTCACTTCAAGAAAATTGTTTAGGACTACAAAAGATAAAACCCCAAAATTCACACTAAACGGTCCATTTGACAATTATATTTCATAATAAAGAATTTAATACAAACAGTTCTATCCATGTTTCTTCAAATAAGTAGCTTTTCAGGCTTCTGCAGTATCTTGGTTCCAATCCGACATATTATACGTTATTCACAATGTTCGAGGAAATCAAGTTGATTTTTTAATCTTTTGTGTACCTTTCATTACCAAGGAGGATTGTTCCAAAAAAATACAATATTTAAAAAAAGGAACATACAGATATCCTGGATTATAACAAGGATCTACAAGTGGCAGAACATCACAAGATTACCACTGCAATCTAAGTGACAGATTGCATGAGAACTAACTACTATCATCTTCTTCTATCAGTCCAGTGTATGCTTCCGGGCGAGATTTCCACCACAACAAGACACTGAAGGGAAGGAACAACATACAGAACAATTAATTAAATGATTTCACTCTCACACAAAGTCAGTAATGAGAAATGTGGTAGAAATGTGTCCATGTAAAATACAGCTGTAGCTACGTATTGTATTCTGCTTCTAAAATTCACTTTAATTGATTTTAACGAAACAGACTTTCAGAAGCAATTCAAAATGGACAGCCAATACTTCTTCATGCATTTAGCACGCAAGTCCAAGGATAAATTTCTATCTCGCTTTGATGTTTTATTGACAACAAAATATTTCAGACAAATAGGTTTTACTCATACTTTGCTTTACTTTTACAGTTTTGGAAGACTAAAGGTTTGTAAATTGTTCTTACATAACAAGCTTTAAAATATTTATGTGTAAGGTTGGGCTGTTGGGCTAATGTTGGGCCAATGCCTGTTGGGCTTTATGCAATATTGCACCCTCCCTTGCTTTATATTGGTTGTAACTATTAGACAACAACCAAATTTGAACAGGGATGTGTACTTGCATCCGGGTTGGCAGAGTATATCTTTGTGATACCTCTTCCGTGTTTACCAATTGCATAAGTGGTGGCTACATGACAGCACCAATCATAAGGTTTTTCATTTTAGTCAATAATAAAAGGGAGCAATCTCAGTAGACCTGCACACTGGCTAATATTAACTAGTAAAATAGATTGACATTTTAGATTGGGACCCATTTTCAGACTGATGGAGTCAGGGGGAAGCTGGCAAAAGAGTTGGGGGCATGATAAAGCCTGGCAAGTGATACGTGGATACAGTTGATAGGGATCTGATTGGCAGATGGGTGGAATATGTGACAAAGGTTAGAGGTGAAAAAGAGACAAAAGAGTGTTGGATAAGGAATGAAGAAGGGGAATGCAATGTGAAGCCTGAGGGAAGGATATAGGTAAAAAGGGGCAGGGTAGAGGTAGGAAGAGGGATGAGAGACATGAAATTCTGAAATAAAAACAGAAAATGCAGCAAGTGCTCAGCAGGTCAGGCAGCACTTTTCATGAGTCAATGATACGAAAAAATAACTAATTCTCTCTCCACAAATCAGCCTGACCTGCTGAGTATCTCCAAGATTGCCTGTCTTTATTACTTATCACCATTCTCTAGGTTGGTGGAGTTCAGTGTTTTCAGTTCTTGGTTTTCATTGAGTGATTATCCATGGAGTTCACTGTTCTCAGTTTATTACCTTTAAGGGCCTGTCCCACTTAGGCTATTTTTTAGGTGACTACAGCAGACTAGGCTGTCACCACATGGTTGCCGGGGTGTTGCCTGTATGGTCATGAGTAGTCTTCTCAGTCGCCCAAAGAGACGTAGCGTCTTTCTGGTCGCCGCTGGATTTTCAACATGTTCAAACATTCTCGGCGACAGTGGGTTGACGCCAATTAGCGTAGCTTGCCTTCTCCTGACGTAGTTGCTGTCGTAGGTTGTCGCCAGGTGACGTAGGTTGTTGCCGGTGCTGACTTCAATGAATTCCATTGGCGACTACCTACGTCAACTGGTGACAGGTACCAGCGACTGAATTGTCTTCAGTTGTCGCCGACAGGGTCGTAGTTTGTCTTAGCTTGAGCAGGTGGACATAGGTTGACTTCGGTTGTCGCCTGTGTGGTCGTAGGTTGTCATAGGTGTAGTCGTAGGTGGACGTCCTAATGGGTCGCCGGATGTCGGTAGCTTGACGTCGATTAGGTGGTAGGTTGTTGTAGCTTGTCGTAGACATTGTCGTAGGGGGGCCAGTTGCCAGTTTTTCGGCGACCTGCTACGGCTATGACATTCACCGGCAGTCACCTGAAAAAATCGCCTACGTGGGACAGGCCCTTTAGTCATTCTCTGGGTCCGTGGAGTTCACTATTCTCAGCTCTTAGTTTCCATTGCCTCCAGCACATGTATATTCTTCCACCATCCTTACACTTCCCAATAGCCATATATTTCTCATCATAAACACAATGTACTGGAAGAACTCAGCAGGTCAGGCAGCATCTGTGGAGGGAATGGCTTTCTAGCTTCAGCATTTCAGGTTGGAACCCTTCTTCAGTTGCCAGAGGATCCTGACCCGAAACATTATCTGCCCTTCATAAGTTCATAACAGATAAGAGCAGAATTCAGCCATTCGGCTCATCAAGTCTACCCCGCCATTCAATCATGGCTGATCTATCTCTCCCTCCTAACCCCATTCTCCTGCCTTCTCCCCATAGCCTCTGACACCTGTACTAATCAATAATTTATCTGTCTCTGTCTGAGATATATCCACAGCCTTCTGTGGCAAAGAATTCCACAGATTTACCACCCTCTGACAAGAAATTCCTCCTCATCTTCCTAAAAGAACATCCTTTAAATCTGATGCTATGACCTCTAGTCCTAGACTCTCCCACTAGTAGAAACGTCCTCTCCACATCCACTCCATCCAAGCCTTTCACTATTCTGTACATTTCAATGTGGTCCCCCCCCCCCCCCCCACCTCATTCTTCTAAATTCCAGCGAGTGTAGGCCTAGTGCCAGCTGGCCAAGGTAAACTGGAAAGGGATCCTAGCAGGAATGACGGTGGAACAGCAATGGCAGGAATTTCTGGACATAATCCGGAAGAAGCAGGATCATTTCATTCCGAAAAGGAAGAAAGATTCTAAGGGGAGAAGGAGGCAACTGTGGCTGACAAGAGAAGTTAGGGATAGAATAAAACTAAAAGAAAAGATGTAAAACACAGCAAAGAGTAGCCGGAAGCCAGAGGATTGGGAAACTTTCATAGGACAACAGAAGGAAGCAAAACGGGCAATACGGGCTGAAAAGATGAAGTACGAAGGGAAGCTGGCCAGGAATTAGAAGGACAGTAAAAGCTTCTTTAGATATGGTAAGGGAAAAAGAATAGCAAAGTCAAATGTGGGTCCCTTGAAGGCAGACACGGGTGAAGTTATTATGTGGAACAAGGAAATGGCAAAGAGTTGAACAAGTACTTCGGATCTGTCTTCACTAAGGAAGACACAAACAATCTCCCAGAAGTACTGGAGGACAGAGGATCTAAGGGGGTAGAGGAACTGAAAGAAATTTTCATTAGGCGAGAAATAGTATTGGGTAGGCTAATGGGACTGAAGGATGATAAATCCCCTGGGCCTGATGGTCTGCATTCCAGGGTCCTCAGGGAGGTCGCTCTAGAAATAGTGAACACTTTGGTGATCATTTTCCAATGTTCAATAGATTTAGGATCAGTTCCTGGAGGATAGCTAAGGTTATCCCACTTTTCAAGAAAGGAGCGAGAGAGAGAACGGGGAATTATAGACCAGTTAGCCTGACTTCGGTGGTGGGAAAGATGCTGGAGTCAATTATTAAAGAGGTAATAATGGGGCATTTGGATAGCAGTAAAAGGATTAATCCAAGTCAGCATGGATGTATGAAAGGAAAATCATGCTTCACTAATCTTCTGGAATTTTTTAAGGATGTGACAGGTAAAATCGATGAAGGGGAGGCAGTGGATGTAGTATATCTAGACTTTCAGAACGCCTTTGATAAGGTCCCGCACGGGAGACTGGTGACTAAAATTAGAGCACATGGTATTGGGGGTAGGGTGTTGACATGGATAGAAAATTGGTTGGCAGACAGGAAGCAAAGAGTTGGGGTGAACGGGTCCTTTTCAGAATGGCAGGCAGTGGCAGTTTTGGTCTCCTAATTTGAGGAAGGACATCCTTGTGATTGAGGCAGTGCAGCGTAGGTTCACGAGATTGATCCCTGGGATGGCGGGACTGTCATATGAGGAAAGATTGAAAAGACTAGGCTTGTATTCACTGGAGTTTAGAAGGATGAGGGGAGATCTTATAGAAACATATAAAATTCTAAAAGGGCTAGACACGCTAGATGCAGGAAAAATGTTCCCAATGTTGGGCAAATCCAGAACCAGGGGCCACAGTCTTAAAATAAAGGGGAGGCCATTTAAGACTGAGGTGAGAAAAAAACTTTTTCACCCAGAGAGTTGTGAATTTGTGGAATTCCCTGCCACAGAGGGCAGTGGAGGCCAAATCACTGGATGGATTTAAGAGAGAGTTAGATAGAGCTCTAGGGGCTGGTGGAATCAAGGGATATGGGGAGAAGGCAGACACGGGTTATTGATTGGGGACGATCAGCCAATGGATGGTGATACTGGCTCGAAGGGCCGAATGGCCTCCTCCTACACCTATTTTCTATGTTTCTAAATGTTCATCATATGTATCCCTCCCCTCCTCAAATACTGCCTAACCCACTGAATTACTCCAGCACCTTATATTTTGCAGTGGGAATTTATCATGGAATCCATTGACGTGAAATGCAAGTGAAATTTCCAAATTGGGAACTTTCCAATGATAGTTAGGCAGACAGGGATGGCTTATAGATTATTGGTAGAATAATCTACCAATAATTAAAGGGATATTTTGTTAATATAGAAAATTGTGATCATCTGGAATACACTTCCCAAAAGGCTGGAGGAAGTAATTTAGGAACATGTAGTAATTTCAGCCATGATTACATTGAATGGCGGTGCAGGCTCGAAGGGCTGAATGGCCTACTCCTGCACCTATTTTCTATGTTTCTATGTTTCTAAACCTGCAGGGTGTGGAAAGGAGAACAGACAAAGGACTAATTGGGCACCTTTTTACTCCCAAAGACTTGGCACTGACATGATGATACAAACTAGTGCTGTACTTAAAATGATAGATCCTTACATCATACACTGACTTACCACAAAATGCTAACTGGAATGATGCATGAACAAGCTGCCAGCAAAAAACCAAACCCTGCAAATTGTACAACAGTGGCAGCGTAAATATTATTGAAAATTATGGTGGAAATGGTACCACTAAAATTTTCCAGGCAAGCAACAAGGGCAAAGAGAGCACCTGCAAAAAAAGAGAAAAAAAAATTTCTGATAAATTCATTGCCACAGCTCCAGTCTCCTGAACATTACACTATCAAACATATTTGACATTAAAATAATTTTCTCTGGCACAGGGTTGGAATAGCGATGCGCTAAAGTAGAGTATAAACATGGTCATAAAGTAGTAAGACCAAACGGCCTGTTTGAATGAATGAATAAGTTTATTGGCCAAGTATGTACACATGCACTTGGTCTAGTTAGATTTTAAAAAGATCTCAGATTTGTGAAGAATTTGAAGAAATAACGGGGAATAATGAATCAAATTTTCAGATGAGGCAATTTTTGAGATCATGAGGTAAATCTCTACCGGAATATGTAAAAATGTCACCGTTAGCACATTGGGTTTTCGAGGAGATATGAATCACAGAAAAAGACACAATCAAATAACCAAGCAAACAAACAAATATGTAAACATCCAAGATCAGAGTTTTATAATATAACTAGAGCAAGTGCAGACCTGTTGGGTCTGTTTCCCCAACGTATGGTTGTGGGGGAGGGGGGGTTTGGGCGGAATGCGGCGTCACACACACTAACTACCCCCCCCCGCACAATCTGAGGATGGTGAAAAGCAGCGGGGGGGACCAGCCGATCGTGGCTTCCCGCCAGCGTGACAGAGCTGGGCCGGGCCGGGGGGGAGGGGTGGGGGGGACAGACGATCGTCCCCTGTGACGGGTAGAGAGTAAAGATGTGCAAACATGTTTGTTTTTTTTAAACATAGAGAGTGGTCGGTGCCTGGGCCACACCGCTAGGGGTGGTTGTAGAGGCAGATACAATTGTAACATTTGAAAGGGTTTTGGATAGTCACAAGGATATGCAGGGTATAGCGTTATATGGATCATGGGTCAGGCAGCATAAACCAGCAACTGAAGTTTTTTTTAGAGATACAGCGGGTAAACAGGCCCTTCAACCCACTGGATTCGCGCGGACCAGAGATCCCCGCACATTAACACCATCCTACACACACTGGGAACAATTTTTACATTGACCAAGCCAATTTGCCTACATTCCTGTACGTCTTTGGAGTGTGGGATGAAACGAAGATCTCGGAGAAAACTCACGCAGGTCACGAGGAGAACATAAAAACTCCATACAGACAGCACCTATTGTCGGTATCGAACCCGGGTCTCCAGCGCTGCAAGCGCTGTAATGCCCCTGTCCCACTTAGGAAACTTGAATGGAAACCTCTGGAGACTTTGTGCCCCACCCAAGGTTTCCGTGCGGTTCCCGGAAGTTTTTGTCAGTCTCCCTACCTGCTTCCACTACCTGCAACCTCCGGCAACCACCTGTAATCTCCGGGAACAGCACGGAAACCTTGGGTGGGGCACAAAGTCTCCAGAGGTTTCCGTTCAGGTTTCCTAAGTAGGACAGGGGCATTAGGCAGCAACTCTACTGCTGTGCCCATGCCACGCCAGAAGCCTTGTAACGGACTTGTAACACACCCTTGTAACGGATTGTTTGAACTACTTCCCTCCGGCAGACGTTACAAGGCCTTCTACGCCCGAACCTCCAGACTCAGAAACAGCTTTATTCCCAGAGCTATAACGGCTCTGAACCGGCCCTGCTGAGTGCCCCCCACCCCCCCCCCTGGACTGTCTCCCTCGGATGGTCACGTCACAAGGTTTATTTATTTATTTTACTTTTCTCTTACATTGGTTGGAAGCTGCATACTAAATCTCGTTGCACTGACGTGCAATGACAATAAAAGATATTATCCATAACCCTCCATTCCTTTCCCATCCATATAACTATCCAATTTATTTTTAAATGATAAAAACGAACCTGCCTCCACCACCTTCACTGGAAGCTCATTCCACAGAGCTACCACTCTCTGCGTAAAGAAGTTCCCCCTCATGTTACCCCTAAACTTCAGTCCCTTAATTCTCAAGTCAGTCCCTTAATTCTCAAGTCAGTCCCTTAATTCTCAAGTCAAGTCATATTTATACTTATTTGGAGAAAATGACCTGCAGATACTGAAATCAAAATGCTGGCGGAATTCAGCGGCTCCGGCAGCATCTGTAGAGGGAATTGACAAGCAATGTTCCGGGTCGAGACCCCTTCTTCGGACTGATCGGTCTAAAGAAGGATCTTGACCTGAAATGTTGCCTGTCCATTTCCTCCACAAATGCTACCTGATCCGCTGAATTCCTCCTGCACTTTGTGTTTTGTACATGTATGAATTAAGCAATGACAGACACATTATACAGATACTGAGGGACTAAAATTCCGACAGCTATTGATTGGATCAAGCTGCTTTCATCTATCACCAATCTACCCAGCCCTTTGCAAAAGTGAAACAGAAATAGCATTCAAGTGAGGACTCATTTGCTGCTCTCGCAGAAAGGTGATTCTCTTCCAAATTTAGTTGTTTGCTCTATTTTCCATTGTACATCTGACCCATACACTTGACTCTCATTATTTTGGCAAAGTGTTCACACATTTCCTGTACAGCCAGTACTTTAATAAGCATTTGTTCAAGCAGCTCGAGCTTAATCAGGATGTTGGAGAGAGGGCCAGAGAACACGCCAGTGAACGGGAGACGACCTGGCAAGATGCAAATTATGTTCAGGACCATTGGCTCTTGACATATTACTGTCCAAGGTGGCTTGTTCTTAGAGAGCAATTATAAGCACGGGAACAATTTAACCAATGGACTCTATATTCGTTCCCTGGCTTTGTAACAGCAGTCTTTGAAAAATTGAGCCATCCTGCAATGTCCAGGAAGATAAAGTTCTGCTGTGGACATGGCCTCCTCATCCTTCAAGCTGCCTCTACTCTCTTATATATTCCTCCAACAATAGAGCGGGTCCATCTATCATTACAGTATTCATTTGGATAAGGTCTTGCTAGTCACTTCCATCTACCCGGGTGGCACCCTAATCTAGGAACTTTCTAATAACGTTAACAAAGTGAATCTGTACAGCATGCAGCACAGCAGAGTATAATAGTTGAAAATGAATCTGGTGGTCATTTGTGTGTCCGTGCACACACAACTGTAATAGCTGCTGCCCAGGTACAAGAAGCAATTGAAAACGGTTGTTTATTACTATTATTAAGAGGACTGAAGGAAATTGCCATCAACAATCAATGTTCTCCTATGCTAGTGTAAACATGGAAGAGAAGTGAAATGGGAAGAAATATGTTCCAGTGAATTTCCCAGCTTCCCGAATAGAAAAAGTGACATAAATCTGGGAGTTAAAAAAAATTAACAAGCATATCCAAAGCAAAAATGATATATTAACATTAACTTACCTTGATCACTTGGCAAAACTGACTTGGACAACATAGATCGTAGGACAGGGAATGGCATGAAGGCAAAGAGAGAAACCAGCCTCACTATATAAAAAACAAATTGATCAATCACCAAAAGAGAACTTATACATTCGCCTTACATTTACACATTACATTTATTGTGCAGTATTAAGCCTTCTGTTAATTATACAGATGTTTAGTTATATCATTAAAGTGGGTTGCGTGCATTTTTCATGTGCATTTAATATGCATCACCCATGGTCAGTCATGACAGAGGTGGGCCTATTAATATGTTGATAGACAGCACACGATGACTTAACAGGTCATTGAATTATCCGAATCTTGCGGAAATTAAAGACTACTTAAAATTAAAGAGACATTTTATATTTAGCTCAGAAAATATTTAGTTTATTATTGTCACATGTACTGAGGTACAGTGCAAGCTTTTTTGTTGCGTGCTATCCAGTTTGCAGAAACAATACACATGATTACAATCAAGCTGTCCACGGTGTACAGATACAGGGCTTAGGGTATAACTTTTAACGCAAGATAAAGTACTGTAAAGCCCGATTAAAGATAGTTCGAAGGTCTCCAGTGGGGTAGATGGGAGGACAGGACTGCTCTCTAGTTGGTCAGAGGATAGTTCAGTTGTCTGGTAACATCTGGGTAGAAACTGTCCCTGAATCTGGAAGTATGCGTTTCACACTTCTGTACCTCATGCGGCTGGGAAAAGGGAGAAGAGGAGTTTCAGGGGTAAAACTCATCTTTGATTATGCTGGTAGCCTTGCTGAGGCAGCATGAAGCATAGGTGAAATCTGTGGAAGGGAGGTTGGTTTGCCCGATGGACTATGCTGCATCCACAACTCGGCAATTTCTTGCGGTTTTGGATGGAGCTGTTACCAAACCATGATGGGATGCATCCCGATAAAATGAAAGAAGACCTCAATTTAAAATCACTTTTAAAAGACAGTTCCTCCAAAAATGTAGAACTGTTTTGGTATTCCTATTGGACTTAAATGATACAATTATGTGCAGGTGATGTCTTGGAGGCAATGAAGAATTTTCCAACCGAGTTAAACGTGTAATCAAATGAGCAAACCAAATCAATACTGTAGATAGCAATAGGGTAACTAGTTTTGCAATAAAAAATTTGAAATATTACCTACATTCATTCACAGTAGTACTTATCTTAGACACAAGAAACTGCAGATGTTGGAATCTTGAGCAAAAACACAAACTGGTGAAATGACTCATGGTGAGTTTAAATTACAGTTCATGTTTACATTACAGTTTTATGAAGTACCATCTTCAGTATCTTTCCAATATTGGCACAAATACAGATTTGGAAATATGGAGTGGTCGGGCCGAGGTGTATGGGCCGCAGACCCCCTGCGGGCGGGCTCGTAGGAGCCCTGGTGGTCGGACCTCACCGCCGTGAACAAAGAGGGGCCTTGCTTGGGGGAAGGGGGATCGCTGAGAACTAAGAGTGACCCGGTGCAAGGAGGGGGGAGGTTAAGAACAAGGCGGTGGTGGGGGGGGGGGGGGGTAAAAACGGCGAGAAAGAAGAAGGACCAACATGATTCTGAGTACTTTAGTAACTTTGTCAATGCCAGAAACATGGCGACTCGTTTGTGTGCTTTGTGTATTGTATGCAAAAAACAAAGAATTTCACTGTACCTAGGTACATGTGACAACAAAGTATCATTGAACACACTAGCTTCATTTTTTTGAAATCAGGAAATACATGAATTATGGCTGCAAATGAGCAAAACCTGCTTTTAATCCACAGATGTTAATTTGTTCAATGCAAATTATTTGCAGAGATATGCTCATGGTGAAGAATTAACCCCTGGATATCTACAGCAATTTCCAGCACATTACTAAAGAAAGGCGAGAAGATAAAGTTTCTTAATTTGCAGTTAAGGAACAGGGAATGCTGGTTTACAAAAAAAGACAAAGTGCTGGAGTATCTCAATGGGTCAGGCAACGTCTCTGGAGAATGTTTCAGGTTGGGACCTTCTTGAGATTGAAGGGTCTGACTTAAGTCTGAAGAAGAGCCCTGACCCAAAACATTCACTATCCATGTTCTCTAGAGTGGTTGCCTGACCCGCCGAGTTACTTCAGCACTTTGTGTCAACTTTCGAAGCTTCTTATTTTGATAAAATGTCCAGTGGCTTTGCAGTAGCAATATTAGTAGTGACTTCATGAAGGAGTGGATGAGTCATCAAAATTGCCTCAGAGTAACTTGTAAGGAGAACAAAAATATATAAGCTTTTGCAGAAAGGCATCACTTGGGAGAATGAATGGAGGTGATAACAGCACTGCAGAGAAATACAATCATGACACCTTTCCCCAAAGGAACAACAATGAAAGGAGTTGTAAGAAAGTAGAGTGACGGAATGGATGGGTATAAATGGGTGCGGTCATAAATCTTTAACAGACATGCTGATTTGTTGTTGGACAGAAATGCTGGAGAAACTCAGCGGGTGAGGCAGCATCTATGGAGCGAAGGAAATAGGCAACGTTTCGGGTTGAGACCCTTCTTCAGACTGATGTGAGGGGGGGGATGGGGGGGACGGGAAGAAGAAAGGAAGAGGTGGATTATTTTCTAGCATCTGCTGTTCCTTCTTAAACATTTTGTCTGCTGATTTGTTGTTGTCTATTTTGTGTTTTTGTCAAATACCAACTTTACTCAGTAGATATGCGAGTATAACGAAAAAAAGGCAGTTTTTAATAAATTAAATTTTATATTCAACGAAATACTATGAGACTTGTACATAATGTTGCCGAGAGCATGAATGGTTTTTAACCAGAAACAATGACTATTTTTCTCTCCACAGATGCTGCCTGACTTGCTGAGTATTCCCAGTGTGTTCTGTTTATATTTCAGATTCCAGCATTGCAGGTTTGTTTAAAAAAAATCTGAATGCCTCAGGCATCATTGGAAGAAAAACATTCAAAAGGATATTCGTCACAGAGATTTATCAGAAGATTGTGTGAAGATGTTTGCCGAGAATAAGCATACATAATTGTTTAGAAAGGCTAGAAAAATGTAGCTACCTCCACTCATTATGCCGTACATTAGGGCATATCTACTGAAGATTTTCAACACTGAACATTTTTTAGAAGATAAATTGTTAACTTGTTCCACAGATTACATTGGGAAGAAATGCCCAATATACGCAGTTTCACCAAATGATTAGAAACATGTTAATTGTTTGGAAAAGGAAAGTTGGAAAATAGACGTATGGAAACATTCAGAAACCACACAGTCCTTGGTTCATTTTTAGCCAACTGAAGAGTTACATGTTAGTTACCTTGAGACTTCCTGGTGATTTACGATAATGTTTTGTTTGGTTTATTATTGTCACGTGTGCCCAGATACAATGAAAAGCTCTTGTTTGTGTGCTATCAGTCAAATCAGATACTATACATGAATATAATCAAGTACAACAGGTAGAGGAAAGAGACAATTACCAGCATACAGAATTTCTGTGTTCTACTTAAAATGTAAATTTTTCATCAGTTCCAAAGCCTCTCTGTTTCTATTATGCACAGTAGTATTTACACATTTAATTTACAATTTGTAACTTCTGAAGTCGTAGCGTCAGTTATACTAGCAAAGGCTATTTCAGAACTTGTACCTTCAAAACAATAAGAACACTAAGTTCATCCTCTGGGACCAGCCCGCAAAGATTTTTACGTTTAACTCCTATGTAAATTCTTCTTGGTCATTATCACATTTAATTCTATGAATAATAAAAAGTGTAACATACCCAAAAACATGAGCAGAGTAGTTGTGGCAAAGATAGCCATGATCATTCCTCCAGCAAAGGAAAGTATTCCAATAAAAACTATAAAAATATCTCCAAGATGGTAGGAAAACACTGTCACTCCACAAAAACTCAGCAAAAATATGCTTAAGTCAGTTGCAGAACCCGCTCCAATAAGGATTTCATTCCAGCAAAGAGGCGCATTTAATTCATACAGAGTAAAAAGTCCTAAAGAACCAAATTCAGCAAGAGCAAATGTTGACACAGCAAGAAGCAACAAAACAATCTGGACACGTTTTTCAAAGTCAGAACTTTTAAAAATAATTACGATACTGAACAGTATTTCTTTGACTTTGTCAGAGACCGATGTTTGGTCTTGCTCATTTCTTGACACCTGGGAACTCTCTTCAAAGAAGAAGATGATATAAGCAATATTGACCAGATTAATGAAGAAGATGGTTAAGAAGGGCCAACTAAAGCCGGTTGCTTTTAAGAAGTATCCAGAGGAAAGTGCGCCGATGCCACCCGTTACTCCTACGATCATGTCAAGTAGTGCCATGCGCATATTCTTCTGCTCGCTGGACGAAACATCAGCCACATAAGCAAAAGCTCCTCCAAATAGAGCCGGGAAGCCACCCAAACACGCTGCGAGAATCGTTGGTATGAAAAGGATGTTAATAGACCAAGAAAAATAGGCCACTGCTAAATTTGCCAGGCTGGTAATCACAGCGCCGATAGAAGGAAGGAGGACAAATAGTTTGCGTCCGTAGCGATCGCTGAATCCACCCAATATCAAAGTGACAATTAGGCCAGGTAGAAACTGTACCAAATTCATATACATAAAATAGCGAGAAGATTTTTCCTGGACCTCCTGGAAAAAAGCAAACAACATTTTTGTTTAAATGCAACCATTTCCAACCTCAAACACGAGAAGAATGTCAAGCAAATGGAGCAAGTGTGCTCTCTCCCCCTCCTCCCACCCCCTCCCCCCTCCTCCCCTCTCCCCCCTCCTCTCCCCCCCCTCTCTCTCCCCCCCCCTCCCCCCCCTCCCTCCCTCCCCCTCCTCTCCCCTCCCCCTCCTCTCCCCTCCCCCCCCAATTCAAGTTCAATAAAAGATAATCACAGGCAGATGCAACATATGCAATAATATTTAATAGTATTAAAATGGTTAAATAAATAGCTTATACGTAATAATTATTATAGTAAGAGATTTACAATTCCACTTCAATTGTAACTTCAACGACCAACATTTGTGCAAACTAACCTGTCGTTTCGTATGGCTACTGTGGTTTTTGTAGCAGTTTGATCTATTTTGATTGTCAGTGTAACTGCTGTTAGTTTCATTCTCCCATATCTTACGATAAATATACTGCTGAATTAAGATGGAACCTGCCACGTTAGCCAAGATGTAAAGAGCGACAATAGGCTCTACAGAAAACAGCCGTTTCATTGCTCTCAGGGAAACAAGATCCTACGTACAAGACAAAGCACAAATAAAATGATTGTGAACAAAAATCTGGACATGGAAAAGTAGACCGCAAGAAATCACCATGGCGATGCAAAGCTAACTGATTACATAAGCAAACTGCACAATAAACTTTTTTTTTGCAAGATACTCCTACAGATAGCATTATATTTTGTCACTTAATGAATGACAATGATTAGACAATACCCTTCATAAGAAAATGGAAGTGGTTGATTTTGAGAAGTAATAAGCTATGATATACAAAACAGAATGCTTCATATTTGATGATATTTAAATTGACATGGGAATATTTTACGTTGGGGAAGCAGAGATGTCCTTGAAAGGGAATTATTGAGAACTTATGAGGTGAAGGGAAATGAGGAAATATTGTTTGGAGTAGTTAGAAATGTGGACGTAGTAAGTAATAAGCAGAACGTGGATTGGAGAAGTCAATTTAGGAAAGTAAATGTTGGTGGAAGAGGGGGGAGGACATTTTTAGATTATACACACAGCCATATACAGTGTTAAGTGAATTTGCCCGAAAACATTAATTGGGTGACAAATAATTTGTACATTCACATGTATAAGCATATAATTAATTGGCTTGCTCAATTTTATTCAGTCAGCCACACCTTCTAATTTTCTAGATTCCATCAACTGCGTTTGCGTCACTCCAATTTACTGCCGCTTTACTTTCCCCGACTGACGGTCTCCGCTAGTGAACAAAGTAAAAACTAGGGCTCTTTAGGCAACCTCACCCTAAATACTCATATTCACTCAGTAATCTATTCTTCTTCGGCTGACCACTGCTGGCATCCCCTTACACTATTCAAATGTCCTTCTGACCCAATGCTCAACTTTTGCTGCTTCCAACTATTCTTAACTTTCTGCAAACTGCTAACAGGCCCATTAGATATCTTTACTCATAGGGTGGTGGATATATGGAACGAGCTGCCCGAGGACATAGTTGAAGTAGGTACAATAACAGCATTTAACAGATACTTGGATAGGAAAGGTTTAGAGGAATATGGGTCAAGGGTGGACAAATGGGTCTAGCTTATATAGGGCATCTTGGTTGGCATGGATGAGTTGATCAAAATGGCCCGTTTCTGTGCTGTATGACTGTGACATCTCACATTCGCAGTTGGCCAACACACTCTCACAAACTACATTCCATCTTGTTCACTGTCCAATTATGCAACAGGTTTCTGAAGAACTTACACCAACTTATTTGTCTTGCATCAGGTTAAAATATCAAACCAGTTCACTTTCTCCGATGTATTTCTTACAGTTCTAAGTGGAGTTCCTCCAGAATCATAATGACAACTAAACCCATTACCTTCCTGTATTTCAAACTTTACCAGAAAAAAAAGTTCACTTCCTTAAAACACAGGCTGGAGCTGGTAAAATAATCATGACCACAGTTGGAAGTCCCATTTCTTCTTACAGGCAAGATTATTTTTGGCTGATAACAATGCTTCTGTTTATGTTTTACAGAGAGAGATTTGTCTATTCCCAATGTGAAACAAATTTAATAACCTCAGATTCTGGAATCAATCTTGATGCCATTCACCAACAGTGGGTTAAAACTTTAGTTCTAAATCCTAACATTACCCAAGGAATGTAATGGCTGAAAGATGGACACAAAATGTTGGAATAACGCAATGGGTTATTGTCTCACCTGGTGAATTACTCAAGCATTTTGCGTCTATATTTGGTTTAAACCAGCAGCTACAGTTCCTTTTTATTACAAGTTTGAGCCAAGTAAAAATTATAACATTAAAAAAAGGATTGGGTCATTTGGTGCCAAGGCACCCGCTCCACAATTCAAAAAGATCAAAATTGATCTTTTACTTCTCTGCCACTTTCCTGCACCAACCCCATGATTCCGCCCAATATCCTCTGTGCTGTTGATACAGAATTCCAAAGATTCACCAAGCGCCCTTTGAAAATAAAGTCTCCCCTATGGATAACACCCTACTTTGAGACTGTGATCCCTGACTTTAGACACCAGGATCATCAGAGAGTGGGGAGGGGGGGGGGGAGGGGAAGAGGTTGGGGAATGGGGAACTATCGTTCCTGCACTCCACTAGTCAAAGCCTCCTAACCCTGATTTCCATCTTATTTCTGTTTCCAGATCATCAAACCACACAAATATACATTAGTTTATCTTGCCATCATATTCAGCACAGACATTGTGGGTGGAAGTACCTGTTCCTGTGCTGTACTGCTCTATGTTCTATGTATGTTCAAGTCTAATTCCCCTGATAGGTAGGCCCAACTATTTGGAGTGACCTTTTACGATCTCGGGATGTCTTAAAGTGATCACCAGCCCATGAACTACTGTTACAGTCTAATCAATATTGTAGTGCCTGGAAATACAATAGTCAACAGCAAGGTCCTGCATACAAATATGACGTGAAAGATTAATAAATGTCCTTTATTTAAAGATGTTAGTTGAGAAATAAATATTTTGCCAGAATACTGGGCTTCTTTTTGTAATGATTACGGAGATGCAAGGACACACTTCACTAGAAAAAAAGGAATTGCAGATGCTGGTTTATAAAAGCAGACACAAAGTGCTGGAATAACTGCGGGTCAGGTAGCATCTCTGGAGAACATGCACAGTTGACATTTTGGTTCAGGACCCTTCTTCAAGCTGATAATTCAATGATAAAATGTCTCATCTGAGAAAAGATACTTCTAATAAGGTAGCATTGCTTGGTACTGAATTAACTACAGAGGTCCCAGCATCGATCCTAGTGAACACCACTGGTCACAGACCTCCAGATAGAATACCCCTTCCACACTACCTGCTGTCATCCATGGCCAACCCAATTTTGAATCCAATCTACCAAGCCTCCATGGACTCAATGTGCCTTCATTTTCTGGATCAGCCTACCATAAGGGACCTTGGTGAAAGCTTTATGAAAGTACATTCATACAACATCCACTGTCCTACTCTCATTAATCATCTTTATCACCTCTTAAAAAAAAATCAGTTATGTTGGTAAGACATGATCTTCCTCACACAAAGCCATGTTGACTATCTCTAATAAGTACGTCTTGTCACATGCGAACAGATCCCATTCTTAGGGATCTTCTCCAATAACTTCCTTACGACTGATACAAAGCTCACCAGGCTTTATAATTTCCTGGTTTGTCCCGACTGCCCTTCTTAAACAGAAGAATAAAACTGGCTATTCTGCAATCCTCTGGGAACTCACCTATAGCTAGAGGATACAAAGATCTTCTCTCTTGCCTCTCTCAGTAATTTGGGATAAATACAGGTTCTAGGTTCATCTACCTTCCCCATAATACTGTTTACACCAAAATAAATACAATCCAACCCATCAGCCCCATCACTATAATTACACTAGTCCTACTTTACCTTTCAAACGTATTTGACTTAAGGGCCTGTCCCACTTGGCTGTCTTTTGCACGCCATTTACGCGACCTGCTAGCGTGTGGTTAGCGCGGGACGGGCGCATGGAGTGGCATGGAGGAGTGTGGACTTCGTACTGAATGAAATCTTCGCGCGCCACAAGCCTGTCGTGTAACTGACGGTCAAAGTGCGACAGGCCCAAGACCCTGGCGCGGCGCAACGTCTCGCCTCCAACAGCAGCAGAAGCAGGCAAGCGATCGTCAAACTCAGCATGGGGCTCACGGCCGTTGCAGATCCGGATCCGCTCCCACTCCTACTCCCAGAGCAGGGCCAAGAAGACTGAAGATAGACACAAAATGGAGTAGCTCAATGGGACCGGCAGCATCTCTGGAGAAAAGCAATGGGTGACGTTTCGGGTCAAGACCCTTCTTTCAGACTGAAGAAGAGTTTTGACCCGAAACATCATCCATTCCTTCTCTCCAGAAATGCTGCCGGTCCTGCTGAGTTACTCCTGCATTTTGTGTTTATCTTCAAATGAAGTCACGCGCTCCAGACGGATGTGCGGACGCATGATGACATGCGGGACCGTCACGTGTCAGTCACTACCCTCGCGGGACCGTCACGCGTCAGTCACTACCGGCCTGTCGCATAAGTGACGGCCCAAATGGAACATGCCCTTTAATCTCTACCTTCCCCTTACTCCCTCCACTACTGTTCCGATTCCCATTCCCTTGTCACACTAGTTTAAATCCTCCAGAGTTGCCCCAGTAAACCGCCCTGTAGCAATATTGGTTCCCCTCCAGTTTTGGTGCAAGCTGTCGTTCTTGTACAGATTCCACCCAATGATCCATGTACCTGAAGCGCCTCCTGCTGCACCAGTTCCTTTGCCAGGCACTGCACTATCTATCCAGTCCTTGCCTCCCCAGCACGTGGCACAGGAAGCAATCCTGAGATTACAACCATAAAGGTCCTGTTCAGAGACATCATTGACCCTGGCAATAGAGATGCAACACACCATCCTGGAGTCTCTCTCACGGCCACAGAAATGCCTATTTGTGCCCCGGGCTAAAGAGTCCGATATGACTAGCAAATGGATAGAAAATTGGCTTAATCGAAGGAAGCAGAGGGTGATGATGAGAAGGTAGCTTTTCGAACTGGAGGCCTGTGACTAGTGGTGTGCATCAGGATTTAGTGTTGGGCTCATTGCTGTTAGTCATCTATATCACTAATTAGGATGAGAACATACAAGGCATGATTAGTAAGTTTGCAATGACACTAAAGTGGGTAGTATTGGTGATAGTGAAGATGATTGTCAAAAATTGCAGCAGGATCTTGATCGGTTGGGCAGGTGGGTTGATGGAGTTTAATATAGTGAAATGTGAGGCAATGCATTTTGGGAAGTCTACACAGTGAAGGGCAGGGCTCTGGGGATGTTGTAGAGCAGAGGAATCTTGGAGTGCAAGTACATAGTTCCTTGAAAGTGGCGTCACAGGTAGATACAGAATTCAGAAAGTATTCAGACCCCTTCACTTTTTCCACATTTTGTTACGTTACAGCCTTATTTTAAAATGGATTAAATTCATTTTTTTAATCAATCTACACACAGTACTGCAGAATGAAGAAGCAAAAACAGGTGTTTAGAAATTTTTGCAAAGAAAATAAAAAGAAATAACTGAAATATCACATTTACATAAGTATTCAGACCCTTTGTATGACACTCAAAATTGAGCTTAGGTTCATCCTGTTTCCATTGATTATCCTTGAGATGTTTCTACAACTTGATTGAAATCCACCAGTGGTAAATTAAATTGATTGTAAATGATTTGGAAAGGCACACACCTGTCTATATAAGGTTCCGCAGTTGACCGTGTATGTACAGAGCAAAAACCAAGCCATGAAGACGAAGGAATTGTCCGTAGTCCTCAGAGACAGGATTGTGTTGAGGCACAGATCTGGGGAAAGGTGTGAAACAATTTTTGCAGCATTGCAGGTCCCGAAGAGCACAGTGGCTTCCTTCATTCTGATGGTCACTCTGACAGAGCGCCAGATTCCTCTGTGGAGAACCTTCCAGAAGGACAACTATATCTGCAGCACTCCACCAATCAGGCCTTTATGGTAGAGTGGCCAGACGGAAGCCACTCATCAGTAAAAGGCACATGACAGCCCACTTGGAGTTTGCCCTGAGCAAACTCCAAGTGGGCTGAGCGGTGCGGTGCCTCAACAAAGTACTGAGTAAAGGGTCTGGATACTTATGTAAATGTGATATTTCAGTTACTTATTTTTAATTACTTTGCAAAAATTTCTAAACACCTGTTTTCACTTTGCCAAAAGGCACCTAAACAAGATTCTCTGGTCTGATGAAATCAAGATTGAACTCTTTGGCCTGAATACCAAGCGTCACGTCTGGTGGAAACCAGGCACCGCTCATCACCTGGCCAATACCATACCTACGGTGAAGCATGGTGGTGGCAGCATCATGCTGTGGGGATGTTTTTCAGCGGCAGGAAATGGGAGACTAGTCAGGATCGAGGGAAAGATGAACAGAGCAAAATACAGAGAGATCCTTGATGAAAACCTGCTCCAGAGCATTTTGGACTTCAGACTGGGGCGGAGGTTCACCTTCCAACAGGACAATGACCCTAAGCACACAGCCACGACAATGCAGGAGTGGCTTCGTGACAAGTCTGTGAATATCCTTGAGTGGCCCAGCCAGAGCCCGGACTTTAACCCGATCGAACATCTCTGGAGGGGCCTGAAAATAGCTGTGCATCGACGCTCGACGCTCCCCATTCAACCTGACAGAGCTTGAGAGGATCTGCAGAGAAGAATGGGAGAAATTACTCAAATACAGGTGTGCCAAGCTTGTAGAGTTATACCCAAGAAGACACGAGGCTGTGATCGCTGCCAAAGGTGCCTCAACAAAGTACTGAGTAAAGGGTCTGGATACTTATGTAAATGTGATATTTCAGTTATTTATTTTTAATTACTTTGCAAAAATTTCTAAACACCTGTTTTCACTTATTAAATATGGGGTATTGTGTGTAGATTGATGAAAAATAAAGAATGTAATCCATTTTAGAATAAGGCTGTAACGTAACAAAATGTGAAAAATGTGAAGGGATCTGAATACTTCTTAAATGGCCTGTAGATCAAGGCGGCTTTCGGCACATTGGCCATCATCATCAGTCAGGATATTGAGTATAGAAGTTGGAAGGTCATGATACAATTGTATAAATAATTGGCTGAGCTTAAGTTCATAATGTTGTAGGAGCAGAATTAAGGGCCTGTACCACTGCGGGGACCTAATTTGCAAGTTTAGAAGAGTTTGTGCTCGACTCAAACTCGCAGCATGGTCGACACGTGGTCCTATGAGGTCACTGGAACTCTCCTTCATGCTTGAGGGAAGTTCCCGCATACTCGCGGCCTCAGTTTTGCAGAGGAAATATGTTCAGCATGCTGAAAAATTTACCGCGAGAAAAAATTGGTCGGCATGGGGGGGGGGGGGGGGGGGGGGGAGGGGGGTGCGATGGGTGTGTCTGTGACTGTGTCTGTGTCTGTATCTGTGTCTGTATCTGTGCCTGTGCCTGTGTCTGTGTCTGTGATAAAAATCCTACCCTAACTCTCACCGCAGATTAAAGGCTTCCTCTGTGGCTTGCTATTTATTTCCTGTATTTTAAGCATTTGTTAATCCATTTTTAAGTTGCTCACCGCTATTATTTCACTCTAAAAGTCGCACAAATTTCAGTTTGAAATGGTGTTCTTTCACAGAGAAGAATTACGGATCCAGCAACAAAAATATCTGATTCAACTGCATTGGCTCACCGTGTTTTTTTTTAAACGACTAATCATTTTATACCCTTATATATAGTACATTTAAAGAACCAAATAAATAAATGGTTGAAACTAAGAAATATAAATTATGATTAATTCTCACAGGTTACAATGAAGGATTTCCCCAAACAGAAATGTTATGGGCCAGGGTACACAAAATTGCTGGGGAAACTCAGCGGGTGCAGCAGCATCTATGGAGCGAAGGAAATAGGCGACGTTTCGGGCCGAAACCCTTCTTCAGAATGTTATGGGCCAGTTTGTCATTCCAAGCTATTGTGATAGTAGGTATGTTACAATACTTACCTTCAGCAGCGCTGCAGTTCTGCCACTGGCCGTGTGCGTAATTTTGGCGCGTTTGGGGGGGGGGGGGGGGGGGGGGCGGGGTTAAAACGCGGTTTTCTCCTACCTTGTCCTGGATTATATTTTGTCGGATTGCAAGCTTTTGCTGAAGAATTGTTCCGACGGCCGTTCTGTGCTCAGTCCCGTGCTCTATACTTACTCTATACCCATGTTGATTGTTGACTTTCAGAGAAAGCCAAGATCCATGAACTTGTATTTATAGATGGGATGGTGGCAGAGAGTGTAAACCAATTAATGGGTGTGCATATCTCTGATAGTAGAGAGCATATTGACTGGTTGTATCTCAGCCTGATTCAGCAACTCGAATGCTCAACAAAGAAGAAAATTAGAAAAAGTGGTGGACACAGCCCAGTCCATCATAGGTATTGTCGTGCCCACCTTCAAACAGATGCCTCAAAAATGCAGACAGTATCATCAAAGACCCACACCACCCTAGAAACAATCTCATGTTACACTTACAATTGGGAAGAAGGTATACAAGTCTGAAAACCGCCACTATTGGGTTCAAGAATAGCTTCTTCCCAAAAACCATCAGGCTCTTGAACATCACACAAAACTAACTACAACGATGGACAAATAATTATTTTCTAAATCGGGGGAGAATCCAGAAATTGGAGGTGCAAAGGGGCTTGGGAGTGCTGGTGCAGGATTTCCAAAAAGTTAATCTGCAAGTCGAATCGGTTGTAAAGATAGCAAACTCAATGCTAGCCTTTATTACAAGAGGGCTTTTTTTTTTACCAAAACAGGTAATGTTGAGGCTCTATAAGGCGCTGGTGAGACCGCATTTGGAATATTGTGAGCAAATTTGGGCACCATATCTGAGGAAGGATGTGCTGGCTCAGGAGAGGGTTCAAAAGAGGTTTACAAGAATTATCCCAGGAATGAGTAGGTTAACCTATGATGAGCGTTTGTCGGCACTGGGTCTGTGCTCACTGGAGTTTAGAAGAATGAGATGCAGAATAGTGAAAGGTTTGTGTCGGAGCAATTCATGCTTAGGCTAGTTACTGTTAGCATATTTCATCATTTTGTCTAGACATTTCTTGCAGAAATATTTTGTATGCTTGGGGGTGGGCTTTTGATATGTAAATATATATACTAGAGAGGGAGTGGTCAGATCAGACTGGAGCGGGCACGGGAGAAAGAAACCAGTTTTTACCAGATCAGATTGTAAGAACGAAAAGCTACAATTTGTATATGAATAAAGAGGATCTGGTATGTTCACTTCCGTGTCTGTACAACTACTACAATAAAGAATCAATTAAACTGGAAAGAATGACTGAAGGATTTGTTTTTGTTATCGTCTGCATAAGTTCTACTCCTCCCTGCCTGTGTAGTAACGGCAATGAAAAGCTGAAGCTTGGAAAAGTTTGAAATTGCCATTACATTAAAGTAAAAACTGTATTCTATGAGTGGAACTGAAGCTTAGAAATCTGGAACAAAGGAACAAATTGACGCCAGCAATTGGACAAGGTCGCCACCTGCGCCAAACTGAATAACGAGGATTGGAAAACTGTTGTTTTGAATTCCCGCTTAGTTATTTTGAATTCCAGTCTGGAAGCATATGTCATTACTTCAACACGTCTTATAGGGATAGTGAGCCAGTATGTCTAAAGCTCAGCCACAAGAGGGCGAAGTGGAACAGGATTCTGGAAAAGAAAGAAGAACCATTAAACTCACTGACAAAGGCCAGGTATTGTTCATGGAAAGATGTCAAAAGTCAAGAAATACGACATGTAAACAAGCTGACAAGTTAATTTAAAATCTGAAGGAGCTCATGAAATCAGATGTAAATGTGAATGAAGTACAATCTAACCTGGTTCAAATAACCGAGTTCTGCAATGAAGTCAGAAAAAAGCATGTCATTGCTGGAAATACCACTGCCTGAAAAGGAGCTTGAAAGGCAAGATCAGTGGTTTAAACAAAGAATGGAATCGTTTAATGGTTGTATACAAGATGTAGATAGGTGGTTATCTGAAATTGAACAATAAACTACACACACTATAGTTGGAAGTGCTATACAACAAAGTGTTGTATCCACAGAAGAAATTGGACCTGAAGATAGCGTTTCAAATGTCTCAAACAGATCAAGCCACAAATCTAATTCTTCATCATGTGCATTTTCAAGGGTCTCTTGTCATACTGAACCTCAAGTAGATATGGCTGTTCTCTTGGAACGGACTGCCGCCATGGACAAAAGGCACAAGCTTGAGGCATAAGAAGAACAGTTGAATAGACAAATGGAGCAACTGATAAGAGAGACTGAGGCACAAAAGAGGCAATCCCACACCAGGGGGCCACATGAGTGGCACGGGTGGGGGACAGTTTTGGTGGAATTTGACAAATGTAAAAATATTGTACTGAAAAAAATTTGTATAGTCTCCGAAAATGTCGGATGAATTTTTTGTTCGAATGGTTCATGAATTGTATATATTTATCAATTGAATAAAGTTTATTTTGAAAAGAGATAAGGAACAGCTGGAATTAAAGACAGAGATGGCAGTAGCCAGTACAAGGATCAATATACTTGAGGGCAAGGGTTCAAGAAGCAGCTTGAGAATATCTCACGGGATGAGCTCTTTTATGGAAGAAGCTGCTAAAAGGGAAGCAGCAGCTAAATCAAATCTACAGACAGATGAATACTGGCCTGATCAAGTGCAACAAAGACATAATGTGTTGATGGGAACCGGAACTTACTCCCAGCAACAGGTTGTTAGACAAAAACAAACAACTTATGAACCACCTGTTAGTGCTCATGTTAAGACCCATCCAACTCAGCACTCTTTTCAGAGGCCAAATGTACAGACTCATATGAGCACTACTAATGATGGAAACTAACGTGATATCTGGAAATTAATGGAGAAGCAGAATGAGATTACTACTCTTCTAACTCAACAAAATCTCTCTTCTACCTTACCTCCAAGAGACATTCCTGTTTATGATGGTGACCCTTTGCAGTATGAAGTTTTCATTACAGCATTTGAGAAAGGAGTGGAAACGAAAACTACCAATAAGAGTGATTGCTTGTATTTTCAAGACCAATACACAAGAGGGTATCCAAAGGAGCTATCCTACAGTTGCCGACATTTGCCTCCAGCCGATGGCTATCAAAAGGAAAAAGCACTCATATTTTGGTAATGAACACAAAACTAATCAAGAATCTATCTCTCTGCCTGAAAAATATCTACTGACTTTGCCTCCACAAAATTGCCAATGGATTCATGGTCAAGACTTTTGCTTGGTCAGTGATCAAGCCAGAGGATGTGAAGGCATTGCATGTGTTTTTGCTGTTTCTTAGAGGTTGTTGCAATGTTATGGAACATCTCACCTATATGGAGGAAATGAATGTTGCTACCAATACGAAGACTATACTTCTAAAGTTGCACCTATGTCAGGAGAAATCAAGCTACGCTCATTGGCGTCAACACAATGTCGCCAAAATATTTTGAACATGTTTAAAATCCAGCGGCGACCTGAAAAATGCTACGACTCTTTGGGTGACTGAGGAGACTACTCACGACCATACAGGCGACACCCCAGCGACCATGTGACGACAGGCTAGTCGCCTGTAGGCGCCTAAAAAAATAGCCTAAGCGGGGCAGGCCTTTCACTCTGCGGACAATGTTTTATGTCCTGAAGATCTTCTCAAAACAGAAAACGCAGTTATCTCTTTGTCAAAGACAAAGATTCAAAGAAGAGCTATCAACATTAGAAGCCAAACAAAATGCCAAAGAAGAAGTTTGAATGCCAACACATAGTGCATACCTTTTGTTATTGATAATATGTTAAGCTTTTATAGCTCCTTTGAATGTTTATTGATAATTGCTTCGTTATATACGTAGAACAATTAGGGGCTGGTGTGTCGGAGCCATTCATGCTTAGGCTAGTTACTATTAGCATATTTTATTGTTTTGTCTAGATATTTCTTGTAGAATTATTTTGTACGTTTGGGGGGTGGGATTTTGATACGTAAATGAACGTTACATTTATCTACTGGAGAGGGAGTGGTTAGATCAGAATGGAGCGGGCACGGGAGAAAGAATACAGTTTTTACCAGATCAAATAGTAAGAACAGAAAGCTACAATTTGTATATCAATAAAGAGGATCTGTTATGTTCAATTTTTTGTCTGTACAACTACTTCAATAAAGAATCAATTAAACTGGAAAGAACTTCCGGGGGATTCGTTTTTGTTATCGTCTGCATAAGTTCTACTCTGCCTGTGTAGTAATGGCAATGAAAAGCTGAAGCCTGGAAAAGTTTTAAATTGCCATTACAGCTTGGATATGGAGAAGATGTTTCCACTAGTGGGAAAGTCTAGGACTAGAGGTCATAGCCTCAGAATTAAAGGACATTCTTTTAAGATGATGATGAGAAATTTATTTAGTCAGAGGGTGGTAAATCTGTGGAATTCTTTGCCACAGAAGGCGGTGGAGGCAAAGTCAGTGGATATTTTTCAGGCAGAGATAGATAGATTCTTGATTAGTACAGGTGTCAGCGGTTATGGGGCGAAAGCAGGTGAATGGGGTTAGGAGTGAGAGATTGATCAGCCATGATTGAATGGCAGGTTAGATGATGGCCAAATGGTCTAATTCTACTCCAATCACTTATAACTGTCTTTGGTTGCACCGAGGACTTTTTTTTTGCACAAATATTTGGTTATTAATATATACATAGAAACATAGCGAATAGGTGCACGAATAGACCATTCGGCCCTTCGAGCCTGCACGGCCATTCAATATGATCATGGCTGATCATCCAACTCAGTATCCTGTACCTGCCTTCTCTCCATACCCCCTGATCCCTTTAGCCACAAGGGCCACATCTAACTCCCTCTTAAATATAGCCAATGAACTGGCCTCAACTACCTTCTGTGGCAGAGAATTCCACAGATTCACCACTCTCTGTGTGAAAAATGTTTTTCTCATCTCGGTCCTAAAAGATTTGCCCCTTATCTTTAAACTGTGACCCATTGTGAAAAGGACCCGTTTACTCCTACTCTTTGCTTCCTGCTTCTTTTTTTATTAATATTATGCTTACAAGCCTGTTATATTACTGTTAGTATTAATTTCATTGTTGGTACACAACAATTAAACACACGTCTTAACACTTGAAAATATTTAAAAGGCAGAAAAAGCTATTAAACATACCGAAATAACACACTAGCTGC
Organism: Amblyraja radiata; assembly: GCF_010909765.2. Taxonomy (NCBI): domain Eukaryota; kingdom Metazoa; phylum Chordata; class Chondrichthyes; order Rajiformes; family Rajidae; genus Amblyraja; species Amblyraja radiata. The sequence goes on from NC_045961.1 coordinate 52,731,583, forward strand.
ATGTCAAAATCTTAGAGCAGATTTCCCACTGTCACCAGCTCCAAGGAATGACCAGAACTATTGTTCTAAGAAGACGACAAAATATAAGGCGGTATATAATCGAGATGATTACATCCTGAAGGATTGTAATTAATTATGGAGGAGCAGCTTCTTAGAGGAGAAAATAAACAGAACACGTAGATGCGAATGCAACTGATCAAAAACCAATGTGGCACATGGCCAGAAGTGCTTATGTAATAGATTGTTGTGGTCTGGAATTGAATCAGATACAACAATGATTCCAAAAAGGAAATGAGTTAAAATATAATGGGCTGAAGGGAAAGGGAAAAGTACAGGATAATGTCGTTCCAGTGGATCGTTATGTGAAAAGCAAATAAATTTTTTTTGGTGTAAACTAACCAGGAAACGCTTGAAATAATTTCAAACACTAAATCCAAATAACAGTGGCCGACCTTACAACAAACGCTTCCCAAGGCAAGTGAAGTACATAATGTTGTATCACGAAAATCCGACAGATGAACTCTTCTCAACTAAAATGCACCTGCTCCTTGTCCGCTCAGTATCAGAACATGTACATTTACCTCCAGCCAGTTGCGCGGATCCTTAAAGGGCACCACCAGATGGCCTCCACGCCGAGGCTTCGCTGTCCTACTGTGTCCTACACGGCTGGTTTGGACAAGGCTCGGCACTCACTGTGCAGGAAAAATCAGCTGAGAGCCTGTCATGTAGCCCCAGACTGCCATTGGAACGTTCACCTAGAACCCGCCCCGCGCTCACCGCGCGCTGAATTCGTTGGTCCGCTGCCTTCGTTTAGCGGGCGGCTATTGGATGGTGCGCACGTGAATCAAGGCGAAGGCGGGCTGTGCTCCCGGGGGGGGGGGGGGGGGGGGATCTCGGGGTGACGGTTGCGCCCTCCCGCCCCCGCTGAGTGGCTGCGTGATCAGGGTTTGCCTTAGAAGATACGCCGTAGTAATGAGATAAGCATTTTGTTTAAGTCTGATTCGCCCAGTTTAAACTTGTGGTGAGTGGTACACCGGGCTGCCTTTTATTTACATCCAGATGTGGCACAGTTTGTATTGCTGACCCCATTGCCCCTTCTCTTCATCCACCAATCTGGTTCCAAATGTGACCATGGCCACAAGAGGTGTAATGCCTTGAAAGTCTAGTGAAGTGCAGTAAAAATCAGATTTAAGTGGCACCAGAACACCAATCTTGCTCTCAGTGTAAACAATACCAAGTACGCCTGTACTTCCTGAGAAGATTGAGGAGATTTGGTATGTCCAGAAATATTCTCTTGAATTTCTAAAGGTGTACAGCAGAGAATATAGCGATTGGTTGTATCACGGCCTGATCTGGCAACTCAAACGCCAAAGAATGGTTTACAAAAAGTGGGGGACACTGCCTGGTCCATCATGCATACTGACCGACCCACCATCAAAGGGATCTACAGGATTGTTGCCTCAAAAAGGCAACCAGCATCATCAAAGACCAACATTACTCTCACCACACTATAATTTCCCTCTTGCTATCGGGAAGAAGCCATAGGAGTCTGATATCTGTGACCACCTTGTTAAGAATAGCTTCTTCCCAACAACCATCAGCCTCTTGAACACTAACCTCTGCTATGAACAATAGGCTGTCTTTGTATACATAAAGGTTACTTTTGTGGTTACTTTTTTTCACCAGTATTGGGGTTATTGATTTATTTAATTTTAGTTTATTTGATATCAATGGATGTTGTAATTACAGGCCTGTTAAACTGCTGCAAAGAAGAATTCCATTGTTCGGTTATCAGACAATTGACAATTAAACGCTCTTGATTCCTTTGACAAATGGGTGATGGTTTTAGCAGCTGAATCCGAATTACTTTTTAGACGTGGGCATGTTGAAATTGTATTGGATGTTGCTGAGACTGTATTTGAAGGAGTGGAGACAGCCAAAGTTTTGTTAGCCAAGGATAAGGCTGGTGTTGAGCAGTTTGTAAGTGCACTGGGGAGGATTGACAAGTAAGTGAGGATGGCACACTAGCGCAGCTGGCAGAGCTGCTGCTTAATAGTGCAAGAGTCCTGGGTTCGATCCTGAGCTCAGGTGCTGTCTGTGGAGATTGGGCGTTCTCCCTGTGATCACTTGGGTTTCCATTGGGTGCTCCCGTATCCTCCCACAACCAAAAATACATGCGGGTTTGGAAGTTAATTGGCATCTGGAAATTGCCTTTAGTGTGTAGGCAGTGGTAGAATATGGAGAGAACTGATGACAACATGGAGGGAATAAAGTTAGATTAGAATAGTGTGTAGGATTAATGTAAATGGGTGGTTGATGGTCTACATGGACGGTGGGCCATCGGGCCTTCATTCTTTATCTGTCTATCTAAGATCAGTTTTGAAGTGAGGTGTAGAGCAATGTTGTAAATTGCCATGGGTGAGAGGTTGCAGATAATGATTTAATGGTCTTGGCCTCCATTATGAGTTGGGGCAAAGGTGTTGGCCTCTAGCCTTGGTTTCGGAATGGAGAGTAAGATCCATTACTGCATTGTGAAATCCAGGTGATCCTGGGTATGTTTGACATGCAAAATCACAAAATGTGTGCAAGATGAACAGTGCCTTGAAATAAACTGTAAATATGTTGCAGAGCAAGTAAAGATTGGGACACAAACTTGAAGTATGGTATCTCGAAATGCAAGTAATAAAAATAGTAGGTGCAATAGTAGGCCCCTTGTCAGTAAGATCATGGCTGATTTTCCAAGTGAAGAGGCAAGAGAATTTAATTGTCGTATGTACTGAAGGGGGAACAATGAAACTTACTTGCAGCAGCACGATAAGTTTGTAAACATAGTATTCAATAGATAACATCATAAGCAAACAAGCAAAAAAAAGTTCAACAATCAAAAATACCCAATATATTGTAAAACATAACAAAAGCCTGAAATCCCTTGTGTAATCAAAACAGTTCAAAGTTTAGTTGGTGTTTGTAGTGTTCTATGGCCTGATAGTTCTTGCGAAGAGGCTGTTTCTGGACTGTAGATTGGCTATAGCATGTTAGCCAATTAGAATGCTTAGTAATTATAACCCCGCCTAATTATAACATTCATCGTGTAAGATCCTACCCACCGTCTACCTGTACGAGTAGCGGTGTGAACGTGTGATGTCCTGCTTAGTAGTTAATGACCTGAACAATAAAGATGCTTGTGTTTCAACTTGTGAGAGTTTGAGATCTTTACATGGTGTCAGAAAATCGGGTCTACCCCGCTACTGTTTACCGCGATTTATTTCATTTACCAGTTTTTATTTGTGAGTTTTAGTTGTGATTTGAGGACATGGCTAACTCTTGTTGAAAGCCTAGCCTGCTCGTGTTTGATTCCGATATCGGCTAGCGATGGCAAATGTTTAAGAAGGACTACTCTCATTATATCCGCATTGTTCACCGAAACGATCCCGACGATTTGAAAACTTCTCTGCTGTTGAATTTAGCGGGTCCGGAAGCTATGATCCATGCTGACTCATTTGAATTTGCACCAGCTCAACTAGACGGGAATGGTCTGGTAGTGGTGCCGGCTGAATCTATTGACAACTCGATGGTTTTGCTGAGGAAGTTTAGAGAACTGTGTGACCTGCCGTCTAACAGAATCCTCGAGAAAACAAGATTTTTTGCTCTAATGCAACAGGCTGACGAGCCAGTGGAACGATTCATCAGCGACTTGAGACATATCAGCTCTCGATGCAGATTTGGCGAGTTGACAAATGAGCTAGTTCGTGATAATATTGTGGGAGGAATGAGCGCCCGCAAGCTACGAGTCGAACTGCTGCGGAACGCTGAACTGACTTTGGAGCAAGCGATTCATGCTTGTCGGATGGCTGAGACTGTAGCACCACTGGCTGATTTTGATAGTGTGAATGCTAATCAAAAACTGAATGTAAATCTGGCTAGCTATTCTCCACAAAGATTTCTCAATGCGTCCCGCTAAGATCAGAATATGCCTGCCACGAGGTGCACCAACTGTAACTATTTCCACCCCAGGGGGCGCCAGTTTTGCGTAGCCCATGGGAAAGTATGTCATAATTGCAAGAAACTCAACCACTTTGCTAATTGTTGTCGATCTAGTGAGAGTACAGCTTCAAGGACGAAGATGCAACAAGACCCGTCCGAGTCTGATTCCCATGAACAGGACGAATCTTCCCACGAGGAACGACTCTGATAACACAGACACTGAGTCTACCGTACTTTCCCTCAACCTGCGCATCCCAGGCAAAGTGACTGATCCTGCAGTGACCATGATAATCAATAACAAACCTCTGATCGCCAAAGTCAATACCGGCGCCAGAGTAAACGTCATGTCACTCAAAGTGTTCAACAAGATAAGAACCACTGAGCTCATGAAAAAAGACTCCTCCACTCTACATGCTTACGGAGGAGAAATTCTTCATCCGCTGGGTAAAGCTGATTTCAAATGTACCATCAATGAACAGACCAAGAAATTACTCTTTTACATCGTTCAACCAAGTTCTGAGACCCTGCTAGGCATCAATGCATCCCATGACCTCGGTCTGGTCTATTTCGGGTACGCTGTCCACATTCTCTGTCTGACAGAGGAACCAACGAAACAGATGCTATCCAACTACAAAGACTTGTTTGACGACAAACTCGGCAAACTACCTACAATATATAAGATCATTGTTGACGATACGGTCACCACGATCGTACGTGCCCCTCACCGCGTCCCGCATGGTATGCGTGAGAGAATACACGATGAACTAAAACGTATGGTCTCTATTGGAATTATTGCCGAAGTCAGCGAACTTTCTGACTGGCTCTCCAACATGGTCGTCACGACAAAAAAAGATAAAAAGGAGTTGCGCATCTGCATCAATCCTAAAGATTTGAACACAGCAATCTAGCGCCAACACTACCCAATGAGAACTACCGAAGACGTAGCGGCACAAATCGGTAACGCAACAGTGTTCTCAGTTCTGGATGCCAAAAGCTCTCCCTGGGAAATCCCGTTAGACCGTGCCTCATCGGTGTTAACAACTTTCACCACCCCGTTCGGCTGTTACCGATTCCTAAGAGTGCCCTTCGGTATGAACTCAGATTCAGATTCAGATTCAACTTTATTGTCATTGTGCAGTGTACAGTACAGAGATAACGAAATACTGCTAGCAAAGTATTCCAGCGTGCAATGGAACAACTGTTCACAGAATTTCCTTGTGCCATCATTGTTGACGACATCCTAGTTTATGTCCGAGATGCTACCGAGCATGATGCCAACCTACGTAAGGTGCTGGACCGTGCCAGAGACATTAATTTAAAACTGAACCCTCTGAAATGCAATTTCAGAGTTCCCGAAGTCACCTACGTAGGTCACGTGTTCACCAGCAATGTGCTAAAACCTGATCCGCTGAAGACTGCAGCAATCAACGAGCTGCCAGTGCCAACTGACGTCACCAGCCTACAACGATTTTTAGTCATGGTCAACTACCTGGGGAAATTCATCCCCAATCTCAACGAATTGTCAGCCCCTCTGCATCAACTAACTCACAAGGACAACACCTGGTCCTGGTACCCAAACCACCAGCAAGCCTTCGAGGCTTTAAAACTCCAGCTCGACAGTGCACCCACCCTGTCTTACTTCAACATCAACCTGCCAGTCACAATCACCTGCGATGCATCCCAGTATGGACTAGGCACAGCATGCCTGCAGACCTCCTTCAACGGCGATGTCAACGGCTTTGCGCACCCTAACGGATACTGAGCAGCGCTATGCACAGATAGAGAAAGAACTGCTTGCCGTGGTTTTTGCCTGCTCCAAATTCAAAGACTTTAATTTTGGCAAAACTTTCACGGTGGAGACTGGTCACCAGCCACTAGTCACCATCCTGAGCAAACTGATTCATGCTGCTTCAGCAAGACTTCAACGCATGATGATGCAGCTACAATGGTTTGATTTTCGCATTGTCTATAAAAAAGGTAAAGACATGCACATCGCAGACACTCCATCTCGAGCACCACGCGCCACCAGCGAAAAACACCCATTCGAACAAGACAAATGCTCCGTTCTGAAAATCTCGTTTGTCCCAACTGACCGCTTGCGCCGCCTCGCCGAACACACCGCTGCAGATAAAACCTCCCAGCTGCTAACTTCAATCATTAAAGGCGGGTGGCCAAACAAACAGTTCAACACTCGTTTAGAACTGCGACGCTATTTCCTGGTACTTGTACTACAGGATGGAGTGATAGTAAAGGGTCACAAGACGGTCATCCCCCCTTCTTTGCGTAACGAGTACTACAAGGAGATCCACGGTGGCCACCCTGGCGTGGAGGCCACCAAAAAGCGTGCGAAAGAAATTATCTACTGGCCCGGAATGACCAAGTACATTCGGGAGAAAACAGAATCATGCGCGATCTGTAACAGACAGGCACCACACCAGCAAAAACAACCTCTGCTGTCCCAACCTGCTCCCTCTCTACCATGGTCGTCAGTGGCTGCCGATATCTTCGACTGGCATGGGAAGGACTATCTCGTGTTAGTGGACTCATACTCGAACTGTTTTGAAATTGACTTCCTGCCAACCATCTCCTCAGAGATAGTCGTCCAGAAACTCCGACAACACTTCTCTGTACATGGCATTCCAGCTCATCTTCAGACTGACAACGGGACCCAATTCACGAGCCAAAAGTTCAAAGACTTTGGCAAACGATGGAACTTTCAACATGTCACCAGCAGCCCAGAATACCCACAGTCCAACGGACTCGCTGAACGCGCTGTTCGGAGCGCCAAACAACTCATGGAGCGCTCCTATCTGGCGAAATCTGATGTCTACCTGGACTTGTTGAACCTGAGAAATATTGCGAGAGACAATGTTTTAGGCTCTCCAGCCCAGCGCCTGATGTCCCAGCCGAACGCGACCTCCGCTGCCCGTGACACAGGATCACTTAAAGCCCAAAGTTTTCAGCCCTGCTGTAGTTCAAAAGCGCATGCTGTCCAATCGAGACGCACAGAAACGTACTTACGATAAGACCAGCAAACCACTTAAGCCACTCATCCAAGGCCAAGTGATGCGACTACAGACAGACAAAGGACATACCAAACTGGGGTTCATTCATGGCCCCGCAAAGGAACCACGTTCCTACCTGGTCGATGTCGGTGGTACCATCTACAGACGCAACCGTCAACGCCTGCTTCCAGTGAAGGAACGGCGCCCGACGCCCCAGGATCATGCATCTGCACTCAGCTTGAAAGTGATCGCTGTACCTGCCGTTCCTGTACCTGCAACTGCTACCCCCATCCACTCCCCGCGTCGGTCTGTTCCTCCTTCTCCTTTTGTAACCGATTCAACGGTGTCCCCGTGACAGTCTTCCCCCACGGTATCTCCCCACAGCTCTTTGGCCTCACCGAAACGCGCCCTCAACATTTCGGAGGAAAAGGTTGATGAGGCAGCTCCCTAACGTATGAGAACCGGGGGGGTTAGCAAGCCACCTGTTAGATATGGCGATTATGTATAACCCCATTATTATTAGATGTTTGCATTTAACAATTTATTTACTCAATATAGTTGTAACGCTTTACTTACTTTTCATTTATACAAGAAGAGATGTAGATTGGCTATAGCATGTTAGCCAATTAGAATGCTTAGTAATTATAACCCCGCCTAATTATAACATTCATAGGGTAAGATCCTACCCACTGTCTACCGGTACGAGTAGCGGTGTGAACGTGTGATGACCTGCTTAGTAGTTAATGACCTGAACAATAAAGATGCTAGTGTTTCTACCTGTGTGAGTTTGAGCACTTTACATGGACCATGGTGTTCAGACTCCCATGCCTTCTTCCCAAATACAGGAGTGAAAAGAGAGCGGGACCTCGGTGGTGTGGGTCCCTGATGATGCTGGCTGCCTTTTTGCCTACAGATCCCTTCGATGGTGGGGAGGTAGACTGGGCTGCGTCCACCACTTTTTGTAATGTCCTTCATTCCTGGTTGTTCGAATCGCTAAACCAGAATGTGACGCAACTTGTCAATATGCTCTCCACCATATGCATGTTGAAGTTCAAGAAATTATTCATTGACATATAGAATCTCCTCAGTCTTCTAAGGAAATAGAGGCGTTGATGGGCTTTCTTTATTACATTAATGTTCTCAACCCAGGACATACCCTCAGAGACATACATGTACTGGAACTTGAGATTGGTGACTCTCCACCACCAACCTGTCTATGTGGAGAGGTTTGTGGATCCTTGGCCTTGCTATTCTAAAGTCAACAATCAGCTCCTTGGTCATACTGACTTTGAGAGCAAGCTGGCACCCATTCAATCAGATGATTGATCACTCTCACCATTACCCATAATTCGTCCAACAACGGTGGTGTTCTGGGCAAATTTAAAGATGGAATTGGAACTGTGTTCAGCGACACAGTCACACAGAGTGAGTAGAGCAGTGCACTGAGCACACAGCCTTGAACTGCCTCTGTGCTAATAATTATTGATGAGGAAGTGTTGCCAATTCATACTGATTGTGTTCTGCTGATTAGAAAGTTGAGGATCCAGTTACAGGGATGCGCAGACACCTAGTTCCCTGAGATTGGTACCAAGTTTGGAGTAGATGATGGTGCTGAACGTCAAGCTGCCATTTTTCTACATTTATCCTATAACCTGCAAGTCCCTAAAAATCTACAGATCTTCATCTTGAGTACATATGGTTCAGATCAAGTTAAGTCACATTTAGTTTATTGTCATTTCCATAGGTACGATAAGGTACAGGTACAATTAGAAATTTGGCTTGCAGCAGCTTAACAAACATATGGACTTTGAAAATACACAAAAAACATAAATTGTACACAAATTACACCTACAATTCTTCAAGACAATAATAAAGAAAAAGACTTTGAAAAGAAACAAGACATTAGTGTACAAAAAATTAGAGAGAAAAAAAACCATGGTGGTGCCATGAGAGTGTTTAGTGGTAGAGGTGGGATTAGAATTGTGTGAGTAGGTTGATGATCCTGATAGATATAGAAAAATGTGTGGTTTTATGTAATTGGAGCAAGAATCTCCACCCATGCAATGAAGATCGACATACTGTTTGACTCCCAAAATGCATTTGTTTCTACATGCTAATTTCCAGTGATTTCTGTACAAGAATACCCAGAGCTCTCTGAACATCACCTTTCAATCTCTCAACCTTTTTTTCTACCAAATTGGATGACCACATGTTTCACTTACCAATTCATCTCTCCTCTCTAGACATACAGTTCTCCACTATTTGGGAGGTTTTCTGTGCCCTCTTCCACAAAAAAAGATACAAAATATTGGTTTAATTTCTCAACATTTCCTTAGAAGTACATCACGGAAACAGGCACTGTGGACCAACATGTCAACCAGCTGCCCATCTAAGCTAGTCTCATTTGCTCGAATTTGACCCAGATCTCTTTAAAGGGTCTGAAGAAGGGTCTCGACCCGAAACGTCACCTATTCCTTTTCTCCAAAGATGCACAAGAAGCGGTCTCAATGGGTGAATGGAGATGATGTGATGGACTGGCCCAGTACACCAGATGACGAAGAGAATGGCGCTGGGCTTTGACAAAAGATGGAACTTTAAGCACACATGTGGGGCATTGGATGGCAAGCATGCCATTCTTGTCCCTGTCCCTGTACCCCTCATTTTCCTTTTCGTACAGAATGGCATTCTGCGGGAACCATTCCTCAAGGTCCCCCTCCTGCTGTCTGGTGAAGGTGTAGGGCATAACCTTCCTCCAGCCCTCCCTCACCACCAATGGGGCATCTGCCTCTGATGCTGTGTCAGACACAGGAGAAAGGGCTGCTTTGCTCTCTTCAAATGAGGCAGTGAAGGATGGGGTGGTGGTGGGGACATATACTACCACCCTGGTCTCCTCCTCCAGTGGTCTCTCATGCAGGACTAGCTCCTCCTGCACTATCACCTCCTGTGGCATCACCTCCTGCCACTCCTCCTCTTGGGTGGGCAACACCTGCATGGCCGTTTTTTTTAGGGTTGTGCCCTCCCCCTGCGCTGCTGCCTTTTTGGTGCCATATCTAAAACACAAGTCTCCTCTCCAAAAAACTCTCCAGCTTTGAAGGAACATGCCTTGGAGTGATAGAGGTGATGTTCTGCTGTTTAAATAACCTGTTTTTTCTACTGACCTTTTTTTCACCCCAAAGCTATTACCTTCGACTGCCTCCGACCACCTACGACTATCTATGACTACCTAAGACTAACATCACGACCTACCTACAACCTACCTACGAGTAAAAAGTATCGATTTTTTCCATGCTGACCTTTTTTTTACTCGTGGACAATTTTTATCAGGTTAGAAAAAAACGCCGCGACCTACTTGATGCCACGAGTACGCGAAGACCACTCACGAGCATGAGGAAGACCTCCTACGACATCGTGGCGACCATGCTGCGCGTATGAGTCAAGGGCAAACTCGGCAGAGGTCGCGAATTAAGTCGTGAAAGTGGGACAGGGGCTTTAACAGTATCTGCAGCCTCACAGCACAGGACACTAGCTTTCAATCCTGACCTTAAGGGCTGTTTATCTAGAGTTTGCAAACTCTCCCTGTGGCCATATCGATTGGCAGGTTACGATGCAATCAATTGGCTCAGCTCTGCATAAGAGTGCTAGAATCTGGAGGAGGTTGCAGAGAATATAGGAAGAATATAAAATAGGATTGTGTAGAATTAGTATAAAATGGGTGATAGATGGTCAATGCAGATTCAATGAGCTGAAGGGCCTGTTTCCATGCTGTAATCTCTCCAAGTCTCTAAATACTGTTGATGCAGCTTTCATATATCTGTTTACCTTCTACCAGATTATTATTATTTTGTTTTCCTTTGTTGTCTGCTTTAAAATAGACATGAGCAAATTTATCTGCCTCATTTTCTTTATGCAGTTAATTTGCAGATGGAAGAAATTTCAGACACCAGAGGGAAAATTTTAAAGAGCTGTCAGGGTTAGACATTGCAGAAATGACTATTGATTAGACGTGGGAGGATGCTATTTTAGGCATTAACACTTTAATAGCAATTGAGGTAATCAAGTTGAGGATGGATAATAAATATTAGCTGATAAATATATCATCTTGACAGTGAATTATTATGTAAAATGTACTTGCTCTAGGAAACTTAAGGAAGCATAGGGAGAACACTAGCCCAGCAGAATAATTAATCATTGTTAATCCAAAGCAAAATTATTCTTAACGTCATATGTTAGGTGAGGACAGAAAGTTAATTAACGTACAAGTTAATTAACGTCCATTTTTGCCATGTGCATTAAACAATGGCTCTTTTGACAAATCCATCAACGTGGTCTATTCATTCCCCTCTACAGATGCTGACTGACCCGCTGAGTTCCTCCGGCATTTTGTTTATTGAATTTTATCTGTTCATTCAGAAACGTGTAAAAGTTTCAGTTGGATTATTATCTGAGAACACCACAATGAAATGTAATAGTTTGTCACTATTCAAATGCTTCATTTAAGTGTCTGAATATTTTGCATTTATTAGATAGGAAGCAAAATCAATGCCAGGAGAAAGGTAAAGGCATATCGTAGAACAAGATGAGAGAGGTTTGGTAGTAGAGGATAATAAGAAATTAGTCGGATGGCAGGTGACAGATTGACAGGCTCATAGACTTTGGGGAATTCTGTGAAAAGTAATTTGCTGTATTTGACATGCAAAGTGGTGCTAAGGAATACCTAGAGTCTGATATTTGGTTGCGCTTCTCTATTGCATCGAGGAATTGATCAAATCAAAATACCACATGACTGAGATAAGAACAGAACTATTTTAAAATCTTAATAGAGTCTATTGGCAACTCTTTAGGAATAATTAACTGCAGAGCTTTATCCACAGTAAAATGCATTCTGGGAAATCGTAAACATGCTCTCTCTAATTTCACAATGACTGCCGATGTATTTAAGTGTTTTGCATTAGTGTTTTGTCTGTTTATTATATGAGAAATGTTAGACATGCTTTAATTAATGAAGTACAGTAATGATGCACTGGTAACCCCATGAGCCCATCATGTGTACGATGCATGTCTTGTGAACTTTGGCAAGGCTTGCAAATTTGAATAATCTTCCTTTGTACCTGTTAACTGAGTTTGGTTAGAATTCTTCTGGGTAGATGTAGTCATGAATCACAGAGAAGCATAACAACTTAGAACCTTTTTTAGAAATTGATTAAAATTAAGTAGACCTGAATAAAAACAACTAAAGCATTACAAACTGCAAGAGAGCTATCACTTGTATATTAGCATTACTGTTGAGTAAAGGTAACTACAGGTGCATGAGGGAGGGTCTGGCTAAAGTTGAATGCAAAGGTACCCTGGCAAGAATGATGGTGGAGCAGCGAAGGCAGATGTTTCTAGGTGTAATCACGAGACACTAGATCTTTTCATCCTAAAGCGTAAGAAACATATTAGGGGAGAATGAGGCCACCATGGATGACAAAGGAAGTCAAAGGTAGCGTAAAAGCAAAAGAGAAGGCATATAATATGGAAAAGATTAGTGCGAAGCTGGAGAATTGGGAAGCTTTTAAAAACTAACAGAAAGCAACTAAAAAAGCAGTAAGGGAAGAAAAGATGAAATATTGTATATGAATGCGCGAAGTATAAGAAGTAATGTAGAAGAACTTAAGGCTTAGTTAGAGGTTGGTAGATATGACATTGTGGGGATTACTGAGACGTGGCTGCAGGAGGATCGGGCCTGGGAAGCTAATATTCAGGGTTATACATCCTATAGAAAGGACAGGCAGGTGGGCAGAGGAGGGGGGGGGGGGGGGTAGCTCTGCTGGTGAGAGATGGAATTCATTCCCTTGCGAGGGAAGACATAGGGACTGACGAGGTAGAGTCACTGTGGATTGAGTTGAGAAATTATGAAGGCAAGAAGACACAAATTTGTGTTATCTACAGACCCCCAAATAGTAGCCCGGATGTAGGGTGTAAGTTGCAGCAGGAGTTAAAACTGGCATGTAACAAAGGTAATGCCACTGAGGTGATGGGGGATTTCAATATGCAGGTAGACTGGGAAAATCAGGTTGGTTCAGGACCCCAGGAAAGAGAGTTTGTAGAATGCCCCCGAAATGGATTTTTAGAGCAGCTTGTAATGGAGCCGACCAGAGAAAAGGCAATTCTGGATTTAGTGTTATCCAATGAACCAGATTTGATAAAGAGAACTCATGGTAAAGGAACCGCTTGGAGGTAGTGATCATAATACGATTAGTTTTAATCTGCAATTTGAGAAGGAGAAGGTTAAATCAAAAGTGTCAGTGATGCAGTTGAACAAAGGGGACTATGAAGGCATGAGAGAGGAGTGGCCAAGGTAGACTGGAAAGGGATCCTAGCAGGAATGACGGTGGAACAGCAATGGCAGGAATTTCTGGGCATAATCCGGAAGATGCAGGATCATTTCATTCCAAAAAGGAAGAAAGATTCAAAGGGGAGTAGGAGGCAATTATGGCTGACAAGAGGTTAGGGATAGAATAAAACAAAAAAAAAAGATGTATAACACAGCAAAGAGTAGCCGGAAGCCAGAGGATTGGGAAACTTTCATAGAACAACAGAAGGAAACAAAACAGGCAATACGGGCTGAAAAGATGAAGTACGAGGAGAAGCTGGCCAGGAATATAAAGAAGGACAGTAAAAACTTCTTTAGATATGTTAAGAGAAAAAGAGTAGCAAAGTCAAATGTGGGTCCCTTGAAGGCAGACACGGGTGAAATTATTATGGTAACAAGGAAATTACAGAAGAGTTGAACAGGTACTTCGGATCTGTTTTCATTAAGGAAGACAAATAATCTCCCAGATGTACTGGAGGACAGAGGATCTAAGGGGGTGGAGGAACTGAAAGAAATTTTCATTAGGCGAGAAATATTATTGGGTAGGCTAATGGGACTGAAGGATAATAAATCCCCTGGGCCTGATGGTCTGCATACCAGGGTCTTCAGGGAGGTAGCTCTAGAAATAGTGGACGCATTGGTGATCATTTTCCAATGTTCAATAGATTCAGGATCAGTTCCTGTGGATTGGAGGATAGCTAATGTTATCTCACTTTTCAAGAAAGGAGCGAGAGAGAAAACGGGGAATTACAGACCAGTTAGCCTGACTTCGGTGGTGGGAAAGATGCTGGAGGCAATTATTAAAGAGGTAATAATGGGGCATTTGGATAGTAGTGAAAAGTTTAGTCCAAGTCAACATGGATTTATGAAAGGGAAATCGTGCTTGACTAATCTTCTGGATTTTTTTGAGGATGTGACAAAATGGATGAAGGGATACCAATGGATGTTGTGTATCTAGACTTTCAAAAAGCCTTTGATAAGGTCCCGCACGGGAGACTGGTGACGATGTATATTAGAGCACATGGTATTGGGGGTAGGGTGTTGACATGGATAGAAAATTGGATGGCAGACAGGAAGCAAAGAGTAGGAGTGAAGGGGTCCTTTTCAGAAAGGCAGGCAGTGGCGAGTGGAGTGCCGCAAGACCTGGACAGTTTGAGTGAGTGGGCAGATGCTTGGCAGATGCAGTATAATATAGATAAATGTGAGGTTATCCACTTTGGTGGCAAAAACAAGGGGGCAGATTATTATCTCAATGGGGTCAGGTTAGGTAAGGGGGAGGTGCAGCGAGACCTGGGCATCCTTGTTCACCAGTCACTGAAAGTTGGCGTGCAGGTACAGCAGGCAGTGAAGAAAGCTAATGGAATGTTGGCCTTCGTAACAAGAGGATTTCAGTATAGGAGTAAAGAGGTTCTTCTGCAGTTGTATAGGGCACTGGTGAGACCACATCTGGAGTATTGTGTACAGTTTTGGTCTCCTAATTTGAGGAAGGACATCCTTGTGATTGAGGCAGTGCAACGAGATTGATCCCTGGGATGGCTAGCTTGTATTCACTGGAGTTTAGAAGGATTAGGGGGGATCTTATAGAAACATATAAAATTATAAAAGGACTGGACAAGCTAGATGCAGGTAAAATGTTCCCAATGTTGGGCGAGTCCAGAACCAGGGGCCACAGTCTTAGAATAAAGGGGAAGCCATTTAAGACTGAGGTGAGAAAAAATGTTTTCACCCAGAGAGTTGTGAATTTGTGGAATTCCCTGCCACAGCGGGCAGTGGAGGCCAAGTCACTGGATGGATTTAAGAGAGTTAGGTAGAGCTCTAGGGGCTAGTGGAATCAAGGGATATGGGGAGAAGGCAGGCACGGGTTATTGATTGGGGACGATTAGCCATGATCACAATGAATGGCGGTGCTTGCTTGAAGGGCCGAAAGGCCTCCTCCTGCACCTCTTTTCTATGTTTCTAATGATAGCATTTATTTCAAGAGGGCTTGTATACAAAAACAGGGATGTAATGTTGCGGCTTGGTAAGGCGCTGGTAAGACCACATTTGGAATATTGTGAGCAATATTGGGCACCATGTCTGAGGAACGATGTGCTGGCTCTGGAGAGGGTCCAGAGGAGGTTTATTAGAACGATCCCAGGAATTAGTAGGTTAACTTATGATGAGCGTTTTTTTGGCACTGGGCCTGTACTCGCTGGAGTTTAGAAGAATGAGGGGGGACCTCATTGAAACATACAGAATAGAGAAAGGCTTGGATAGAGTGGATGTAGAGAGGATGTTTCCACTAGTGGGAGAGTCTAAGACTACAGGTCATAACCTCAGAATTAAAGGACGTTCTTTTAGGAAGATGAGGAAAAATGTCTTTAGTCAGAGGGTGGTGAATCTGTGGAATTCTTTGCCGCAGGAGGCTGTAAATGCCAAGTCAATGGATGTTTTTAAGGCAGAGATAGATAGATTCTTGATTAGTACACGTGTCAGAGGTTATGGGGAGAAGGCAGAACATTGGGCTGCTGGAAAATGACACTGGAGAAGTAATAATAGGGAACAAAGAAATGATGGATGAACTGAATACGGTTTTTACATCAGTATACACAGTGGAAGACACCAGCCATATGCCTGAAATTCAAGAGAGTCAGGGAGAAGAAGTGAGTGCAGTCACTATTACTGAGGAGAAAGTGCTTTGGAAACTGAAAGGTGTGAAGATGGGTGTCACCTGGACCAGATGGACTATACCCCAGTGTTCTGAAAGAGGTAGCTGTTGAGAGTGATCTTTCAAGAATCACGAGTCAGGAATGATACTAGAGGACTGGAAAGTCACAAATGTAACACCACTGTTTAAGAAGGGAGCAAGGCAAAATAAAGAAATTATAGGCTAGTTAATTTGAGTTCTGTGGCTGTCTTTTATTAAGGATGAGGTTTCGGGATACTTGATAATATGATACTTAAATACATAATAAAATAAGCTGAAGTCAGCATAGTTTTGACAAGAAGACATTTTTGAGGAAGTAACAAGCAGGATGGACAAAGGAGGGTCATTGGATGTTGTTTACTTGGATTTTCAGAAGGCCTTTGATAGAGTGCCAAGATAGGCTGCTAAACAATATAGGTGCCCAGCCTATGGTATTACAGGTAAGGGGATTGGCTGACTGGGAGAAGGCAAAGTGGGGGAATAAAGGGGACTTTTCTGGTTGGCTGCTGGTGACTTGTGGTGTTCTGCAGGGGGTCAGTGTTGGGTCGCTCCTTTTCACTTTATATGCTAACTATCTGGATGATGGAATTGGTGGTTTTATGGCCAAGTTTGCAGATGGTACGAAGATAGGTGGAATGCCAGGTAGTGTTGAGGAAGCGGGGAGTCTGCAGAAGGACTCGGGAAAGGTTGGGAGAGTGGGCAGAGAAGTGGAAAATGGAACACATCACAGTCTGTAGAAGGACTCGGACAGGTTGGGAGCGTGGGCAGAAAATGGCAGAAGGAACACAGCATAGCAAAGTATATGGTCACGCATTTTGGTAGAAGGAATAAGGCGTAGACAACTTTCTAAATGGGAAGAGAATTCTGTATTTATAAAGCGGAGATAGATTCTTGATTAGTAAGGGCATCAATGGTTACAGGGAGAAGGCAGCAGGATAGCGTTGAGAGGGAAAATAGATCAGCCATGATTGAATGGCTGATTGGACTTGATAGCCTAATTGGAATAGCATAATTCTGCTCCTAAGTCTTTTGTTCTTATCTGATATAAAATTTATAAAATCCTGTGCACTGACTAAGCCTCTGTATTCTACTAATCTTATATGACTTTAACCACAGCCGAAGTCTCGGAGTACGGGAGATTGGCCAATGTTGTATATTTGTTTAAGAAAGGAAGTCGAGAGCGAATCCAGGGAACTATGAGGCCATAAGCCTCTTATCAGTGGTAGGGAAACTATTGGAGAGAATTCTTTGAGATAGGATTTACTCCAATTTGGAAGAGAATGGGTTAATAGCTAGGGTTAGCCAGCAAGGCAGATTATGTCTCACCAACGATTGAATTTTTTGCGGAGGTGACAAAGGAGATTGATGAAGGCAGGGCGGTGGATGGTGCTTACAAGGATTTTAATAAGGCCTTTAATAAGTTCCCTTATGGTAGGTTATTACAGAAAATTAAGGTATACGGGATACATGATGAGTTGGTCGTATGGATTCGGAACTGGCTTATTCATAGAAGACAGAGGACTTTAGTGGCAGGTAAATATTCCAGCTGGAGGTCTGTGACCAGTGGAGTTCCGCAGGAATCTGTGCTGGGACTTCAGCAGTTTGTGATATATTTAAATGACCAAGACATAAATGTAGATGTGTTAGTTTGTTCACAACACCAAAATTACCGGAGTTGCAGATAGTGAGGAAGGCTGTCAGAAGATACAGTGAGATATTAACCAGCTGCAGAAATGGGCAGAGAAATGACAGATGGAGTTTAATCTGAGCAAGTGTAAGGTGTTTCAATTTGGGAAGTTGAATGTAAGGAGAGAATATACAGTTCATGACAAGACCCTGAACAGCATTGATGTGCAGAGGGATATTGGAGTCCAGTTTCATAGCTCACTATAGGTGGCAGCACAGTAGATAGGGTGATAAAGAGGCGTATGGTATGCCTGCCTTCAGAATATAAGAGTCGGGAAGTCATGGCGCAGCTCTATTGGAATTTTGTTAGGCCGCATTTGGAGTATTGTGTGCAGTTCTGATCACCCTATTACAGGAAAGATGTGGAAGCTTTGCAGAGGGTGTAGAGGGGGTTTATCAAAATACTGCCTGGATTAGAGGGTTTCAGCAACAGTGAGAGGCTGGATAGACTTGGATTGTTTTCTCTGAAATGTTGGCGGTTCAGGAGATTGATAGAAGTATGTAAAATTATAAGAGGCATATATAGGGTAGAATCCTTTTCCCAGGGTGGAAATGTCCAACATTAGAGGGCATAAGGTGAGAAGGGGAAAGCTTAATAGAAATGTGTGGGGCAAGTTTTTTACACAGAGGGTGATAGGGGCCTGAAACTCATAGGTGGTGGAGGCAAATCAGATAATGGCATTTACGAGGCTTATAGATAGGCACATGGAAGTGCAGGGAATAGAGGGGTATTGATCATGTTCAGACAGATGAGATCATTTCATCTCGGCATCATGTTCAGCACAAACATTGTTGGCCAAAGAGCCTGTTCCTGTGCTGTTGTGTTCTATGTTCTAGGTTCTATGCTCTAACTTCTACTCACATGCATTTTTCTTTTTGCCTTTCACCCAGTGATCACCTGAAGGAGTTTATTCCTATCTCTACAGGTGATCAAGGCTGTTGACAGTCTCTTGCTTCCAAGCTTTGCCTCCAGTCACACCTTTTTATGACATAGTAGTTATACCCATGACAACCGATTGACACGTGCCTCCCTCTCAATAGTACCATTTGTATCAAAGAATCCCATGTTGGTTCATAAATTCCTTGATTTAATTAACCCTTGCCATCAATTTTCACAAATAACTTGTTTTGAGTGTGAAGGGTTCTAAATATATCAGCACCTAATAAGTTCTTGAAAAAATTCCCTGCTGTCTTTCACACTTGAGTCATATTTCACACCTGTTGTTATTACATTTTGTCCAAATTTCATACAACATGTCTCAACAATTTAATAAAGCCTCTGTGGATTACGAGTAAATGTATAAAATAGGTTGAGAACAGAACTGACTAGGTATTTCAGAAATATATTTCAAGACTAGAATTAGTTTGAAGATTTACTGTTTTTTTAAAAATTGTTAAGATAGTTTAAATATTTGTATCATACTTTTTTGAAATCTGAAACATACATTTTTCCAAGTGGTTTAAGTGGGATCCACCAAAATGGGCATATTCTGCTTTATGCTATAGAATCAAAGACATTTATGGAATCGTAGATTACTCCTACTTTCCAACTTTTCCGTCTATGTGCTTCATGCTCTCTCCTAGGTGGTGCTTAAATGTTTTGCATGTTTCTGTATCCGCCACCCTTTCAAGCGGTGAGATCCATAAACTCACAACAATTTGTATGCAAAGAATTTTCCTCAACACCTACTGAATACTTTTACCAAGTGACACAAATTTATGCCCCATTATTATCCTTTCTGCCTGAGGAACTAAGTATTTCCTGTTTACTCTGTCTAGGATTCTCAGTATGTTGAATTCCTCAGTTAAATCTCCCCTTAGCCTCCATTGTTCTTAAAATACCAAGGCAGTCTCAGTTTCTGCTTTGAACTATAATTCGGTAGCCCAGGATAAAATCTGAACAAATCCTTTTATTTCTATGCTTTCTGGAGTAATCAAATTAAGTAGAAAGGTTTCAAGAATAAAGTTGTGGACTGAAATAGGTGCTATGTTTGGAGGACAGGTGGTCAGTTTGAAACGCAGACTGGATTTAATTGAGCCATTAATGTAATGGGGGCATAACCCAAAAAATAGTCCCAGAAGGAAAAGAATGGACAAAGGGCATAATTACAGAAAACTAGAAGGAATATTGCTGTTCCACCTTGCTCTGCATCAACCCTTTTGTGTTAACTGGTTTCAAGCTGCATTCAAGTCTGCAAGGCTGGAATGAGGAGGTTTGACATCCAGGATTTTGCTCAGGTTTCTAAAACCCAATTTTGGCAACATCCATTAATTTCTGAAAAAATACCACACATCATTATCAGGTATCCATTGAGCTCAGAACATGGTTCCTAAAATTGGGCATCATACCACCTGAATTTAAAACATCCCAGTATGGAGGATCCTGTACTCAAACACAATTCCTCTCTCGTACACTAGTTTCTTTCTCTTAGCTAAATACTTACCCATTTTCTCCATTTCAATAGCTCTGAGTATAATTAATAGCCTGTCTTGTGGAATGTTATCAGAAAAGTTTATTGCATTCTAGACCAAGGGGGGCACGTCTCCTCAACGTGCGGTTGCGGGGGGAGGGGGGGGGGAGAGGAGGGGAGCGGCCTTCGGCCTCACACACACAGTAATCACTCCCCACACACACTAACCCACCCCCCCTTCGCTCCTTTTACCCCATTCCCCCGCCCTACCCACTCACGCATAACCCCCAACTGCGCAGGCGCAGCTAGAGAGGGGAGGGGGTAGAGAGGGCGGGGGAGGGGGGTGGAGAGGTAGAGGGAGGAGGAGGAGGGTAGAGATTGAGGGGTGGGGGGGCGGGGCGGCGTCACAGAGGAGGGCTGGTTCCCGAACGCAATACTCCACCACTAACCCATGGGTCCCAATATTCACCACTCCCTAGAGAGGGAGAGGGGGGCAGAGGGGGGGGGGGGGGGGGGGGGGGCAGAGAGGGGGGGGGGCAGAGGGAGGAGGGGCAGAGAGGAAGGGGGCAGAGAGGAAGGGGGGGAAAGGAGAGGGGGGGCAGATGGGGGGGGGGTGGCAGATGGGTGGGGGGCAGAGAAGAGGGGGGGCAGAGAGGGGGCCCCCTCCCCCCTCCCCCCATCTCCTCCCCCTCCCCCTCTTCCTCCCCCTCACCCTCCCCCTACACCCCTACCCCCCCCCCCCCATCCCACCACCCCTCTCCCCCCCTCTCCCCACCTCATCCCCCCACCCACCCTGTGTCTACCTTCAACTCCATGTCTGTGGTGGCTCAGTGGGATGGGCAGGGGCTCTGGGGAGAGGGTTGCGTTTCTGGTTGAGACCCTTCTTCAGCCAATCACAAGTACTCTCACTGACGAGAGTTCAGTTCAGTCTGAAGAAGGGTCTTCTCTCCAGAGTCGCTGCGCTGTCTGTCCTGCTGAGCTACTCCAGCTTTTGTCTATCTTCAATTTCAGAGTTAGATACAATTTCTCATGGGGGGCTTATAAAGTTTACCCCCCACCCCCTTCCTTCCCAACCTCAGCCTCATGGACGTTAGCGTACCCCTAGTTCCTAAAACCCATTTCCATCACTGATCTGGCATATAAATTGGAAACTAAATATTCCAGGATTTCGTTGTTTCAGGTGTGATAGAATTGAAGTGGAGGTGTTGCATTGCTTGTCAGGGAAGATATTTCAGCAGTGCTTTGGCAGGATAGATTAGAGAGCTCGTCTAGGGAGGCTATTTGGGTGGAACTGAGAAATGGGAAAGGTGTAGCAACACTTATAGGGGTGTATTATAGACCGCCTAATGGGGAGCAAGAATTGGAAGAGCAAATATGTAAGGAGATAGCAGATATTAGTAGTAAGCACAAGGTAGTGATTATGGGAGATTTCAATTTTCCACACATAGACTGGGAAACACATTCTGTAAAAGGGCTGGATGGTTTGGAGTTTGTAAAATGTGTGCAAGATAGTTTTTTGCAACAATACATAGTAGTACCTACTAGAGAAGGGGCAGTGCTGGACCTCCTGTTTGGAAATAGATAGATAGATAGATCCTTTATTGTCATTCAGACCTTTCGGTCTGAACGAAATTATGTTGCCTGCAGTCATACACAGAATCAATAATAACAAAACATACAATAAACACAAATTAAACATCCACCACAGTGAGTTCACCAAGCACATCCTCACTGTGATGGAGGCAAAGTCTTAGTCTCCGTCTCTTCCCTCCTTGTTCTCCCTCTGCGCTGAGGCGATCGATCCAGGCCGAAGATGCCGCTCTCCAGTCCAGCGGACCTCCGTGGTGTTGTCGCCGCCGCCGAAAGCCGGAACGCCGTCTCCGCTCCGAGATGGCCCGCCACAGCATCAGCTCCGGGCCGCCGCCCCAGCTCCAGGCCGCCGCCCCAGCTCCAGGTCCCACAGTCTCCGCTCCAGGCCGCCGCCCCAGCTCCAGGCCGCCGCCCCAGCTCCAGGCCGCCGCCCCAGCTCCAGGCCGCCGCCCCAGCTCCAGGTCCCGCAGTCTCCGCTCCAGGCCGCCGCCCCAGCTCCAGGTCCCGCAGTCTCCGCTCCAGGCCGCCACCCCAGCTCCAGGCCGCCGCCCCAGCTCCAGGTCCCGCAGTCTCCGCTCCAGGCCGCCGCCCCAGCTCCAGGCCGCCGCCCCAGCTCCGGGTCCCGCAGTCTCCGCTCCAGGTCCCACAGTCTCCGCTCCGGGTCCCGCAGTCTCCGCTCCGGGCCGCTGCCCCAGCTCCGGGCCGCCGCCCCAGCTCCGGGTCCCGCAGTCGCCGCTCCAGGCCCCGCAGTCTCCGCTCCGGGCCGACGCCCCAGCTCCGGGCAGCCGCCCCAGCTCCAGGCCGCTGCCCCAGCTCCGGGTCCCGCCGCCCCAGCTCCGGACAGCCGCCCCAGCTCCGGACAGCCGCCCCAGCTCCAGGCTGCTGCCCCAGCTCCGGGTCTACAGGACATTCTTAATGGGAAAGTAGTGGGCAGAAAGGCATGTCATTTCTATGTTTCTATGTTTCTATGTCATGCGTGGTTTGAAGAGCAAAAACTTGTAGTTTACAATGCCAAAATTGAAAAGTTGAGGAAAAACAAGGTGTACAGAGTTGTTTATTGGTTACAATCTGAGGAGTATGATGATGCTACTGATTATGGTACGCCAATGTACCAGCTAGCAACTGATCTTCTCCATAAAGATCTGGTCTATTGCTAGAAATTGTAATTTATTTACCTATCTGTTACAGACTTACAGCACATAATACAATAATATTAAAGTTCTGATCTTGAGAATATCACATTTTTGAATTTTCAAGGCAGTCTGGGTGTTTATTACTATTTCTGTCACAATGGTCAATTTTGTAATTAGCTACAATTAGGAAATTAACTGATTATATGTTTTAATTTCAGGTCATCCAAGTAAGATGTTTTATATTTGTTTCAGAATGCTTCAATCTATAATAACTGAAAATTACATTCAGTTCTCCTAATTTTTAAGAAAGTTATGGGCTTTTGACTGTCCTCGATCACAGCTTTTGTGTTAAGTCAATGGAAAAACAATAGGGAACAAGATGCTAATTTCCGAGTATGGAAATGGCCATATCTTTGTAAATACTGAAGATATGAAAGTGAGTTAGGTGTCAAATTAAACTTCTTTTTATGCGTTATCTGATGGAATAAATTGCAGACTTGATTTTTAAAATCTCAAAATTTTGTAACATTGCTAGAAAATGTACCTGTGTAGCGGCGCCTGCTGGCACACGCAGGTATCGAACCGGGCGTTCAGAAGCCGCGGTCACGTGACTTGGGAGGGGCTGCTTGTTTTTGCGCGGTTTTGTTTTCGTACGGCAGTTCAGCACTGACCACCGTTGTAGCCAGACGTTGTGTCAACGGAATCACCTTTGTGTCAAGAGAGCCTGTAAACTGAACAGTGAATTTCCGAATAAAAATTTGTTTAACAATTCAGTTGTTCTTGCGACCGCCAAATTGGTGACCCCGACCTGTCAAGCCGTCATTAGACAAGTGGATCATGCAGGAAGACTATGTTCCCGCAGAATCGGCCGGCACGCGGCAGGTCTCAACGGGTTTCAAATTGCCATAGTTTTGGCCTGACCAACCTCAGGTGTGGTTCGCCCACGTTGAGGCACAGTTTCACCTCCATCGTGTTGTAGCGGACGATACTATGCACTTCTGTATGGTGGGAGCATTGCTGCAGGATTGTGCCTCGAGGCTGTTGCCTTACATCAGGGACCCACCGACAATTGCCAAGTACGAGGGGCTGGGCGACGAAGCTGTTGCACATGGACAGTGTCGGTGATCGGCGGCCATCCACCATCATGGCGAAGATGTTAGCCCTGATGGATGGGTACCGCCCATGTCTGCTCTTTGAATAGGCGTTCCTGGAGCAAATGCCGGACGAAGTCCAACTGATGCTCGCCGGAGCTGATTTCAGTGACCCCCAACAGCTCGCGGAGAGAACTGACAAATTGTGGGCACACAGACGGCGGGACGTGTGTGCTTTCACCCGCCCCCTGGTTACGGTGCGGGTGCATCCGAGACGACATCGGGAGGAAGAAGAAGTCCAGCCCAGCGCCGAAGAAGCATCGCCGCTTCCAGTGGTCTACAGCCAACGTCGCTGGTGTTACTACCATCAGCGCTATGGACCCGAAGCCCAAAGATGCCGGAGCCCCTGCTCGTACCAGGGAAATGCCTCGGCCGATCGTTCATAGAGGTGATCGCGATCGGCTCTACGTCCGGCCACCGTCTCCTGGTGGACTCTGGTGCCATCGCTAGCATCCTGCCTCCGAGCGTCCGAGATACTCGCATCGGTAAGGTAGGACCCGACCTCTCGGCCGTTAATGGGAGCGACATTCGCACCTACGGTACGCTGACCCTGGACTTAAATTTCGACTCCCGCCCGTACAGGTGGAAGTTTACCGTTGCTGACATCGCCCAACCGATCCTGGGGGCCGATTTCTTGCAAGCATTCTCCCTGTTAGTCGATGTGCGAGGCGGACACATGGTCCCTCTGTCGGACCTGTGCCCTGCCAAGCCGCGCCATCCTTCCACGCCCCAACAGCAAATCGACGAGGTAGCTGAGATCTAGCAACGTTTCGCAGCCCTGCTCACCGACTTCCCAGGGTTGCCTACGCCCCGGGGTGATGGGGCCGCACCCCGTCATGGCGTGGTCCAGCACATTCCCACCGAGGGCCCACTGGTACACGCCCGCGCGCGCCACCTCCTGCCCGATAAACTGCGCATCACACAAGACGAGTTCCAGCTAATGGAGGACATGGGGATTGTCCGGCGGTCGGATAGCCCTTAGGCTTCCCCGCTGCACATGGTGCCCAAAGCGTCCGGGGGTTGGAGACCTTGCGGTGATTACAGGCGTTTGGAATGCTAATGCGTTCCAAAGGTTAATGGATCAGGTCGGTCAAGGTTTGCCGTTCTTATTCATCTACCTCGATGATATTCTGGCGGCCAGCAGCTCGCAAGCAGAGCATGTCAGGCACCTCCGCCTGCTTTTCGAATGGCTGCACAAGCATGGGTTGGTGATCAACCCCGCGAAGTACCAGTTCGGATTGCTTTCATTTCATTCTTGGGTCACAGCATTCCTGCCACGGTGCGCAGCCGCTGCCCAAGAAGGTCAATGCTATCCGTCGCTTCCCGAGGCCCCTATCTGTCAAGGGCCTGCAGGAGTTTATCGGGATGGTTAATTTCTACCACCGATTCGTCCCGTCAGCAGCCACCATCATGCGGCCGTTGTTCCAATGCCTGGCCGGTAGGCCTAAGGACCTGGTCTGGTCCAACGAGTCGGAGAAGGTGTTCGAGGGGGCTAAGACTGCATTGGCCAACACCACTATGCTGGAACACCCTAGGGCGCCAGCCCCGACGGCCCTCACAGTGGACGCTTCCAACGATGTGGTAGGCGCCGTCCTCGAGCAACGAGTAGGTAGTCGCTGGGTGCCGCTGGCATTTTTCAGCAGGCAGCTGCGAGCCCCCGAAGTTAAGTCTAGCGCTTTCGACCGGGAACTCCTTGCGCTCTACCTAGCGATCCGCCATTTCCATTATTTCCTGGAGGGGCGCTCGTTTACCGCATTCACGGACCACAAGCCACTCACGTTCGCGTTGACCAAGGTATCCGATCCCTGGTCTGCCAGACAGCAGCGGCACCTCACCTACATTCACATCTGATGTTCGGCATGTGGCGGGGAAGCTGAACGTTGTGGCTGACGCGCTGTCCCGCCCGGCTCCACCCGAAGTTTCAGCGTTAAGTCTAGGCGTGGATTATGCGGAGCTGGCCTCATAGGCAGATGCCGGCATATAGGCCTATCGCAATGCTGAATCAGGTCTCAAGCGGGCTAAGGTGCCCTGCGTCGCCGCCGGCGTGCGAGTCCTTTGCGATATCTCCACGGGCAAAGCCCGTCCCATTGTCCCGGTTGCTTGGAGGCGTCGGATTTTCGACATTATCCACAACCTAGAGCACCCGTCCATTCACGCCACCTCTGCCTTGGTCACGGCTGAGTTCGTCTGGCATGGGTTGAGGAAGCAAGTCGCAGCATGGGCCCGTTCTTGCATCCCATTCCAGACTTCCAAGGTACAGAGACGTGCGCCCGCCTGTGCAGGATTTCGTTGTCCCGGACGGCAGGTTCCTGCACATCCATGTCGACCTGGTGGGTCCCTTGCCGTGTTCGCGTGGGGCTACTCACTTACTGACTATCGTGGACAGGTTTACCATGTGGGCAGAGGCGATACCGTTAACGGATACCTCCGCTGAGGCGTGCGGGAGGACTATCGTCTCTAATTGGATCGCTCATTTTGGTGTTCCCTCTGATATCACTACTGATCGTGGGGCCCAGTTCACGTCCTCCCTGTGGAGTGGTATGGCACAGCTGTATGGCGCGAAGCCGCACCAGACCATCGCGTATCACCCAGAGTTCAACAGTTTGGTTGAGCGTTTCCACAGGCACCTCAAGTCGGCATTGAAAGCTCGGCTCACCGCCCCCCCCTTGGGTCGACCAGTTGCCTTGGGTCCTCCACGCCCAAGGAGGACCTCAACGCCTCCTCGGCCGAGTTGGTTTACGGCTCAGTTTTGCGAGTACCTAAGGATTTCCTGCCTGTCCCCCGGGATCAGGAGATCCCGGCTTCGGCGGTGTTAGCTGACCTTCGCGAACGGGCGCGTGCTTTGGTCCCGGTTTCCACTTCCCGGCATGGTTCGGCTGCGGTACATGTACCTACTATGTTACGGGATTGTGCTTATGTTTTCCTTCGTAGGGATGCTCACCACTCGCCGTTACAGCGGGTGTACGAGGGTCCGTACAGGGTGCTGAGGACTGGTGCCTCGATGTTTACGTTGGACGTGGGTGGCAAGGAGGAGTTCGTCTCCGTGAGCCGCCTTAAGCCAGCACACATTGACGAGGATAGCCCGGTGACAGTGGCCACTCCGCGGCGTAGAGGACGTCCACCGGCCGTTTTGCCACCCTCTGCACTTGTTACCCGCAGTTTTGTTTCTCCGGTCCCCTTTGTTACGCCCGTCCCTCGTTTGCGTTTTTCGTGTCCCTCCGATTCCGTTTTGCCGGTCCCTACTGTTATGCTCGCCCCGCGACCTCGGACTACACGTTCCGGTCGAACCGTCCGCTTTCCCGTGCGTTTCCGTACTGCGGATTCTGGGGGGGGGGGCATTGTAGCGGCGCCTGCTGGCGCACGCAGGTATTGAACCTGGTGTACGGAAGCCGTGGTCACGTGACTCGGGAGGGCTGCTTGTTTTCGCGCGGCTTTGTTTTCATGCGGCAGTTCAGCACTGACCACCGTTGTGGCCAGACGTGTCAAGAGAGCCTGTAAACTGAAGAGTGAATTTCCGAATAAAAATTTGTTTAACAATTCAGTTGTCGTTCTTACGACCGCCAAACCTGCATCTTGGAGGCCGAAGGTTAGGTTGTTAGCCAAGAAAGATAAACTTTGTTATCCCTCAGTACAGCAACATCAAGAACGATATTGCTGTACTGAGGGATGGCCACGTCTATCCCTCATTGCTAGCAGCTGATGGGAAGCGGCTGTAAAGTGGGAAGCGGCTGTAAAAGGACAGCGCTGCTTGGGAGGGGGGGATTTCCTGTCACAGCGTGTGGGTAGTCTGGCCAGGGATAAAGTTGCGTGGAGGGCAGGAGCGTTGAGAAGGAACTAGTATAGTCATTCAATAAGATGCCAACTGATTCAACTTGTCCCGGTGTGCTCCCGTTTTTCCCACCAACTTACCAACTGCCGTCACCCTCCATCCACCTCCTAAGGCCGGCCCTACCCTCCCCCACTCTCCTCCCCCCCTCTCCTCCCCCCCCTCTCCTCCCCCCCTCTCCTCCCCCCTCTCCTCCCCCCCTCTCCTCCCCCCCTCCCCTCCCCCCCTCTCCTCCCCCCCTCTCCTCTCCCCCCTCCCTCTCCCCCCTCCCTCTCCCCCCTCCCTCTCCCCCCCTCCCTCCCCCCTGTGTTGCCTTTGGTTTGGAAATGCTAAAGCTATGTTGTCTTTGGTTTGGAAATGCTAAAGCTGTGTTGCCTAAGGTTTGGAAATGCTAAAGCTGTGTTGCCTAATTAAAGTTGCCGTGTCTAATTAAAGTTGCCTTGCCTTCTATATAATTAAAAGTCTTTAAACCACTTTCTGTTTGCGCTTTATATTAGACAATAGACAATTAGATTATTGATTTTAGAAAAAACGCTACCACGTACGGCTGAGATTTTTGGCCATCTTACTCCTCTCATCAGGTGCCGAGGATTTTTCCCATCTATGAATTATAAAAGATGGCGGCGGCAGCGGCTTCTGCAATCCGTCTGTCTTTTAAAAAGATTTTTGTCCTGTTGAGTGTATAGTGTATACATTATCTAAATCAACATGTAGAGGAACCAACGAGAGAGCAGGCTATTTTAGACTGGGTATTGAGTAATGAGGAAGGGTTAGTTAGCAGTCTTGTTGTACGTGCCCCCTTGGGCAAGAGTGACCATAATATGGTTGAGTTCTTCATTAGGATGGAGAGTGACATTGTTAATTCAGAAACAATGGTTTTGAACTTAAAGAAAGGTAACTTTGAGGGTATGAGACGTGAATTGGCCAAGATTGACTGGCAATTAATTCTAAAAGGGTTGACGGTGGATATGCAATGGAAGACATTTAAAGACTGCATGGATGAACTACAAAAATTGTTCATCCCAGTTTGGCAAAAGAATAAATCAGGGAAGGTAGTACATCCGTGGATAACAAGGGAAATCAGGGATAGTATCAAAGCGAAGGATGATGCGTACAAATTAGCCAGAAAAAGCAGCATACCGGAGGACTGGGAGAAATTTAGAGACCAGCAGAGGAGGACAAAGGGCTTAATTAGGAAAGGAAAAATAGATTATGAAAGAAAACTGGCAGGGAACATAAAAACTGACTGCAAAAGTTTTTATAGATATGTGAAAAGAAAGAGATTAGTTAAAACAAATGTAGGTCCCTTGCAGTCAGAAACAGGTGAGTTGATCATGGGGAACAAGGATATGGCAGACCAATTGAATAACTACTTTGGTTCCGTCTTCACTAAGGAAGACATAAATAATCTGCCGGAAATAGCAGGGGACCGCGGGTCAAAGGAGTTGGAGGAATTGAGTGAAATCCAGGTTAGCCGGGAAGTGGTGTTGGGTAAATTGAATGGATTAAAGGCCGATAAATCCCCAGGGCCAGATAGGCTGCATCCCAGAGTACTTAAGGAAGTAGCTCCAGAAATAGTGAATGCATTAGTAATAATCTTTCAAAACTCTTTAGATTCTGGAGTAGTTCCTGAGGATTGGCGGGTAGCAAACGTAACCCCACTTTTTAAGAAGGGAGAGAGAGAGAAAACGGGGAATTACAGACCAGTTAGTCTAACATCGGTAGTGGGGAAACTACTAGAGTCAGTTATTAAAGATGGGATAGCAGCACATTGGACAAAGTCAGCATGGATTTACAAAAGGTAAATCATGTCTGACGAATCTTATAGAATTTTTCGAGGATGTAACTAGTAGCGTGGATAGGGGAGAACCAGTGGATGTGGTGTATCTGGACTTCCAGAAGGCTTTCGACAAGGTCCCACATAAGAGATTAGTGTACAAACTTAAAGCACACGGCATTGGGGTTCAGTATTGATGTGGATAGAGAACTGTCTGGCAAACAGGAAGCAAAGAGTAGGAGTAAACGGGTCCTTTTCACAATGGCAGGCAGTGACTAGTGGGGTACCGCAAGGCTCAGTGCTGGGACCCCAGATATTTACAATATATATTAATGATCTGGATGAGGGAATTGAAGGCAATATCTCCAAGTTTGCGGATGACACTAAGCTGGGGGGCAGTGTTAGCTGTGAGGAGGATGCTAGCAGACTGCAAGGTGACTTGGATAGGCTGGGTGAGTGGGCAAATGTTTGGCAGATGCAGTATAATGTGGATAAATGTGAGGTTATCCATTTTGGTGGCAAAAACAGGAAAGCAGACTATTATCTAAATGGTGGCTGACTAGGAAAAGGGGAGATGCAGCGAGACCTGGGTGTCATGGTACACCAGTCATTGAAAGTAGGCATGCAGGTGCAGCAGGCAGTGAAGAAAGCGAATGGTATGTTAGCTTTCATAGCAAAAGGATTTGCGTATAGGAGCAGGGAGGTTCTACTGCAGTTGTACAGGGTCTTGGTGAAACCACACCTGGAGTATTGCGTACAGTTTTGGTCTCCAAATCTGAGGAAGGACATTATTGCCCTAGAGGGAGTGCAGAGAAGGTTCACCAGACTGATTCCTGGGATGTCAGGACTGTCTTATGAAGAAAGACTGGATAGACTTGGTTTATACTCTCTAGAATTTAGGAGATTGAGAGGGGATCTTATAGAAATGTATAAAATTCTTAAGGGGTTGGACAGGCTAGATGCAGGAAGATTGCTCCCGATGTTGGGGAAGTCCAGGACAAGGGGTCACAGCTTAAGGATAAGGGGGAAATCCTTTAAAACCGAGATGAGAAGAACTTTTTTCACACAGAGAGTGGTGAATCTCTGGAACTCTCTGCCACAGAGGGTAGTCGAGGCCAGTTCATTGGCTATATTTAAGAGGGAGTTAGATGTGGCCCTTGTGGCTAAGGGGATCAGAGGGTATGGAGAGAAGGCAGGTACGGGATACTGAGTTGGATGATCAGCCATGATCATATTGAATGGTGGTGCAGGCTCGAAGGGCCGAATGGCCTACTCCTGCACCTAATTTCTATGTTTCTATGTTTCTATGTTGTAGTTTATATATTGTTTTTAGCTGTGTATATGTGGGGGGCGGGGAAACTTTTAAATCTCTTCCCTGTACGGGGACCCGCTTTTCCCTGTCGGGTCTCCATTGTCGTTGGGGCCGAGCACCGTGGAGCGTCCTCCAACCGGAACGACCTGGGGGCTCCAGTCGCAGAGCCTGCGGACCTACCATCGTGGAGCTGGCCGGCTTCGGCACGTGGAGAGCTGTGGTGGCGCGAGGCTGCGACCCGACTTCGGAGCTTTGGAGGCTCCAGCCGCAGGCCCGGTGGACGGTAACATAGGGAGCTCGCGGGTCACTGGTGGGAGACCGCTTTTCGGAGCTCCCGCAACGGCAACTTTTCCCCCCCGAATTGCGGGGTTGAAAATGACCTGGAGCGGGGTCTTACATCGCCCGGCGCGGCTTTATCGGCCAATATCAAGACCCGGAGCAGGGCCTTACATTGCCCGGCACAGCCTTAATAGCCGCGGGACTTGCCATCGCCCGCCGGTGGCTTTAACATCGGGAGAAAAATGGAAAACAGGGGAGAGATAATGACTTTGCCTTCCATCACAGTGAGGAGGAGATTCACTGTGATGGGTGTTTGTGTAAATTGTGTTAATTGTTGTCTTGGTTTTTTTTCTCGTTGTATGACTGCAGAAACCAAATTTCGTTAGAACTTCATTTGACGTTCAAATGACAATAAACGGTATTGTATTTTATTGTGAGTTATTAGTGTTTAAAAAATGTTGAGATTCTCTCTCCTGTCAATCATGCCATGAAGGCCATGTCCCTTCTGGTGGGAGGTGGGGAGGGACTGTAAAACCCAGAAGTGTGGGCGTGGCTCAGTCTCTGCAAGATGGAGGAGGGAGAGGTCACGACTCGCTGTCTTTAGTGGCCTTGCACCCTGCTTGAAATGGTATGAAACTGCACTTCAATTTGGTGGCCTTGCACCCTGCCTGAAGTGGTAAGAAACTGCACTTGAATTTGGTGGCCTTGCACCCTGCTTGAAATGGAATTTCAAGGAATAGCTGTGAGTCAACTGCCAGCCCACCTGCCGTGAGTGAGTGAGCTGTCAGCACAACAGGCTTGAGTGACTGAGCTGCCAGCCCAAGAATCCATTCGACCCACAATGTCCACACTAGCCCTCTGGAAACCAGTCCTTTCAGCCCCCAACACCCATACTAGCGCTCCAGAAAGCGCCCCCCCCCCCCACCCCTCACTGGCCACCAATATTGGAATTGGTGGAGAGGTGGAATATTGCGTTGGGGTCCAGCCCTCCCGTGTGATGCTGGGACCCAACGGGTCCCACTTAGTCTAGTAAGTTTCTAAATTAATTCTTCCAAAAAAAATGTCCAGGTAAAACCATCGTTTAATCCAAATTGACAACTGTTGCTACCATACAAATTAGTCTAGTTTGTTTTGTTTATTTGTTTACCCTTGCCTCAATCTGTGGAATGAAGATGTGTTACGTTGTATAGAACACAATGTGGCTGGAGTAACTCAGTAGATCAGGCAGCATCCTTGGAGGACATGAATTGGTGACATTTGGGATCGGGACATTTCAGACTGGATAAATAGTCTGAAGAAGGTCTCGACCTGAAACCTTTCCTACCCATTCCCACCACAGATGCTGTCTGATCTGTGCTGTTCCAAGTTCAAGTGAGTTTATTGTCATGTGTCCCTGATAGGACAATGAAATTCTTGCTTTGCTTAAGCACACAGAAAATAGTAGGCATTTACTACAAAACAGATAAATGTGTCCATATACCATGATATAAATATATACACACATGAATAAATAAACTGGTAAAGTGCAAATAACAGAAAGTGGTTATTAATAATCAGAGTTTTGTCCAAGCCAGGTTTAATAGTCTGATGGCTGTGGGGAAGTAGCTATTCCTGAACCTGGTTGTTGCAGTCTTCAGGCTCCTGTACCTTCTACCTGAAGGTAGCAGGGAGATGAGTGTGTGGCCAGGATGTTGTGGGTCTTGTGTCACAAACTAGACTAATGTTGTGGGTCCAGCACTTTGTGTTCTACGCAAGATTCCAGCATCTGATCTGCTGCTTCTTGTGTCTCCTTAATAAATTTGTAATTGTCTGTTCTTTCTTAAGAATTCTTGAATTTATACTTGTCCCCTGTGAATTCCTTTCTTTTCAGATTTCTTCTTTGACTTCTCTTTTTTTGCTAATTCAGTTCTTTGATGTGCGCTACATTTGCATAAATCCATATAGCCCATCATAATTGCCTTTGACAAGATGGTGCATATTCTTACATTTATTTCCCTTCAGTTAGCATGGAGCATACAGCCTATTTCTACCTTTAATGTGCTAATCCACCTGGGATCACACTTATTCGCTTTCTCGATTATTATTTATTCTTTCCTCAATTCTTCAATGCGTTAATGCAATCCAGCTGTTCAAATATTGATGCGACACGTACAAAGTTATAGCCATTAAAATTAAAAAAAAGCAAATCTGTGGCCAAACATCACAGATTAGCAGTTTTCTGACAAGCTCTCATTCTTTTGCAAGATAAATATCAATTGCATCAATTTCCACGATAAACGAGAAGTTAGTCAGGGGACTGGCTATTAAAAAGAAACGTTATGATAAGTCGGTAGGAGACGCTGTTGTTTGCGGTCGATATTGAGCTATTTCTTTGACGGTGGGATTTGGCGCGGATCGGGAGGCTACAACTGCTCCAGGCTTGGTGATAACAGCGGGAACGCCAGTCCGATTGAGTCTGATCCGGTCTTTTCCCATCGGTCCACGGAGCGCAGGCCAAGCGGCTACTGTGATTTCCGTGTGACAATTCGGCACCGGAATACAGGTACCTGCATGGTGTTCGCACTGATCTCAGCTCGTCTGAGGGGAGCGTAAACACGGGTTGGACACAGCATTGGAAGCCTGAAAAGGGGTATCAGGCACTGATTTGCGGAAATCGGATCATAGCTCACAGTGAGAACAGGGCAACATCTGCAGAAACGCCACAGCTACCAGCTGGGATGCTTTGTGGACAGATGTACGAAGTACAGCAGTAAGTGCCCATTCCTCCTGTAATTTATATGGGAACGCCGCATTTGTTTTCAGTTTAATTCGCGTTATTAGAAGAGGCGAAATGCTATTGATCTTTAAATCTTAGGTTACCCGGAGGGAGTGACATTTTTAAAGTGGCCCTTGAATTTCCCCTAGTATTGGGATTCGAAAGGGTCAAACAAAAGCATAAAGAGCCTTAAGAAAAAATCTATATGTGATTAATATTTTGTTCTTGGTAAATGATGGAGGGGAAATATCAGAAATTGGCTTGTGAATAAGTTCCACTGGACAACTTTATGAAGTTGTGACCTTTTAATTTACGCCCCACTAATGTAATTTTCTTTGTTGCAGGAATACATCGTTGTTTTTCGTTCTCGAGGCTATTCTTCAATTATAAACCCTTCTTACTATTGGTGGTAAGTTGTTTTTGGTGCAATGATATATATACATTAACTGCATCTTTTAAATCAGTAAGGTATTAATATTTGTGAGCACTTAAAAAATGCATGGGCTAATTTATTAAATGCTTAGAGCAACTTGTGCTGGGATTGGTACAGCTTCCAGTTTAAGAATAGCATAACTTTCATTCTAGTGATGGTCAGTCATGATCTATTTAATGTACACTCTAACTTCAACATAATGAACTGTATATATAATCCATTGTTCTGTTCCAAATAATGGAAAACAACTAAAAGGAGTTATTTTGTCAAGGCATTAATGTAGTGATTTTGAATTTGCTATGACTGGGGTAAATAATGGCAGAGTAAATATAAATGTTGAAAATGCTAGTTACAGTAAAGCTGAATATTTTATGTAACTGTGGTGAATTTGTAAGATATTGCATGAGAATTATCAAATGCGATTAAGAAGTCAGTCACTGGATTTCATTTCACATATTCGCTATATAGTTTCCAGCTTCTTTATTGATTTGGATGAATATTTGCATTACATTGCCTATTTTAATCTCATGAATTGTTCTACAAAATGCGCCTAAATGATAAGAAAGTATTCAAACTTCTACAGAAATTCTGTTCATTGACCACCATGTGAACAAATGCACATACAAATGATTTATTTTACCCTTTGATTTCTAAGAGTGGAGTTTTAGAAGTGCTTTCAGATGCTTATCTTTAGATGTTTCAGACCCATTTAAACTTAGGGACGTATGTATGGTGATTCAAAATGCTGAGGCTTAATGCATTTGGGTGACAGTGCAGTTTGTGCCTGACCTTTACCCATAGAGATAGTGGTAAATGAGAGGGTAAATCTAGGCTGATCGTAAACACTTTAGCTTCCTGGTACAGTGATGCATTGGTAAGGGAAGATGCCTTATTTAGCATTACTTAGAATATGGGACACAGAAATCAGCTATTTGGGCAGATGGTACTAGCTTAGTTGGGGTATCTTGGTTGGCATGGATAAGATGGCCGAACAGCCAGTTTCCATGCAGTACAATATGACCTGCTGAATGTTTCCAGCATTTTCTGTTTTTTAGTTTGGAGCACATGGGGTTGGATCTAAGATTTTTACATGGATTGAGGATTAGTTACCAAATAGAAAACAGAATAAGTAAATGGAGATAATTTTGAGTTGTGAAGCTGCGACTAGTATCTTAAGGACCAGTTTTGGGTTCCATCTGTTCACAATCTATATGAGCGATTTGTAAACGGGATCAAAAGTAACATCTCAAAGTTTGCTGAGATGCAAAGCTGGCTGGCAGAGTAAACACAGAGTAAACACAGGAACATAT
The DNA here is from genome assembly GCF_010909765.2 of Amblyraja radiata. Lineage (NCBI taxonomy): Eukaryota > Metazoa > Chordata > Chondrichthyes > Rajiformes > Rajidae > Amblyraja > Amblyraja radiata. The sequence continues at coordinate 52,767,276 of NC_045961.1, forward strand.
AATCAAGCATCATGCTAAAAGGGCAGAAAAATTGACCTGAGCAATGTGATCAGCCATGATCTTGTTGAAAGGCAACGCATGCTTGAAGGACTAATACATTTTGTATGTCCTAGAGTGGAAAGCATCCTCTTGGGAGCTGATTCGGTGGATACCAGCTGTAAGATAATCACAAAGACAAAATTGAGAGCAGGGGATGACATCCTTTCAAATGGCTGGGTGGGAGGAGGTGTAATTCAAGGTTACTGTGGAAGACAGTTGGTTTGTAATGGATGTTAGTAGATACTCTGATCTCTGTGATGGTGACAAAGAGATCAGGAAAGGGATGATAGGTGTCAGAGATAGTCCGTGAATTTCATTTATTTATTTATTTTTTAATTAGAAGTACAGTAAATTACAGTAATACACATCACATATATCTTATTACATTTGTTGTACCACTTCGTTTTTCGAGCTTTAAAAAAGGTAGAAATAAAAGAAGTAAGGAAAGTGAGCAAGAATCGTGAAGGTGCAGGAGAGTGTTGGGAAAAGAAAGCCCCTTAGGGAAGAAGTTAGAGAAGGAAGTAAAGAAAGGAAATAGACCCTAGAAAGAAAAGAAAAAAAAAGGAAAAACAATCGCTCTATTATAACACAAAACTCTGCAAAACAGGATATACCAACCGTGTTTTATTTTATTTTATACCCCCCGTTACCAGATCCTGGTACCATTTATATTTTAAATTACTATTGCACCTTATGCTTGTAATAGTTCCATAAATGCAGACCACGTCTTTTGGAAGTGGTCTGCTTTGCCTGCTAGGAGGACTCATCTCTTCCAGGTGTAGTGTTTCGAACATGTTTGAAATCCACATTTTTATTGTTGGTATTGGAGCATTTTTCCAAAATTTGAGTATAAGCTTTTTTCCCATTATTAGCCCGTAATTAAGTAAGTTCTTTTGAAACACGTTTAGTTCGGGGTTACCTTCCGATATTCCAAAAATGATCCATTCTGCTTTTGGTACAAGTTTTATTTTAATTAATTTTGTGAATATTTCAAATATTTCGTTCCAGAATTTTTGGATTTTTATACAAAAAACAAAAGTGCGCTATGGTAGCTTCTTGTGACTGACATTTATCACAAATGGGTGAGACATTGGGGAAAAGTTTATTTATTTTAGTTTTTGAATAATATAGTCTATGTAATGTTTTAAATTGAATTAGAGTATGTCGTACGTTGATCAAGCATTTATGCACATATAGTAAGTGTTTATCCCAGCTCTCTTTTGAAATTTTTATAGCTAGTTCTTGTTCCCAGTCTCTTCTAATACCATCGGTTGTAGGTATTTCTATATTTAAAATAATGTTGTATAAGTATGATATTAGATTTGCTGATTCAGCCTTTGTCTTCATGGCTTCATCCAATAAGTCTGGGGGCATGTTATGATAGCCTTTTGTGTATTTTTTCAGATAGTCACGGATTTGAAGATATTTAAAATATTGATTATTTTTCAAATTATATTTCAGTTGTAATTGTTGAAATGATAATAATTTTCCTAATTCATACAAGTCTCCGAGCATTTTGATTCCCATTCTTTCCCATTGTGTAAATGATTTATCTATAATTGAAGGTTTAAACGACGGGTTATTGACTATTGGCATTAAAAGAGATAGATTTCTTAATTTTAGATTCTGTTTTATTTGTTTCCAAATTATATTTCAGTTCTAATTGTGCTATGTATCATTGGATTTTTATTATAATTTTAGTTATTCAGATTCATTGGTGAGAGGAGAGTCGCTCCTGTATTACACGGAGAGCAGTCCTCTCTCTCCATTACAATCCAGTCCACCTGCTGGGCAGTTGTCCAGCAGGTGAATCATTTTTAATATTTACTGCCCAATTATAGTACATAAAGTTAGGGAGCGCTAGACCACCCATCTCTTTTGGTTTACTAAGGTGTGCTCTTTGTATTCTGTGGGATTTATAATCCCATATAAAATTTGTAATGTCTGAGTCTAGTTTATTGAAAAACTTTCTTGGAAGATATATTGGTATTGATTGAAATAAATATAGGATTTGTGGTAAAAAAATCATCTTTATAGCACTTATTCGACCTGTTAAAGACATCGGGAGCGTTTTCCAGAATTTGATTAGATTATTTAGTTTCTTAAGTAAGGGGCTATAATTGGCATTAAACATAGCGTGATAGTTTCCAGTGATTTCAAATCCTAAATATTTAAATTTTTCTGTGGCTATTTTAAAGGGGAATTTCAAGAGATGTGTTGAGTCTTTCGGTTTTATCGACATAATTTCACTTTTGTTCCAGTTTATTCTGTATCCTGAGAAAGATCCAAAGTCCTCAATTAGATTTAATATGTTTGGTATACTGATTTGGGGTTTTGTGATATACAGTAGTACATCGTCTGCGTATAAGGATATTTTGTTATTTGAATATTTTGTATTATAACCGTAAATATCTGGGTGTGTTCTAATTTTTTCAGCTAAAGGTTCAATTACCAGAGCAAATAACAGCGGTGATAATGAACATCCTTGTCTATTGCCCCTTGTTAATTGGAATTTCGTAGATAGTATATTATTAGTTAATATTCTAGCCGTGGGTTTGTTATATAATAATTTTATCCATGCGATGAAGTTCTCTCCCATTTGAAATTTTTGCAATACTTTAATCATATAATCCCATGCTACTTGATCAAACGCTTTTTCTGCGTCCAATGAAATGATAGATAACTCTTGTTCTTGAGGTTTGTGAGAGTGCATTATGTTAAGCAGACGTCTCAGGTTATTAAATGAATGTCTCTTAGGTATAAATCCCGTTTGATCCTCATTTATTAATTTACTAACATATTGACTTAGTCTTCTAGCTAGTGTTTTCGCTAATATTTTTTGATCCGTATTTAACAAAGCAATAGCTCTATATGAGCCTGGTTCTTCTATATCTTTATCTTTTTTAAGTATTAATGTGATCGTTGATTCTGCTAGTGTTTCAGGTAAGATTTGTTCTTTAAAAGCGTATGTATACATTTTCTGTAGACGTAGTGTAACTATGTCGTAAAAACATTTATAAAATTCATTACTGAATCCGTCTGGTCCTGGTGTTTTTCCATTCTTAAGTGTGTTTATTGTGTCTTCTATTTCCTTAGATGTAATTTGTGCTCCCAGTTCCTCTTGTTCCTTCAGTTCTAGTTTTGGAAGGTTACAATTGTCCAAAAATTCTGAAACTTTATTATTGTCTATTAGCGTTTTCGATGTGTATAAATTCTTGTAAAATTGAGCAAATCTTTTATTGATATCATTAGGTAGTGTTAATAATTCCCCTCTATCTGATTTAATCTTTAAAATTGCATGATCTTTTTCCCGTTTTTTCAGTTGGCGTGCCAAAAGTTTATGGGGTTTATCCCCAAATTCGAAATGTTCTTTATTTTGTAATTTGGAATAATCTTATAACATTCTCTGACAATAATTTATTTAGCTTAAATTTCAGTATTAAAATTTTATTATGTTTATCTATAGTTGGATCTTTAGCATTATCTATATCTAGTTGTCTGATTTGTACTTCTAATTGTCTTTGTTCATTCTTATTCTTTTTGTTTTGAAAAGCTTGATACGAGATAATGACTCCTCTAATAAATGCTTTGAAGGATTCCCATAGTAAAGTGGGCGATATATCTGGTGTATCGTTTGTCTCAAAAAATAGGTCCATCTGTTTTTTTAGATATATACTCCCTTGTGGGTCTTTCAGAATTTGCGAGTTAAACCTCCAGAACGATTTGTACGTAGACATTCCTTCTAATTTTAAAACTAAAGTTAGCGGGGAGTGATCTGAAATCGTATTGGTGTGATATTTAGGGTTCATAGTATAAGGGATTAGTTTTGTATCCACTAGGAAGTAGTCTATACGTGAGTATGTTTTGTGTACCATTGAATAAAACGAGTATTCCCTTCCAGTCGGATTCGCGATCCTCCAGACGTCTGCTATATTTGTATTTTTTATATATGTATTTAAGAGTTCACTAGTTTTAGATTTCATATTACCTCTTTGTTTTTGCATCGATTTATCTAAGTACGGATCTAAAACACAGTTGATGTCTCCTCCAATTATAACATTTTGGTAGTTAAATTCTGCGATTGTATTCAGGATTTTATTAAAAAATTGAGGATTATCAAAATTGGGCACATATATGTTTACCAAAGTGATTGGCGTAGCATGGATCTCTCCTGTAACTATAAGATATCTCCCTTCCTTATCTGATATAATGTTCTTTGATTTGAATGGTATTCCTTTGCGAATAATAATTGCGGTGCCTCTGGATTTCGAAGTATATGAGGAGTGAAATGTTTGGCCTATTCAATACGCCCTCAATCTCATCTGATCTTGATGTTTAAGGTGCGTTTCTTGTAGAAAAGTAATGTCCGTGTTATATGATTTCAACTGAGCTAGTATTTTGCCCCTTTTAATTGGTTCATTAATACCCCTTATATTCCAGCTACACAGTGAATTTGATGTCAGGGTGGAAGTAATAAAGATGATGCAAAACTCATTGATTATTGAACATGGAAATGACCAAAGTGGATAACCTCACATTTATCTACATTCAACTGCATCTGCCATGCATCTGCCCACTCGCCCAACCTGTCCAAGTCACCCTGCGTTCTCATAGCATCCTCCTCACAGTTCACACTGCCACCCAGCTTTGTGGAATCTGCAAATTTGCTAATGTTCTTTGAATCCATCTAAATCATTGATGTATATTATAGGCCCACTCCCTAGAAAACCCAGGCATTCTAGCTAAAGAAAAGGAAGAAAAGGAAGAAGTGGGGTGCGCAGGTTTGATGCAGACTGAGCCACTAAGAGAAACCCGAGACCACTAATGCCACTATGTGGTCAAGACAGTGGCAGGAAGAAGCCCTAGATAGCCAGCGTCTCTACCCAGGCTAAGATGGCCAGGGAAAGCCTGAAATGTCAATGCCTCTTCCTTCCCACGGACAACGAGGAACTGCGCCTCCACACAGGCAAAGATTGAGCTGCCAGGATAACCCAGTGACTACCAGCCACAGTCTCTTCAAGCCCAAAACTGAGCTGCTGGATAAACCTGAGATTGCCAAGATAAACCTGAGACTGCAGCTTCTCATCTCAAGGCAAGGGTGAACTGCAAGGAGAAATCTGAGATTGCTTTACGTCCTCCTTCGAATACCAGGATTGAGCTGCTGGAACGACCCCAAGATCGCCAGTGGCACATGCAGCCTGATGGTGAGGGAAGGCTCCCCCATGCAGTTGTGGACTTCCTTACCACTGTAAATAAAATATACGTGAGTTCACCCTGCTGTGAGTATTGATGCCATACTTGGTACACATGACAATAATAAACAATACCAACATGACCAGGTGTAAGATAATCATAAAGACTATTTTAAACAACCACTTCCACCACTCTACCAATATATTCATTTCCCTTCAATTGTAACTATATGAGAGTTGTTACAAAGAAAAAAATGACTCTTATTTAAGGTATAGTAACTGCATAAAATTCAGGAAGGCAAGCATTTTACAGACTGCTTCCTTTTGCAACTTTCATAACGATACATGTCAAAACTGGAAACTAAGAAATTACTCGCGTGATGCCACTAACTTCTGTAATAGTGTTTACTTAGTGAGGTGATGGATTTCAAGAGAAAGTTATATTTAGCTCTTAGGACTAAGGGGATCAAGAGATATGGGGGGAAAGCCAGAATGGGATACTGATTTTGGATGATCAGCCATGGTCATATTGAATGGCGGTGCTGACTCGAAGGGCTGAATGGCCTACTCCTGCACCTATTTTTCTATGTTTCTTTGCAGCGGAAGAAGAGCACAAATCACAGTGAAGTCAAGCAAGACATTTCAGTATTGGATCTTTAAACAACATGTTTTTTAGAGGAAGTTGGGTTGATGTAACCTGGCTGTTCTCTGAATGCATAAAATGTTTTATTCCCGTGAGGTTGAAAATCTCAATACAGACATGTTTTGTGTATGGCACTACTGTTCACATCATTCGGGAGACTTAAATGCCAGAAAAAGATCTGGGAAATAAAAAATCCTGTCAAAACATGAGGAGATAAATGTCTTGAAGGGTACTACAACGCCCATGGATACGTACATAACTGTACGACTGAAGGTTAATCTGATTTTTCAAGTGCACAGCACTGTTTTTGACACTCATGGCAGCAGAAGCACACACACCCGGCAGCCCTGCAGTGCCGCCCGAAAAAATTGGAGTTGTTCACGTCTTTCTTGACTTCATCTTTATAAATGTTCCACATGTTGATGATCTGGTTTGGCAAGTAAGAATTTCATTGTCCTATCTGGGACGTATGACAGAAAAACACTCTTGACTCTTTACTCTCTTGATATATTGTTGTTGACTGCTTTCTCTTATTTGCTGATATGGCAATTATGTAAATTTTATTGACTCTATTAATTGTTTAAGTTGAAAACAATCATAAATGCAATTTATTTCAAATTGGGTTTAGAATTGTGTTTATTATTGTCATGTGTACTGAGGTACAGTGCAAAGCTTTGTATTGTATGCTATCCTATCAGATCAGATACTACTATACATAAATACAATCAAATCATACTTAAGTATAATAGGTAAAGCAAAGGGGAAAATACAGAGTGCAGAATCCGTTCCTGTTCAGATACCATATAACCATATAACCATATAACAATTTTATTGTTCTTCTACCTTCTACCTAATGAGAACAGGGAGAAAAAGGAATATCAAGGGTGGGACAAGTCTTTGATTCTGTGGCTGCTTTTTCGAGGCTGAGTGAAATGTAGATGGCATCAATGATTGGGAGGTTGATCTGTGTGATAGACTGGGCTATATCTACAACTCTGCAATTTAATGCGGCCTTGGGCAGGGCTGTTCCCAAACCAAGCTGTGATGCTATCCGACAGTATGCTTTCTATGTGTATCCGTAAAAATTTGTAAGAGTCATTGGAGACATACCAAATGTCCTGTGCCTTCTTGACTGTCGTTTTAATATGGTTGGTCCATGACAGATCGTTGTTAATAGGAATACCAAGAAACTTTAAGCTCTCAGCCATTTCCACTTCGGCACCATTGACGTTGATCAGCTCATGTACTTCACCTTACTTCCTAAAGTCGATAACTAGCTCTACCGTCTTGCTGACATTGAGAAATAGGTTGTTGTTCTGACACCATGTTACTAAGTTCTCTACTTCCTGTACTCCGTATTATCATTGTTCATGATCCGCCCACTACTGTGATGTCATCTGCTAACTTGTGATGGTGTTAGAGCCAAATTTGGCCATACATTTGTGGGTGTATAATGAGTATATTATGGGACTGGGAATGGATCCTTGTGGGGCATCGGTGTTGAGAATTATTCAACAAGGAGATGTTGTCACCTATCCTTGTTGATTATGGTCTGAGTTAGAAAGGCGAGGATCCGTTGATAGAGGGGAATGCTAATTCGTAGGTCCAGGAGCTTGAGAATGAGTTTGACATTAGACAATAGGTGCAGGATTAGGTCATTTGGCCCTTCGAGCCAGCACCGCCATTTAATGTGATCATGGCTGATCATCCCCAATCAGTACCCCGTTCCTGCCTTCTCCCCATATCCCCTGACTCCGCTATTTTTAAGAGCCCTATCTAGCTCTCTCTTGAAAGCATCCAGAGAACCTGCCTCCACCGCCCTCTGAGGCAGAGAATTCCAAAGACTCACCACTTTCTGTGAGAAAAAGTGTTTCCTCGTCTCCGTTCTAAATGGCTTGCTCCTTTTTCTTAAACTGTGGCCCCTGGTTCTGGACTCCTCCAACATTGGGAACATGTTTCCTGCCTCTAGTGTGTCCAAACCCTTAACAATCTTATATGTTTCAATGAAATTCCCTCTCATCCTTCTAAACTCCAGAGTGTACAAGCCCAGCTGCTCCATTCCCTCAGCATATGACAGTCCCGCCATCCCGGGAATTAACCTTGTAAACCTACGCTGCACTCCCTCAATAGCAAGAATGTCCTTCCTCGAATTAGGGGACCAAAACTGCACACAATACTCCAGGCGTGGTCTCACTGGGGCTCCGTACAACTACAGAAGGACCTCTTTGCTCCTATATTCGATTCCTCTTGTTATAACGGCCAACATGGCATTCACTTTCTTCACTGCTGCTGTACCTGCATGCTTACCTTCATAGTCTGATGTACAAGGACCCCCAGATCCCGTTGTATTTCCCCTTTTCCCATTTAGATAGTAATCTGCCTTCCTGTTTTTGCTACCAAAGCGAATAACCTCACATTTATCCGCATTAAGCTTAATCTGCCATGCATCTGCCCGCTCCCCCAACCTGTCCAAGTCACCCTGCATTCTCATAGCATCCTCCTCACAGTTCACACTGCCACCCAGCTTTGTGTCATCTGCAAATTTGCTAATGTTACTTTGAATCCCTTCATCCAAATCATTGATGTATATTGTAAATAGCTGCGGTCTCAGCACCGAGCCTCGCGGTACCCCACGAGTCACTGCCTGCCATTCTGAAAAGGACCCGTTAATCCCTACTCTTTGTTTCCTGTCTGCCAATCACTTCTCTATCCATGTCAGCACTCTACCCCCAATACCATGTGCCCTAATTTTGTCCACTAATCTCCTATGTGGGACCTTATCAAATTTATTCTGAAAGTCCAGGTACACTACATCCACTGGCTCTCCATTGTCCATTTTCCTAGTTACATCTTCAAAAAATTCCAGAAGATTAGTCAAACATGATTTCCCCAACGTAAATCCATGCTGACTCGGACCGATCCTGTTACTGCTATCCAAATGTGCGGCTATATCATCTTTTATAATTGACTCCAGCATCTTCCCCACCACCGATGTCAGGCTAACTGGTCTATAATTTCCCGTTTTCTCTCTCCCGCCTTTCTTAAAAAGTGGGATAACATTAGCTACCCACCAATCCACAAGAACTGATTCTGAGTCTATAGAACATTGGAAAATTATCACCAATGCATCCACGATTACTTCCTTAAGTATCCTGGGATGCAGACCATCAGGCCCTGGGGATTTATCAGCCTTCAGTCCCATCATTTGAATTTGAATTTGGTTCCTTTATTGTCATTCAGACCTTTCGCTCTGAATGAAATTACGTTGCCTGCAGTCATACACAGTAACAATAAATAACAAAACATACAATAAACACAAATTAACATCCACCACAGTGAGTTCACCAAGCACCTCCTCACTGTGATGGAGGCAAAAGTCTTAGTCTCTGTCTCTTCCCTCCTTGTTCTCCCTCTGCGCTGAGGTGATCGATCCAGGCCGAAGATGCCGCTCTCCAGTCCTGCGGACCTCCGTGGTGATGTCGCCGCTGCCGAAAGCCGGAACGCCGTCTCCGCTCCGAGTCGGCCCGCCACAACCTCAGCTCCGAGTCCCGCTGCATCAGCTCCGAGTCCCGCTGCATCAGCTCCGGGTCCTGCAGCCACAGCTCCGAGTCCCGCAGCCTCAGCTCCGAGTCCCGTTGCAACAGCTCCGAGTCCCGCTGCATCAGCTCCGAGTCTCGCTGCATCAGCTCCGAGTCCCGCTGCAACAGCTCCGAGTCCCGCAGCCTCAGCTCCGAGCCCCGCTGCATCAGCTGCGAGTCCCGCAGCCCCAGCCCCGGGCCGCTGCATCAGCTCCCAGTCCCGCTGCAACAGCTCCGAGTCCCGCAGCCTCAGTTCCGGGCCGCTGCCGAAATCTGGAACGCCGCATCAGCGAGTCGGGCCACCTCTGCCTCGGCCCCGAAGACGGCCAGCCTCGCGTTGGTAAGTCCTGGCTGGCTCTGCTTCCGGAGCCTCGAGGTCGGTCGCAGGTTGGAGGCCGCCAGCTCCGCCATTAGGCCTCAGCGCAGACGGAGGCAGAGAAGGGGGATACGACAAGAAAAAGTCGCATTCCCCCGAAGGGAGAGACAAAAAAACATGTTTCACCCCCCCCCCTCCCATAACACAACCTAAATAAACTAAAACTTAGCCAAAACAAGACAAAAAAAACAAAAACAAAAAAAAAAGTAAAGACAGACGGACTGCAGGCGAGCCGCAGCTGAATTTCCTGCCTAATGTGGATTTCCCTCAGTTCCTCCGTCACCCCAGATCCTCTGGCCACTACTATTTTTTAGTGAGTCCTGTTTTTTTGTTTGTAGGGGATATGGTCTTTTAATGTGGGGGGGTAGGTGTTACTTTATTTATAGGTCCCTACCTGGTCGGTGTGGCAGCCTTTTTTCCGGGCTGCCCGTCGACCCGTCGTCGTGGCCTACCAGCGGGCTTGGAGCGCCGTTTCTTGGCGGGAACCACCCAGCACCTCGGCCTGCGTGGCGGCACTGCATTGGAGCGCTGGAGCGGAGCGGAGCGGAGCGGGCGATGCCTTGCCTGGGTCGCCGCGCTGGAGCTCTGGCGAGCTGGACCGCCGTAAGCAACATCTCCGGGCTGCGGGTTTGCGGAGCGGAGAGGCGGCGTGCGGAGAGACGGCGTGCGTAGAGGCGGCAAGGCGGCAGTGAGGAGAGCGGGGCGCCGACTTTTTCATCTGGAGCCTAGGAGCGCCAAACCGGTGCGGCCTTGTCGGCTTCGGCAGCCGCGGGCTCCAACCAAGAAGCGGCCGTTCCAAGTGGCCCAGCCGCCGAAAGGACTCTCCCGACGCCGGGGCAAGACCACCCGGTGAGAACGGCCAGGGACATCGGGCCTCCGTAGAGGCAACTGCGGTGGCCCCAATAGGCCTGACTTTGGGGTGAACATTGGGTGGGGACTGGACATTGTGCCTTCCTCCACAGTGCTATCCACTGTGGGGGGATGATTTTTTTTTGTCTAACTGTAGTCTTGTAGGTCTGTGTCCAAGATGGCTGCCGTGAAGAGAGAGTGGACGCTGGCACGATTTGGTTGCCGCTGCTCTCTCTTCACACTGTGTTTTTGATTTTCTGTTTTTGGATTGAATTCTGTTTTTAATTTGTGTCATTGTGATGTCTTTAATTACTTGTTTTACTCCGATTATATGTTTTTATTCCGATTACTATGTAAGGTGTCCTTGAGATTTTGTATGAAAGGCGCCCATTAAATATAAAATTTATTATTATTTATTACTATATCAGGAAGATTGTTTGTGTTCTCCTTAGTGAAGACAGATCCAAAGTACCTGTTCAACGCATCTGCCATTTCCTTGTTCCCCATAATAAATTCACCTTTTTCGGTCTTCAAGGGTCCAACTTTGGTCTTAACTAATTTTTTCCTCTTCACATACCTAAAGAAGTTTTTACTATCCTGCTTTATATTCTTGGTTAGCTTACCTTCGTTCCTCATCTTTTCTCCCCGTATCTTCTGTTGTTCTTTAAACATTACCCAATCCTCTTGCTTCCCGCTCATCTTTGCTACGTTGTACTTCTTCGCTTTAATTTTTATACTGTCCTTGATGTCCCTTATCAGCCATGGTCATCCCTTTCTCCCCTTGGATTCTTTCTTCCTCCTAGGAATGAACTGATCCTGCACCTTCTGTATTATTCCTAGAAACACCTGCCATTTTTGTTCCACTGTCATCCCTGCTAGTGCATCTTTCCAGTCAACTTTGGCCAGCTCTTCCCTCATGGCCCCATAGTCCCCTTTATTCAACTGCAGCACTGACACCTCCGAACTACTCTTCTCCCTCTCCAATTGTAGATTAAACCTGGCAATGTTATGGCCACTGCTTCCTAATGGCTCATTATCCTCGAGGTCCTTTATCAAATCCGGTTCATTACATAACACTAAATCCAGAATTGCCTTCTCCCTGGTAGGCTCCAATACAAGCTGTTCAAAGAATCCATCAAAAAGGCACTCTACAAAGTCCCTTTCTTAGGGTCCAGTCCTAACCTGATTTTCCCAGTCTACTTGCATGTTCAAATCTCCCATAACAACCACAGCATTACTTTTACTACATGCCAATTTTAACTCCTGATTCAACTTGCATCCTATGTCCAGGCTACTGTTTGGGGGCCATTAGGGTCTTTTTACCTTTACAATTCATTAGTTCTATCCATACTGACTCCACATCTCCTGTTTCAATGCCACCCCTTGCAAGGGACTGAATTTCATTCCTCACCAACAGGGCAACCCCACCCCCTGCCCACCTGTCTGTCTTTTCGATAGGAGGTATACCCTTGAATATTCAGTTCCCAGCCCTGGCCCTCTTGCAGCCATGTCTCAGTAATTTCCACAACATCATACTTGCCAGTTTCTAGCTGAGCCTCAAGCTCTTCCACTTTATTCCTTATACTTCGCGCATTCATATACAGTTCTTTGACCTCCGTATTCACTTCCCCCCTCGCACTGCTCGCAATTGGCCCTGACCTTACTCTGTTGACCATTCTCAAGCTTTCCTTCCCATTAATTTGAGAATCTTTTGTAATTTTTCCTGTAGCCATTTCCCCTTTAACTCCATCTTTATACTCCCAATTTGTCAATCCCTCCCCCCCCACTATTTAGTTTAAACCCCCACGTGTAGCCCTAGCAAACCTGCCTGCCAGAATGTCGGTCCCCCTCCAGTTAAGGTGTAACCCATCCCTTTTGTACAGGTCATCCCTACCCCAGAAGAGATCCCAGTGGTCTATAAATCTAAATCCTTGCTCCATGCACCAGCCCCTCAGCCACACATTCAGATCCCCAATCTCCCTGTTCCTGTCCTCACTAGCACATGGCAGTGGAAGCAATCCAGAGATAACCACCCTAGAAGTCCGGCATTTCAGTCTTCTTCCCAACTCTCTGAAGTCATGTTGGAGAACCTCCTTCCCTATGTCATTTGTGCCTACGTGCACAACTACTGCCGGCTGTTCACCTTCTCTCTCTCTCTCGAGGATGTTCAGAATTCGGCTCGTGACATCCTGAACCCTGGCACCAGGGAGGCAACAGACCATCCTCACATCAGGATGGGATTATGGTGTTAAAGGCAGAGCGATAGTCGAGAAAGAGGAGTCCAATGTAGGAGTCCTTGTTGTTTAGATGTTCCAGAGATGAGGCAAGGGAGATAGCAGCAAGGGAGATAGCGTCTGCTGTGGACCTGTTGCGACGCTAAACAAACTGGATCAAGGCTGGCTGGGAGGCTGGAGTTAATGTGCGCCATCATCAGTCTCTTGAAGCATGTGACGATGGTGGAGATTGGAGTCACTGGATGGTAGTCATGAAGGTATGCTATCTTACTTTTCTTTGTTAGTGGTCTTTTTGAAACAGGTGGGGATTAAACAGAATATGGTAAATTAATTTGAATTAAACAAAATATGGTCAATCAGAAATGGAATTTGCTCTACATTAGCTTAAAGTGTGAGACAAAAGACCTGTTTAAAACATTCTTTAGTTTAAACTGAGAATTTAAATCATTCTTTAGTTTAAATTGAGAATTGGAAGCTGAAAATCTCTTCTAATTCTTTGTGTGTTGCCTAATATGCATAAAGAAATTAATCATGTTGATTGACAAGGAGGATAATCTTTCAGGACTGCAGATTGTCGGAATGACAAGAAGAAAAACATGTTTTTTCCCACAACCCCCAAATTTGACTGTATGAAAAATAAATGTTTCTTAACTTCTGCAGTTTGGCTCAAATTAGGCAAATGGAGCTATCTTATGTTTGAAAACCAGCAATTATTTATATATTTTAGACTTTGCAACCATTATTTAGAACTGTCTTCAGAATGCCGATGGTCAAATGTAAAACTAACCATTACTTCATAACAGGCATTGTGCAAGGAAAATTTCTGAAAAGTTGTTTGTAGCCTATCATGTTTTAACCTGTGAAATATTATTTACATTATTGCAATTTTTAATGTTATTTATCTATTCTGTTAATCAATTTACATTAGTGTGCTGCATATATGAAAATGTACTTCCTGGTATCTTATTGTTGCTGTTTAGTGCATTTGGCCTTATAAATCCAAGCCATGACATATCCTTATTTAGAATGCAAACTGCCCATGTAAACGTAAAGGAATTTTGTGTACCTTTGCCCATGTAAACTGTTTGTTGTTATTATTACTAACCCACAATGATAATACTATACGCACTCAATTCCCCACTAGGTTCTGCTGTCAACCAAGTCCTTTTCCACTTCCCAAAGGGCAATCATTTTGTAATTTAACTAAAGTTTATTTAAAATCTGCGTAAAAGTAAGGAGTGAGTTTGAACTGAAATACATATGGAAATTGGATTTTTAAAATTGCCTGTGATGTACACAACAGCTTTTGTTTATCATTTTATCCATCAGTTGCTTATTCTGAACGTTGGGTTTCTTGTTTACATTTTCTATTTTTCTTTTGCTTAGTAATCAAAATGCCTAATAAGATTTGGAACCAAAAGAAAATCACAAAGTCTAAAATAACTGTTGAGTTGTCAAGCTGTTACTTCAAGTCTCTAGACTCCACCAGGAATTGATTTTGGTGTCTTTCTTAACAGTGTCTATCTGAACCAATGGTTCTCTCCTTAAATGCATAATTATGTAACTTCTATTTTCAACATGTAATAGAAAATGTTGAACTAATTTAGATTGAGAGACCCAAAGTGAATGAAGAGTGGTTCAATTTCGAAAAGAAGCATGCAATTTGAGCTCATTTCAATGATTTCATATCTGTTTTGTTCAGTTAGAATATATAATTGCTGATGACTCCACTTGGCAGTAAAAAAAATGAATTTTAATCCCAAAACTGGGTGGGTTATGATCATGGGTCATAGAACTGTATAAATAACAATAAACCAGGATTATACTTGACCATTTCCCATTTTAATGGAGGTAGGTAAGGAACAGGCAGCCAATTGACAGGAAGATTAATTTTAAAATTTTATGAAGAAATACTGGAGAAACTCAGCGGTTGAGGCAGCATCTTTGGAGCAAAGGAAATAGGCAATGTTTCGGGTCAAGACCCTTAATCATTCTAATTCACTCCAGACAGTTACTTTTCCAAGGACTTAAAACACTAATATGGATTAGGAAGAACAGGAATGTTTGGTTCAGGATCAAGAAGTTTACCATTAACCAGCACTTTCCCACAAACTATTTCCTCTACCCCTTCCCCCAACAACACCTACTTTCACCTCCACCCCTCACCGCAGTCAGCGGCACTTCTGCAATCGGCGTGACCTCTGCACTTACCTGAAATTACGCAATCAGCGTGACCTCTGCACTCACCGGAAATTACGTAATCAGCGTGACCTGCCACTCAGCAGATGTCACGAAATGAGCGGGACTTTTGGACTAAACACAGTCGGACCTAATAAAGCATTTATTCTTTCCAAACACAGTCGGACCTAATAAAGCATTTATTCCTTCCAAACACAGTCGGACCTAATAAATCATTTATTCCTTCCAAACACAGTCGGAACTAATAAAGTATTTATTCCTTCCAAACACAGTCTGACCTCATAAAGCATTGCAGTTTCAAGCACAGGCAGGGCAGCAGGCCAAACAACTCATGGCATTGTCATTAAGGGCTAACAAATCATTTATTGCAAGTACATTGCAGACTCACAGTTCAGTTGATTCACAGCTTAGAATGACAGTCGTGGCCTCTCCCTCGCGATCTTGCAATGTGACTGACTCACGTCCAGGCATCCAGGGTTTTATAGTCCTGCCCCCCTTGAAGGGGCATTACCTTCATCGTGGTGATTGACAGGCGAGAAGACCAATCAGCTGATCTCAAGGTTTTATAAACACTCATAACTTTTATTTTCATCGATGGGAAAAATCCTCGGGGCTGGCTCAGCGGAGGAGGACTGTGAGTAAGATGGCCAAAAATCAGAGATACAGGGTAGCGTTTTTTCTAAAATCAATATACAGCGCAGACAAGAAGTGGTCAAGATGAGACTTTTAATTATATAGATATGGATATGCAAAGAATGGAGGGATATGGATCACTTTTAAACAAAGGGGATTAACTTGTTATCATATTTGGCACAGACATTGTGGGCCAAAGGGCAAATTCCTGTGCTGTACTGTTCTATATTCAAGATACTTCATTGGTGCTTTATCAAACATGATTCGACATTGAGGCATATACGGATATCAGGACATACGAGTAGAAGCTTGGTCAAAAATAAGTGATGAAGGTAAAAGGTGCACATTAAATAAGATTGGGTGTGGGACATTTGGCTATTTGAGCCAATTCTGCCATTCATCAAGAAAATGACATTTTGTTGCATTGATTTGCTTGATATCGATCTTGGTTCTGAGCGAATTAATTGATTGGAGGTACTGAATTTCACGGTGTTGCCACCATCTGTGTGAAGATGTTTCACTTCCTCTCAGTCCGAAATTGCCTACTTTTAATTCTAAAATTGTGAGCCCTGGAGTCACCTCAGATTAGGTAAAGATCTACATGCCTCCAGACTGTACAGCCCTATCAGAATTAGTAGCTCTTCTCATTCTTGTAAACTCTAAATATTCTGAACTTTCTTGATTAGTATGGGTGACAGGCTTTATGGGGAGAAGACAGGAGAATGGGGATGAGAGGGTAAGATAGATCGGCCATGATTGAATGGTGATGTAGACTTGATGGGCAAAATGGCCCTATTCTGCTCCATAATGTATGAACTCTACATAGAAACATAGAAACATAGAAATTAGGTGCAGGAGTAGGCCATTCGGCCCTTCGAGCCTGCACCGCCATTCAATATGATCATGGCTGATCATCCAACTCAGTATCCCGTACCTGCCTTCTCTCCATACCCTCTGATCCCCTTAGCCACAAGGGCCACATCTAACTCCCTCTTAAATATAGCCAATGAACTGGCCTCGACTACCCTCTGTGGCAGAGAGTTTCAGAGATTCACCACTCTCTGTGTGAAAAAAGTTCTTCTCATCTCGGTTTTAAAGGATTTCCGCCTTATCCTTAAGCTGTGACCCCTTGTCCTGGACTTCCCCAACATCGGGAGCAATCTTCCTGCATCTAGCCTGTCCAACCCCTTAAGAATTTTAGAAGTTTCTATAAGATCCCCTCTCAATCTCCTAAATTCTAGAGAGTATAAACCAAGTCTATCCAGTCTTTCTTCATAAGACAGTCCTGACATCCCAGGAATCAGTCTGGTGAACCTTCTCTGCACTCCCTCTATGGCAATAATGTCCTTCCTCAGATTTGGAGACCAAAACTGTACGCAATACTCCAGGTGTGGTCTCACCAAGACCCTGTACAACTGCAGTAGAACCTCCCTGCTCCTATACTCAAATCCTTTTGCTATGAAAGCTAACATACCATTCGCTTTCTTCACTGCCTGCTGCACCTGCATGCCTACTTTCAATGACTGGTGTACCATGACACCCAGGTCTCGCTGCATCTCCCCTTTTCCTAGTCGGCCACCATTTAGATAATAGTCTGCTTTCCTGTTTTTGCCACCAAAATGGATAACCTCACATTTATCCACATTATACTGCATCTTCCAAACATTTGCCCACTCACCCAGCCTATCCAAGTCACCTTGCAGTCTCCTAGCATCCTCCTCACAGCTAACACTGCCCCCCAGCTTAGTGTCATCCGCAAACTTGGAGATATTGCCTTCAATTCCCTCATCCAGAGCAGTCTTATCAACTAACGAGCAATCTTATCAAGTAACTGCCGAGCTCCCACAACTGTGGCTGGCAACCTGCCATGAAACTAGCGCACCAAAAGAGGGGAGAAAATCTTTCTGGACTTTGACACCTGCATCCAGAACAGCCCCCCCCCCCCCCCCCCCCCCCTTACTGCCTCGCCGGTGCTGACCGGGCCGGTATGGCTTTCGTGTGGTGTGGGAGGAATTCCAAACCTGCACCGTCTCGACATCTTCTGTGGCAAAAATCCAAGATGGCAGCACACGTCTCCTCCTGTCTCTAACTGTGTGTGTTTGTTTTACAAATATGATTTCAGGGAATGTTCAACCTAACCCAGGCCCAGGCTCTGCTGAGTCTGCTGTTAATTTTAACACCCCTGCTGAATTTGAATCAAGGTCTGGACTTGGTTTCATCCATTTAAATGTGCGCAGTATGATTGCTAAAATGGATATGATTCGTATCTGGGCTCATTCAACTGATGCTGATGTTATTGTCACATCTGAAACTTGGCTAAACAAAGCAGTTTTAAACAAGGATATCAACATTGACGGCTACAATGTGTATAGGACTGACCGACCCAAGAAGGGCGGAGGGGTCGCAGTCTATGTCAAATCTAAGTTTCATGTGAAGATCCGTCTCTCTACATCAGTGAGTAAGCAATTTGAACTTCTGGCTCTTGACATGGAAATCTCAAAAACTCACCACATCACTGTCGTCGGTTGCTATAGGCCACCTTCAGCTATCAGCTGCACCTTACCATCTTTAATGGAGCTTTTATCCGGGTTGAACTTTAATGAAATTGTCCTTATTGGTGACCTAAACTGGAACTGGCTGCTACCAGCATCAGATGATTTTAAAGCATTTTGTGATTCGTTTAATTTCTTTCAGATTGTTGACAGTCCTAATCTGAAATGTCCGGAAAAATCTTCGTTAATTGATCTTATCTTAACTAATGTTCCTCATAAATATTCTGCTGCTTCTGTTTTTGCAAATGACATCAGTGACCACTGTGTCATTGCAACAGTAAGAAATACAAAAGTTCCTAAAACCAAACCGCGTGTCATCATAAAGCGGGACATGAAACATTTTGTGGAGCAAGCATTTTTTCATGACCTGTTTCTCTTTGGCTGGGAGAAAATTAATGTAATTCCTGATGTTGAAAATGCCTGGAAATTCTATTATGATGGTTTTATTGAAATTGTTAACAAGCACGCTCCTTTTAGGAAGTATAGAATAAGGGGCAGGGATAATGCATGGTTCACGTCAGAGTTATCCATTTTACTCCATGAGCGCAATGTGGCATGGTCTAAAGCCAGGAGTACCGGTCTTGGATCAGACTGGTTGCTCTTTAGGCAGCTGCGAAATGCAAGCACAGTTGCAATTAGAAAAGCCAAAGCTGATCATTTCCTTACTGAAACTTCAAATAACCTAAACAATCCGTTGAAATTCTGGAAAACCATGAAATCAATAACTGGAAATAAAAATGTTATTGAGCTACCTCCATGCATTGTCAAAGACTCTACCCAAATTTATGAAAAAGCTGACATGCTTGGTTGTTTTAATGAGCATTTCATTGCCTCTGGTTCACTTTTCAACTCTCAAAACACAGCTCAAGGCTCCTCTGCTTGCTCTGATAGTAGTTGTTTTTTTGAGGGACAAGCCTTTACTTTTGACGCTGTTACACTTTCAGAGGTGCATAAGGCCCTGAGATGTTTAGACACAAAAAAATCGGCAGGTCCAGACAACCTTGAGCCTTACTTCCTAAAGTTAGCCGCTGATTTTATTGCATTGCCTCTGACTTATCTTTTTAATCTATCCCTGGAGACAAACGAAATTCCCCTTATTTGGAAATCTGCCTTTGTTCTCCCACTGTTAAAAGGGGGGGACCCCATTGTGCTAAACAACTATAGGCCCATCTCCAAACTGTCTGTTTTAATTAAGGTGCTGGAATCCATTGTAAACCAACAACTGAAGGACTTTTTTATCAACTAACAGTATTTTATCTGAATTTCAATCTGGTTTTAGGAAAAAATATAGTACGTCAACAGCTGCTTTAAAAGTAGTAAATGATTTTATTGAATTTTTAGACAATAAGCAACACTGTGCAGCCCTTTTCGTTGACCTATCAAAGGCTTTCGATACTGTGGATCATGCCTTATTGTTACAAAGACTATGCAGCATTGGTTTGTCTGATCAAGCTGTCTGTTGGTTTAAAAACTATCTATCAGGCAGATCCCAGTGTGTGCGAGCAGAAGGTATTACTTCTAGCTCTCTTAATGTATCCAAGGATGTGCCACAGGGATCGGTTCTAGGACCTTTATTATTTACTATTTATATTAATAGTCTAGATCATAAAGCTCCGAACGCAAATTTTCACTTTTATGCTGACGACACAGTGATATATTGCTCTGCGTCTACCCCAAATCAGGCTCTCTGTCAGCTCCAAACTGCTTTTAACACTGTGCAACGTAACCTGTGTGATTTAAAACTTGTTTTAAATGCTGACAAGACAAAGCTCATGCTGTTCACTAAAGCTAAATCAAAGCCCTCGGACCTCCCTCCTATCACCACTTTGCAGGGCTCTGTGGTTGAATCTGTGTCTCAATATAAATATCTGGGAATTATAATTGATGATTCTCTCTCTTTTAAACCTCATATCCAGCAACTTGTGAAAAAACTAAAGATAAAATTAGGTTTTTACTTTAGAAACAAATCTTGTTTTTCTTTTGAAGCCAAAAAAAGACTTGTTGCTGCAACGTTTATGTCTGTGTTGGACTATGGTGATGTTTTATATATGAATGCATCTTCAAAATGCCTACAGTCTTTGAACGCGGTCTACCACGGAGCACTGAGATTTGTTACTAATTTTAAAACCCTCACGCACCACTGCACTATGTATGCTCAAGTTGGATGGTTTGCCCTGTCCACCCGCAGACTCCATCATTGGCATATCCTTATTTATAAGACTATCCTCGGTGTTCTTCCTTCATACCTGCAGAAGTATGTAATTCGAAAAAGCACAGGAACTTATCAGCTCCGCTCTGAGGACTTGTTCTTACTAACTGTACCTAAAGTCCGTACTGAACTGGGGAAAAGGGCATTTAGTTATGCTGCTCCCTTCGCATGGAACCAGCTGCAGAATGAACTGAAACTTAAGGTGCTGGTTTCTATAAACAGATTTAAATCCCTTCTTAATGATGTTGAAGCGGGCTCTTCTGTCTGTACATGCTTTGTTTGATGATGTTCTGACTGTGACTCTATTTATATGTTCTCTGTTGTTTTTTTTAAATTATTGTCTGTAACTGTGGAACTGTGCTGCTGCCTGTCTTGGCCAGGACTCTCTTGTAAAAGAGATTTTTAATCTCAATGAGACTTATCCTGGTTAAATAAAGGTTAAATAAATAAATAAATAAAAATTAATATATATTGTAAATAGCTGGGGTCCCAGCACTGAGCCTTGCGGTACCCCACTAGTCACTGCCTGCCATTGTGAAAAGGACCCGTTTACTCCTACTCTTTGCTTCCTGTTTGCCAGCCAGTTCTCTATCCACATCAATACTGAACCCCCAATGCCGTATGCTTTACAGGATACATGCCTAATTTACTCAATCTCTCCCCATCCTGATAATCTACTATCCCTGGAGTTAGTCATGTGTTTCTTTGCTGCATTCCTTTATGACATTTAAATAAGAAAAACAAAATTGTAGACGGTATACCATGTGTGACCTCATCATGGATTTATATAACTGCATCGGTACGAAGTTGCAGTGTGGAAATTCTTGAGTCTGGGACCTGACAGGCATGGTTGCCAATTGTAAATCGGAATATTTGGAATACCAGAATTGGAGTAAGTTGAGGCTGGGGCTTTGAATGAAAAATATTAGAATTTTAAACTTGAAATGTTGATGGATTGAGAGTCAATGTAGATCAATGAGCAGGGGAATGATGGATGAATGAAGAGATGTTTTCCATTCAAAGTGGGTGTTGGGTGACAAAGGATCTGAAAGCTGTGAATTTCATAGATTTGTGCTGTGTGGTTAGAAACATGGAAATGAAATCACACGCTATCAATTGCTTTTAAAACACTGGAGGAAAAGTGGAGATGCCCTGGCCACTTCCATCACCACCTATTTGAACCTTCCATCATCGATCCAATAAAATTCTGAAACCTATTTGCTGTTAGGTAAATTCTATTTAATCTTGCATATAAGAATGATTGTGCCTACAAAATAACAAGAAACATATGTGTACATTGGCATTTAAGCAGTGGAATTTCAGCAGCCTGCACACGAGAATGATATCAGGGTACCGACAAATCTGCAACCAAGTTTCATAGAAGCTCTTCGATGAGGCATATTAATTAAATAAAGGAGGCTCTTGTGTTTGGTATTACTGATACATGATTCTGTGCATGCATGTGCTTACTATATATTGTGAATTGGATGACATAATATGGTAATCAGTTGGTAATATGTAAACCCGATTACTTGCAATTATGTCATAGATTTTATTCAATATGAGTTTTTCACATTTTTATGTAATAATAATTGATGACTAAGCAAGAATGTTAAATAGTGGTAAATCACATTTCCATATACATAAGTATATTTTTGTAGCATGGCAGTGAACTTTTTTCACTTAGTGCTCACAGTGGAGGATAAGATTGTGATTAACCCTTGTCATAGAAACATTGAAAACATAGAAAATAGGTGCAGGAGTAGGCCATTCGGCCCTTCGAGCTAGCACCGCCATTCAATATGATCATGGCTGATCATCTAAAATCAGTACCCTGTTCCTGCTTTTTCCCCATATCCTTTAGCCCTAAGAGCTAAATCTAACTCTCTTGAAAACACCCAGTGAATTGGCAGATAATTCCACAGATTCACAACTCTATGGGTGAAAACGGTTTTCCTCATCTACTGTAAGTCCTAAATAGACTACCCCTTATTCTTAAACTGTGACCCCTGGTTCTGGACTACCCAAACATCGAGAACATTTTTTCTGCATCTAGCCTGTCCAATCCTTTAAGAATTTTAGATGTTTCTATATGTTTCTATAAGATTCCCTCCGTCCTGTCATCAACGTTTACAGAATGAATTATGTTAACAGGTGAATGATTGGTTTGTCAGTTGAGCATAATGAATGCAACAGCAGCATCAGTTCATATTTGGGCATTAGATTAATGGACATCTTAAACCATTTGTGGAAGCCTCAGTGTTCACTCTTCATGCATCCCATGTATAATGCTTGATGCAACTGTCATCAATGATAAATGTTTTACATGAATTTCTGCCTGTTAAATCCACCTGCTTAGAAATTGATTGTATTTTTTTTTTTTGGAATAGATTGAGGAATGTGTTTTTAGTGATAATGGAATTGGAAGGGAAACTTAACTGCACTTATTGTGCTGTTGCATACTAGCTCCCATCACATCTACATTAATAGCTCCTACGACAAACGATTTGAAGAAACCATGACTACTTGACCACAGAGACCCCATGGTGCTCTTTGCGGGAGTGGAAAGCTCTCGTGCAGGTGCACGTAGTGAGAAAAGGATGATTGATTAAGAATTATAAACCTGAGAGATGGTATTCTCCTTGATTTCTGTGCTGAGCTGTTTATCTGAATGGCTGAGAAGAGATAAAGGTATTAGTGCCACAGGGTATTTGGTACAATGGCTATACTTGTGGAATAGGTGCATGTGGATGTTAGTGTGTTTTGCAGGTGAAGGCTGTACAAATGAGGTCTAGTTGCAATTGAACCTTGACATAATCATATACAGTCGGAGTATCAATTTTTTTGTGTCACTGTTCCATAATGCAAGCTCTTAAACCACATTGCACAAAACTAATCACAACCCCACCTCAGCAATTATCTAATATGGACTTTATTTTGGTTGCACTATGTACTTTGCTTTTACTCTATGGCCTGGGTACTTAGTATTACTAATTTATTTACTGAATTTACTAAACTACTGAATATTGCATATTGTATTATTGTGTTAATGTGCCGGTAATGCTGCAGCAAGTAAGAATTTAATTGTTTACTTCAGGGTGCATTTGCAAATTAAACTCTCGACTTGATTTGAGAGATTTGTGCTCATTGGTGCATTGTTTTTCTTCAGATTTGGATTTATTTAATTTATTTTAAGCTGTGAGGTAAAAAATAAAGTGCTGGAGGAACTAAGCAGGTCAGGCCACATCTGTGGAAGGAAATGGCCAAACAACAATTTGGATCAGTTCCCTTCTTCAGACCGATTGGGGTATGGGAGTAGAAAGCTGAAATAGAAAGGAACAAAGCCTGGCAAGTGAGAGGTGAATACAGACACATTGACTTTTGCTTTGGTTTTCAAAGTCTGCAGTTCCTATGTGTCTGTATCACCTATTTTGTTCAGCCATTTGAGGTAAGGTGAATAATAAATGTTTCCTGTCAGCGAATCTGACAAAGAATCAAATATGGAAAAGCAGATATAATGTAATTTAAAAAAACCGCAGATGCTGATTTATACCAAACATAGAAGCATATTGCTAGAGTAACTCAGCAGGTCAGGCATATTCTTTGGGGAAAATGGATCGTTGACGTCTCAGATTGGGTCCTGAATCTGAAGAAGGGTCCTGACCCGAAACATCACCTATCCATTTTCTTCAGAGTTACTCCAGTGTTTTGTGTCTATCTATGAAAAAGGAAATGTTATTTGTTGGTTCAGAAGTAATAAATTGGTTGAACAAGAGAGAATTATTCTTCCAATAATATTAATCATAGTTATTATTGTTGTAACAATACTTTTATAGCACGCTTATTGCAGATTAACTTAATTTAAAAATTTCATTTCAACTGATTCTCTGCTAATGTGTATACAGGGTATGTGATTTATTCATTTAGGTATCCTTGGATAAACATAGAAACATAGAAAATAGGTGCAGGAGTAGGCCATTCGGCCCTTCGAGCCTGCACCGCCATTCGATATGATCATGGCTGATCATCCAACTCAGTATCCCATCCCTGGCTTCTCTCCATACCCCCTGATCCCTTTAGCCACAAGGGCCACATCTAACTCCCTCTTAAATATAGCCAATGAACTGGCCTCAACTACCTTCTGTGGCAGAGAACTCCGGTAATTATTAGTAAAAGTCTTTAACTATTAGTGAGAGCTCAACTACGCTGTGCAGTAGTAATGGGCCTGTCCCACTTTGGCGATTTTTCAGGCGACTGCTGGCGACTGTCAAGTTGCCGGCAGTCACCTGAAAAGCCGGCAACTGGAACGTCGACTGTCAGAGTGGAACACACACACACACACGCACGCACGCACGCACGCACGCACACACACACGCACGCACACACACACGCACGCACACACACACACACACACACACACACACACACACACACACACACACACACCTTCCTTCACCAGCCCATTTTGCAGGCGGGGACAGGACAAGCGGGGGGAGCACTGAGTGAAATTCACACGGTGCAAATCCAAGGAGATACAGACACACACCGCGATGAACAGGAAGGTTGGCGCTATAAAGCACGGTATGTCCTTCAAGGGAGGGGGGAGAAGGGAGGAGAAGGATTGGAGCCAACTTTTAAGAAGCCAGAGATACAAAGCTGCGAAGCTTGGCGGACATTTAACATTACCTGTCGGTTATCCTTGGTTCTGAAAACTACTGCTTACGTTTTTTTTGTCGAATGAGCCAATGAAATTTACAGGTCAGCACCGGCTACAACCTACGAGAACCTTCGACCCCTTGGCAACCCACTAGGACCTGGCGACCCACCTACGGCACGGGAATGCTCGCTACTCTTCATGGCGGCTTCATTCTGGTTGCCGCTAATTTTTCAATATGTTGGCAACCACCTAGTTGTCTCCAATCCTTCTCCTCCCTTCTGGCGACCATGTGGCGACTGCCTAGTCTCCTGCAGTCGTTTAAAAAGTCACCTAAGTGGGACAGGCCCATAAATGTTTAATTAAATTCTGAGACTACATGAATTTTCAAGACCAGTTCCTCCATTTGGGTACCTGTATTGCTTATTTATGCTGGACACTGCAACATTTTGCAACTTGTTTCTCTTCAACCTGGCAACTTTCTCAAACTCCACAATCGCTTAAGGGCCTGTCCCACTTGGGCGACCTAATCCGCGAGTCCAGAAGTGTGCCTTCGACCTTCATGCTCGAGGGCACTCTCCTGGAAAGCCTCGAGCTAGATCGACCGGCGGCGTTGAAACCGCGAGCTGGATCGACCGAACTGCGAACTGCATCTACCGACTGCACACAAACACAAACACATCGCGAAGGTGGGGGCCAGGGAAAGTGGAGGAGCACTGTCTGCGCGATGAAGAGGAAGGTAAACGGCTGCCACAGGGTACCGTGTCCTTTAGAGAGCGCGGGAGGGGGGGGAAGGGGAGAGAAGGGGAGATGAGGGAGGAGGGAGAGAGTAGGGAGACAGAAGGGGGAGAGAAAGGGGAGAGAAGGGGAGGAGAAGGGGAGAGAAGGAGGGGGGGAGAAGGAGGGGAGACACTTTTAAGAGTTTAATAACGTTAGCGGGCATTTTACCTAGTCTTCTTAGGTCGTGAAACTCCAATGAGCCAATCAAAATGGCCGGTCAGCGAAGGAGATGGCCTACGGCTGCCCTCGAGTGCCTGTAAGTAAATAGCGACCCCACTCCACTGCACAAGGAGTGACAAAAGACCTATGTCGACCAAATTTTACTCACGGAAATTTTTTCAATATCCTGAAAAAATTTCCGCAACCTAGCTGAGGCCTCGAGTAGGCGGGAACCTCCCTCGAGCATGAAGGAGAGTTCCAGCCACCTCATACGACCTCCTAGGATCTCGTGTCGACCATGCTGCGCATTTGAGTCCAGGGCAAACTCTTCTAAACTCGCAGCTTAGGTCGCCCAAGTGGGACAGGCCCTGTTAATACTGCTCATGAAGTAAAAACACTACCTTGGAAATAAAATCCATGAAATTTGATACTCTTTTGCTCTCCAGTTTCTTACACTCTGTCATTTAAATTAGGTTGTACTGGCCCTTAGGAAAAATTCCAATTTAATGGAAAACTTTGGCAACTGATAAGCTGTCATCTGCGACTGCTGATAGTCACACACTTCGTATAATGGTTTCATTTAAAGGACTTGTTAATGAGGATTTATTTTGCTTGATAATTTGATCAAGGGCTAGGTTTGAGACAGGAATTTTTTTTGGCTGAAACATTAACAACCCAATAATTTAAAAGAAAGACCAAGCTTTTTATATTTTATGTTCTCCTATGTAATAACTGACTAGATTATTCCATTATAACAAAGTTAATAGAATGTGTATCATCAAAGACACTGAACAAATAATTAAAATATATTTTCCTGTTGATGTGGAATTGCATGCTTCCATTGGAATATTATGGATAAGACATTTAAATGATAGCAAAAAGCTTTGCTTATGCATATTATTGTAAGACAAGGGCACAATGGTAGCGATTTTTAAAGATATACTGGTGAGTCATACCATTTAGTATATTTTAGACTCAAAGCCTTGCCCTTTTGAATAATTATTTCCATTTAGCTATTATTTTGAGTTGACCCTACGATTAAAATATCACTCTGCATTGCTATATTTAATTGCATCAATTTTCTCCCAATACTGTCTAAAGATTACATTAGCTGGGGACCATTTCCATTCCACTCAAACGGGGCTGTCCCACTGCGGCGAACTAATCCGTGAGTTCCGTGAGTTAATACTTGCAGCATGGTCGACACGAGGTCCTAGGAGGTCTTTGTAACTCTCCTTCATGCTCGAGAGTAGCCCCCGCGTACTCGAGGCCTCAGCTAGGTTGCGGCGTATTTTTCAACATGCTTAAAAATGCCCACGAGTAAAAAAAGGTCGCAATGGAAAAAAATCGAGGTAGGTCGTAGTAGGTCGGCATGTTATTCGTAGGTAATCGAGGGTAGTCGAAGGTAATCGAAGGTAGTCATAGATAGTCTTCAACATAGTCGAAGGGAGGTCGAGAGAGATCGAAGGAGGTCGTCTTAACTCTCCACTATTCGGTGTCCAATTTTTCCGACGCTAGTCGAAGCCAGTCTTCAACATAGTCGAAGGATGTTGAAGGAGGTCTTCCACATAGTCGAAGGAGGTCTTCAACATGACAATTTTTCAAACTCTCCTAAACTCTTCTAAACTCGCCAATTAGATCGCCGCAGTGGGACAGCCCCTTAAAGCAGTTCAATTTTTAATGAACAGGAGTGATCAGCACCTGTTTCTTGGTGGGCAGCATACTAATTAAGTAAGGATATGTCAGCTAGTTACACCACAGGAGACGTCTGCACATCACACCCCTAATTGAAAAGTAGCAGAAGCTGGTTTAGTTATTGTTTTCTGGAAGCCGGTTACGGAAATGGGGCCTTAAATTACCCATGAATCGGCCCATGACCGTACTACGTCTTTTTCGTCTAGTGGACTATCTTGCTCGCTATAGGACCTTTGGTCCCTGCTGTCTCCTCCCCTTCCCAGCTCTTCCTAGCCCACTGTCTCCACCTCTTCCCGTCCCCCCCACCCTCGCATCAGTCTGAAGAAGGGTCTCGACTCGAAACGTCACCTATTTCCTTCGCTCCATAGATGCTGCCTCACCCGCTGAGTTTTTCCAGCATTTTTGCCTACCATCAATTTTCCAGCATCTGCAGTTCCTTCTTAAACATCAATTATAAATAAGTTGTTTTCATATTCCCAGGCTGGTAACCAATTTACATTTTAAGAAATTTTAAATGGCGATCAAATATTTATTGGTAAATGCTGTTTCACACAATTACAATGTAACAGGGTAAGGAAAATGCTATATGTGATAAATGTTTATCGGAGAATGTATCACTATGCACTAATTATCTAACTATTTTACAAAGACTTTCACATAATAAAATGAATTCTCCCTGTCAGATTTACAGAATAATATTGTTACTTGTAAATCTAGTAGGGCTTCCAATTGCATTGAAGTTACAATTATTATTATATTGATTTTAGGTTGATTTTCAATGATCCTTTATGTTTATGGTCCCATGTACTGAGTTATATTTTACGGATTATAATTCAACTAGCTTAAATTGCATACAAAAATTACCTAAGGATAGTATCCCAACAGAGGCACCTTTCCCAAAGCAGTGAATACCACAAAAACTTTACACCATTTCTCTAATATGACAACTTTTTGTGATTATAGGTGATCCTCGCCTTAATTTATCTTCTAAACAGACAGGTTTTCTTTCTTGTGCAAAATGATTTCCACTTCAGTGGTTGAATCACTGCCTGCACGTCTTTAGGATTTTGCTGATCTGTACATCTGCTTCTCCACCAACCGCAACTGGTAAAAATATGATGGTGTATGCATGGAATTACATGGTTATATAATGTGTGGAATGCTTGTGTTTGTCAAAACAGACTTTCAGAATAGAATTTCACTTTAGACTAAATTAGAAACCAAATCCTTTAATTGCTTTCCTGGGGTAAGGTCTTTTCCTTTGTCCTTTATTCTCGTCAAATTGAGTTTATTGTCATACTTTCAAGTTCGATGCATGTGACAATAAACTAAATATTGGAACAAATAAATAAAGTTATGGTTAACATTTTAACAAAAACTATTTAGATAATTAAGCGATGCCATTTAATTTAGTTTGGCCCAACCAAACCTTAACAGGTAAATGTAATCTTGTCAATAGAGTGTTTGCTCACAATGCTTTGCTGCTAGATATAATCCATAAATTCATCTTTAAGTCCAACAGCTGTTGTGTCAATACTCCAGCAATTATCACAAATAATTTGTTTGCTGAATCTGCACTGTATTAGACTTGGCCCATGTTCATTGGCGGCACCCAAGTCAGTGAATGACTGAGGTGAGTGCAAGTTTCAGGCAGCTGACATCTTTGAATGGTCTTCATTAAGTCATAGGAGCAGAATTAGGCCATTCAGCTCATCAAGTCTACTCCACTATTCAATCATGGCTAATCTATCTTTACCTCTCAACCCCATTCTCCTTCCTTCTCCCCATAACGTTTGACACCCTTACTAATCAATAACTTGTGAATCTCCGTTTCAAAATGCCCAAAGACTTGGCCTCCACATCTGTCTCTGGCAATGATTTCCACAGATTCACCACCCTTCGGCTAAAAAAATCCTCCTCATCTCCTTTCTAAAGGTATGTCGTTCCTCTAATACCATAGGCTCCTATCTTGTTTCGCAGCCTCGTGTGCGGCACTTTGTCAGAGGCCTTCTGAAAATCCAAATAAACCACATCCACTGAATTTCATTTGTCTATCGTGGTTACTTCCTCAAAGAATTCCAACAGATTTGTCAGACAAGATCTTCCCTTCACAAAACCATGCTAACTTCGGCCTATGTGGCAGAGAATTCCAGAGATTCACAACTCTCTGTGTGAAAAATGTTTTTCTCATCTCGGTCTTAAAGGATTTCCCCTCTATCCTTAAGCTGTGACCCCTTGTCCTGCACTTCCCCAACATCGGGAACAATCTTCATGCATCTAGCCTGTCCAACCCCTTAAGAATTTTGTAAGTTTCTATAAGATCCCCCCTCAATCTCCTAAATTCTAGCAAGTACAAGCCGAGTCTATCCAGTCTTTCCTCATATGAAAGTCCTGACATCCAGTGCCGGATTTAGATGAAGAGAGGCCCTAAGCTGTTCCACTTGTGAGGCCCCCAACGACCGGACAGCCATGGCGGCCAAATCTCCCACAATTCAAAGCGAGGGAGAAAGTGCCCAGTGCCGACCAGTTGCCGTTGCAGTGCGCATGCGCAGGGCGGCCAATGATGTGCTGGCCGTGGTTGTGCGCATGTGCAAGGCGGCCTGCCGTGCTGGCGGATCAGGAGCGAGCGGAGCCCGGCGGCCCTGACACGGATAGCGGGGGGAGATGGAGAGAGAGAGATAGAGAGGGGGGCTGCCCAGAGTTGAACGGTAGGTGTTCTGCCTTGGCCGGAGGCCCCCCTAGACCTCGAGGCCCATCAATTTTTTCGGGGGCCCCCCTAGAAAGTGGGGGCCCTAAGCTATAGCTTGTTTAGCTTATACGTAAATCTGCTGACATCCTAGGAATCAGTCTGGTGAACCTTCTCGGCACTCCCTCTATGGCAATAATGTTCTTCGTCAGATTTGGAGACCAAAACTGTACGCAATACTCCAGGTGTGGTCTCACCAAGACCCTGTACAACTGCAGTAGAACCTCCCTGCTCCTATACTCAAATCCTTTTGCTATGAATGCTAACATACCATTCGCTTTCTTCACTGCCTGCTGCACCTGCCATGCCTACTTTCAATGACTGGTGTACCATGACACCCAGGTCTCGTTGCATCTCCCCTTTCCCTAATCGGCCACCATTTAGATATTAGTCTACTTTCCTGTTTTTGCTACCAAAGTGGATAACCTCACATTTATCAACATTATACTGCATCTGCCATGCATTAGCCCACTCACCCAGCCTATCCAAGTCACCTTGCAGCCTCCTAGCAGCCTCCTCACAGCTAACACTGCCCCCCAGCTTAGTGTCATCCGCAAACTTGGAGATGTTGCATTCAATTCCCTCGTCCAAATCATTAATATATATTGTAAATAGCTGGGGTCCCAGCACTGAGCCTTGCGGTACCCCACTAGTCACTGCCTGCCATTGTGAAAAGGACCCGTTTACTCCTACTCTTTGCTTCCTGTTTGCCAGCCAGTTCTCTATCCACATCAATACTGATCTCTATGTGGGACCTTGTCGAAAGCCTTCTGAAAGTCCAGATATAACACATCCACTGGTTCTCCCTTATCCACTCTACTAGTTACATGCTCGAAAAATTCTATAAGATTCGTCAGACATGATTTACCTTTCGTAAATCCATGCTGACTTTGTCCAATGATTTCACCACTTTCCAAATGCGCTGCTATCCCATCTTTAATAACTGACTCTAGCAGTTTCCCCACTACCGATGTTAGACTAACTGGTCTGTAATTCCCCGTTTTCTCACTCTCTCCCTTTTTAAAAAGTGGGGTTACATTAGCTACCCTCCAATCCTCAGGAACTACTCCAGAATCTAAAGAGTTCTGAAAATTTATCACTAATGCATCCACTATTTCTGGAGTTACTTCCTTAAGTACTCTGGGATGCAGCCTATCTGGCCCTGGGGATTTATCGGCCTTTAATCCATTCAATTTACCTAACACCACTTCCCGGCTAACCTGGATTTCACTCAGTTCCTCCATCTCATTTGACCCACGGTCCCCTGCTATTTCCGGCAGATTATTTATGTCTTCCTTTGTGAAGACGGAACCAAAGTAGTTATTCAATTGGTCCGCCATGTCCTTGTTCCCCATGATCAATTCACCTGTTTTTGACTGCAAGGGACCTACATTTGTTTTAACTAATCTCTTTCTTTTCACATATCTATAAAAACTTTTGCAGTCTGTTTTTATGTTCCCTGCCAGTTTTCTTTCATAATCTATTTTCCCTTTCCTAATTAAGCCCTTTGTCCTCCTCTGCTGGTCTCTGAATTTCTCCCAGTCCTCTGGTAGGCTGCTTTTTCTGGCTAATTTGTACGCTTCATCTTTTGCTTTGATACTATCCCTGATTTTCCTTGTTATCCACGGATGCACTACCTTCCCTGATTTATTCTTTTGCCAAACTGGGATGAACAATTGTTGTAGTTCATCCATGCAGTCTTTAAATGCCTTCCATTGCATATCCACCGTCAACCCTTTAAGAATTAATTGCCAGTCAATCTTGGCCAATTCACGTCTCATACCCTCAAAGTTACCATTCTTTAAGTTCAGAACCATTGTTTCTGAATTAACCATGTCACTCTCCATCCTAATGAAGAACTCAACCATATTATGGTCACACTTGCCCAAGGGGCCACGCACAACAAGACTGCTAACTAACCCTTCCTCATTACTCAATACCCAGTCTAGAATAGCCTGCTCTCTCGTTGGTTTCTCTACATGTTGGTTTAGAAAACTATCCCGCATACTTTCCAAGAAATCCTCTTCCTCAGCACCCCTGCCGATTTGATTCCCCCAATCTATATGTAGCTTGAAGTCACCCATTATAACTGTTTTACCTTTGTTGCACGCATTTCTAATTTCCTGTTTGATGTCATCCCCAACTCCACTACTACTTTTAGGTGGCCTGTACACAACACCCACTAGCATTTTCTGCCCCTTAGTGTTTCGCAGCTCTACCCATATCGATTCCACATCCTCCAAGCTAATGTCCTTCCTTTCCATTGCGTTAATCTCCTCTCTAACCAGCAACGCTACCCCACCTCCTTTTCCTTTCTGTCTATCCCTCCTGAATATTGAATATCCCTGGATGTTCAGCTCCCAGCCTTGGTCACCCTGGAGCCATGTCTCCGTGATCCCAACTATATCATAATCATTAATAGCTATCTGCACATTCAACTCATCCACCTTATTACGAATGATCCTTGCATTGAGACACAAAGCCTTCAGGCTTGTTTTTACAACGCTCTTACCCCTTATACAATTATGTTGAAAAGTGGCCCTTTTTGATTTTTACCCTTGATTTGTCTGCCTGCCACTTTTACTTTTCACCTTGCTACCTATTGCTTCTACCCCCATTTTACACCCCTCTGTCTCTCTGCTTGCACACTTATGAACCCCACCACCTCTTATTCTCTGTTTATTATTGTTTTCTTCTTTCACCCCTACATGTTGGGTCTGAGTACTTCCCTTCTCTGCCTCCTGCCTCACACACTATCTGCTAGCTTTCTCTCTTTGAGTCCCTCCCCCCAACCGTTCTAGTTTAAAGTCTCCGCAGTAGCCTTTGCAAATCTCTCCGCCAGGATATTGGTCCCCCTCGGGTTCAAGTGCAACCTATCCTTTTTGTACAGGTCGCACCTTCCACAAAAGAGGTCCCAATGATCCAGAAACTTGAATCCCTGCCCTCTGCACCAGTCCTTCAGCCACGCATTTATCCTCCACCTCGTTCCATTCCTACTCTCACTGTCGCATGGCACAGGCAGTAATCCCGAGATTGTTACCTTTGCGGTCCTTCTCTTTAACTCTTCTCCTAACTCCCTAAATTCTCCTTTCAGGACCTCCTCTCTTTTTCTACCTATGTCATTGGTACCTATATGTACCATGACCTCGGGCTCCTCTCCATCCCATTTCAGGATATCTTGGACACGTTCAGACACATCCCAGACCCTGGTACCAGGGAGGCAAACTACCATCCAGGTCTCCCGACTGCGTCCACAGAATCGCCTGTCTGACCCCCGAACTATAGAGTCCCCTATTACTAATGCCCTCCTCTTCTTTTCCTTACCTTCTGAGCAATAGGACCAGTCTCTGTACCGGAGGCCCGGCCGCTGTTGCTATCCCCAGGTAGGCTGTCCCCCCCCAACAGTACTCAAACAGGAGTACTTATTGTCAAGGTGTACAGCCACCGGGGTACTCTCTAGTCCCTGCCTGTGCCCCTTGCCCCTCTTAACTGTGACCCACTTGCCTGCCTCCTGTGGTCTTGGAGTGGCCACCTCTCTGTAACTCCTCTCTATGACTTCTTCGCTCTCCCTGACCAGACGGAGGTCATCGAGCTGCTGATCCAGGTTCCTAATACGGTCCCTTAGGAGCCCCATCTCGACGCACCTGGCGCAGATGTGGACGTCTGGAAGGTTATCAGATTCCTTGACCTCCCACATCTGACATCCAGAACAGTAAACTGCCCTGGCCGTCATTCTCCCCCCTTACCTAGGATACAATACAATACAAAGTACAATACAATACAATATAAACTGATAGAAGAAATCAGTAGGGATCCGACTCCCAATCAGCTGCTCCCTCTTGTCTGCTTCCACCAATCAGCGGCTTCCTCAAGCCCACTTGTTTTGAAATGTGAATGGAACGTTACAGATTTCAGTACTCCTCCCTCTGCGACCGCTCCAACGGCTCTTGGGCCTCTGTAAGAAACAAGCCCCGCGCTCGGGTTTTAATCCTACCGCTCGGGTGTTGCTCTTCCCTCTGCGACCGCTCCAACGGCTCTTGGGCCTCTGTAAGAAACAAGCCCCGCGCTCGGGTTTTAATCCTACCGTTCGGGTGTTGCTCCTCCCTCTGCGACCTCTCCAACGGCTCTTGGGCCTCTGTAAGAAACAAGCCCCGCGCTCGGGTTTTAATCCTACCGCTCGGGTGTTGCTCTTCCCTCTGCGACCGCTCCAACGGCTCTTGGGCCTCTGTAAGAAACAAGCCCCGCGCTCGGGTTTTAATCCTACCGTTCGGGTGTTGCTCCTCCCTCTGCGACCTCTCCAACGGCTCTTGGACCACTTTAGTTATTCTTGAAAGATCACCACTAATGCTTCCACAATCTCTAAAGCTACCTCTCAGAACCCTGGGGTGTAGACCATCTGGTCCACACAATATATCCACATTCAGACCTGTGTTTGGTCTATGTTTGCTTAAATATTTTGAGAATATTATGATAGAAATTTAAAACAATGATTGCAATAATTTGACTAACCTTTTAAGTTTATGAATATTTTCCATCCCATTCTGGCGTATTAGTCTGCGTCCTCCTACACATTTGTAGGAACGATAGCTCATCTTTCATCTGTGCATGTCTGACTCAATATTGAATACTCCAACTTTGATAACTCATTATATCTGTCTGTTTCAGAATTGATAATTTCAGCCAGTCATTCATCTCTGATATTTGGCTCAGTTTTTCATCCTTTATTAGTACAGCCCAACACAGCATAACCCTAGCAACACACAGCACAGAAAGAAGCATTATCAGCCTTTAGCTACCCATTACCCCATTTGACATGCTCTCACTTTATTGCAGTTAAATCCTTTGTCTTATCCACCCCCCCCCCCCCCCCCCCCCCCCCCCTCCTCCTCCATATTCGCTATGATCCAAAATTACATTTTTACCTCTCTTTCCCCATTCTGGCATAGGATTTCTGCCGAACTGTTGATATTTCTCTTTCACGTTCACAAGTTATAGGCTTATCTTTGCCTCCTAATCCCATTTTCCTGCCTTCTCCCCATAACCATTGACACCCATTCTAATCAAGAAGTTGTCTATCTCAGCCTTAAAAATATCCACTGACATGGCCTCCACATCCCTCTGTGGCAATGAGTTCCACAGGTTAACTACACTCTGACTAAAGAAGTCCCTCACCTTTCTAAAAGAGTGCCCTTTAATTCTGAGGCTATGACCTCTGGTCCTAGATTCTCCCACCAGTGGAAACATCCTTTCCACATCCACTCTATCTATGCCTTTCATTCTTCTGCAAGTTTCAATGAGGTCCCCCCCCTCAACCTTCCAAACTCCAGCGAGTAGAGGCCCAGCGCCGTCAAATGCTCATCATATGCTACAAATGCTTCCCCAAAAAGGCTGCCTGACCTGCTTTCAATCTTTTACTGGTTTTATTTCAGGCCCATGTTAGAGTTTGTATATTAGAAACGGGCTAAAATTTTATGTTGGGCCTTAAGAAGATCCATTTATATGAGGGACAAAAGATTTTTGGTATTTCACTCTTCAACACAGTTGGCTGACACTCTGCTTTAAAAAAAAAAATTATCTCAGGACTTAACAGCAGCCTGCCCACCTTGAATGGCCTTGTTTGAGGTTCATAATTCTCATGCCCTCAAGCTGATCACAAATTTCTCACGCTCTGTCGTGAGAAATTCTGTGATCAACGAAAATTTCAAAACTCAGATAAACTGCATGGCGCTGGCGAGTGTTTGCTGGGCAGGCGAGTGTTTGCGGGGCTGGCGAGTGTTTGCGGGGCTGGCGAGTGTTTGCGGGGCTGGCGAGTCGCTCGCTGCAGCTCCAGCCATGGAGCAGCCTCAGTGCAAGAGTCCCGGTCCGTCGGAGGCGTCGGAAGCATTGCGCCGGGATAAATGGGGGAGAGGGAGAGAGAGGGGATAGAGGGGGAGAGAGAGGGA